>NW_026695305.1:0-600000 GCF_028974205.1 Penicillium antarcticum | reverse complement strand
AGGGTGAGACTTTAAGGGGGCGGGGGTGGGGGCGGAGTTTTAAGTTCAGCCACAATAGGAACTAGATGCATGTCACAGCTTTGGCTTGGTGAAACGGAGAACATGCTGATTATGGGGGAAGTTGTTGTGATCCTTGAGATCTACTCTTACAATTTTGAACATAGTGAGGCGCGACTTTTGGAATAAGGTAGTGTGCATGAACACCTAACCTGTTTGCCAATATTCTTGACATAGTTCCATGTGCCACAAAATTATATGTAATATTGGATTGCTTTCCAAGTTTCTGATATGCCCGGTGGTAGTTCAAGAAGGCATCCATGGATTCTAGCGCTAATTCATGCACGGCGACTCTAGTACATAGGCCAAAAACAGCAACTGTTTCACAGAGGGAAGACATTGCATTCAAAATCAGATGTGCTGATAGCTAGCTACACTTGGATTACTGGATTGTACCATTAACCCTGACAAGTCCATTCACCCACTTCAGCCACAGGTCTTCAGGCATGACCAATTTCTCCCAGCTTCTCAGTAGCTGTAAAGGCCTCCGTCGCCCGCCGCTCTGCCACTGTCACGTAGTGGCGGAATTCTCGCGTGGCGACTTGATTCATGAACAGTTCATCAAGTTCTTCGTAAGTGCGAAGTCGAGTCTCTGGAACAAAGAACCAAGCCATCACCGCGAAAATCAACATGAACGCGCCATACACAAACCCAATCTTAGCCTTGAGATTGCCATAACCCGGATTGAACATATATGGAGCGATGAAGGACCACATTGTATTAATCGCCGCAGACAACGAAAGTGCTATAGCAAGAGTCTTGGTGCGAAGAATCGAAGTGGGCACTTCGCCGGCGATGGTATAGACGTTGGAACCGACACCGGCATTGTAGAAGAAGTTGTACATCGTGTAGAAGCCGACTGCTGCCCTCGTAGCGGCCGATGTGTCGATGGAACCAGCAATTCCCATGCAGAAGAGTAACATTGTGAGTCCAATACAGCCGCCAAGGTACATCGGTCGTCGCCCGATCAAATCGCTTATAAGGAAGGATATGATTGCACCCGAAATCGATAGGATCTGGGCTCCAATTTGGATGAGGAACGATTGTCGATCGCCTATGCCTAGGTATTGATACATCAATGCCCCGTAGTTCGACACGAATCCTAATCCGGACATAGGCTCAGACTGGAAGACCATGATAGCGATCAGGGTTCGTCGTAGATTAGTTCCTCGAAAGCACTCAGCGTAGGAGGCATTTTGTTGGGACTCAGCTTCCTCCAAAGTCAACTTGATCCTCTCCAGGTGGCCTTCGGCATCGTTCGGATCAGAATATAGTCGGCTGAGGGCTTTGCGGGCCTCAGGCAGCTTTCCTCTCCGGACGAAGTAAACAGGAGACTCGGGCATCAAGATTTGTCCGATCAAGGCAATAGCAGCGAATCCCCACTGCGCGCATATCAGAGACTTCCAGGACCAAGCATTTTCCCATTGTGACGTGTAGTAAGACATGATGGCTGATATAAATGGCCCGATACATTGCGATAGGTTGCAGAAGCCGATAACTGACGATCGAATGGCGAGAGGGGAAAGGTCTGCAACATACGCAGTGCAAAGATTGAGAAAGGCTCCAATAGCAACAAAGTTTAACATCTTGCCCCCAAAGAACATTCCGATAGATGTGGTGCAGAATTCAATAGCGACTGACGCGATGTTGATTGCGGCAGCGGCAAGAGTAACAGGCTTTGTTCCGTATTTGTCGGCAAAGTACGAGGCAGCCCATGATCCAACAATGGAGGCTGCGTTGGATCCGCCGCTCAGGGCTGATTGCCATTTTGTTTCGATAAAGTATTCGCCGTGTTGAAGGCTTCCGAATCTTTCTTTGAAGTCTGGAATGCTGATGACGGAGCCGGACGACTGGTTCTCGAATCCCCGAACAATGAGTGTCCAAAGCATGACGCCAATCCAGAAGAGCAGCCAAGGATCTTTTCGCAGTGTTTCCAAGTATCCCCGGTTATGCTCCTGTTGCTGAATGGCTCGTCCACGAAGTTCTTTTGAATCCACCCCAAGCTCAGCATGGTGGACAGATTCTCCACCGGCTTTCACAGGATTCTTTCCGTGACTGCTGTTTGTCTCCATGGTAACTGCTACAAACCAATAAGATGGAGTGCAAGTGAGACGAGCTTGTAAATGCCGGATTTCCAGAGCAAAGATTTCCCTGGTACAAGCAGAGAGATTATGAGGAATTCTCATCGAGTATATAAAGCATCAAGGGTCCAGTGTCGATTCAGGGATAGTGCTAGTTTTATGTTCAACATGTGGGGTAAACTAGCGCTTTGTTTGAAGCTCCGGGGAACGGCTCAAGGGTGAGGGGGAGGCAGTCAGCCCACCTCGCGTCAACCCAGGCCGAAGTAGGATCATGGACAGTAGTAATCTGGGTGCATGAACAGGGTCATTTACTCGGAAAGAGATACAGCGAATTGTGGTATCGCTTGGACATTGTAGAGCCCCTACTGGCCACGGGAACTTGGCGCGTCTGACTACCAAGAATCAATATTCCTCCACTTCCCGATGTACTGGTGATTGGGAGAAAGACTGGATACGATGCAACAGCTGAGATCTGAGAAGCCTGGGGTGTTCGACCGATTCCTTGATCGCGGGCTCATGGGAACAAAGGCCTAATTATCGCAACACGAGGAGAAGCACCACCTGCTGCTTTGCCTGTCGTGTCACAGGGCCTCTGGCTGCGCATGGGAGATCTGCAGAAAGCTCTACACGTTACCTCCAGACATGGCACAAGTAGACTTCAGCATAACCCGCAGATGGGTCGAAGGTCTCGACCCAAGACCCAACCCGCCGCGGGTTCGGGTCGAAGCAGGCCAACCCGAACCCAACCGGCAACCCGCATGGGAACCCATTGGGGCCCCATCAAAAACCCATCCTCGCATAAAATTTAGGTCTTGGCGTTCATAAACCTGCTTTATAATTCAAATAAAATACTGTTAACGTGTTTCACTAGTGAGCTGGCCACACCCCCGAGTTGGCCACCCCACCCGAAAACGCGTCAGTAAATTAGACCTTTCTTCTTTAACCACCCACTATGCCACCAATTCGCACTCAATCCTCTCAGAATCGTATAGAGCAAGAGGGTAGGATCTTATTAGCTATTCAGGCTATTAAGAAGCAAGAAATTACCTCAATTCGCGAAGTTGCACGCCAATTCAACGTACCGCGTTCAACTCTTACAATACGCCTTAATGGGGTTCAAAACCGCGCGTTTTCTCGCGCAAAAAACCTGAAATTGACGGAAATTGAAGAAGAATCTCTCCAAAACTGGATTCTCTCTATGAACTCTCGTGGAGCAGCCCCTCGGCCTTCTACTGTACGAGAAATGGCAGATTTACTACTCGCCACGCGTGGATCTACCCCCCTCCTTCGGTCGGTCAAAATTGGGTTACAAAATTCGTTAAAAGGCATCCTCTACTTTCCTCCCGTTTCTCGAAACGTTACGATTATCAGCGAGCTAAATGCGAAGACCCTAAAATCATATCTGAATGGTTTTCTCTCGTCCAAAAAACGATTCTAACTAGAGTGCGCCAAAAACCGCAAAACCGCAAAACCAAACCGCCCCAAACCGCAAAAGGTTTGGTTTTTGGGGCCAGTTTCAGAAACCATTGCGGTTTGTGGTTTTCGATGTTCAAACCGCAATGGTTCTTGGGGCCCCAATGGTTTGATAAACAATGCAAACCAGGTGGGTCCTTGCCACTGCATATTTTATGCAGTTTTGCTCTGTTTCCTACGGTAATTAACTTACAGGTAAACGCCTACTATCATACCCTAGATTTTTGACGTACGTAAAATGAGGTCTTCAGGCTACGGCATAGGATTTCTGACGGCCGTCAGAAATTATGGTTATTAAGCTAGTATTGGCTCTTTGATGGCTGTCAGAAATTATGTTAATTAGGTAGAATCCGCTATCGTGTCAATTGCTAATAATACTTGTATAGATCCTCGTCGCGCCTGATTCGTTTCCGAGCTCTTACTGAAGCACGTATCTGAGTGTTTTCTTCCTCATGAGAAGGAAGAGGAGGGTCAGTATCATGATCGGTCACAACCTGTCTATCCCCTCTACCTTGAACTTCTTCCCCTTCCTGGGTTTGCTCTTCCTCAGTATCACTAATTGGATCGACGCTGACCGTATCAGGTGTGGGTTCCTTCTCCTCCTTTGCTGCTTCGATCTCGTCACGAGTAAAGAATTCTTGTAGAAACGCTGCCTGTTCCTCCTCGATCTCGAACGTTGACGTACAAAGAAACATCATTAACTCCTGGATAATTGTTGCACTTAGTCTCCCACGGCGATAATGACAGATATCTCGAGCCGTGTTAAATAGTCGCTCAACACCAGCACCAGTCGCAGGGACTGAAAGTACATCTCGCGCGAGGGCTGCAAGAGTAGGGAAACGATGGGCATTCTCTCTCCAAAACACTAGAGGTGCTATATCTAAAGTAGCTTGTAGGAAGTTAGTATTATATATAGTAAAGCAATAATAAATACATACCACTATCTAGATATTGTGAGAGCTCATCGCCTGCTATAGTAGAGCGGGGACGTTTCGGCTTTACCATTGAGTCAAGACGCGATATTCCTCCCCCCGACGGAAGAGAAGGAGGAGATGCCTGCTGCTGGGCAAGACGTTCTTTATACAAAGTCAAGTGGTTGTCGAGAGACTTCCGGTATGTCGTACGCCAACGATCGTCCCAGTCATCTGTTTGAAAGAATTGGAACTTGTTCGCGGGAGCAAGCATTGTAGTGATTGCATAGAGATGCCCTCGTACGTTATCTGTCTCAGAGTAGTACTCGTCAAGCTTCTTTCGAGCAGCTTGTAACGCCTGAAGCATCTGTCGCTTCCAGGTGATCCTCTTCCGCGTAAGCTGGGTGATTGATAGCTCGAGGTGTTCAAACAGCTTGTTATATATCAGGAATACATGATGTGTAGTAGCATCCCGGGTTTTTGACAATTCAACTGTGAAATCAAAGAAAGGCTGGGTGATATAGAGAAGGTAGTCAACCTGGCGCCATTCTTCATCATCGAGTACCATATCAGGCCGCTCATACTCATCACAAAATGGCTGGAAAAACGACTGTAGGCGTTTTGCACGTCGAAGCATTAAGAACGTGGTATTCCAGCGTGTCTTAACGTCTTGAAGAGGTGTGAGCTTTGTTGTTTCGCTTTGTAGATTATAGAAGGTCTCCCGGCGTTGTGGACTCGCATTCACGTAGATAGCAAGATTTCGAATCTAAAGGTTATAGTTAGTATGATATAATAACACTAGACTATATAGATATACCTTGGATAGCGTACTGGTAATATCTTGCTTAGTTGCATTAGCACGCGCTAATTGGGATCGCTGCTCTGTCCACCGTGTCTCCGTTGACTCATTTAGCGGGCAAGCCTTAATATGCCCAAGAAGCTCATTAAGGCTTAGTTGAATCACATGAGCAAGACACGGAACCCTAATAAGGGTAGTGTCTTCTGAAATTGCTTGTTGTAGTGTATCAACTAATGTTTGGTTATTTGATGCATTATCAGTTGTGCTTGCAAACACCCGATCTTCGATCTTATGTTGCAAGAGTATATCGAGGAGTACAGAGCTTAGGTTAACGCCAGAGTGTGGTCCATGAAGCGGTTCGAAACCGAGAAGAACCTCGCGGTATTGCCAGTCCTTATCGATGAAGTAGCCGGTTATAGCCATAAATGCCTGTGTAAAAGGCGACGTCCAGCAATCAAGAGCAATTGAGATCTTTGTATCCTCTGGGAGCGCTTTGAGAATATTTTCCTGTTGTTGTTGTACGGAGGAGTGTAGCCGGCGTCGTATAGTCTTTGCTGAAGGGATGTCAGGGACCCTTGGTGCGGACTGAGCCATCTGGATTAAGTGGTGAAACTTAGGATGCTCGATCAGCCGAAACGGAAGACGCGCGACCGTAAGAAAAGTAAGAAGCTCTTGTTCCCATGCGTCTTGACTAAACATATCGGTAAAAGGCCCATTCTAGCCATTCAATCTAGTCATTAGACCGGAGCTAATGAAGATAGTAGACTAGAAACATACCTTAGGCTGTAGAAACCGACTAATATTTGTCCCCTGGCCTTGGGTAGCTTTGATACAGCCTGCGCTAGAAAGGTGACCTTTCATAGTTGAGGTTCCTTGACGCTGTTTCTTCCCATCCATTGTCTCACGGACGAAGTTTGGGTGCTCAAGAATCTGTCCACAGCGCTTACACATAACCTTTGCAGCACCATCGGAGCTATGGGCGACCTGGTGAAATATATCCCAGGTACTTGACTGATGTTTCGCATCCCAGGGTATGTTCTGCTTCTTACCAAACCCTGTCTCTAGCCATCAGCTTACCCAGTCGTTATGGAGCATTTCGTCGTAGAGAAAATAGACCTTCTTACGACCAGGGCCAACACGCGTGAACGATGAAGTGATTGTAGGGGGTATAGTCGGTCGGAGGAAATCCGTATCGAAGGAAGGTAATGTTTCTTGGCTCTCAGAGAGATCAGGCGTAAAAGGATGATTGCGAGGAGTATAATTGTCGAAATCGCTGTCGTAGATCGATGAGGAGAAGGGAGATTGCTGGGTTCGAGACATGGTGAGTATAAAACCACAGCTAGTAATGGTGAATGCTAAGAAGGAAGGCTCTGGCTTACACGAGTTGTGCGGATTCTATATAGACGCGACCGACAAACAAAGGATCCCTGAGTGAGTTGATACATCGCGATTTAATCAGTTCACTAAGCCGCTAATTGGATGACAGTAGCTTACTATGTGGGTCAAAACCGCAAGAAACCATCGAAAAACCGCAAAAAAACCACTTCGAAATCCGAGCCTCAAGCAGCGGCCATGTCGGGGTCTCGATAGAATAAGTAAATTTAAACCACTTTTACGGTCTATATACCTAGATTTTATTATTTAATAAGATGACTTCTTTGTATTAGAATTGATTGATATATGTTATAGCCTTATAGTACCTTTGTTCAAAAAATTGTGAGGAAAACATAGTAATCAGGGAAATTTACACATTGAAGTTTAATGTTTAATATATATTCCCGCGATAAAACATCGGAGAATGTGGAAGCCTGGACAACTTCCACTATTTATCGTTGAATTTACTTCAAAGCGAAACAAATGATTATTACCTTCACAAATCAATTTGTATACATGTGAGTTACTATTAGTTTCATAGCTTTAATAATGAAAAAAAGGATTGAGTATAGTTGTGACCAGTACAAGGTTAAATAACAGTAATATATTAGTATGAATCAGCAGGTTTATGTATGCCAAGACGTCGATTTTATGCAAAAATGGTTTTTGTTGGGGCCCCATTAGGGAACCGCAGTGGTTTGTGGTTTGGTTGCGGTTTGGGCGGTTGGAAACCGCAACCACTGCGGTTTGGTTTTTGAGGGCAAGGTTTGCCCCCAATTGCGGTTTTTGGCGCACTCTAGGTACAATAATAAGAGTCACTTACATCTTCCCATTAGGTCTTGGCTATATATAACAAACTCAGAGCTCAGGAGACTGAAGCGGTTGAATTAAATTCTCGCAAAACAACACTGAATATTGGGGATACTTTTCCCACAGCTTTGACATCGCCTGGTGCGTACGGCTCACAAGTGTTGAGGCTGCGCTATTTTCTTTGGCACTAGTGGAGACCGTAAGGTGGTGTCTAGCAACTCCTTGACCTGAGAACTAAACCGAAAGAGAGAGTACGTCATATTGAACGGGCACAACTGATATAAGTTTGAATTCCTTTATCCTTCTTTATTAAATTCAGTGCCATACATGATGTTATATAGAGACAGCGGCAAACCAGGATATTAAAGACACGACGAGGTCTTTAAGAGGATACGATTATAATGTGTGGCTAGCATCAGTAGCGAATCAGTGAGCTATTTATTGCGGTACTCAACTCAAACGGCATTTTCAGGACATGAAGCAGGCACAACTCTACTACTGCTCTTTGCGGCAGTGGCTTCTGGACATAACGACCCCGATACATCGCAATGAAAGTGTGATAGTCAGGATCATCTGCAATCTTTTCCATGCGATTTGCAATCTCAATGCACAAATTTCGAGCATCACCTGGGAGATATTCGCTGGCCGTAGGAGCCATCGAGAGCACAAGTCGAGGGACGAATGTCTGCATCATAACAGAAAGGTACTCTCTATCGCCAGCGGTGCAGGGACGAAAATCACTTCTACCAAGGACTAGAAGTGCGCTTTAAAACCAAATCATACTCAGAACTGATCATGAGGTTTTATAATAGCGCGGAACTTACACATAGAAAAATGGGTCCTTGGCCTCCAGTTCGATCCCCATTTCATGCCTGCTCGTTAGCCATGAAAGATCCGACCGGACGAGTAGGTAAAAAAACATACTTTGGAACTTCTGCCACGATGAGCGATGGCACTGAAACGTTTTTCATTATCTTCTCCACGAATGGCTTTGCTGGTAGAGGGCCCTCAATTTGGCCATCTGCGTTTCTGCAGATCCCATCCTGAAATTCGTAACACGAAGGTCCCTTACCGAAGTTTTGACCGAACAAACTTCTTCATTAGAACGCTCGAAATCAAAGGGCAAGAACGGCCTACATTTCGCCTTGTCCGGTCAAGACAACAACGTTGGCCTCCACGGTCATATGGTGGGGAAGGGGGACATCTCCGTGATTTCCGTGGAAAAAAAAATAGCGCAGAGAGCCTTGGCCGTAAGAGGAATACACCATTATTGACATAAAATACTGAGTAATGGTGAGTGAGACTGCAATGGTGATTGCCTTCCGTCAAAACCGGATACGGAATTTTATGGGAAAGTGAGGAGGGCTGGGCTTCGGAACTCAGTGGTTTTAGCGGGTTCCCGTGACAGGAAGGGACCCACTAAGTATCGGGCTTTAGATGAAAGATTGTTTCATTCTCGTCAATTCAGACTCAATCTCATTTCTTTCTTTGGGTGGACTTTTATCGGAACGCTCTCATTCTTGCCCGATTTTGCAGACGCGTGTATAATAACGGTAATGCCAATCCTAATAATATCTAAATTCATGTACAGTGGTGTAACATTAGTATTTGACCTCCGGTACTTCGGGACCCTGACCGCTTTTTAGACCGCCTACTTTATTAGTACGTCAACACTCGCGTTTTCAACACGCCAGTATATACGCTATAATTTTACGCGTTTCTCACTATTTCTCTCTATAATAATGCCACCTATACGCGGAAAAAGAGGTCCAGAGCTTGACTGCTTTACCCGGGCTAAGATCTGCGAATTACATGCTGCAAATGGCTGGGGTGCTACGACTATTAAGAAGCAGCGCTTTCCCGACATTCCATGCTCAACCATCCAATATACGCTTACCCAAGAAGCAAAGCGTCAAAAGCATGAAAGCCTTCCACGCTCAGGCCAGCCGAGGAAGATTACTGAAGAGGATCGTGACCATATCTACGATATTATACAAGAAAAGCCTTCAATTTTGATCGAGGATCTACTTGGAGAGGTTGATTTTAAAGTCCACCGTATGTCAATTTGGCGTCTAACCCACGAAATGGGCCTTCGAAAATGGAGGAAGATGCAGCGGCCGGCATTGACGCCTATACACGCCGAGAAACGTCTTCGCTGGGCTCTTCAATATCAGCATTTTATATCAGAGGATTGGGCCCGCGTCTATTGGTCTGACGAATGTACGGTTGAACGTGGCATTGGCCAGCGTCAAGAATGGACTTTTACGCGTCCGAAAGATCAGCTTTTTCAGCATTCGGAAGAAGGCCATCAGGTTCAAATGGTTCTAGCGCGGGGGAAGCAAATTAAGCAGATGTTTTGGGCTGCTTTTTCCGGACTTCCACGTCGATCAGGCCTTATTCCCCTATTCGGAGATCCCCTATCTTGAAGAGGTGGCGTCTCTTCACGTACGATCGAAGAGCTCTATCGGCGCGTCTTACCTACGCTCCTTAATAGCATTGATTCTAATGCTATTTTTCAGCAAGATAACGCGCCTGTTCACACGGCATATATCGTACGGGACGCTTTAAATGAGCTCCAATGCGATATCATGGAATGGCCTCCCTATTCGCCTGATTTGAACCCGATCGAGAACCTCTGGGCGCTGCTTAAAGCGGAAATCCTGAAGCGTCACCCAGAGCTCATGCAGCTTCCTAATAATGAACCTACGCTAGAATTACTACTAGAAGCTGCGCAGGAAGCATGGGAAGCGCTAGATATCGATCTCTTTAAGCATCTATCGGAGACAATGCCTCATAGGGTAGCTGATGTCATTAAGTATGGCGGGTGGCATACTAGCTATTAAATTGAATTGAATTCCGAGGTTTCTGCATTGCAGTATAAAAAAGTGGGTCCTAGGCCGAAGTACCGGAGGTCAAATACTAATGTTACACCACTGTATACCCCTTCCATGTAACGTGATTCACTAGTGAGCTGGCCATACCCCCGAGCTGGCCACCCCAAAACACCATAGTAAATACGATATATTCTGCCCTAATATCTTAACAACCACATTTCTATTTTATTTCACCATTTGCCGATAACTGTTGATAAGGCTTTCAAGCACTGTATATCAATTTTGAAAAATTTGAAAACTTACATTGTCACGGTATCAAAAATTACGTTACTAGGGGGCCAGAAATACATAAATCTTAGGCACTGAGTTATAGAAATTCTTTAAACTCCTCTTAGAGACTGGATACTACCTGAAAACATTAAATATTAAAGAAAAAGTCCCCATAACCTGTCGTTGTTGTGATACTATGTTGTAATTTATCGCATTTACTATGGTGTTTTGGGGTGGCCAGCTCGGTGGTGTGGCCAGCTCACTAGTGAATTACGTTACTGCTTTAGTGTATTAGTAATCAACCGCAGTAAACGTCTGGTTCCCATCCCTTCCCCCTTTAACCGTTTCCATCACGCCCCTCGCTTTACACACCATGGATCTCATACCTCAGAACACACAATTTCCAGTAAGATTCTATTCAGGGACAACAGCGTGTGCATTGGCGAAGCTCACACAGTATAGATTTTCTGTTTTGGCGACAAGCGTATCACCGTGAAGAAGGATAAGCTGCTGAATGAGCTTCGTCCGACCGTATACCACTTAGAACTCGAGGAGCCTCGTTTTGGTCTTCCAGAAACAGTCATTGTCAAACAACAGAAACACGGACGGGAAGCTGAGTTTTGCAATGAGATAACTGCCTACAAGAGGCTGCGAATACTTCAAGGGACCGTGATTCCAACTCTATTCGGTCGAGGCTCTTTCAATGGGCTTCCAGCCTTAATACTTTCGGAGGTTGAAGGTATTACTCTGCGCGATCTCGCTAAAGTCGTCGAACCAAGTTTCCAAGAAAAAGCTCTGGAAACTCAACTTGAGAAAGCTTTCCAGGAGCTACACAAGTACGGAGCCGAGCATTATGATCTGAACCTGGGCAACTTCCTATTCTGTAACAATGGACAAGTGGTAGTTATCGACCTTGAGGAAGTCGAATTCCCTGATAGACAGCAAGCTTGGGAACGCAGTGTTAATTTGGGCTGTGTGAGTAACCTGATGAGCAGATTCAGAGATGTGAGATACCCACGACGTGCTCCGTCACCTGTTGTATGCTGGAGATCTTGTACTGGGGACGACGATGACAAGAGTGGCTCAGAAGCGCCCGGCTCATGTTATTCTATGGGGCTCGTGAGTCGAGGTGGCATTATGAAACCGGGTTTCGTCACGCTCTGAAAGGGAACAGTAGCCAACAGCGGTACTTGAGAAGAGAAGAGACTAGGAAATGGAGATGGAAACTGTCAGTAACTAGAAACTGATGACGGCGATTCTTCAGGAGAACTATGTGATAACAACCTGGAGAGGAATTCATATAACTGAATCCTTACGTTGCCATTTAAGTGACCGACTCGCCAGTACGATGAACGATGTTCTCCCATAGATTGTCCATCTACTGTACTTTTCTGCGTATCATTTCGGCGAGGCGCCAGGGTAAATTAAATCTACCTACCTACTACCTACTGTACTTTTCGCAAATGATTGACGATAACCAGCAAATGCAAATTACAGTGGTTCGACGAGGTGATCCAGCGAGATATACCTTTCGACCATCTTTTGTTGTAATTCCCCTGATATCAGTCTGAAATATGGACAACATTTCCGCTCCACTTCTCAAGACTAGGGGAGTACCAAGCTTCCCCGGAAAAAGTGATGCCATCATTCAATCCACATATTTTCCACTCATGCATTGTACGATGCGTGCACCATTACGCGGCTTTCTAACGGCTTAGCAGAAGCTTCGAATAATGAGCTCCAAAAGGGGGGTGCATAAATTTG
Organism: Penicillium antarcticum; assembly: GCF_028974205.1. Classification (NCBI taxonomy): domain Eukaryota; kingdom Fungi; phylum Ascomycota; class Eurotiomycetes; order Eurotiales; family Aspergillaceae; genus Penicillium; species Penicillium antarcticum. The sequence continues at coordinate 587,627 of NW_026695305.1, read as the reverse complement.
GCCAGTGGCCCGCTAATATTTGTTTCAGTCAGGCGAGACTATCGAGGCACCAAAATAAGAAAATATAATTCATGTAATTTGGTAGATCGAAAAGGCAAAACCAATTCTCCACGCAACGCAAGAGACACGTCTTCATCCAGGCCTCACTTCGTCTGTTTCCATTTCCACTCCAGAGGCGCCCATTTTTACGTATCCTGAGCTGCTTCAGCCTGGTAAGCCTACAGAGCCTGTTGCGTTTCAAGTGAGATTGCATCAAAATCCACATCATCTCCAACTTTGCCAGTTTGAACAACTCGCTGCCAAGTGGGTCCAAGTGCGCAAATACGGCGCATAGTTGAGGACGTTTCGTCCACATGTGATGAATAAGCGACTTGATATCCTGCTTGGAGCAATTCTGGTCCTTCCTAATCATTGACTTAGCTTTAATAGGAAGTGACCTGCCACCGGTTGCAGATATCCCTTGGTTCGACCAGCCAAGGATTATAGGCATTCTTCAACACGACAACACGAATACCAAAGTGCGCGAACATGTCTGGTCGGTTGTCTCAAATCCCGGGCCCATGGAGTTAGGCTGCTCTTCCATATTGCTGATTGGTGTGCTTCTATTAAAGGCAAGAACGAGATTTGAGTGATATAAGTGACTACTGTAAAGGTCATACTTATACTCGGGCTGATTTAGCAGCCCCACCCACTACGAGCGACTTACCTTCAATCGGAAGTAGGTCTACTCATGGTCATTACTGCCGCAGCGTATCATTTCATAACGCAGAAGCTTTCAGGGATCTTACCAAGGCATTGATACTCAGCTACGGGACCTTCCTCTTTCAACCGAAAGTATCGAGTCTGTAATGAATCTGAAAGTATTCTGTATAGCGCTTCTGATTGATCCCACTGGCTCATAGTATGTATGGCTGACCGGCCGAGTCAGGTGTTCTTGAAGAACAAAGAATTTTTGCGAGACTTAAGCTTGGGGATATACTCATCGGCGGTATTCATAGTGGAGGATGTGCGCACAGATGCGGACAGATAAGCAAATATGCACATGCTTATTTGAAATCGCTCAGCAAAAATAGCCTTTAGCCAACAAGTTTAGTCAACATTTTCGAAGCAATGCAAAGAGCAGGGAGCATTCCAGATCCGATTCCCTATGAACAAAGTACTCCATACACGTTTGAATACAAACACGCGGCACAAGAATATAGGAAGAGCCGTCAGTGGTCGATAGACGACTTTCAGGGAGTCTAGTGGAAAATAGATGGCCAGTTACATGTTAGTCCTTTAGGTCAACTATCTTCATCGTATCCTTCAGTCTCTACCCCGGCATGCCGAAAGTGACACTCAGCGTTATCTCTTTTCCTGCCAGCGGTATCGACGCATGCCTGCAAAAATGCATCGAATCCCTGTTCAGGTTAGGTTTCAAAAGGTTCCCAATCGCGGTCAATATAAGTCTTCAACTCAAAAATAAAATTTCTTCAATAGGGTCCGAGTGTGGTGGCAGGTATATCAATACAACGCCTACCTCAGACCACAACTCTGTGATCCCCTGGAAGGGGTGGAAGGACGCGTTTTTCATTAACCATAACTTCGTCTCAGGCTATTTTCCACAGTGTCGTAGAAGATGTTTCGGTTATCAGTCCCAGCCTCATTCTGGTAAATCGCGCTGTTTGGCGTGCTGCATATGACCCAGGTGCGTGGTTCATGGAGATTGGCTTTTGGTGGTCTATTTGGAAATTGCGATTGTAGGGGTCAGCCTCACCGCGCGAATACCACCAATAAGATGATGGCTCGCCTCCTGATGCGCTGGGCATGCATGAACAACATGAACAACGCATGGCTTCCCCTCATTTTCCAACTTCATCGGCTACTAATATTTGGTTAAGGTGTCTCACTTCGATAGAGATTTGTCCTTTGAGCCACGGCTTTTATCACTGCTAAGAATATCAAGATGAGCACCAAACTTTCTGGCCACAGTCAAACGGGTGAGGAGGCCGCCGAGTCTCCAAGCCAGAGATTTCCAGAGGTCGAATATAATCAACCACAATTCTCGTGAGGATCTCCCATCGATTGAGCATGAAAGCCCCTAACACTTACTGGTCGTAGGCTCTACGAACTTCCAATGGCCACCCTCTCCATCGGAACCAAGCGATACAGCATCCCGTCATTCTATCTCCAGAAGTATCCTCTCTTCGAAGATATGTTTCTCTTCGAAGACCTACGGCTTTCCGGTGTTCCTGAAGATATTGGCCACACATTAGTGCATTTCTTATACACGGGTGCTTATGAGACCATCGACTCGCCTCTAAGTGAACGCACATCTTACGTAGAACGAGAATACCAAAGAAGCGTCCAAGTCTACCATGCATGCAGGAAGTACGGTCTCCCTGATCTCGAGGCGCTTGCTGAAAAACATATTGAATATTTTGGCAAAGCAATGACGACGATCGAACTTATGAATTCAACCAGGGAGGCCTTCTTTTTACTTCCCGAAAATGAGATATGGCTTCCAGAATATGTCAGGAAAGTCCTTCGACGAGAATTTGTGTCTGTAAAGTCACAGCCCAATATTCGTGAAATTGCCAATAATGGCACTGGCAAGAAAAGCGAGTTGTTTAGCATAGCAGTCATGGCGGTTGTGATTGACATCCTCTACGTCCACGTACAACAGTGCGCGAAAAACCACAAAGGGCACCTGGATTCTCTTGAAGTCGAGGGTGACACAGAGCCTGAGCATGTGGCAGCAAGCGATGCAGGCACCGGAAAATACTATGTGTGGCCAGAGAAGCCTGCTTCCGCAGAGGCTGACGTCGCGGTGAATGGGTTGCCTGTTACCCCAGACGAAAGTGCTGTTGATGACTATCTTGGCTCCTTTGCTCAAGCTCCCATTTGTGACCCTGACGACCTCAAAAAATTCCCCACTGAGGATGCCGATCAAATCCCCAACAGTCCTCCTGATGATTCCGCTGACCACCCCACCGAACACCCGGCTGAAGATCTCGTTCCTTTCAGTGCCTGTCATACCGTCGCATTTCCTGCAAACAATGCCCGTAGGACGGGATGGGCTGGTGTTCCCGACAAGCCTTTCGCTTATGAGCCTTGCTATGAAGAAGCTGCCCCCGAGGAGCCTGCCCCTGATGAAGATGTCCCGGAGCCGCTTGTCTATGGGGACACTGTTTATGAGAAGGCCGCCGCCGATGAGCCTGTCCTGGAAGAAGAGGCCGCCCCCGAGGAGGCTACCGCCCAGGAGCCCGTAGCCGAAGTCATCACCAATCAAGCGACCTCGGACAGCCCTCTAGTGCCAAATTCATCTTTATATGTGAATTGGGACGTCCTTTCCTCTAAGGAACAAAAAAAGAGGATCAAAAAGCTAAGGGCAAGAGGTCTTCCAATCCCCGACAAGAATGGTGTTATTTCAATAAATTTGGCCTAGTTTAGACCTCGTTAAAAACATTTAGAGGGCCGACATCTCCGGCCCTCCGCCCGACCCTCGCGGGCGGAGGGCGGATGCTTGCCTGCCCTCGCCCGGCCCTCTGCCCTCTGAGGGCCGCTCGAGGGCCGCCCTCATCCGCCCTCATTTGCATAAAAAATGTCGACCTTTCCTCATTTAGATGCATTATACTGCTGATTCATCACCTTAAATTACTGTTATCTAACAGTGTTTTGCTTTACAAGTTAAATTTTCTCTTCATTTGTATATGAACATTAAGGAACTTTAAGAAATTCAGTTGTGTTATAAGTAGTGAAAGTAGGTAATGATCATATTCAGGCTTTAAGTCAGTTGATGTCCTACAGTTATTGGTAAGTCGGGTGGTTTGGGATTTTGAACGATCATGTTGCAGATATATATATTTTTACATCATATAGTTACGTGCTACATGCTCTATGCCTTAAGAACAAGCATTTCAATTTTCAATTTTTCGACTTAGCCCTTAAAAACGATAGAATAATTGTTGGATATAATGAATAGTGACATGATTTATTTTAGGAAGATTATAAAGAATTATTATATATTTGTTTCGAATATAGGGGACTTCTTTGCTCATTTTCTACTAGATTTGGGGGGGGGGGGGGGGGGGGGTGGAATTGAACCCAGCAGCGAGGGCGGATTGGCAATGTGAGGGCCGCCCTCCAAAAAAAGCGGGCCGCTCGAGAGCCGCCCTCCTATTTCGAGGGCTGAGCGAGGGCGGCCCGCGAGCGGCTCTCATAATCTAACCAATTGGAAGAGGGATCTCGAGGGAAGGTGGGGGTATTTTATGGCACGTTTAATAAACTAAGAAGCTGAGTCTTAACTACGATATTTCACTATTTCAATTAACTTAGCCCTGAAGGACTTCTTTAGTATGTGTCTTAAAGCTCTCTCATCCAATCTTCTTGACATGTTCCCTAAATTCCCAGTTGGTTAACAATGTCACAAATTTCGCAGTTCTCCGATATCTATCCATCATCTATATATGATGGTGATATAGCCGACCCTCTTCTCTCCTTTCCGAATGAGCAATTCCCACCCCCCGACTTTTCTAAAGGCCAGCACACACTCGACTCAGCGTCAAACTCTGGGTTTCTTACCCCAATACCTCCTCCCCTGATTGCGCCTTCACTTCAGCGTGTTGGTCCTGGTCGATCAACAGCTTATATTCTATACGCCGATATGTCGAAAGATGACTTTGTCGACTGGTGGCTGAATACTGATTTTGGAAAGAAAAAGCGACTGAACTGGAATGGCAATCGGAAAGCAACCTGTTGGGAGCGATTCGATCAAGTTGCTGATGCTAAAACCGGTAAACCAGGGGCAATGTGCCGTCAATGCCAAAAAGTCCTTGATCATCCAGCAAATGGGCGGTATGGAACAACCGCCCTTCATCGGCATTTAGCTGGTCCAACTTGTCGCAAATCTACTAGCCAGAAGACTAATATAAAAGGGTTACTTGCAAATGCTGTATGCACTAAGCATCCTATATTTACACTATTCACTAATCAATTCCTAATCAATAGGCACAGAACGCACCAAAAAAGTCAACAGTCTTCACACAGGAAGCATGGGAACAGAAGCTTTTACAACTTCTTGCCCTATCACGTCTCCCCCTCCGGTTTATCGAACATCCAGAATTTCGGGAGCTCATTGCCTTTGCCCGACTTGCCCCTACCATATACGAAATCATGACCACGACTTGGCGCAACCATGCTTTAAAAGAGTTAAAATATATATTGTGCGTATAGAGAATTACCGTGGCATTCGGAATATTCAACGTTTATTTCGATAACTTGAATATTCATAGAGTTATGGTCGTTTGAATCTGATCATATTTGAGGCTAATGCGCTGATATAAGCATACACTAAACCTATTTGAATTTCGTGGTCAAAACTAAACCCTTTTCGAATTTCGTGGTCAAAACTAAACCCTTTTTGTTTTTCGTGGTCAAAACTAAACCTCTTTCGGAACACAACTTACTTTTATCTGATAGATTCGATTTTACGTTCGATTGCTATGCTGACTGGATTTTCTCGGGGCCCCTATTCGTATCATTGAAAAAATAGAGGCCTTTCTCGCCGCAGAAGTTCGTATCGAGAATACCCCTACTAGCTTATTATAGCACCACTATTAGACGCTCTAACACGAAAACAAGGACGACCGCGAATATATACGTCTGCTTAGGCAAAACAAATATCAAATGCTACGCAATAGCGGAACCGGCGACAGTTTACCCGCGCTGTATATCGTGACCAGCAATTCGACTAGCACTATTCCGCCACAATACCCCTATCCCACGGGGGGTGGCCCAGTCAGGCTGACTGGGAATTCTTGCCCCAACTTTAGTATGGGGGAAAATCCAGAAAAAGTGGGGCGCGGACCCTGACTGGGAATAACAGACTGGAGAGGCTTATAGTGCTCCGATCGGTCTGAAAATTTAGGACGTTATAATGTACTATGTGAATATACCCCCATTTCAATTTTATGATCTCTGGTCTATTAGATGTCGAGAAAATTGCGATCAAACATTGGAGATATTTTTGATGGGGTACGGCAAACTGGGCTAGTTCGGGTAGCGATAGGCGCCTTAAACGTCACTCCAGGGTTTTCAGACGAATGAGATAACCTCGATTATCTTAGTGTATATAGGTCAGGAGGGGTAGAGAATCATTCAGGGGCTTAATATAATCCCCAGTTATTACGTCTATTACTTTTACGCTGTTTTACACCCGACTTCGTATTCGACGTCTATATCAATGGAACATCAACTTTTTCACCAGCCATCGACGGCCCCAGTTCTTGTGTGCAAGAAATGCAATCATGGAATTAGACCAAAGCAGGTAATAGCCCATCTTCAGGGTTCTTCTCATCGTATTAGTTTACCAACGTCTCGTTCAATAAGCCTCGCGATCAAGAACTGGGGCTTCGCAGAGGAATGTGACCGATGGGAGCCCCCAAGTGTTATAAACACTCCAATACCCAATATCCCAATTTACTCCGACGGCTTACTCTGCACCAAGGTTCCATTGTGCTCATTTATCGCGCGTACAGCCAATACTATACGACAGCATTGGCGGGATCATCATGACTGGGTGGCTCCGCCCAATAACCGGGGTAGGCCAATAGCCCAAGCAGCGCAGGGCTTATCAGCCGCCGAGCAGCAGATTCAGCAGTTTACGCTTACGGTCCAATGCCAGCGCGCGTTTGCCTAGGGGCCAGGGTCTCATTATATCCGCGTACGTACGGTCGGAGCAGAGGCAGTCCCCGAGGCCGAATCGGCACCGACCGTACTCAGTGATCAGGTTTTGGATCAGATCGAACAAGCATTCATCGAAAAACAAGAATAGCCCCAGCTGATCGAGGCTAGTCAGCGTGACGACGCGAATCCATGGCTTCGACGGACCTAGTGGGCCGTGTATCTACGTGGAATCGACCCCCAAGACTTACGAGACAGCGTCATGGCACCCGATGCCGAATCGGCCGATCCGACCGAATTAGCTGCTTCCGCTATTTGGGATTCGATGGCTACAGTAGCCCGAATCAGCCAGTTAATTTGTACAAAAACTAGCCATTCCATTCGCACCGAGGCCGTCCGTACGGAGCGGGACCGATTGCCGCATCAGCCATTGCAAGCGTACATGGATGCCGAGAATATCGAGAGACATACGATCCCATGGCAGCAAATCTTGATGTTTTTCGTGCGCACGCAGGCATCGCATGAATGGGCCAGTCCATATTACCGGTTTTCGAAACGCCAGCGTTTAGCGTGGAATACGCTTTGGAAACTGGCCCAGCCAGGATTCAGCGCGCCAGCCAGTCCAGCCAGTCCAGCCAGTCCAGCCAGTGATAGTTCCGACAGGGCCAGTCCAGCCAGTGATAGTTCCGACAGGGCCAGTCCCAATAGAGCTAGTTTCGATAGGGCTAGTTTAGATGATAGTAGTCAGCGAATCGCCAGAGAATCAATAGCGAATCGACGCATCAATAGCAATTCGCCGTTTCAACTAGCGCCCATTGACACCGCGTGTCTAGACTTTTGTATTGAGCTTCTGAACCATCGGACCAAGGTGGAAGACTACGAAAGTGCGCTGATTTGTGCCACGGCAGTGCTTGGTCAGGGCGAGGCTGGCTGGCGTACCGCGCAGAGCTATCCACCCATTTTATCGAAGCTTATTAAGATCGCACGGTTTATGGTGGTCCACAAAGCGTTGAAGCTAGATCCGACCGCGGAGGCAATGCTGTCTCAGCTTACAGAGCATCAAATGACGGGCGAATGGGATACCGAAAGTCCACTAGATTCACCTGAATTCGCATTTTTGACGCCGCCGACGTCGGACGATGACTTTTACAATTTCGAGACTGGCCCAGTTCCAGTATCGACCCAGTCATCCCATTTTGTCCAATTCAGCCAGGCTCAGCAGGGCCAGCGGTCATTTCGTGAGTGGGTGGCTGAGATGGTTAGTCAATTTATGGTCCGTGGAACGAATAGCCCGATGCAATGGCTGTTGGATCTCCGTACGTACGGCTTGAAGATCCATTATAACAGCACGACAACAGGCCACGTTGGCTGGATGAATCAAGACCAGCTATTGTATCAGCAATACAACTTTTCCATGGGGGACTTCCGGGGTTTCGTCCACGGGCTGATTAGTTCGACACGGCAAATACTCCGTGACGAGCTATTATTGAGCACGGAGACTAGGTCAGTTCCCGCGATTCCGTGGCGGGATATCTGCGATGATCCCACAGAGACGGCCCAGGGATGGAGTTTTTTGAATGACACCCGTACGCCGTGGCCCGTGGCTAGCAGTGAATGGATGATGAATCGAGTACGGCAAGAAGGGCTATTACGGCATCGTTTTATTGAACGCAATATAGGCCGGCTACGAATTGCAGCGATTGACGTGTATCTTCAACGGGTGGCCCATTTTCGGGAGAAGCTTGCTATTGCCGTTCATGTCAGTGGGGGCCAGCCAGCACGTGCCCCAGAGCTACTAAGTATTCGACATTATAATACGAATAGCGGCGGCCATCGCAATATTTTCATCGAGGATGGGCTAGTGGCATTTGTGACGCAGTATCACAAAGGGTTTTACGCATCGAATGACACCAAGGTGATTCATCGGTATTTACCCCGAGAAGTCGGTGAATTAGTGGTCTGGTATTTGTGGCTAGTACTACCGTTTGTCGAGAGATTGGAGGCGTACGTGGAGAAGGTGCGGAGGATGGGCCATTCCGAAATTGAAGTGTAAGTCATGTGGTCCATTGGCCACTGATCCGTTATATATCGGAATTACTGGGTTTCCATTATATATACCGGATTTATTGGGCAACTGGCCACTGATCCGTTATATCACGTTTCGATGCTAATTCCAATCAGTCATCAGAGACAGGCGTTTTTATGGTCCCCCGACCCCAGTACCGGCCGGGATTGGTCATCCGAAAGACTCCGTGAAGTGCTGAAGCGTGAAACCACTATTAGACTCAACGGGCACGCCATCAATTTGAACGCGTATCGTGATATTGCTATTGGCATTAGCCGTCGGTTTATGCGGCCATCCAGCGTATTCCCGAACAACACGCGTCAGGACGTACGAGCGGAGGCATCCCAAGAGGATGACGAAGAGAGCATGAATGCGGAGCAATGGATGGGCCACATTGCCGATCTGCAAGCGGCCCATTCATCCCACGTGGCCGGCATGATATACGGCCGTGGGATCACCGAACAGCCCGGTACGACGGCCCACCGGCGAGAGATGTTTCGGCTTAGCAGCACCGATTGGCATCGGTTTTTAGGGTTTGTGTCCACGGATGACGGGGGTGCCGAGAGCGCATTAGGACTGGGCCAGTTTTCGCCATGGCAGAAAGAAGCCGAAATTGGCCGTACAGAACGTCGATGGCAACTGACCCAGGCGGCTATGGAGCCCGAAATGCAACGAATGATGGGGAATCGCGCGGTGCGGCTTCGGGGGGTGCAAGCACCGGCGTTGGAAGCTATTCAGCAGGGCCAGAGTCCGGTAGTGGCGGTGATGCCGACAGGGGGTGGCAAAAGCTTGCTATTCATGCTACCCGCGTGGATCAGCCCCCGTGGGGTGACAGTGGTGGTCGTGCCGCTAATTGCATTACGCGGAGATATGGTCCAGCGGTGCCAGCGACTCGGCATCTCGTGCGTAGAGTGGGAGAGCCGTCGGCCGGCCGATCAGGCATCCATCGTACTCGTGACACCCGAATCGGCCATTACAGAGGATTTTATGACGTTTTTGAACCGACAGCGTCTCGGCCATCGGCTTGATCGGATCGTGATAGACGAATGCCACGTGGTGCTGAATGATCAGGCCAATTTCCGGCCCGCCATGGCCCAGCTAGGCCGTTTGATCGTGGCTCAGGCTCAGATGATATACTTGACCGCTACGCTGCCACCCACCGCGGAGGATCAGCTTTTACAGCGATTACGGACGACGCGAGAGAAGGCCCATATGTTTCGAGCGCGGACGAATCGGACAAACGTGGCATATCGGATCTGGCAGCCCACGCTGTCGAATCGATATCGTAACAGCTACGATTGGATCGAGAGCCCCGACGTGATCAGCTTTATCAGAGACCGTATCACGCGCGCGCGTATGCAGACAGGCCGAGTCGTGATTTACGGGCCGACCACCAAGACGGTGGAGCAACTAGCCCAGCTGATTGACAGTGAAGCGTATCACAGCCGCACGTTAGACCGCAAGGGCGTACTTGCCCGCTTTCAGGCCAATGCTACGGGGGTAGTAGTGGCGACTAGTGCGCTAGGAATGGGCGTGGATATCCCGAATATTCGGAGTATCATTCACATTGGACTTCCCCGGAGTTTATTGGATTACGCGCAAGAAAGCGGACGAGCTGGCCGAGACGGGCTACGCAGTGAGGCCATTATCATCCAACCCGACGGGTTTGAACGGCCAACGTGGGATCCCATTCACGAAGACCCAGTGAAGGCGGATGTCGAGCAAGACCGACTGAACCGATATATATATCAAGGATGTTGCCGACGGGTGATATTGGATAAGTATTTGGATGGCCACGTACGGCAGTATTGTGATACTACGGAGCAGCGGTGTGATCAGTGTGATCAGAACTGGCAAGTCAATGAAGAAGTGATGAGCGAGACGGCTAGTGAGACAGCTAGTGAAATGGCCAGTGAAATGGCCAGTGAACGTGAGAGTGACAGGAATAGGCCATTTCCAGCATCGGATCCCATGGTTTTGTCCCATGTTTTGAATCAGTCAGCGGAGACCCCCGTGCAAGCATTATGTACGGAGCCCATGGAAGACGTCCAGTATAGCTCCGTGCAGAGAGGTCAGGGTGTCGAAGAACTGAGCCAGTTTCCAGCCGATTCGGAAGCGAGTGGCCAGCGAAGTGACAGCGAATCCATTGGATTTCGGTCCCAAGTCGGATCCGTTAGTCCGATATATCGCCGGAGTATTGAGCCAGTGATACGCCGTCAGCCAGTAATACGCCGTCAGCCAGTAATACGCCGTCAGCCAGTGATACGCCGTCAGCCAGTGATACGCCGTCAGCCAGTGCAGTCAATTCAGCCAGTGGCAACGCAGTCAATTCAGCCAGCGTCAATACAGCCAATTCAGCCAATTCAGCCAACGGCAATACAGTCAATTCAGCCAGCGGCAATACAGTTAATTCAGCCAACAGCAATACAGCCAGCGGCAACGCAGTCAATTCAGCCAGCAGCAATACAGCCAGCAGCAATACAGCCAGCGTCAACTTACGTGCCAACACAAGCTATTGAACGTTTCCAGCGCCAGGACCGAGAGAGACAGGCGGCCCGAGTCGTATACCAGGAAGCCCATCAAGACATTGCTAGTGAACTAGAGTTTTTGCAACAGCAGGCCCAGTTATGGCATGAACGATGCTTGTTTTGTACGCAGCGTGGACTCCTTTCTAATTGCTGTCACCTGTGATCTCTTCTATAATAATACCCTATTCTTACTACTTTCTGATTGCTGTCTATATATATATATCTCTCTTAGTCTAATCCTATATATCTACTACTTCTACTACTATCCCTTTTGCTATATTCCAATCCTCTAAACTATACCCTCTCGCCACGCTCGATCCACTGCTTTCGAAGCCAAATATACTCGTGTACTAATTTCACCGTGTCTCCGTCATGCCGTGACCCCAAAAACCGTACAAGCCTATTCTCGTCATCGATATAAACCCCCTGCGTACGTAACCGGCGTGCCCATGCTTCCTTGATCACCTCACTTCCCTCGCCGTACACCATAACAGCTAGCCCCGATAACAATAACCCCCGGTAAACGCAATGCCCCTGGCTCCCTGGGTTAATAAAACGGCTACAAATCGTCTGCGGCATTCCACACCCGTAACAGCCACTAAATGCGGCAAATTTGATCTGCCGGCGTACGCGAATCCACCAGTTTTTGGCTGAATCCTGACTAGTTCGGGTCTGGATCCCACACTCGTACAAATCATGCCGGTCATCGAGTCCACGCTGCGTACAAAACCAGCATCGTTCATGCCATAACTGGGCCTGTTGTTGCAAAAACTCTAGTTCACTAGCAATGTCTTGATGGGCTTCCTGGTATACGACTCGGGCCGCCTGTCGCTCTCGGTCCTGGCGCTGGAAGCGTTCAATAGCTTGTGTTGGCACGTGAGTTGACTGCGCTGGCTGCATTGACTGTATTGCCGTTGGCTGAATTGACTGTATTGCTGTTGACTGAGTTGACTGCGCTGGCTGAATTGACTGAATTGACTGAATTGACTGAATTGACTGAATTGACTGAATTGACTGAATTGACTGCACTGGCTGAATTGACTGCGCTGGCTGACGCCGTATTACTGGCTCAACACTCCGGCGATATATCGGACTAACGGATCCGACCGAAATCCAATGGATTCGCTGTCACTTCGCTGATAACTCGCTTCCGAATCGGCGGGAAACTGGCTCAGTTCTTCGAGACCCTGACCTGTCTCCACGGAGCTATACTGGACGTCTTCCATGGGCTCCGTACGTAATGCTTGTATGGGGGTCTCCGCTGACTGATTCAAAACATGGGACAAAACCATGGGATCCGATGCTGGAAATGGGCCATTCCTGTCACTCTCACGTTCACTGGCCGTTTCACTAGCTGTCTCACTAGCCGTCTCACATATCACTTCTTCATTGACTTGCCAGTTCTGATCACAATGATCACATCGCTGCTCCGTAGTATCACAATACTGCCGTACGTGGCCATCCAAATACTCATCCAATATCACCCGTCGGCAACATCCTTAATATATATTGTTGAGATTCCGGCATGAATAGATGGTGTATACCAGATATATCAGGCATGAATCAGTCAGCGTACATCCTTCCATGAAGAGTATAGTTCGGGTAAAATTCTGTCATTTAAATAGGGTCTCTTTCTCAATGAGAAAGAGATCAGACTTAAACCACCTCTCTAGAATAGGTCAAATTCATGCCGTCTTGGGTTATATATCGCCAATTTCAACATACGGTACGCGCTAGTTCTACAATAGACCAATGGTCGGCCTTGATATCATAGAATGAGTGTATTTTTCTAGGACAAGCTGATGCTGCGATATATAACTGTTGTTGTTCGGAGGTATGAATTGACTTGTTATTTCAGAGGGATACATGAGCCTATATATACACCAATTAGCCAAGTTGATTGGAAATAAACTTGGTCGTCTGTATAGACACTTCGGAGCTAATTCCGACGGTGCGGCTTGGTTCCTGATCTGCACCAGCCTCATATCACAACACTCCCGTGTCTTTCAGTGCTCCCACCGTGAGGAGATTCATCACCGTAATATTTCTAACATCTAGGACAAAGGATAATTCTGGATAGGCAACCCTCGCCATCTTCTTGCAATGTCCCGGAACCCTGCCAGATCGAGTCAAACTGGCTGGTTCCAGGTAACGTAATTCACCGTCGGACGGAACACACCATCGGGCGGAACACCGCCCCACAGGACGCGCCAAGAACGCGTTCTCCATGCCACCAATTCGTAATAAAAGAAGCCAAAAATTGCTGGAGCAGGAGGGTAGGATTGGATTCGCCATAAACGCCCTAAACAAGCAGAAAGTTGGCTCTATTGGTGAGGCAGCTCGCGTTTACGACGTACCTGTCTCCACGCTCTACGGACGCGTCCAGGGCCGCGTTTCATTGCTTGGATACGCGCCCTAATCGCTCTACCTTGACTCCATTAGAGGAAGAATCACTTGTTAAATGGATTCTCGACCTCGACTTCCGTGGAACAACTCCACGACAATGTATGGTACGAGAATTGGCCGATTTGCTACTCGCCGAGCGCGTGTCGGGGTCGGCATCAAACCCAGCACCAAAAGTCGGCCCAAACTGGGTAACCCGCTTTGTACGACACCAGCCAGAGCTCCGAAGCCGATTCTCAGGCAAATACGACTATCGACGAGCTCAAAACGAGGATCCAGCGGCTATTCAGGCGTGGTTTGACAGAGTCCAACATACGATTACTCAGTACGGCATCACATCTGCAGATACCTATAATTTCGACGAAACTGGCTTCGCGATGGGCATCACATCGACTAGTAAATTCGTCACCCGAGCAGAATACTACGGTCGGCGAGCCGTAATCAACCAGGGAACCGCGAGTGGGTGACGGCGATCGAGTGTATTGGCGGTGGCATCGCGCTTCCGCCGTATATCATCTTAAAAGCCAAGGTTTTCATCAAAAAGTGTTACCTACCTCCAGGACGGCTGGAGAGTGAATGTCAGTGCTAATGGATGGACAACCGACGAAATTGGGGTCGATTGGCCACAAACGTGCTTTATTCCGGAGACAAAAAGCCGTCGACAAGGTCGATGGCTACTTTTAATACTTGACGGCCACAAGGGTCATTTGACGCCTCAATTCGATCAATTATGCTTTAAGTACGATATCGTTCCAATCTGTATGCCCGCGCACTTGTCGCATATCCTACAGCCACTTGATGCTGGCTGTTTTGCGACGCTAAAGCAGGCGTACGGTCGAATCGTCGATCGGTGGATGCGCGCAGGTATCGACCACGTCGACAAGCTCGAATTCCTATCGAACTATCCCGAGGCTCGATCGGAGGCATTCACGTTTGAAACTATTCAAAGTAGCTTCACAGGGACCGGTTTACTACCGTATAATCCTGCGGTAGTGCTTGAGAAATTGACGATTCGCATCCGCACACCTACCCCCCTAGTAGCCGAGGGAGTAGCATTTTAGCACCACAAACGCCATATAACCCTCGGAAGCTACTCCGGCAGGTATCATCGATCAAAGCTAATTTAAAGCAGCGCTCGAATAGCCCTCCAAGCCCCATCAAAACGGCTCTAGAGCAGGTATTCAAAGGGTGCGAGATAGTGATGCACAACGCGGCCTTTTTAGCACGCCAGAATGAACAATTGCGCGCCGCAAACCACAAGCAGCGTATGCATCGTGGCTTATCCGATCGTCAAGCAGCGCACAAAGGTAGTTTGGATGTTAAAGAGGCTACAGCGCTGATGGGAGAGCCGACCGAAGTATATGTATCGACGTCGCAAAGCGCGCCCGACCAAGACAAAACGGGCGCTCGGGCACCAACCAGGGCACCGAAGCGATGTAGCGGCTGTCGGAGCCTAGATCATACGTATAATAGATGCCCTGTAAGATAACGGTCAATTTAATGGCGTTTTAGTGGAGTTATACAAGTTCTTAGTAGGAGACATGAGATTGATGTTCCGCCGGATGGTGTGTTCCGTCCGATGGTGAATTACGTTATTACTGTTATTTAACGTAACGTATTTCCCGGTCGAGCTGCGCACCCGGCCGAGCTGCGCACCCCAAAACACCATATTAAATGCGATATTTTAGAACCGTATATCTCGACAACGACAAGCTTGCCCTATTTCATATCTAGTATATTGGGTATTCAGGATGTAATAAACTCTATATAAGAGTTTAAGGTAGATTCAATGATTCTTTTATTCCGTTTCAATAAAATACACTGTATTTTAACTATTTCAGCTAGAAATATATATCATTCAACAATCACACCTCTAAGATTCAGTGGGGCCCTAGAATCATGCGAGACATGCTACAAAGTGTTTAAAATTACCAAAAGACCCCATAATAGCCTATGGTTGTTAAGATATGAAGTTGTAATTTATCGCATTTAATATGGTGTTTTGGGGTGCGCAGCTCGGCCGGGTGCGCAGCTCGACCGGGAAATACGTTAACCTTGTACTGGTCACAAATATACTCAATCCTTTTTTTCTTTATTGTCAACAAAAGAGGGTCGCCATTTTACTAGTGCGCCCGAGGAATATCCAGCACCCCCTCTGCCTGATGATCGTAACTAAGGCTCTCAACGACGTTACTAAGCTCATCCCCTATTTATTCTGCACTTTCTATAGTATACAAGAATCACACTCTCAAGTACTCAATTGGCTATGCCCGTACTAGTCCGTACTGTAACGACCACGTTCCAACACCAGGCTATGCCTGAGGTGACAGCATTCAGCATCGTCTACTATTCTTGGATGCTCCTACCGAGCACTCCACCGTGGCATTTTGCCAGATTCAGCCTGTAAATCTGCGACAGTTCTTCATACCGTTCTTACCACTCGTTCTCTCTCGTTCTCTCTCACAGATTGTCAGATAGCATCGTTAGCAGAATAGCTATATCCATAGTAGCTCTCTGCAGCTTCATATTGCCTTTTCTTCCACCTCCGATTGGCTGACTTGTGTGGCCAACCGCCAGGCAGATCCACCCCGTTCTTCATGGTAGCATGTCTGAGAACTGATATTGAGCGAATCGATAGCGAGATACGCATCAGATCGGACGAATTGCGAATTGAGGATACGGAATCGGTTCAATCATTTCAGGGCAAACGCTCTAAAGCGATAGCGGGAGGCAGAATCGGCTTCGATAGCGAGATCAAAATCGATTAATCGGACTTGCAAGATGTCGGAATTGTTAACCGATATGAATTCAGTAGTCTTGGGGAATCATATGGTTTGGGACAACTGGATTAGTGAGGTTAGAGTGAAGGCAATCGGGCACGTTTTGCTAGAAGTCCTTCCTTTGCGGCTGTTCGGAGATATATTCATGAAATCTATTATTCGCGGACGAACTAATAGCTCATGTCAGATTTCAGTAAAGCAATGCGAACAGGTAGGCTATCAAAAGGTGTAGAGAGAAGAGCGGTACCGGCTATATCCACCTCGCTAGCTGAACCGCCAGATGCTGGGGGTTCCTCAGAGGAAGGCCCTCTAAAATTCTTCGAATCGCTCTGTAACCATCCACATGGAAGAGACGGATGTAGCATCCAAATGCTGTTCTTCAGCAATCTTTCTGTACAACTCGCTGCAAAGACGCCAGGCACGGAGAGCTGAAGCGTCGACCTCTGGTAGTAGCCAAATAGACGAAGCGCTTTTTCAATAGGTGTGATAAGCTCGTCGGCAGTGGCTATTCTCAATTTGGCCCAAAACTTCAGTTCAATAAGCAGAACAACGATCGCCTGAACGAGGTAGTGCAGGGATTGCCACCAAGTGTATGCTTCAGACAACCGAGAAAGGCTGAAATTGTCTGGGAAGAGAGCGACTATTTTCTTAGCCGAGTTATCACAAGCATCTGCCATATTTTGGTGGAACAAGGCAATCTTAGAACCCGTCATTTTCCTTCGATCATGCCGTCAAAGACAGGGACGTGTGATCATGGCTCTCTGAGGCTATAAAAAGACATCCTAGGCTCGTTGCGTCACTTCTCACAGGCATGGCCGATTGACCGAAGTTGTACTCGTGAGGCAATTGGTGCAGCCAACGCTCCGTTAAACGCCATAATGCGGATACTGATTCTTCAATATCCAGCCAAGGTCTCCGACGAGAGTCAAGCATACATAGGTTCTTTGTGACATCTTACGATATCAGAAATAGTTGGATATGGTGGAATGTGCCACGCGGAGATTTAACCCTAAGCTAATGGCTGACCGGAGCGAGATGCCAGACATTTTCCACACCCTATATCATATATTAGCGGCAAAGCCTAAAACTTACTACTTAATGCGGCAGGGAAACATAGCGAAAGCTATACCCGTTTACCTGCCACTTATTAAGAAATAAAAAGCAGTGAGCCCTTCAATTTGTATTCGTTGAAGGTCTGGATGGTCAAACAATGAACAGACACTGAGCCCTAGCACTCTAGCGGGCGTAAAATATTCCAGGTGTTTTTCAGGATAGAAGCTAGAGTCGGCTTGCATAGCTTCACAATACTTGGCTTAGATGGCGAACAGGAGATTTATTATGATCAACCACTGGGGTTTCGCAGGTGCAGGGTCGCTAGTGACATCGTAGGCCGACCAAAACTTGCGCAGGACCGACATTTCATCGATAACTGGGAAGTATCGATGTACTGTAAGAAGATCTTGACCGACGAGAAGCTGCGCTAGGTGCAATGGTGGTTTTCCTCGTGAGTCCATTGCAGTGAACCATTTAAAGATTATCCATGGTGGCGTGAACCACTTGGAATTAGCGCCGGCTGGTTGGGGATAACGGACCGCCACTAGCCATAGTAGGTTCCAAGGAGGTATCCGCCAATGCCTTGAGGTTCGCCAGTGAGAGAACGTTTCTGTAAGCCAACAATAATATAATTTCATCGACCACAGTATTTGGTGCTATGTTTAGGCTCAATATAGAAACAAAGCAGCTGCTCATGCAGGCAATAAGAACAATTAGGGATAAGCCTATCGCATTGTGCATTGCTCTCTCGGCAACACTTGCACGACGTAGTGCTCAGTCGGGGAATGATCTGATCAGGCCCGCCAACTGAAGGTACCACTAGCAGTCAATTGGTAGAAATATGTCTCTCGTTCTCAGATCTATGAATCATAGATGACGTCAAGAAGACAAACAATCGGTAATAATTTAGACAATCCTTCAAGTCCTTCAGTCGCTAGCCAGCCACCTACTGATGTCAGGTTATCATGATGTCGAGGGGTGGTTTTGAAAGTCGAGCCACAGTGAATTGACGAGTGAAAATACGCCTGTCGCAGTTGACAACGGCAATGTGCACGGGGAAGTGGGGCTATACACCATGATATCATTGGTGGATGGGACGATCGACGTTCCCGAAAGATAAGGGTTGCAAGGACATGCACGGCTAGCTCACCTTAAGCTCAGAGAAGACCCCATTGTATCTCCTTGACAATGTTATCTGTTTCCTTCCTCAATCATTGACCTTATAAACTTCCTCCCCAATGTTTGGCAACAGGTATAATAACCGGCTGGTTTTTGCAGACCATTGAATCTGTATGCTAATTGGTCTGCGATGTAGACAAAACTCTCAGAAGCCTGACGACGGTCTGATTAATAAGTTCCAGGCGACCTTTTCTGATATTTCCCGGCCTACCAAATGCGATCCCTCTGGGTATGTCTCATGCTTTTACCGTGACGTTCGCCACATTTGCGATGTCAATGCTCATCATACCACGCTGCTGGGCTTGATTCATGGGTCTCAGCTGATATATAATGTCTCACAGACTAGCGACTAACGATGACCTGAACTATTTGTCTACCCTGGACAGCTCTGGTCTTCGCTTCACGCCATTTTTTGATCACTCAATTCCCGCCTCAGATCCACATAATTCTCGCCAGTATCACAATACTGGCAGCTTCAACACAGCCTTCCATGGGCCGACCGGAGACCTGCATACACCACAACCGGAGCCAAATTTGATGACACCAAAGACGCTTCTTGGGCAATTCGCCGTCGCTCCTCTACATACAAATTATGTCGACCCATTCAAGGATAATCCAAACATGCAACAGTCTGCACACGAGCCCCAAGCTATAGCTCCTGGCAATCTGAATGTTGCGTGTCCACCTACCACATTCGTCCACTCCCACTTAGCTGATGGCGGTGCTAACAGGTCAGGCGAAGCAGTCTCTCTGGCTGACGACGCCAGTCCTCAGAACTTGAGCCCCCACCAGCTTCTTATCTCCCAAGACAGCCATTCACCGGAAAGGGAATACCGAAGCCAGGGCGATTGCCAGTATGGATTTTCTGGTTTGTAGCCAGGATTAGAGCTAACGAGTTTCTAGGTTTCGGTACCAAGTGACACTGAACACACCGACAGCCATGATGGAAGATGCGAAACACCCACCCACCACATATCTCAACAAAGCTCGAACGTACTCTCTATCAATTGTTGATACGGCGCAGCCAGTGACGAACGAAGTCGCCGTGCATCGAACCTGGATCCGTGTTACATTTGAAGATGATGAACAGGCTTCAAATCCTGCCGCTGCCTGGGCTTTGTGGAGAAACATTAGGGGACATGAGGCTTATCGGAAAGAGGGAAACTTGTATGCTATTGAGTTTGTTGATCTATCCCAAGAGAATGATGGCCAAACGTGTGATCACATCCAGCTAGAAAGAATCTCGCTAGACGGATTTTGTGTCACCTGGCTCTCAGACCCGACTACTGGACACCAAGGCTGCTCCATGGGAGTCCGCTTTCACTTCCTATCAACGGATTTTAGCCACGCAAAGGGAGTGAAAGGAGCTCCTATTAAGCTGTGCGCTAAAACTGAAGCCGTTACCTTAAACAGGGCCGAGATAAGTTATTGCAAAGTGAAACTGTTCCGCGAACACGGGGCTGAACGGAAAATGTTCAATGAAGTTTCTCAGCTGAAGCGAGCGATTGTGAGATGCAGGCAAGATTTCGTCAAAGCCGAAAACGGAGGCGAGGATATTGGGAAGCGAAAACGGGGACGACGCACAGTCAGTTACTATAGCAACAAAAAGATTGAAGGCGAGAGGAAGAACGAGCTGCAAAGAGACCTGGACAAGGAATTGGCCATGATACAAAACAGATTCCACTCAAATCGGCCTGTGACCAAGTTCTCTCTTCGCGGTAGAGCGAAAGATGATCCTGATCTATTTCCGATCATCATGGAAGATGACGAGGGGCAAAGGATCGATCGAATGGATGAACCGAACTTGCAACCCTTAACCCCATCCTCAACATTAGGCAGCCTTTCGAGAAACTTGTCATATAGTTACACGGATCACGGCTCAGCCAGACCGCGCCAAGACCGAACCCCATCAACTTCGAGTTTGTCTCCACAAGCTTCGTTGGCTTCTATTGATTCAAAGCGCAATGCACCAGGTAAGCTTTTTTCTCCAAATAGGATCTATGATGGAGCCTGACTTATCATCCTTAAGCAGTTGCATGTTTCTATCTCCGCTTTCAGACACAGGGCGCACAGCAAGATAATTACTACACAGCTGTGTATTTGACAGAGCGCACTGCGAAGGAACTAAAGACGAAAATCTCCCACAAGAAACGCTTCAACCAAGATCATAAATTACAGCTATTTCAAGTCAAAAAGGGGATAAAAATCATGATCGATGATGATGTGGTTCTGCGGATTCCAAATGGCCAGGATATGATTGCTGAAATATCAGAGATTCCGAGCAATATGGCTGCCAGTGGCTCAACTATTGAGGTTAAGTTAGATGTATAGAATCTTTCGGCACAAGCTCACGGCTTTCGCCTTAATATCTATTTCTGTCTGTCAATTAGCGGGTAAGCCTTTTACTTCATTCACAGTAGTTTAGACCTTGCCACGGACTGAGGGTCACCCTGATGACCCGGACCACGACCCGGATCATGGAGGGTCGTGGTCCGTTAGGCTTGACCCTCAGTGGGTCCAGTCCGGGTCGTCGAGGGTACGAACCGCGGAGGGTGACCCTCAGGGTCATAAACAGTGCAAACATCTGGAAATCACGAAAAATTATGCAGATTTCAGGAGTAATTCTGAGTATTCCAATTACAGGGGTTTTAGATTCTACTCTCCAGGCTTTAATTACTTCTAAAAATCACACTTATTCATGGAAATGATCAGTTTACAGATGAATCTATCTTGTTAACTACTTGTCCGATGTTTCGTATCCGTCAAGTAATCTTGAACGATTGCGGACTCTGCCTGATGCCCGGTGCTGTGTCTCTGGCAGAGGGATCACGTCCCCATCATCATCAACCTGATTCTCTCCTTCCTCATCCAAATCCTCAGTGAAGTTTTTCTGGCGTCTTTTCCCAAGTGCCTTCGCAGATGGGGCCTGAGAAGCTATCAGGGCTTGAGTGGAAGGCCCTTCATCCTCCTCGTTATCGCTGATTGGATCAAAGAATATTTGTTGCGATGTATGTTTTTTCTTCCTTTGCGGCCTGTATCTCCTGATCTGAGAGGTATTCAGAGAGCATCGTACGCTCCCCTTCCTGTATCTCAAACCTTGATGTACGCTTATACATGATAAGGTCCTGGATTGTTTGAGGGTGTAGAGAGCCTCGTCCATAATGACAGACATCTCGTGCAGAGTTAAAAAGCCGCTCTACTCCTGCACCACTAGCTGGAATAGAAAGAACATCGCGTGCAAGGTTTGCCATCGCAGGGAATTCACCTTCGTGAGCCTTCCACCAGGTTCGAGGGGGGGCATGTGAGATAGTGAGTGAAAAATCAGACTATTATTGATTCTGATGAATTTGTGGAGACTCACCACTATCAAGGTACTTTGTAAGCTCATCTGGCTGTAGCAGCTGTTGAGTCTGAGGTTGTTGAAACTTCTTTAGTACACAGAGTGACTCAAGCTCTGATATTGCCATTATGACTGGAGGGGTATCCTGATGTTGCTGGTCCTCAGTAAGATGCTCAGAATGCCTATGGAAAGAGCACTCAAAGCTTTGGCGATACTTTGCTCGGTAATCAGTCTCAGGGCTCTCTGGGTCTGGGTCCCAATCCTTAGTTGAGAAGAACTGAAGTTTATCCTGTGGAGAAAGGATTGTACCAATTGCATAGAGATAACCATCAACCTTGTCAGTATCAGCATAGTATACCGAGAGTTTCGCCTTTGCAGCTTCAAGGGATGCAAGCATTAGCTGCTTCCAGGTAACCCTCTTCCTTCTCAGCTGACCGACTTTTCAAGGTGTTCGAACAGCTTATTGTAGATCTTAAAGACTAAGTGGATAGTGACATCCTTTTTCTTTGACAGAATGGTTGTGAATTGGTGAAAAGGCTGAAGTATGGAGAGAAGATAATCAACTTGCCGCCACTGCTCCTGGCGGAGTGCAAGGTGCTCTTGGTCGTACTGGCAGCAGAAGTCATCAAAGACCTGCTGGAGCTTCCTTGCGCGTGTGAGCATCAAGAAGGTGGAATTCCATCGGGTAGCATCATCCTGGATTGGAACAAGCTTTGGCTCCTTTGTTTGCAGGTTATAAAATGACTCTCGGCGCTGAGGACATCCATTGATATAAATCGCAAGGCTACGGATCTAAGAGATAGATTAGCAACCAATTGAGTATAATATCAAGAGATCGTACCTTGTTTAGAGTATCCACAATCTCCTTTTTCTGCTTCCTCGCACGAAGATTATCCACCCGATCATCAGACCATGTCTGCTCAGCTGTATCATTCTTAGGAATAGCCTTCATCTTACCAAGAAGATCTTTAAGGCTAAGCTGGATCACATGTGCAACACATGGTACCCGAATCATAGTGATGTTTTCATTTGATTCAAGTGACTCAGTTGCCTCTTGAATGCTTGTGATCAGCGTCTTGTTGTTTGATGCATTATCAGTTGTTACTGAAAGCACCCGATCTGTGATTTAATGCTCCTGTAATAACTCGAAAAGCTCTTCACTCAAGCTTGCACAAGAATGAGCTCCATGCAAGTGTTCGAACCCAAGTAATATCTCACGATACTCCCAGTGTTGGTCAAGAAAGTATCCTGTGACAGCCATAAATGCCTGCCAAAACGGAGGCGTCCAGCAATCAAGGGCAGGAGATAACTTAGCACTAGAAGGGAGTGTCTGCAGGACATTCCTTTGCTGTTCACGGACTAAATCTCGAAGCTGCCGGCGCATAGCCTTCGCGGAAGGAACTTCTGGCATCGACGGGGCAAGCCGGACATAAGAGAGCAGATCGCGGAATTCGGGGTGTTCTAGAAAGAGAAACGGAAGGTGTGATACATTAAGGAGCTTAGCAAGCTTCTGCTGAAAAACACGATGATCGAATCTTTGTACAGGCGCATTCTGAGCCTAGAATGGGACATCAAAGTTAGTATACTAAAGTTTATAATCAGGTCTGAGACATACCGCATGCTCCAATGCAAGCTTGATATTTGGCTTCTGCCCTGCGGTTTTAATAGCTTTGCGACAGTTGAACCCATTATAATGCTTGTTCATTGAAGACGTTCCTGTATGAGCCAACATAGGGTGATCTAGCACCTTCCGGCATTGTTGGCACATAACTCCAGGCTTTCCATTTATCTAAGGGCGACTTGGTCAAAATGTTTCCAACACTGTGCATCACGTTTTGTATCCTAGGCTATCCGTTTCTTCTTACTTAAATCAGTCTGAAGCCACCATCGCACAAACTCATCACCCATTTCCTGGGAATATGGAACGAATGTTCTAATCCGGTCTGGACTGATGCGAGGAAGGCAATCGGGAGCTTTGGGGGACTCAGATAACACGTCGAGGGTCTGTTGACTTCCAGATGGGACCACATTCCTGCCGCCGTCAACATCCACGCAGATACAGGGATCCCATGGCATTGCAGGTTGCTCAAAAAATGACAGTAGTGCACAACTAATCATGCCATGGCGCATTTTAACAATCACGTCGTATTCGTATATCTGACACTAGCATTCATTTATACCATTTTCCAATAAAACCGATCAGGGTGAAGGATAGACAACTCTTTCTTGGCAAAAACGTTTTCTGGGAATATCTAGCCAACCGGGGGTCGCGAGGCCTCGAGAATTAGTTCACCGTAGTCGTAACTTCAAGCGCTTCCATCTGATACCCGTTTTGTAAGGGTGATGGCAGCGGTGATGGCGACTGGCGCGAATGCACGGAATTTGCCCCCTGTCAGGAGAGGAACACCAAAAATCACGGCCCTCGCGGACCCGCCCCGATCCATGGACGACATCGCGGAGGGGCCCCGCAGGGTGCTAAACCACATCGAAAACAATGGCTCAGAGGATCGATATGTCACTGGATATATTCGAGCTGTCCGCCAGTACGCACTCAACGCCCAACGGGGCGACGGCCAGGGAATGGCCAAGGTGCTGGAGGCGCTGACCAAGATCAACCTCGACACCGACCGTCTGAACCAGCGAATCGACACCATTGAAAGACCACGAGCGCCTTATCGACGACTTTGTCCACCCCCGCAGCGAACTCTGCGGCGGCATGGCGCACTTTCCGAGCCAGAGAATGGCAGCGCGACCTAGCCAAGGCTGCGGCACCCAACACCCGGAGCAACGGCACATCGTCTCCAGGAGTACCGGAAATCGAGCTCCGCGAAGACCGCGAGGTCATCGTCAAAGTTGGGCCAAACCGTGAACAGATCCGCGGATTGACGCCGAAGGATTTGGTTGAACGGGCGGAACGGCAAAAGACGATCTCTGCTCGGCAGAGCTCAGGGGTACTGGCTGGACAGGCATCATTCGTCGCAGCCCGAAAATTGCCCTCGGGCGACGTGGCGATGATCGCCAATAGCGCCGCCGGCGCAG
Source organism: Penicillium antarcticum (assembly GCF_028974205.1). Lineage (NCBI taxonomy): Eukaryota > Fungi > Ascomycota > Eurotiomycetes > Eurotiales > Aspergillaceae > Penicillium > Penicillium antarcticum. The sequence goes on along the minus strand of NW_026695305.1, from coordinate 562,577 downwards.
AGGTCCTCCGCAAATACCCCACGTGGTTGAGGGCGTTTGGACCTGGCTCGGTGATCCAGGAACCATCCTGGGGAGTCGTAGCCTACCACATCCCTGTGAGGTCGATGAAGATTACCCCGGAGACGATGACCGACCTTGCAGCTGAACTGCTCAGGCAGAACAACTGGGGCGAGGACTCTGGGATCCAATATCTTGGATGGCTGACGCGTCCGGGTGAAAGGGCGGAGGGCTCGATCCTGATCGAGTTCACCAGCCCAGTCGTGGCTAATCGCGCTATCATCACCGGGGTCGTTTGGGGGAAGCAAATCCATAACGCATCACGATTCTGCCGCGAAGGGCGGATAAAGCTTTGCAGGAAATGCCAAAAACGGGGCATATCCAATCACACTGTTCCAACGTTTTCAAATGCGGCCACTGCGCCGGCGGACACCCGACCTGGGAGTGTCCGGTGAAGATCGCAGCGATGAATGAAGCCAAACAAGCGTTGGCGGAGTGCCCTACATATCACCTCATCCCTCTTCACTTCCGAATTGCAACAAGGTCCGACAAACCAACAAACTCGACCAGTTCAAACACTACCACAGGAGACGGAATGGAAGCGTCGATACATGCCCCCAGGAGACAACAAGAGGAAGAGCCTTCGACGGACAGCCAGGAAACTGTGATTGATCCAGTCACCGCATTCGTGGAAACAGAGACGGCACCAGAGGAGCCCACTGAAATCACACAATCCAAACGAGGCCCTGGCCGCCCAAAGGGCTCAAAGACCAGATCAAAAGTTTCCAAACCACCATTGATACCACTTGCATGCCAGCGATCAACGAGGTATCAACTGGCCTCCCAAATAACGACCCAGAAAGACGCCAATTCCAAAAGGCGCCGCACGGGCGAGCCAGAAGACGCCATGGATGAACAGCCTGATGACAACGAGTGGTTCAACATCCAGCTCAACCCAGCTGATTTCCCCCAAACCAACGCCCAACAAGATAGCCACGAAAACCGACTTTCCCAGTTCTTCGATGAGGTCACGACCCTCAACGATGCGAATAGCACGCTGGAGCCCAGTGGTGAAGAGCTGGATCCGGAGAGCCCCGAATACCGCAAACTGGTGGTTTGAAATATAGACATCAGCAAATGGTATCGGTTAGATCATCTCCCGTGTTTACAACCGATGCAGCGACAATCGACGACCCAAACGACGAGGTATGGCACGAAGCTAGCGAGCGAAGCGATGACGAACAGCACCTCCAATGAAGACTTTCGAAATCCTCCAATACAACGTACACAAGTCGTGGCCAGTGATGGCCACCTTTCTTCGAGACAAGAGAGTTCTCGCAGCGGATATCATCGCCGTGCAGGAGCCGTGGACGAATGAGCTACAGCACACAACCCATGAACCAGCGACTGCATCATTTCAGCTGGTATATCCGGCAAAAGAAACAGTGCACGAAACCAACCAAGCCCAGCACGAGAGCCAGAATCAGACCCTCGCTCCCCCGCAACCAGGAGTATGCCTGCTTGTGTCCAAAAAGCTTAATCCGAGCACCTGGTCATGCCAGCTCATCTCATAGGACTACCAACTCTTGAAGCTCAGGAAGGCCCGTCGAGACGGAGACTGGTCGGATCTCTTCATACACAATATCTACAACAGGCCAGGCAGCGAAACACTAGAGCAACTGAGATGTGAGCTGTCGAAACGCCCTCTTGGAGAACACGTAATTCTGGGGGATATGAATGCGCACCACCCAACATGGGGAGGCATAGGAACCAAAGCTGACAGGGAGGCCGAGCAACTCCTCGAAATCACTAACGAACAAGGGCTGGAAGCAACGACTGAAGAAGGCAAATCTACCTGGACTCGGAATGACCAATCGTCGGTGATTGATCTTACCTTTGTTTCGTCAAGCCTCCTCGATAGACTTATACAATGCGAGAGGGCAGACGACATCGAACACGCCTCCGACCACTTCCCGGTTAGAACCGTGCTTGACATTGAGACCCCAGCCACAGCACAACAGATGCGAAGAAACTGGAATGCCACCGACAACCAAAGACTCGTCAAGAAAATCGAAGAAAGCCTACATGCGAGGGATTTGTCCCAGGGAGATATACAGCAAATAGAGGCCGAATGCAAGGAACTACTGGAAGCCGTTCAATCAGCAATTGAGGACTCAACACCATGGGCGAAACCATCAGCGTGGTCGAACCCCGATTTCGACGAGGCATGCAAGGCCACAGTGAATGTGGTCCGTCGTCTTCGCCGCAGACACACGAGAACGAAGGATCCTTACGATTGGATGTGTTATTCCGAAGCACGCAACAGAAAGACACGTCTGATCAAAAAGACCCTGTCACGAGCGCACCGGCGCCGCGTCCAGCAGGTCATCGAAGATGGACCGCAAGACATGTGGCGACTAGCTAAATGGGCAAGGAATCGAGATGGAGCCTACGAGAAGGGGATTACGCCCTCACTGAAAATCCAAGATCCTCAAATACCGGGGGCTATCGCGGAAAAAAATTGAGCAAAAAGCAGAAGGCTTCCGGACAGCCTTCTTCCCACAACCACCACCAGCTGACCTCTCCGACACGGAATCATTTCAATACCCGCAGCCAATCGAGTTTCCACCAGTGACAGCCCAAGAGATAGAGGAAGCAGTGAAAGGGGCGAAGGCAGGAAAAGCGCCAGGAGAAGACGGTATACCGAACTCTCTATGGCACAAACTCATCGAAATACCGGTAATTATGGATGCGGTTGTTCAACTATTCAACGCATGTATACGCACCGGACATAGCCCATCACATTTCCAGCGCTCGATCACGGTGGTCCTCCGGAAACAAGGCAAGAGCGACTATCAACTCGCCAAACCTTACAGACCAGTCGCACTGCTCAACACACTCGGAAAGTTCCTGGAGTCAGTCGTTGCACGAAGGATCAGTTATGCGGTAGAGACGGAAGGATTGCTCCCCAGGACCCATCTAGGTGGCCGAAGAGGCATATCCACTGATCATGCTATCCACATCATCATTGATCGAATCAAGACCTCATGGGGCAAGGGCAAACCAGTCGTGTCCCTGCTGCTGCTAGACGTCTCCGGGCATACGACAATGTTTCCCACGCTCGTCTACTCCATAACCTCAAGAAACGACGCCTGGGACACTTTGTTCCCTGGGTAAAGGCTTTCTTGACCAACCGAAGCACCAGAATCCGCATGCCCGAGGGCATGTCCGACACAATCCTAACACCCACTGGCATCCCGCAGGGATCGCCGATATCATCAATTCTCTATTTGATCTACAATGCAGACCTCATTGAGAGCTGCGGGGCAGGTATCACTAGCAGTGGGTGGGTGGACGATGTCTGCTTTATGGCCAAAGGGGACAGCGAACACGAGACTATCAAGAAGCTCAAGACCGCATGTCGCAAAGCCGACCAGTGGGCCGAGAAGCATGCATCAGTCTTCGACCCGAAAAAGTACGCCCTCATTCACTTTGTGAACACCAAAGAAGTCGACCGAAAATACCTCTCATTACGTCTACGCGAACACACCGTACCAGCGACAAAGACAGCCGAGCGATACCTAGGCTATTGGCTGGATCCGAGTCTAGAATTCCATCATCATCGTGAAAAAGCCGTGGCCAAAGCGAACATCTCTCTCAAAGCACTACGAAGCTTGGCAGGTTCAACGTGGGGAGCCTCGTTGTATGCCATGCGCAGGATCTATCAAGCAGTGATTATACCGCAGATGCTCTTTGGTGTCTCTGCATGGTATCAGCCTATGCTCATTAGCAAGTCCAAAGCTCAGGCGATCTGTCGGCCTTTTGCAGCCATCCAAAAACAGACAGCATGCCTCATCAGCGGGGCTTTCAGAACCACAGCAGCAGAAGCACTAAACACAGAGCTCCACTTACCCCCAATCTCAATTCACATGAATCGACTGGTGAAAGAAGCAGCCCTTCGGCTGCGAACAGGACCGCAGCTCGGTATACCACCAACAATAATACGACGTCGACCGGCACACGAAAGAGACTGGAGTGGGTGGACACCAATGGAAGCGCAGGCCTGGAAAACGGGCGGATGTCTGACGGCTCCCCCGGAGACTTTGGCGAGGATCTGGGAGAGTCGAAAGGCATTCGTCCTAGCGCCATGGCAAGCGCCGCCGGAGGTGATCATCGATGACAGAAAGATAGCAGTGGAATTTCACGAACACATCGTGGTCAAGGCATCAGAAGAACGGCCCTTGATAGTGTATACCGACGGAAGTGGAATCGAAGGAAGAATGGGAGCCGCGGTAGTGGTTGACCTCGAAGATCATGTCGCCCACAGTCAAATGGGTGACGAGAACACAACAACCGTGTACGCTGCAGAGCTACACGCTATAGAGATGGCGCTGGACTCGGTCCTGAACAGTACCGAGCCCTGGGCTGCACAGGCAAGGAATGGCCTCGTTATCTTTGCAGACAGCCAAGCGGCGCTGAAAGCGCTCCGCCGACCGCGGATGCCTTCAGGTCAGATCTACCTGATTGGATGCCTAGATCTTATCCACCAACTGGCGGAGCGGGGGATTCGAACTGAACTGCGATGGATCCCAGCTCACCAAGGAGTGATGGGCAACGAGACCGTCGATCAGCACGCAAAAGAAGCGGCCCATAAACCCAACGATCTACAACATCCTCACAATCGATATATCCGCCTCGCAGCCGCGACGAAACGTCGATTCCGCCAAGAGGCCAAGCTCGAGTGGGAGCGAATGTGGGCATCGAAGAAGACCAGTCGGCCGACCAAACGGCTGATCGAGACACCACACAAGAAGACACTAGAGTACTGGGCAGGACTGCGCAAAGCAACTGCATCCATTCTGATGCAGCTGCGCACTGGGCGCATCGGCCTAGGTGCATATCTGGCTCGTATCAACCGGCGGGAGTCGGCACGGTGCGATTGCAACCTGGGCAACCAAACGATAGCACATGTCCTGCTAGAGTGCCCGTTGCATCAAGAGGAGCGTGATGGGATGCGAGGCGCCCTATCAGAGCATGGTATCACGCTCCATCAACAAGAGCTCTTGACGCGCGTGGGAGCGCGTACAATAGTAGCTGAGTTTATGATCCGAACCGGTCTCTTGGGCCAGTTCCAAACGGTGGATCCAATGGCTCTCGGGGTGGAAGAAGTAGAGAAACAATGACCCTTTAAGACAGTGTGACGGAAGGAGAATAATAATGCCCGCTAGGAGTGCAGTGCCAGGTCCACTGTACTCCCTTGAGACAAATGAGCGCGCAAGCGGCGACCGGCAGCTGAGGAGGGTAAAGGCGACAAGGGGAGTTGGGGTCAGGAGAGGAGCTAGGAGAGGCGGAGCAGGGTCCCAGTGAAGGCGGTGAGGGCCAGGAACGCTCATTTTGGTGCGGGCAAGGGGCTAAACGCCTGCACTCTTTCCTTTGTCTTATATAAATTCTACATTCGATGTGGCTAGGGAGAAGCTCGGACATGAGCCTCTCTAGGACACCCAGTGGGCTGGTAACCACTTTTTAGCTGTCGGCGGGCCCGATAGCACTCCCGCATAGCAGCATATATTTAGAGCGAGCTACATCGGGCAAATGAATTCATCATCATCATCATCATCATCATCATGGTATCGTAGATATGATCCCGATCCGCTTCTGTAAGCTTCCTAGGGGTGTTTGAGCGTGGGAGGCTTTCATGCTTTTGACGCTTTGCTTCCTGGGTAAGCGTATATTGGATGGTTGAGCGTGGAATATCTGGAAAGCGCTGCTTCTTAATAGTAGTAGCACCCCAGCCATTTGTAGCATGTAATTCGCAGATTTTAGCCCACGTAAGGCAGTCAAGCTCTGGACTTCTTTTTCCGCGTATTGGAGGCATTATTACAGAGAGAAAGAGTGAGAAAACGCGTAAAATTATAGCGTATATACTGGCGCGTTAGAAATGTGATTGTTGAAATACTTATAAAGTAGGCGATCTAAAAGCGGTCAGGCTCTCGAAGTACCGGAGGTCAAATACTTTTGCAACACCACTGTATGTCTATATTACGTCCGTTATTCCGTAATATACGGACTCATGGGCTCTTGGCGGGTTCGCGAAAAAGCAATATGGCGAGGTCTGGAAACGACCTAACCCGATCGGTGATGCTGTCGCTTACGCCTGACCATTTTGAACCGCGCACCTTCCTGCAACCGCCGTCTTGCAACCTATGTCTCAGGGGTTGCTCACTGACTTTCTATCTACAGTCGCACACAAGACAGAAAAAATCCGACAAAACCACTGCCAACATCACAACTACAAACCCAACCCAACCACGTCCTCTTATTGGGCACACCATCCCGCCGGGCGCATCCCAATCAACCTACAAGATGGGCGACACCGACGATAAAGGCCATGTTGAAAAGGGAATTCGTAAGGTTCGTCAAGATTTACAAGCGATGCGCGACCTCCGAGAGCTTGTAAAGCTTAAGGCACAGTTAGCGGAGGAGCAAAATAAGCTACAAGAAGAGCAGGCACGCCTCGACAAAGCCCAAAAAGGTGTGGGCCCCGATGCTTTTGGTTCTATCAGTCGCCAGCCCTCAATGGCGTCTGACTTCTCTGTTGCTCTGGATGACTTGATACGACCTTTTCGGGATTCAAGTATTGTGATAGCGACACCAACCGACATCGACCAGTTCGAAAACAACAACATAGCTACTAGTGGCCCTACACCGGTGACTTGTAAGCGGGTACGATCAGAGGCTAGTCCTCCAGCGCTCCAAGAGCCTTACACCCCGGCAACAGACCCGGCATCATATGCACCTGAACCAGTGCAAATGAACATCGGCCATATTGGGCAAGAACCATCAGCAAAGAGAATACGGGCTGACGAAGCTGCCGCTACGCTTGACCTACCTAGGTCCTCTCTCCGCAAATTGCCACTCGGAGAGGGGGAACACAAGACAGGAATGAGGGGATTTTTCTCCGAAAGCGGTTTCGGAATGTGAGAGAACTAGAAACGCAAGTCCTTCTCAACCTCAGACTGATCCTCAGCCCGCTTCTCTATGGACGCAAATCCAAGCTACACCTGCTCATCGTATCCCGGCCACTCCGCCAAACTCGGCGGGCCTTCAAGTTGGCATCTATCAGGGGACGGGATGGACTGAATACATCCATTACATCAACACACTAGATGCCCACTTCGCTCAGCATCCTGGCTATTATACCGAGGTTCGCAAAGTGAAGCTTGGGGCACAATACATCTCGCGCAAGCTAAAGGGTGAGTTGCCAGGTCAGACCAACCACCCCGAGAGCATGACGTGGCTGTCGTTTTGTACCCTGTTAGCCCAACAATTCCCACGAAACGCAAGAATTGGACAAACCATGGGATGTATTCGAGGCGCTCGCCAGAAACGAGCCCAATCTGTGACCCATTTTGCCTTATGGCTAATCCAATGGGCACCTATCACTCCTACATACAGCGCTCGGGATTTCGGGGAATTCTTGCTTGAAGGGGCGTTACCCGAGATTAGATGCCAGGTGGAAAAGTTTTACACAGTACCTCGGGATTATAATACGTTGGTTTCATATCTGCAAGGGATTGAAAACGCACTTCCGGCCCGAACGAGAATTATCTCATCACGAAAGAAGGACATTGTTTTAAATGGCGACAGTCAAGTGGTGCCGGTCTACTTCGCACGCGACTGGGAGGAATACAAACAATTCATATCTCGGTTACAATGTTGTTTTGAGCAGCGCAAAAGCTCAAACGAAGAAGCACTCATGATTGATGTCGGCAGGAAGCGTCTATCGCGTTTATTGCGCGAAGGATGGGATAAGCGTGCCGCCGACCTGAAAGAAATCAACTGGTTCGCATTCTGCGTCTTTCTGGTGGAACAAATTCCCTCAAAAGGCTCAAAAAAAAGGTATTGGGGAATAACTCAAAGAGAAAATCAGCCTGTGGATATCTTCGCGCTCGAGCTACTCCGGTGGGCTCCGGATGATTTAGGTGCAGCGCACGACCGCCGGAAGCATCTGTCGGAACGAGTGCTCGAAGAACTTCGTTCAGAAGCAATACAAAGCTTAAAGGTCTTTGATGAGTTTCACTTGTTCGTTGCTCATCTGCGGCAAATTCAAGGATCTCTCCTGGCCCACCGACCGCCGAAGCGCCGACGTGTCGTTGATGGCTTCTCACTGGGTAGATCATATTGCAACTAGGGGGTACGATGATGCTGAGGAAGCATATATTTCAGGAACGCTGAGATTGTTTAGGTCTGGCGTCACTCTCAAGGCGAGAGAGACCCTATATAAATGAAAGAGAGAAACCTCTCCTGATCTGAACTCTTCATGGAAGGATCTACGCTGGCTGGTTCATGCCAGATATATCTGATATAAACCGTTTAACGGATCTCAGTGTATTTGACTATGTGTATTGAGTACCGATTTCCATTGTACATTATTTGATTTTTTATTGAAATGTACGATGTCTGGATGAAAGGAGTATTCAAACTGTCAGTTTCAGAGAGTGTAATTTTCTCTGAACTGTCATAATATGAGATCTGACATCTGAAGGTTGGAAACCTCTGAACATGCTGTAACTTACCATTCCTGAGGCATCAGGATTAATGCCTGGCCCATCAGGCATCACATGCCAGACGCCGCATCACATGCCAGACGCCGCATCAATCTCAGCCTGAAGCCGCGTATTTAAGCTTTTATATTTGACTATGCACACTTTGTACAGCCTCCTATGTAAGATTATATCTTGAGAGTCTATAACTTAGTATTGCGAACGTGGTCAAGATACCAAGGAAAATTTCTCGATGGACTTGAAGAATGAATTCTGCAGAATTATTGGGGATAGGTTTCGTCCATAAAAGATGGGTACTAACTTAGATATACTTTCGGATACATTTTCTTTAATTGATCTACCGTATCAGGGTTTAAATTAGGTAGAAGGCTTTTTGCCTATTTTTTGATGATTTTTTCTCCTCATTTCGCTCTCACATTGGTGTTTTCGCGTCACTATGGCATTCCCTTATCTAATGCTAGAGATAGTAGCGACCTTCTTTTATCTTAATCTTACCACTACGAGCCCTTTAAAAGCTAGCTAACTGCCCGACCGAGTCCGAAAATTCCCTATTCCATCGTCTCTAAAGTGTGCCGGGGTTGGCCGAAGTGCTTTGGCCCAATATGACAAAGGCCGGCTTCATCGAGTGTTGGCTTACTACAACATTTGTGAATACCGATGAGAATGCAAAAATGATAAATTGCGCACGAATCAGCCGGTCATCTGATGTTTGGAAGGTCTTTGTTAGGCTGTAACAGTCAAATAGACATAATAGTCGGCGTTTGCGACGTCGAGCTTGAAGACATAATAATTATTTCGAGTTCTAGTAGAGCTAAACAAGCGTTCTACCCCTGCCCCTGTGGCAGGAATAGAGAAAACATCCCGTGCTAGCGCTGCGAGAGTTGGAAATCGACTCTCGTTGAGCCTCCAGAACTGACATGGGTAATCTTCATCGGTTCCTGAAATCATTAGTATATAGATTATATAGCCTGATCAGCTATCGGATTATAAACATACGAAGGTTTAGGTATCCTTCAAGCTCCTCCTGCCATCCATCCTTTTTCCTGAACCGTCGTCTTGGGCTTCGCCTGAGCAAAAAGACTAGACATTGTTCCATTTCGTTGGGGAGCTTTGCTCTTGCTTGCTGTATCGGACGTAGGCTGACGTTGGTAATACCTTTCAAGGTAGGTATGTAGAGAGCTTTCGTACTCTTTATTCCATTTTTCATCATCACCAGCCCACTCCTCACCCTTAAAGTAGTTCAGCTTATAAGACGGGGTCAGAATTGTCCCCATCGCATAAAGATGGCCATGAGCTTCCTCGGTGTCATGGTAATAAGCTTTTAACTTCTCTTCACCTGCCTCTAAAGCACGAAGCATAGCTTGTTTCCAAGGAACCTTTTTTCGAGAGAGCCGACTTTGTGCTTCTTCGAAATGACCGAAAAGTACATTATAAACCTCGAAGACAGAATGTATAGTGACATCATTTACCTTAAATAGACCGACCGAAATATGTAAAAGGGCTTTGTGATACAAAGAAGATAATCAATCTGCCGCCACTCTTGCGTAGTGAGCTGGAATTGAGACTGGTTGTGGACCGTGCTGTATGTCTTGAATATCGTAGAAAGTCGATTTGCGCGCCGAAGCATAAGATATGTTGAATTCCAACGCGTCCGAACATCTTGTATCGGTACAAGCTTCGGCTCATATTCCTGGAGTTCCAGGAAACGTTCCCGTCTTTGGGGACTTGCATTAATTAAAACAGCAAAACTGCGGATCTATAGAGTATGTTAGTATATCTCTATTATACTACTTAGATAACTAACCTTTGCAAGTGTAAAGATGATACCTTCTTTCGATTCTGCCCGCTGAAGAGCAGAGCTATCTTCCTCCGACCAGACAGTATCCGTAGTATCGTTTTTCGGATTAGCTTTCATGAAGCCGAGAAAGTCCTTCAAACTGAGCTGGATCACATGGGCAAGGCATGGAATCCGTACAATCTGTGTACTATCCGGGAGATTAAGGTCTTCCATAGAGCCGATGTATAGTTCGCCTCGAAGTTAATCTTTCGTCGTGGGGGCTGTGGATGAGCACCGGCAGTGTGTCGCCACCATTCAATAAACTGCGTTTTATTCATTTCAGAGTAGCGAATCCAGGGCTTCTTAGTACCAGAGCCAACTCGCTCAAGTGTTAAAGGGGCATAAGTAGTATCGGGAGGCTGGAACTCTGAGGTGCTAAACGTAGAGCAGGCGACTTAATTTGCGTTTTGTTGGCTAATCGATTGATCTGGCGTAAGGGGCTCATCGTAAGAAAGGAAATCGCAGTCCGCGAGGCGTTCAGGGTACTGGATTTGCGATGATGATACCTGCGAAGAAGGGCCTGCCTCAGAAGGTTGTCCGATAAACGACATATTGAAGGGATATGGTATAATCAAATATCACCTAAAGAGATATGAAAGAAGTATTCAAGTGCCCACCTACCTGAATAAAGATTGCGACCGGTAGCTAGTTAGTAGCTATAAACGCGAGGTGGTAGATGACCACGATAGTCATAAAGTACGATGATAGATCACTTATTCTAAGATAGATCTATATTATGGTTGGGTATTTATATCGGACTCCTGCATACGCCCCACCGGACTACCGTAGTGCTTAGGCTGCGACACACACACAATTCATTAACGCCCGGCGGCTGAGCCGAAAGGGCAACTATCGCTAAACTACTATACATGTCTTAGTATATACAATTCTGTGACTCATTGGAGCCCATTCACAAGACCTTGGCGTATTTGTCATTCTCAGCATGCAGTGTCGCAGCGGATGCTCGTGGGTTAGTAATGCGGTTAGTAGACTGGCTTGAAGGCGCTTCTCCAAGTGTTCAACATCCTATCTTCGGCAGTTGAAGCGCGTCCACCATGAGTAGCACGAGGTGGTTGGTGGGTTAGGTTAGAATGAAAGGGGTGATTTATGTTCGTCGGCGGGGTTAAGTGGCCTCGAGGCGGCCTGTGGCTATGGCGAATCGTATTGAGGCCCGTACTGCCTCTAAGTTTGGCGTCCACCTTTGATCGTCGGAGGGCGACTTCCCTCCCAGGTAGAAGGATAGATTCCCTCGGTGGATGTCGGTACATTGTAGCATCTCCGTCCGATGTGCGGTCCACTTCCGACATCGAAAGAGGAAGTGCTCCACAGTTTCCTTGGCCTGTCCGCATGCACACTGATCAGTGGCGGCCGCGTTGATTCGATAGAGGTATCTATTCAGTCTCGCCATGCCCGTCCGGAGTTGGGCTAGCACGGTCGCTTCCTTCCATGACAAGCGATCATACAGCAGTCGCGTGTGTTTTCCTGGAAGTGCTGCATCTACTAGTTTGGCGTGCTTTCCGACGTCCGCTGGCAGGGTATTTCTGGGGACTGCTTGAGACCGTGCGAGATTCAGTGTGGTCGATTTCATCCTTGGGGCGCTTTCTTGTAGGAGGGCGTCTTCTTGTGTCGCGGCTCTAGCCTGTACTTTAGCCAGGCCTAGCAGCTTGTTGTCTTCACTGGCAGAAACCCAGCGAAATTGAACATGGGTTCGGTTTCTCTGCAACCTTTTAATCAACTTGTATATCCGACAGACAAATTCCTGGCCAGATTGCTGTCGAGGGTTTCTGAGTGTGAGAACCGCCGCTTTGTTGCTTGTGAGCAGTGTGATCCTGTAGTCTTTCAGCCCTGGCACCGTGCTCAATACGTGTGCCATGGCTGCCAGTTCCGCAGAGAATGGATTCTGCTCTGCTCTTGCGGCCAAGGTGATGGATAGCGTTTTGTGTTTGAGCTTTCGATTTCGAGGTGGTCGCTTCTCGAGGGCCACTCCAAAACCCACCAGCTCGTTCCGTGCCGAACTGCTAACCGCGACCTGCATGCACCCGCCCGCTTCGGCCGGGCCCTCAAGCTGTTCACCACCATCGGTCTGCACGCGTTCCGCCCACGGGGCAAGCGTGAAGGGGTTAATCGTCTCCAAAGTCTCCATGTCGATGTGCTTAAGCGCATCGGCTACATGATACAGCGGTGAGCGGTGGTATCTTCTGAACTTTCTGATCTGATCTGTACACCGGCGGAGAGGGTTGGTTCCCGGCAAGGTGTGGATGTCTGTCCACATTTTCACGGATCGTTTCCAGAATCGACGCCGCGCAGTAGCTATGTGAGCCTCCGCCTCTGCGACACTAGTCGCGACCGTAAGAAATGTCCCCACAATGGCTTGTGCGCCTACTCTCTGGACTCGGTGGATTGGTCCCATGCCCTTATCCTTGCATGCGTGCATCCAGACATTGGAGGCGTAGTCTACGACCGGTGCCACCGTTGACGTGAAGAGCTGCCGCGCAGTCGCTGCGGATAGACCACGGAGTCGCCGAAGCTCCATCGCTGCTTCAAGACCCTTGGACGCTGCCCTCGCAATATTTTCCTTGTACTTGAGTCTTGTGTCCATCACGACACCCAGGATCTTGACGTGGTCTGTTGGTACCACCGTCTGCCCCTTGATGGTGAACGGCTCATGGTCCGATTTGCGCATCTTGGGAGCAAAGTGTATGATAGCCGTCTTGTCCGCTTCAAAGGTCGCTCCACTTCTCTTTTCCCAGTTGAGCGCCTCGTTGATGATGGCTTCAATTCCTTCCCGGTTACTCTGCGCGGTCGGACCGGTCACCCACGCGGTAAAATCATCCACGAAAGCGACTGCTCCTCCCTGGCTGTCGATCTGTCTTTGCACGAGGTCTGCGTTGAAGAAAAGAAATAGAATTGGAGACAGGGGCGAGCCCTGCGGCAGCCCGGCTTGTGGCAAGCTTTCAGTTTCAGATACTTGCCCGTTGATCAGGATGTTCGCCGTTCGTTCCGAGCAGAAGGCCTCAACCCAACGAAGCAGGATCTGTGGTATGCCTCGGGCTTTCATCCTCTGGAGCAGTCGTTCTTTGCATACTCCGTTGTAGGCTCCTTTGACATCGAAGCTGATCAAGCTCAGCACTCGCCGGCCGCGCCACGCCGCATAGATTTGCTCCTGCAGGAACACCAGTGCTTGCTCTGCGGACCGCTGCTTTCGGGCCCCAAAATGGCTCGTCGGGAGCAGTCCATGCGTCTCCACCGCGTGCGAGATCCTCTCTGCGACCACCGATTCGAGTATCTTTCCGAGTGTCGCAAGGAGTGAGATAGGCCTCCATGCCTTTGCAATGGTGTAATCATCTTTGTTCGGCTTCTTGAGCGGTATGATCTTCGCGTGTCTCCACTGTCTTGGCACTGTGCCCTCTTGCAACGAGGCTTGAAAAAGATCGAGGACCCTGTACTTGACTGTGGGCCACGTCATCTTCCAAACGATCACCGGTAGGCCGTCTTCACCAGGTGCCTTCCACGACTTGGCCGCTGACAGCTGCCGCTCTATCTCCTCCATAGTGACGGCTGGCATGTCTACAGGCGCTCTTTGTGGTCTCACTCCTTCCTCGTCGATGTTCTCTGGCAAAGGCGGGAAGAACTTGGATAGCAGTTCCTCCGCTTGCTCCTTGTGATCGTTGGTAGTAGTTCCATCTGCTCTGAGGAGCTGCGGAATCTTCCCGAACGCGGCGTCGTCCCCCGACTTGAGGTACTTGGCGGCTTTCCAGATGTTGTCGTTGTCTGCGAGAAAATCGTTCCAGTGCTTCTTCTTTTGTTTGCGGATGGCATCGTGGTATTGTTTGGCCGCATCCTGGGCCATCATTTCAAGCCGAGGTACTCTTCGACCTACCTAGACCTCCGCATGGTCCGACTCCGGTTCCAAAGATCGGAACCTGGAGCCTGAACCTGAGGCGCCCAGGTTCCAACATTTGGAACCTGGAGTGGGACTTGAGAACCTCAGGTTCGAGTCAGGGTCGAACCTGACGGAACCTGAATTGCACAATTCTGCCAAGATATTTCCTATTTCGGGTGGATAAAATGCTGATTCATCCCTTTTTTTTCTGTTTTTTACAATCGTTCTGGTCACCGTGTCTACTTACCCACTCGTTTAGGTACTTTACAAAAGAACTTTTACGAAATATTCTTGTATATATATGATTTTCTATCTACTAGCTTTATTTGTAGTTGATTTAGTCTGATTTAGACGCTTGATTGTTTATTAGATCAAGTATTACAGGCGTTGTTGTGTATGGTGTGGAGATATATAATTTCCTCGGTGCGTACCATGCCACCATCTTCTTTTCTGATTTTCCGCTTTCTGAATAAATCAGACCAATTACAGGTTCTAGTGGAATCATTAGGTCTTGGAAACATGTCTGGATCCTTTCTTCTAATGTTCCATTCCTGATATCACCTGTCTTCCAGTCCAAAGCGATAAAAGTGTGTGCCCGAGCCAGATTATTTACGGCGAAAATGGCTTTCTTAGGTCTCAGGGGTAGGTCCCACTTCAGGTTCCGTCAGGCTCGATCCGACTCCAATCAGGTTCTGTCAGGTCGGAACCTGACAGAACCTGGCGAGGTGGGCGATAGTAGCCAATCATTACGTGTTGTGACAGAAAGGCTAGTCAATATTGGGATAGATGTATCCACGCCCTCATTTCGGTCGCGTCGACCCCCAAATCACCCAGATTTATTTATTAGGCTTCCTGTGGGTTCTTCTGCACATACACACTCTTCTCCTTATTCTCCTCCTGATATTTATCATGTCACAGAGTCACATCTCTCAGTTCTCTGATAATTATTCGTCATCAGTCGTGGAGGATGCTCCTCTAGATCACCTTTCATTTCTTCCATCGGACAGTGCTCAGTCAGTTAATCCTGATGTTTTATACGGCCAGAACTCTGCCTCTATGCCCGATCTCACCTTCGTTCGGGCACCGTTTGCCGCCCCTCCCCCGGAAATCCTCCAGCGCGTTGGGCTTCCGAGAAAGCAGAACTACGTTCTCTGGACCGACATGGTGAATGATGAGTTTGTCGCGTGGTGGTTGAAAACAGAGTATGGTAGCCGGATGAATCGCAATATCTTCGAGAGCAAGCGCCAGGCAGAATGCTGGCAGCATTTCAACCAGGTGGCTGCTATTCAAGATGGAAACCCGAAGGTTATGTGCAAAACATGCGATCATACCTTGAATCATCCAGCGAATGGCCATCGGGGAACATCTTCGATGAACAAACACTACTCGCAGGCTATTAACTGTCGGAGGATAGCGCCACAATCAAATGATATTCGGAAGCTTATCCAACGAGGGGTAAAGTGAAGGATTCATCTCATTCCGTTGATTGATAGTAATATCTTTTATCCTAGGCCCACCTTTCCTCGCAACAAACGGCCTTTAGCCATGAGGCCTGGGTTGAGAGGATTATCACCTTTATCACTAGCTTGCAACTACCATTTCAACTTGTCGAGCATCCTCAGTTTCGCGCCCTAATTGAAATGGCCCGGCTTGCACCATCTCTTCCCGAAATTCCCTCCTCAGACACTGTCCGCCGCCGGCTTCATGAGTTGGTCATGGAACGACAGCAGAGCCTTCTTCAAAAGCTCCCCACGGGCGGTAAGCTCTCTATTGCGTTAGATTGCTGGACCTCTCCCTTTCGCCAAGCCTTTATGGCCGTCACCGGTTATTTCATTGATCAGGACTGGAACTATCGCGAGATCTTACTCGGGTTTGAACCACTCCATGGCACACATACTGGCATCAATCTTGGCACAGTTCTTTTTCAGTTGTTTCAGAAACATCAGATTGAAGGCCGGGTATTGACAGTTACCACTGATAACGCGTCTAATAACTCTACACTAGTAGAGAGTATCAAGGACTCTCTTCAGGCGCTGATGATGATGTGATCTATTATAGTCTGATGAAGCTTCCCTCTTGTCTTGTTAGACGCTATGCAGACTTTCTCCGGCTTAGATACAGGCGGTGCTCTCCTTATGCGTGGGATCGCACTAATCACAATTCCGTACCACTCCACCGGGGTAACGTGGGCCCTAAGGAAAAGTCTCAAAAACCTTAGGAAATTCAGTGCCACACTTAGCATAGAGTATGCGAAGGGAGAGGCATGAACGAGAACTATGCTCCATTACCCCCCTAAACTCTCCCATACACTGGGCGATATCCAAGCCTCCCCTCCTCCGATGTGGTCATCCCTACCCCCGAAGGGATAAGAACTCGGTGGCTATAGGATTCGAACCTACTACGCCTTGTTATAGAGGTGGGCAGGATCCCAATCCGCCAGACCTCTCTTTGGCGCAACCCGACGGCCGACCACTTCGACCATCAGCCACCGACTCTTCAGGCGCTTGAGTTACCAAGCCAGACACCGATCATCCGGATACCATGTATCGCACATGTCATTCAACTGAGCCTCAAAGAGCTTCTTGGTCAGATGGAGGTGAATCCAAAGAACGATAGAGAAGAGATGGAGTTCACCGGGGAAAAAGCTGGCTCGCGGCGAGAGAATCAAGAGATCATCCTCACGTTAAACAAGGTAAGACGATATCTCTTGTCTGGCTCTTATTATAATATCGTTACTAAGAATCCACTAGATTAGAAAGCTTGCCGTCCATATCAACAAAAGCCCGCAGCGCCGCGATCGATTCCTGGATCTTCAGTCAAAAGAGCCAAGACTTGTGCCTATACAAGATGTGCGCACTCGCTGGAACTCGACATTCTTGATGCTTCGGCGTGCGAGACGGCTACAACCTATATTTGATGAATTCTGCCAGGAGTACAACCTCCAGGATATGCAGCTTGGTCAGGACGAATGGCGGCAGGTTGACTATCTTCTTTCGATCACTCAGCCATTCTTTATTTTTACCAATGTGGTATCGAAAAGCAAGGATATCACGATTCACACAGTCTTTGGTATCTATAATGCCCTATTTAGTCATATTGAGAAGTCAAAGAGACGGCTTTTCCCAAAGAAAGTTCCCTGGAAGACCGTGATACTTAGAGCGTTGTCATACGCGAAGGACAAGCTCTCGGAATACTATGGTGCAACGGATACAGTTGACGATGACCTCTATGCGATTGGTACTATCATGGCGCCGCAGAACAAGCTCGAATTCTTTCAAACATCGAAATGGGGGCCCAAGTGGCACGTTCGATACCGCAAGAGCCTCGAAAAGTACCTGATCCCCTATGAGAAGCGGTATTCGGACACACAGCCAACCTCTCACGGTAGCCCCTCGGCGGCACAAGTATCAGACCTGGAGATGCTTATCTCAAAAGCGACACCTGTCCAGTCTCAGACAAACGCTAATGATGAGCTAAGGCGTTATATTGGGAGTGGTTAGTTAATGGTCTCGCTCTCTCTCTTCTTTACTAATTATTTTTATAGGTACTCGCCTGGTCAACCCGCGTGTGTTCTGGAAAGACCATCAGGACGAATTTCCTATCCTCGCAAGCCTAGCGCGGGATGTTCTTTCTACCCCTGCCACGGGGTCTGGGGTTGAGCGGTTATTTAATTCCGCTCGTGACATCTGCCATTACCGCCGGGGCTCTCTGAAGCCAAAAACCATCCGAGATCTGATGATGTACATGTGTACAACGCAGTTTGATGTCGAGTCCGACCGGCTGACGTTCGTTGAAGAGTATTTGTCCACACAGGAGATACATGCTGCAAGGGAGAAGGAGGATGCCGAGAAGAAGAAAGAGGAATTCGATCTCATCAGTGACGGAGAAGATAATACTCCAAATGTAACTTCTCAGCATCCAGGTTCGCAGCGACTTAGTCAGCGTACTGCTGGTAAACGACCAAGGAAGGAAACGACACCACCACCTCATCAGCGGGAGTGGCTGATTCAAATGGATAATGAGGATGATATACCTCTTCCTAATAATAGCATGCATGGCAAGAGCAGTACTCAAAGGCGCACATCTGGGCGCGTTTCAAAGCGTGCAAGACGGGATCAGGAAATTTTTGAGTATCAAAAGCCATAGATTACACAGAAGTAGAATTCAAAAGTCTCAGAAATCTAATTCTCTCTGAATTCTTTTCACCTCTCACTACTAGAGATGTAAACGGAATACCCAAAAATACAGTCGAATTCTGCACAAAATATGCATGTCACGGGGTTTTCTTTACTTTGCACTGTTGAGGAACCTGAGGTTCGACTCGAGAAATCTTGGAGTCGGATCGCGGTTTCAACAACCTGGAACTGGAACCTGAGTCTTGGCGGTCCCGAGTCGAACCGAACCTGGAGAGTCGCGACTCCTGCGGAGGTCTAGACCTACCCGTCGCTCGGAGCGAGCGCGGTTTCTCCAGTACGTGTATATGTGACGGAGTTGAGTGAGGTCAGTTGTCCACCATCGCTTCGCATGGGGTGATGCTTTCGCCCTCGGTGTTAAAGCGTGCACCGCTTCCGAAACTGCCGCCATCAGCCGATCCGTTTTCTGCTGTACAGTGCACTCCGACGGAAGGGTGGCTAGAGCCATTTGAATCCTGGCGTTAATCTCCTTCCATGGTGCATTCTTCAGTAAAAGTCGCTCTTGGTGCTTTGGGCCCGACCACTGGGTGTCGAACACGGACTCAATGGCGCAGTGATCAGAGCCGTGGTCTGTCTCGAGTAAAGCACATTTCGTCATGGATTCCGTCAAATTCTCTGAAGCTAGGACTAGATCGATGGTAGACTCGCAGTCTCCACTTTGTCCGCCGCCATGCCATGTCTTGGTGCCGCGTTTGAGCAAGCTACTGAGCGCGAACTCATTCATGAGGTCGATGATCGGATCCGCTTCCCCTTGTCTTCCCAGCGACACCTCATCTCCACCCCAAAGTTGATCGTGTCGGTTGAAGTCCCCCATGATCAAAATATCGACCACCGCACCGGTGTCCCGTCGTACCTTCGTGATCGCACCGCGTAAACGACTGCACGCATCGTCCAAAGCGGAGACATTGCCCCCTTCTACGTAGACTGATGCCGTGAAGACCACTCGCTCGGGGAGCCTAATCACCGCTGCTGTGATGTCTGGAGAATCCATAGGGACTTGCTCTGCTTCGACTTCTTTGTTGACCCAGAGCATGCTCCGGATCGCCCATCTCCCTTCCCTCCAGGTGGAGGGCACCATCTTTGTCCACTTGTGATGCCCCATTGGGGCGGTCAAGAGCCGGCCTTGAATCCTCCTCGCTTGGGGTTCCTGAATCGCTAGCGCCACTGCGTTCTCAGTATCTTCGTCGTTTAATATACTCTCGTGCACTGCACCCTGCTTCCTCACATTCAGCTGAATTATTCGAAGAGAATTACTCATGACGTGATGGATAAAGCTTCCGGCAGTTTTTGCTGTACGATTCGTGAGGCCCTCCGCACGGGACACACTTTGGGACCGTTTGGATGCAGTCGCTGTGGCGATGGCCCTCTGTAGCGCATTTCGCGCATTTCTGGGCGTTCTTGCACTGGAATGCCTTATGGCCTATCTCTTGGCACTTGTAACATTGTGTCGGTCGCGGTCGGTGTTCGAAGACACTAGTCACACCAGATTCTCCCCCCGCGTGGAAAAATCCGTCGGCCAAGAGCCTTCGCGCGTCGATGCGTTTGGTCAGGTAGACCACCATTGAACCGTAGGTCTTCTCGCTCTCTTTTCTGCTCAGCCATGAAATCTTGGCTACGTTGGTCTCATTCTCCTCACTAAACGCTGCTGTAGCTTCTGTTCGGATCTCACCATTCTCGTCCAGCACGGAGGCCTTGTTGACACTGTCGACTTTGATAGGGTAGAGCTCGTCACGGAGGACCCGGGCTCCCGCCCCGATTTTCTGTTCTGCAACCTTTTTGACCAGCTGCTGTTCATCCTCATCGCGGCAGGCGATCCTGATCCGGTTGGCGTTTTTCGGGTCAACGGTAACAGCGCGACAGCGCCAGTGCGCCTGGTCCTCTGTTGACCGCATCTCTGCCTCAACCATTGCCCTGACCGAGCCTGCGGAGGTCAATCCTGTCCCTTTGTCTACCATCTTCGAAGTGTCTATCGTGCAATACAGCGTGTCCGTAAAGGTGGTGGGCGTCGTGTTCAGCGTTGAAAGGGTCCGTATGTGGCTTGGGTAACTGGACGGCGGAGTGCGCGCGATATCTGCGTAGGAAGGAGAGCCTGCAGCAGCGGGGACACTGATTTCCTCGCGTAAGGACTGGATTTCGCGCAGGATCGCATCGTGGTTGTTCTGAGAACACGTCTCAGAGTGGCATTGCGGTGTCGTGGTTCTATCCGTCAGGGACTGTAGCTCGTGTCGGACCTCCGCGAGGGCGGCACCGAACTGTTCTCTGGTTCTCTGAAGTTCTTCCTTGTGTATTTCGTCACGGAGTCTGATTTCTCGCCTGAGTTTGGTGATCTCTCTCACCAAACCGCCGACGTCGAGCTCTTCGCGCTCGGTCACGGCGTCGTCCGAAGTTGCCTCGTCACGCCGGTCTCCTAGCTCACTCCTCTCATTTTGCTGGGAACGCGTCTTCCGCCGTTCGGTATCAATTTCCTGCTCACGAGCGTAGTTGTTCGGTGGTCGAGTGGTGCGTTTCGGTCTCGCCAGTCGCGGTGGCGAATCTTCGCGATCGTCGCGGTCAGGCGGTTCAGGGGTTCGCATCGCGGCCCGTCCCGCCATTGATCACAGTACAAGAAGTCGGTATTACCGCCACGTGGGTTGTTCTCGTTTTCAGACGATAGAACTGGTACAGTAAGTCCCGAAACTGGTCCCAACTAGATACTGAACCGTGACAGAGTACAGAGTCATGAGCCGCTACCTTAGGCTGCGACAGCATCCGCCAAGATCCGCGGATGTCGTGTCATCCGCTCCGCAATTTGCGGACGTAGTAGGATGGGTAAGATCCGCAAATCCGCAATTTGCGGACGCGGATGTTGAAGTAGGATCAACACGACGTCCGCGGATTATCTGCGGAAGATAAACATTATAAACACGCCAAGGCTGGTGACTACATAAATTGTGCAGTTTTAATGGTATGTTTCAAGTATTGAGTATTGTAGTGGTGAATCCCGTGACAGTAGCATATTAATGGCCTAAGGCATCATAAATGCCTCAGGAGACATGCAGTCTTCTCCTACAGAGAGATCGGAGCATGATCCAACAACCTCAATATGACTACAGCTACTCGCAAAACTTCTTGCTTCATGATATAGCATCAGGCTCGGTACGATTTACACCTTCAGGGACCGCTCTCTACGCCTTCAGGCCATGGGAGTGGTTGTGTGATCTCTTCATTAGTATCGACCCGTCTGCTATGTCAGACTGCCATCGTGCCATCCCCATTTCTTTATATAGAAAACAAGGTAAGAATGAGATATTTCTATTTACATTTACATTTGTTCTAGAGTACACACATACTCCCCTCTACCACAAATATATATTTCCAGCAGTCTATAGTCAACAAATGCTCGAATTGACATAACACCACCATAAGATAATAAATATCGATTTTCATTGGTAATTAATAGAATGTAAAGCCTACCAGCCTTATATTCAGAGTATTTTCATAAAATTTCCAACTTATTTTAGTGAAAATATAGCAATATTTGTCGAACTGAGGGGTGGTATTTTACCACTAAGAACAGGGTTATTCATCAAGTACCCAATCTGTCTCTGTCTCTGTATGGTAAACGGGGTACGCTCGGCATACCAGCGTCGTAACACGCTAGGAACGACTCCTGAGATCTGATAACGCTTCAACAGCAAGATCTAGATAGAACAACATCAATGCATCTCAATGGGACACCTCAATACTAGCACATACCAGTATCTGTCAATCCGACAATATTCAATAGACAAACCAGAACAGTTGTAAAAAAACAGTCATTTATTTTAATGACTCAGTAGGTTTATGAACGCCAAGACCAGCTTTTTATGCAATCGTGGGCTTTCGTGGGGGCCCAATGGGGGGCCCACGATGGGCCCAAAGGTTCGACCCCCGGCCCACTGTGGGTTGGGCTTTGCGGAAGCCTACTTGCTATATTCGGCCGCTTTTTTCATAAGGCTTCATTTTCGACGGCCTTGCTTTTGGCGTTTGGACTTTCTGACTGATTTGGATCGATTGGACTGGGTGGGAGAAGCGGAAGCCATATGAAGAGACGCGTCACTGTCGGAAAACACTGATAGAAACAGGGCCTAAATAGTCGCAGGTATACACGAAGTGGCTCCCAGGGATTCTTAAGTCTACAAACAGGTACAAAACGGCCCTCTTCATGTTCATGGGGTTTCGCATTGAAAAGGAGTGTTGCGCTCCAGAAACCGTGGTCTTTAAGAGTTCAGGGTCAACGAATACCTGAAACGGCCCCCGGTAGGTTTCCATTAATCTCTGTTAGAGCATTTGCTGATTCATCTTTAAGATACAGTCCCAAATGCCCAGCCTCTGGTCTGGTGGAGAGATCATCAAGATGAGTTCCCTACGATGGCGAAGCTTGCTCGCGATGTGCTCTCTATCCCAGCTAGTGGTGCAGGAGTAGAGCGGCTTTTCAACTCTGCACGAGATGTCTGTCATTATCGTCGAGGATCCCTTCAACCTCAAACAATTTCAGACCTTATGATGTATATGTGTACATCACGGTTTGAGATTCATGAAGAGGAGCGAATGATGCTCTCTGAATATCTTTCGGCTCAGGAGATACAAGCTGCAAAGGAAGAGAGAACACAGCAACAATTCGCCGGTGATCCAATTAGCGACAATGAAGAGGATGAAGGGTCTTCAACACAGCTCCAAACCAGGTCACAGCCCCAAGCTACCTCGCAGGCTGCCGAGGGTCCGTCCGCAAAAGCACTCGGAAAGAGACGCCTAATCAATGTAGCTGACGATGTGGGAATTGATGAGGAGGAAGAGGATGGTCAAGAGTCGGAGGCAATACCTCTACCGGAGACACAGCATCGAGTGTCAGGCAGAGTCCGTAAGCGTTCAAAGTTGCTAGAAGGGTATGAAACGTTTTACATGTAATTCAATGATCAGGGGAATCTTTTCAGTTGATTCAATAGTTTGATTTGTTTTGATTTAATTCATTCTACATTGCCAAATTAGAAACTCCTCCTCCCAACGCTGTAATTGAGATACTCAAAAATACAGCCAAAGCAACATAATTTATGCTCCGTGTAACTTGCCGATATTTGCCTTGTTTGACAACCCTGAGGGTAGGGTCGCGGCCCTGAGGGTAGGATCGCGACTTTTATGACCCTACCCTGACCCCACTTCAGGGTCTAACCTTCCGACCCTAAAACCTGCGTGGTCCGGGTCGCGGTCCGGGTCGTCAGGGTCACTCGCGGGTCGTGGCGAGGTCTAAGCAAGATAACGCGCCAGTACACACTGCATATATCGTACGGGACGCTCTTAATGAGATTGAATGCGAAATTATGGAATGGCCACCCTATTCACCCGATTGAAACCCAATTGAGAACCTATGGGCGCTACTAAAAGCCGAGATATTGAAGCGTTACCCTGAGCTTATGCACCTACCAAATACTGCATCTACGCTAGAGCTGCTAGTTAAAGCTGCGCAAGAAGCATGGGATACGCTAGATACTGAGATATTTAAGCATCTATCGGAGACTATGCCACATAGGGTGGCTGATGTTATTAAGTATGAGGGCTGGCATACTAGCTATTAAATTGAATTGGAATTCCGAGGTTTCTGCTGGGCAGTATGAAAAAAGTGGGTCCTACGCCGAAGTATCGGAGGTCAAATACTTATGATACACCACTGTACTTTCTCTTTAGGACCTGTGCTTATCCATTGCAATATGGGGAGAACAAGCGCTTTTAATGGGCAGTACGATTATACGATAGGATATTCACACGTGCCTTAGTATATTATATTGCTCCTCAATCATACGATTGTAGACAGAAGTAGGGGAAATTGGGTGAACGATGAACAAGCCTATCCCAAAAGGTCATAGCGGTATTTGACCGCTCTATAGTTTGTCAAAAGGTCCTCACTAAAAGCAACTTAGGCGCCAGTCCCTGTCGCATCATGTTTTTGTTTGTCTTTTTCCCCGCTTTTCCGGGAAATTTTTAGTCGAGACCGGGCAAGGGATCTCGCGGAGTTTTCGTGCTCCGTCCGCCAACACGCGGAGATTAGTCGGATTAGTCGGATTTATCTTGAACTTGACCACGGGATACAAGTATCACATATTTAAATGTTTCTAAAATCGCGCAATGTAATCGTTTTCATGATTCACGGTGACTGCATCTCCCTTCAGATTAGTGCTTGCACAGCACACTTATTATGAAGATGGCAATCCACGCAGCTCAAGCGGTTCCTCTTATCATCAACGGCAAGGACATCACTACTGAATCTACCTTTGGGGTCACCAACCCGAGAACTGGCAAGGAGGTATGGCAGTCTTCTTCTGCGGCTGCTACCGACGCAGTGAAGGCTGTCGAAAGTGCGCAAGCGGCACTCCCTACCTGGTCCAAAACGAAACCGGCTGCTCGTCGTGATATTCTACTACGTGCCGCTGAGTTATTTGAGAAACGTGGGGATGAATTGCGCCAGTATCAGATAGATGAAACTGGAGCGGATCCAAGGTTCGTTGACTGGATTCTTCCTTTGACTGTCGAGCAGCTCAAGGATGTGGCAGGGAGGGTCACGTCCATCCAGGGGGCAGTCCCCTTGACCGCTGAAGAAGGCAGAAGTGCCATCGTCTACAAAGAGCCATATGGTGTAGTTTTAGGCATTGCGCCGTGGTAATCATTCTTCCATTCTATGAAGAAATTGGAGATACTGACAATCTATCTCGTCAGGAACGCGCCGTGGCCTCTAGGATGCCGGGCAGTATCATACGCGCTCGCAGCCGGAAACACAGTTGTCCTCAAAGGCCCTGAGCTCTCACCTCGTTGCTATTGGGCA
Source organism: Penicillium antarcticum (assembly GCF_028974205.1). Classification (NCBI taxonomy): domain Eukaryota; kingdom Fungi; phylum Ascomycota; class Eurotiomycetes; order Eurotiales; family Aspergillaceae; genus Penicillium; species Penicillium antarcticum. The sequence goes on along the minus strand of NW_026695305.1, from coordinate 537,271 downwards.
ATTGTTGATATTTTCCGACAAGCGGGTCTTCCGGATGGTTGCCTGAACCTTGTGATTCACCGGCCCCAGGATGCAGTTGAAATCACGAATGTGCTCATTGCCCACCCGGCCATCAAAAAAATCAATTTTACCGGCAGCACAGCGGTTGGTGCTATCATCTCATCGTTGGCGGGGAAGCATCTAAAGCCCATCATTACCGAACTTGGTGGCAAGGCCAGCGCGATCATTCTCAAGGATGCAGATGTCAAGAAAGCGGCCAAAGCATGCACTCTCGGATCATTCCTTCATGTAAGGCACTTCCTACCTATATGGACACAGATCTCGCTGACGATGTATAATACTTAGGCCGGTCAAGTTTGCATGTCCACTGAACGCATCATCGTCCATTCTTCGGTGGCTGAGTCTTTTATCGAAGCCTTCAAACAATGCACAGATGAGCTTTTCCCACTTTCTGGGCTTTCGCCTGTGCTTGTATCATCGGCTGGGGCTCGAAAGACCAAGGGTCTTGTATCCGCCGCTTTGGCAGGCGGCGCCGACGTTGTATTCGGCAGCCCCGTGGAGGAGTCATCCACCCCCACAATGCGGCCAATTGTTCTGCGAAACTTGAAGAAAGATGCAGATCTTTATTACACAGAGAGCTTTGGCCCCACTGTTGTTATCCTCACCTTTGAATCAGAAGATGAAGCACTCACCATCGCGAACGACACCGAATATGGGCTTTCAGGAGCTGTCTTTACAGAGGATCTAGCTGCTGGTCTCAGAGTTGCCAGGCAGTGCGAGACTGGTGCTGTCCACATCAATGCTATGAGCATCCATGACGATGTCTCCTTGCCACACGGAGGGTTGAAAAAGAGTGGATACGGTAGGTTTACTGGTATGGCGGGTATTGAAGAATATCTAACTAGCCGAGTGGTTACTTGGAGAGACTAGATCGTCGCCTGTTCTTCTACAAAAACATGACTCTTTCCACACCGCTAAGATGTAGTTGGTACTTTGATATTATGTATAGTCACCAAGAGCAGCTCGTTCTCTAGGATGGTTTCATGGTCATAGGTGCCTTTAATGACGTATATGTAAAGCTTGGCTCCCTTTCAAGCCAATTTACCACGTCGCTATCTCAGGTCTTGCATACAAGCACGGTCGCGGATCACACGGTCAAAAGATACGGGCAACCCAACTTGGGTCGATCTCCGGTTTTTCCGCTCATTAAAGTCAACTCCCGTCGTACACCTTCCACTTTGATATACAGCTTCTCACCCTACAAACCTCATACCGCAGCTTTCACGTACAGCGAAGACGATGTCAACCTTTGCAGTTCTTAAGCTTGGACCTAATTGCCCGGATTACAATCTCTGTCTTCTAAGTCTCACAGATGTTGACCAGCTTCATGGGGTACTTCCCCGCCAGGTAGGTGTCATACATCTCGCTCAGAAGACACCCCCTTTTCTAGAGAATCCTATGTCGATGACAGAAGGAAAGTGTAGGAGAGAAGCAAATGATGATGGAAACCGAGTGCACTATTTTTAATAGGTTTATTTGTTAATATAGCTGGGATGCTAAAGGGAAAGACTATCTGGAGAGATGAATGAGGATAAGCCCCACATGTGTAACCGAGGCAGTAGGGCAATCAATACGAACACTTCCCCATGGACGACAGGAAGTCAGAAACCCTCGCTTAGTCTAACTTCAGTATTCTTCGTGCATTTTCCCAGCCAATCTTGGCCCTCGAATTGGTGTTCAAATCCAGATTATCGAACCATGAGCCAATCTCATTGTAATCCTCGTAGGGGTATTCAACACTCCACAAAAGTCTGTCCTCCCCGCACGACTTTAACGTATTAAAGAAAGTACCATCATCCATGACTCCTGCCGTAGTGATATAGAAATTCTTCTCCCAATAATCCTGCAGCCGCAACTGGCAGGGAGTGTGGTGCGGTTGGAAGTGCCTCAGTCTATGATCGATGCGATTGATCGAGAAAGGAATCCCCTCGCCGCAGTGTCCGAGAATAATGCGCAAGTTAGGGTGCTTATCGAACAATACCGAAATCATCAAACGAATTGCATGTGTGGCAGTTTCGGTTCCAAAGCCCCATGGACTACCGCCTAGGAATTCATATCCCTTGTAGGCACGCATCTGGCTTGGGGAGGGGATTCGGGGGTGCATATAGAGCGGCACATCGAGCTCGGCCATTTTAGCCCAGAATGGAGCGCATTGCGGCTCGTCCAGATATTGCACCTGATCGGCGCTTCCAACATTGGAGAATCCATTGATCAAGATGCCAACAAATCCAAGGTCCTTGACGCAACGTTCGGCTTCCACGGCTGCGGACTGTGGGTCTTGCATAGCGACACAACCGAATGCTCAGAAGCGCTCAGCGTACGGTCCTGCTGTGTACAAGTCATGGATTTCGTCGTTGACTTTGCGAGCCGTCTCAACCGCAACCGCTGTATCAAAGATTCCTTCAATCCCGGGCATGGTCAAGGAGACCACGGTGAGAGCCACACCGGCTTCGTCCATAGCTTTCACACGAGCCTCAACATTGGTGAGCCGGTCTTTCACGTCAGCAACGTAGTTGCTCTCAACGTAAGGGAGCTCGCCCGTGCTGTCAACAGGTGGCAGTGTGGCTGTGGCATTGAAAACGTGGGTAGAAATCGCCTCTTCGATAGCAATTTTCTGTAAAGTTTTTTTGGCAGCCACGCTGAACGTTGGTCTTTGGGTGAGGGACATTTTTGGGGGCTAAAGTGTTGCCAAATGAACTGAAGAAGGGGAGAGATGATGTTTCCAGAACTGTTTTATATTGAACACTGGAAAATCAGCTTTGCTACATCCCGGGCCATATTCGCTGAACAAACTTCGTTTACACGAACGTCTATTCCGATAGATCCGAGTTGCCCCCTCCAAGTTGTCGATACTCAACAAGTGGGGATATCGTATTGGCAAATGGGAGCGACTCCCGCGGTTCATGTGGCAAGTCCCACACTTTACACATTACGTTTCCCCGCGGAAACATGGAGCGCGTTTATCCGTATATCCGCCTCTTTCTATTTTAACTATACAGCTTCCATTCGTCACGTTCCTCACCCCACAACTGCCGGTTTATGGACACCGGCCCCACAGGATATACCTGTTCGGTGCTCGGTACTCGGCGCTCACAGCGACCGATATCTACGTCATGTGGGTGGGACGGAACAGGCACAAGTCTAATCCCAGCTCGATATAACCGTAGCCAACACCATTTACCCACATAGCTTGTACTCTTCGAAACAGCTCGTCCCTGCGGCCAAAAGCGCGTTCGATAGAGGAAGAATGGAGTAGCGGCACTGTCTCCACCTTTCTTCTAGAATTTCCCGCGTGAAGAACTTATGAATCTGCGAGAAGGCGACAAGTCTCGGCCCTGAAAACAATCGCACTCGGGGTTCAGTTGCCGTAAGTTTGCATACTAATTAGAGGCCTGCGCTCCTAAACTAAGTCCAAAGAGGGAAAGGTCGAGGCAAATAATTGGTCCATGTTTAGCTGCACTATTCTCCGAACCTAATAGAGATGTGGCGCGAGATCGGCGTAACCAAAGTAGCATCCGCGTCCTATTTCCGGGGCCCTAATATTAAGTCCCGGGGCCTGTAGGAGTCGCGTCCCGCTGTTCAAGTAGGAAACATACAAGATCACAAGAGTTTAACCCCTTTGCGACCCGCTTTACTTTAATACGTATCCCGAGTTTTCAGATTTTTAATCCAAGGACTACACGATCGGCTGGATCTGCGCCGTCGCCACTGAATATGTTGCCGCCCAAGCCTTCCTCGATGAACATTAGGGGGGTCCTGGACCTAAATGTGGGCTTTAGCGTAAACTTACCAATTTACTTGTTTTGATCCGAGTAGAATCAGGGCCCTTGAAATCATCACACCTTCCAGGGTTACTAGAGGTTTCGGTGTCAATATCGGGCAGGAAATCGGATACCTAGATAAAGTCATCACACCATAGTGACGTGCTATGACCGACTGATATATTAACATGCGTGCATGGGCCTTTTGCGGCATTAGAATGCCAGTTGCACCCCGCGCTTCCCCAGATGCCTGTTAGTAGGTTCAGTGACGCTAATTAACTTGGGTTAATTAAAGCCCATATGATTTTCCCAGATGTTATAGAATGATATCCCTCGAACCCACACCCACTAAGCTATGGACTTCGCGGCCCCATCCAAAGCCCCCTCCACCAAACAAGCCTGTGATAACTGTCGCCGTCGCAAAATAAAATGCTCTCGCGACCTTCCCTGCGATAAATGCCAGCGCCTACTGCTATCGTGCTCCTACAGCGATGTTTTACGTCGCAAGGGCCCCAAATTCCGTACTTCCTACACCCTCGCGCTGATCCACCCGGTCCCCGCACGAGGCGATACCGCAACTCCATACCAAGTCTGCAGCGCAGCGGACAAATTCGCTGATCAATCGGGCTTTAGGATAAGCTCCCCCACTTCATCGCCTTTGCAATCAACGATGCACCCTTTGCGTCAAATTATCTCTCCGTCTCGTTCCCAACTCCCTCCATCGGAGCAGGGCTCATCGCCAGACTCAACGGATATCAATACGGTTGATTCCTCGGCGTATGGGCCCATAATCCCTCCGCGGATAGCTCGCCTGTCATCGCATATTCTGCTCGTACATGTCAACGTATATTTGAAATACTTGTTTCCCATCATGCCCGTCGTGCGGGGTGATCAACTCCGTCACGATTGTCACCAGTCTGAGCTACTCTTGCCGCAAAGATATGCTTTTCTAGCAGCGTTATGCGCGGCAACGCATATTCAACTCAAGCTAGACGGTGCGGATCCTATCCCGGACCAGGCACAACTGCACTGTTTGGGGGATGGAATGCGCTTGTCTCGGCAGAGAAGTTGCTTGAGGAAGCTGTACGGGCACGGCGGGAATGCGACGTGGTGGAGGATATCAGTATTGAGAATCTTCTCACGTCGTTCTTCTTGTTCGCCTCGTACTGCAATTTGGATAAACAGACACATGCGTGGTTTTATCTATGTCAGGCGACTTCGATGGTCTTTACACTGGGCTTACATAGAGAGACAACGTATGCAGACTTGCCAGTGGAAGAAGCTGAAGAGAGAAGACGTGTATTTTGGCTTCTCTTTATCACAGAAAGGTTGGAAAGTTCTTTATGGCTCCCGATTTCGGCTATCTTTCTTTTGCTAATTCTTCATTTTGGACTAGAGGTTACGCCTTCCAACAATCAAAACCGGTGATGCTCCGCAGCTCCATTCACAAACCACAAGTGCTCTGTTCTGAAGACCCAATTCTAGCAGATGGCTTCATCAACTTGATCAATATCTATGAAGAACTCACCGCAAATCTGTACGTTTGAATCTCCGCCAGTAGCGGCGAGGGAATTGTTAATGCGCGCCAACACCAGTCATCAAATGCAGTCTATGTAAGCCGAACACACTGGATGGAGCCCTTGAAATCCAACAATAGATATCCTCATCATGCAACAATGGCTCCAAACCATTATGTGGAAATTATTCATGAGCCATATGGCACCGTCTGGATCAAAAGATGATTCAGCCTTATCATTCCATTTGCGTAGTTGGTAAAGCAGTCATGAGCGTGGTAGGCTCGACATCGCAGGGTGCGGTGGATGTCTATGGAATAAGATTGGTAAGGTTATATTTCTATTCTTGCTCTGAGGCAATAAATAATCAAGCACACAAACAAAGAGTAATCGACATGGACGTCTCCGTCGCAGATGTCACCCGCTCCATTGGCTCAAAGCTGTCCACAGACTAGTCGAATAAACAATCCATCCTCACGAGCTCCAGTGGGGAGTGCTGCATACTTCTAGCACGTCTGTGGGTCCGCGTCCTATCTAATTCCATCGCTATTGGAGCGATATAAGAATGTCATCGGACTCGATAACTCAACTAATATTTCGGCTAGTTCTTTTACTTTTATTGCCCTGAGTCCTCAAACCCATCCTGCGTCCCTTTCCAATTTTGAGATAAATATTGTTCAGACCTACAATTGATCAAGTGAAAGACAACACCTGTGACACAAACTTACTGAGTCTCGCCAGAAACTCCGCCGCGGGGGTCCCATTCATGATAGGCATGAGCGTGCTGGTAAGGTGCCAGCCCTTTACCGGAGGCACGTTGAGCTTTCATTGTGTGAGTTGCCGCGATATGCCTTCTAAATTTCCGTTTTTATGGACTCCTCAGGTTTTCTTTTCACCGTGGGGCTGTTCCAATCGGCTATAAGCTGGAGAAAGGATCTTCAGCTCCCAATATTACCCCGATAACGAAATTATTCGATGGCACACACTTTCTACGAAAGGACGCCTTCAACTAGGTGGAAGACCCAGGGTGAACGCCAATTTTGGCATTCACCGAGAGATTCTTCGCTAGCTTTGAGACAGCTACAGAAAATGTGGTTAGTGCAGAGGATGTCCAGAGGTATACAGGGTTAGTGCAGCAAATTTCGAAAGTTGATGATGTCGAGGCTTACTTTCTCATACTGGTTCAAGTTGGACCGAATGGTCCCTAAGATTATACGAGGGACCACTGAAGAGGTATAAGTACCAAATGCTTGCTTCTTTGTCTCGGTGTACAGTACATCGGAACTTTAAGTGAAGCCCATTCATCGAGCTTGGCAGTTCGTATCAGGCATGGAAAAATAAACCAATCGAATTCGCACATCGAAGATGATGAATTTCTGTTTCTCGACTGTAAAGTACTCGATGTATCAGAACAACAGCCGTGCATCCTTGGCAATGGAATACAATGAGAAGATAAGTCGCAAAATCTTTTTGAAGGCTGAGATATGTAGGTAAAAACGACGATGAAGATAAACGGATTTGAGCAGTATGAAGAAGTTACTTGCATCGCATGCTGTGATAGGCCAGTAATGAATATTCTGCCCCCCCGGAACCACTCAATTCATGCAAAAGCCAGAAGGAGGTTTCATCTTGCTTCAACCTGTCATCATAATCAATCCAAATCCTCAGTTTAATCCAATTCACCAAAATACTTCCAGCGGCAGGCGAATCGAAGGCTGCTTGGGCCCAGCTGACGGAATGTTTTCTTAAAAAGTGACCATTGTCGCATGAGCCAGGGCCACCTAATGGTGATCATCTTGCAATCCCATAGTGATCATTGTTGTGGCCTAGAGAATATCAGGATGACATTGATAATTGTAATGGTTCGTATTATTGTTCTTTTCAGTTTCTTTTCAGTTTCTTTTCAGCCTAGTCACAAGGTACTGAGTGCAATCACGTGTTGTGGCATTAAAGGAGGGTGGTGAATTGAAGAGGGTGGTGAATTGAAGAGGGTGGTGAATTGAAGAGGGTGGTGAATTGAAGAGGGTGGTGAATTGAAGAGGGTGGTGAATTGAAGAGGGTGGTGAATTGAAGAGGGTGGTGAATTGAAGAGGGTGGTGATGTTGGAATATCCCGATTGCTGAGATAATGAGGCTGGATTCACTTGCATACATTGACCTACCTTTCACTTCACTTGTATCTAAGCAATACAACACACAATTAAGTCCCCTCAATATTATGATCATTGAAGCATCACTTAATAAACCAACACCCAGCTTAACCCGGGCCCAACCCGGGCCCAACCCGGGCTGGGTTGGGTTCTGGGCCGGGTTCATTTCTCTATATTATTCTTTATATTATCTTTAGGTAATAGTGGTACACCCAACCCAGTACTGGGTCCGGGTCAGGATTTCTGGCCCGGTGCTGGGTCCGGGCCCCCAACTTGGGTTATAAACAATGCAAACATGCTAAGGCTCGTGACTAGACCTCTTCAAGTCCCGTGGGACTAGACTTGACCTAGTCCCAAATCCCAGTGCACCCCACTCCCATGGGAGTACCTAGCATTTCCAGTCCCTCCCATGGGAGTGGGGTATGCTCCCATGGGGATTCCCCAATTTCCCGCCGAGACCTAGATTTTGCATAAATAACCAAAAAGGTATGGATAAAATCGCTGACAACTCATTCAAAATTACTGTTATTTACACCTGTTCTAGCTATCTGAGGGTTCACACTGTTCATCTTGATCCCGTATGAAATTATTTGACACTACCTTGGACTTACATAGTTTCTCCCTACTAGAGATATGAAATTCGGATTTTGATGTTTCAAACATATCCTTGGCTTTTCAAAGTAAATTCGCGAATCGTGCTATGTGTTCCCATAAAAATATATATATTCACTAGAGGATAGTTGGTCTATGTCTTTAACAACCATGAAGTGCGGAACATTCATTTTTATGCCTCTAAGTTTACTTTTATTCTTTAGTAGATGCTATTAATTGTTGGGTATCTTTAATCTCACACCTTAGTTTTGTCCAGGGCTTGGGTCAAACCCTCTAGAAAACTCATGGTGGACGAAAACTTCATACGAAATCAGCTGGGGAAGGCGGCTGACCCCCAAATCCACAGGATGGGGATTTTCTATGGGACTGGTGGGGAATGAAGTGTGGTTAGTGGGGATTGCAGTAGGAGCTAATGGGCATTGTAGTGGGAGTAATGGGAATTCCCCATGGGACTAAGGGGCTGCGTCCAATCAGCGACATATCTTTGGAGCCTAGCTTTGTGATACATCAAGCATGAGAAAATAGTCATTTTGCTTAATTGGCCTAATGTGGCCTAGATAACATCATGCCTCGCGAGAAATCAAAGTAAGTCTTCGCTATCTCCCCCAGAGATCGGTATCATGGATCAATGTAGCCAGTCTTCTGATGCTGGCCCTTCAAACCGCTACGAAGAACATCTCGATAGCCTTCCTTACCTTTCATCTGACCCTATACAGTCATTCACTCCCGATCTCAACTACAGACATCAAACGAACACACCAGCTCCGCTGTTTGAAGTCCCCCAGCCGATTTCAGGTCCTGAGTCTCTCCGACGGGTTGGCCCCGATCGGAAAAAGATTTATGTGCTTTACAACGATATGTCAAAGGAGCAATTCATTGCTTGGTGGCTTCAGACACAATATGCGACCGTGGAGGGCAATGGCAAGAGAATCAATTGGAAGTCGAAACATTCTTCGGAAGTTTGGGATAATTTCGACCAGGTGGCTCATCAGCTTACTGGAGAAGCAAAAGTCATGTGTCGAAGATGTGGCAAAGTCCTTCCCCATCCGCAGGAGAAGGGGGATGGAACAAACTCCATGAAAAGTCATCTCGGGTCAAATTCATGTCGTAGAGTCACAAGTGATCAGTCTCAGCAGCAAGGTATCCAACAATCGTTTGAGTTTGCAGTATGAGTTCTATGAGGAATCCTTCCAAGTCTCGACGGCTAAAATATTACCTCTAGTCTCAGCTCAGTCCTCAGCAGCCTAAGAGGGTGTTCACTCAGGAACAATGGGCACGTAAGCAAGTGATCTTGCTTGCTAAATCTTCGCTTCCGTTCCAGTTTCTGGCCCATAAGGACATCCCCGTTTCAGCAAGCCTTTATGGCCATCACTGGCTATTTTATCGACAAAGACTGGAAGTATCGCGAGACTCTGCTTGGCTTTGAGCCGCTCCATGGTGCCCATTCTGGTGTAAATTTAAGCACCATTCTGATGGAATTACTTCAAAAGTACGATATTGTCAATCGCGTCCTAGCGATTACAACAGATAACGCATCGAACAACAACACCTTGATTGAAAATATCCAGGAGTCTATCCAGTCACTCAGGCTACCTAATCAGGCACTTATTGTCCGGATACCATGCTTAGCTCATGTCATTCAGCTTAGTCTTCGGGATCTTCTTGGTCGGATCAAAGCCAACCCAAAAAATGACAACCCAGGCAGGGTCTGGTCGGATTCTCAAAAACAGTCCCTTCGCAGCAGTCGGGGTGAACAGGATATTACTTATACCCTTTCAAAGGTAACCCCTCCCCCTACATACTTATATACATATTGCTAATCAATCAGCCAGATTCGTGGATTTGCGGTATTCGTCAATGCTAGCCCTCAGCGAAGGGAGGCCTTTCTCAGTCTTCAGCCAGATGATCCAAAGCTTGTTCCTCTTCAAGATGTTAGGACTCGTTGGAATTCAACATTCCTTATGCTTCGACGCGCAAAGCGCCTTTCTACGACGTTTGACAAATACTGCGAGCTACATACGCAATCTCAATTCAAGCTCAACGTAGAGGAATGGCGACAAGTTGATTATCTTCTCTGCATCACACATCCCTTCTATACATTCACGACTCGTCTCTCTCAAACGAAGGAGGTCACTGTTCATAATGTCTTTCGGGTCTACTACCAGCTTTTTGATCACCTCGAGGGGTCAATGCGACGACTCTGGAAGAAGAAAGTTCCTTGGAAACAAGCAATACTTCATGCCCTTGAAGCAGGAAGGGAGAAGTTAAAGCTCTACTATAGGAAAACTGCGGAAGTGCATGGAAATCTCTATGCAATCGGTACTATTCTTGCTCCACAGCATAAGCTACAGTTCTTCTCCAGAGGAGAATATGGCGATGACGCTGAGTCTCGTCAGACATACAAGGAATGCCTTCAAAAGTTCATGGAACCCTACCAAAAGCCTACTTCCGATGCACAGCGGCCGCACCAACATCCCCCACAAACGAATAGAGATGATATGGAAGATCTTTTTGATGAGGATATGCTTGATGTCTCCTCTCGAGAGAATACAAATACCAATGATGAATTGACTGAGTATCTTGGGACAAGTAAGCGTCACGAAACCCTTTCTGTCAACCTGTCTTTACTTATCATGCGATGTAGGCCAAAAGAAAATCGCTCCGCTAACCTTCTGGAAAGAGCACGAGCGTGAATTTCCAACACTGGCAAGGGTTGCACGGGATATTTTCTCTATTCCTGCAACTGGTGCAGGCGTCGAGCGTGTATTCAACTCGGCTCGAGATGTCTGTCATTATCGCCGGGGATCACTGAATGCCGCAACAATCCAAGATATTATGATATTCCGATGCTTCGACAAGCAGGATAAAGAAGACGATACTTTAGAAGACGTAGCTCTCACCTCTGAAGAAAGGCAAGAGGCAGACGAGCGTCAAGAAGCTGACCTTCCTCAACAAATTCCTGATCCGATTAGTGATGACGAAGAGGATGAATCACTATCGTTTCCGGATGAGCCTTCTGTTGAGTTACAGACACGACCCTTAACTCAACGGGCACTGGGAAAGAGACGACAGTGTACTCCCGAGCAGGGCCAGGAGGGTGGTGATGAGGCGGAATTTGATGACGATGCTCAGCCTCTGCCTAGAAGTAGTACTCAGACACGAGTATCTAGTAGGCAGAAGCGTCCAAGACGAGAGGATGAGGACTTTACGTATTATATGTGAATGTTGGACGAAGAATTAACCCAGATTATTATGTTATTGTACTATTTGCTTGGACCCCGTTCATTCAGTTATAGCCCGTAGGCTGTAAGCCTAATACTGAAAGAAACAGTCAAAGCTGTATAAGTTATGCAAGGCACAGGTGAGACGATTTTGCTGACACTTTAGTCCCATGGGGATTTCCTTTAGTCCCATGGGAGTCCGACAGGGTCTTGGTCCCGCCCATGGGACCGAGGTTTGGTCCCATTGCACTCCCATTTAGTCCCGTGGGAGTTGAAGAGGTCTAGCTTCAACAGCAAGATCCAGCTAGAACACGAATCAATGCATCTCAATAAAACACCTCAATACTAGCACATACCAGTATCTGTCAATCCGACACTATTTAATATAATCATAGTTCGGTGTTATCGGCGCGACTCTCCTCCAGTCACCAAATCGTGGCCTTCTGATTCGGTGTCAACACCGAAGATCTGCAGTTTTAAAGCCCCTTCCTTGATAGGCTCGTTTCCCGAAATCCCGATGGGCTGGGCCAAGGGCCAACTTCTCCTTCTGCAAACTGATATCATGCAGAAACAGTGCAGGTCATAAAGCTCTATGCGACGTGGGGAAGATCAAGATGGATCTGCGCTAGTCGATCTCCAAATGTTGTTCGGTGATACAGGACCGACACCTCCGACGCCTGATAAGCGAAGTCGGCGCTTTCCAGCGGGGGCCCGGCATTTTCAGCTTTTGAGGGCAGCACTCGGCTCACCGCTTTGTAGTTATGACTCATCAGTCGTATCGCGGGCGTGGTGATTTCTCACCTTTCCAACATATAACTAGTTAGCGCAAGCTTGAATTTCTATCCACAAGCCTTCAACTGCTTAATGAATGCAATACCTCTGCGTTGGTAAGTTACGCCTGATCTTTTATCTTTGTGTAGAGCCTAATCTTCTTGAATGAGCAGGATGACTTCTTACCCGGCCAACGCACTTGTGAGGAATTGACTCAAGCTTGCACAGCACTCTCAACATTGAACATCCCCGAACATAACCTTGTTGGATGTAAAAATGTGCGTAAATTTTGGGCTAGCCAATTTCAAAATACGCAGCGCACAAGGAGCGAAAGACGCGCAGGCTATTTCGACCCTCGGATCTCAGGTTTATTCTCAAACCTTCGGCCATTCACTCGATGCCGAAGATCTCAATTCGTATCTCACAGAAGCTTACAGCTTTTCTCGAATTGCTGAAGAGTTGTCCGACCGATCAAAGCATTTCATTGTGGCCTGCGACAGTCAACGTAAAGTTGTTGGCTTTGCGCAGTTAACCGAAGGCACCCTTGAAGATTGCATCGCGTCCGAAATGCAACCTGTCGAACTGCAACGGCTCTATATCCATGAAGACTATCATGGTTTGAGAATTGGCAAATATTTGATTCAGACGGTCGAAGAAATGGCTAGACAAAAAGGTTTCAAAACATTGTGGTTAGGTGTTTGGGAGAGCAATTTCAAAGCCCAGAAAGTCTACGAAAGGATGGGATTCCTCAAAGTTGGACAGCATGAATTCAAGATGGGTAATTGTGTTCAAACAGACAATATTATGAAAAAATCCATATAAGCTAATGAAGGAACACTTTCGACACTACGATGTCCTGACCTCAAAGAAAAAAAATTTTTACCAGATCTAGTTATCGTCTAGATTAATGCTTCGAAGAAAGACAGTGTGCGCTTCGCTTCGTGCTCGGATGTGACGAGATCGTTTGCTGCTATATGAGAGATCGCACATTGAGTATAACAAGCCCCTAGACGGCCATTTGCATATGAGAGGGTGGTAAAACCAGACCGGCGGATGCTCGAGGTCTCGCAGTGTCTGGGATCTGATCTGTTTGAGCTACTATCTATTGGAAATTCCAGAGTAAGACCGGTGGTGCCCCTATCAGGACTTTCCCCCATTTCCCACGGTATTGTATTGGATCCTCGCACTTCAATCGACACAACTCCCATTGGGCATGTCGAGTACTAGTCAATATCCCGAATTCTCAGGTCGACACAGAACTACGTGAACTAAGATGATAGTTGCGAGGAATTCTTGACATGTTCAACCTGTCAACTGAAGACTGTCACAACCGTCTCCGCGGTCTATCAACGTCTCGCAAAATGATTTCCCCATCTAGAATATCCCGCAAATATATCTCCACACCGAAAAGGCATGAGCAAACCCGCTGCCTGATAATATCCTGTGAAAAATAGTCCCGCTGCGCTTACCCACACCGCTTCAACACCCGCTATTATGTCACTGGCATGGTTAACATAAATTGGTAAATACATTTGTAACGTGCATTAAGCAAACTCGTCTATATTTATGAGTCTCATCTATGGAACGATCACCGTACTCCTCCTACCTTTTGATCTACATAGTACTATATACCCTGCATTATTAGCATTGCAGACACACACGGATTATGTCTCGGCGAAATGATCCAATCATCGTGAAATCCAAAAAAGTGTTCCAAAATTATCGCCGAATCGGACCCATACAGTACATACAGTCATGCAAATTTTAAGGGGCTCTTTCAAGCTGATTCAGCAGTTGATGCCTTGGGAATCAGGGAGCAGTGGGTGTTGAATGAAATAGACTACACTAGTAAGATTCTTCTCCACTTTAACCGACATACTTAGGTAGGCCAGACCTACATACTTTGCCGGTAGAACATGTCGGAACGTGGTCGTTACAGTACGGACTAGTACGGGCATAGCCAATTGAGTACTTGAGAGTGTCATTTTTAGATACTATAGAAAATACAGAATAAATGGCATGTGGGCTTAGTAAGGTCGTTGAGGGCCTTACGAACCATGGTTGAAGTCGGCTTATGGGGGCGCTGAATATTCCTCGGGCGCACTAGTAAAGTTGCGACCCTCTTTGGTCGACAGAACATCTAACGTAACCTGTAAGCGAGCGCCGCACGCAACCGAACGCCGCACCCACCCAGTTTATCGAGTCTTATTTTACTATTTTTTCAACCACAACGCAATTTGAATGATATTGAAGCTATTCAGACCTCTCTGGGCACCTATTTCTCTTATGTCCAGGCGTTTTACAAAGACTGCATCGCTGTGGACGCCTCTCATTGGTCGGAAAAGCGACCGGCGATGCCCGGTCGGCACGATCAGATGTCGCTACTTCGACCTCTCTCTATATCAAAACGCGATATAGCTTCTTCAACAAGTAGACTTCCTTCATGTGCTATTCGAGCTTTCGTGCGCTTGTTTTTGTGATGGGTCGAAGCAAGTCTTGATTCAAACTAGCTAAGCCGTCATGCTGTCTATCAAAAGCTTAAGGAAAAGAAGATCTACGTCGCCGTGCAGCGGTGTAAATATGCCCAGTCACGTGGTCAGCACGTGATGTATACGGGCCCTGGCCCGTTACATCTGCGATAACTAGACCTGGCTTTGCACCTCCCCGCGGTGCGAAATTTCAGAACCTGCACCGCACCTCAGGAGGTGCAGGTGCAGACTTTCGCACCTCAACCGACCCTGAGGGTCGGGAGGTTCGCTGGAGGGTAACCCTCATCGACCCGCATGAACCCGCATTTGCATAATTTTTCGACGCTTTTCCTCTTTTGGCTGGATAAAATGGATGATTCATCTCTGTTTTTTACAGCTGTTCCGTCAACCTGTCGAAATTTCATCGAATACTCTATCAACATGATGAATTATGAAGTAATAATCATACAAAAGTAAACAGCAGGCATGGTCATATATAAATTTCAAGTAATATTCAATAATATTGATGCGGTAGGTGGTCAATGAAGGTCACCGGCAAAACAGCATGTAAAGTTGTGGATATATATATCGCAGAGACTGTAAAGCATATTTATCTTCATGATTAGAACTACTATTTTTTAAGAAAGCTATAGATATAGAGTTTAAATCCCCTCATTCTTATACCATTGAAACCGCTAAGTCTTCTTCTATCAAATTGCTATCAAGAATTCAGGTCAAATGATATGATTAGGTCGTAAATTCGGTTTAAATATGCTGATTGTTGGACTTAGACATTCTGGTGAATGTCACATGGTCACGTGATATGATGACTTCGTTTTTTGGGCCCAAAAACGGTCTCCATACCTGTTTAATGTTTTGTCGGATTGACAGATACTGGTATGTGCTAGTATTGAGGTGTCCCATTGAGATGCATTGATGTTGTTCTATCTGGGTCTTGCTGTTGAAGCATTATCAGATCTCAGGAGTCGTTCCTAGCGTGTTACGACGCTGGTATGCCGAACGTACCCCGTTTACCATACAGAGACAAAGAGAGAATGGTGTCGGATTGACAGATACTGGTATGTGCTAGTATTGAGGTGTCCCATTGAGATGCATTGATGTTGTTCTATCTGGATCTTGCTGTTGAAGCGTTATCAGATCTCAGGAGTCGTTCCTAGCGTGTTACGACGCTGGTATGCCGAGCGTACCCCATTTACCATACAGAGACAGAGATAGAATGGGTACTTGATGAATATCCCTGTTCTTAGTGGTAAAATACCACCCCTCAGTTCGACAAATGGGTACTTGATGAATAACCCTGTCCTTAGTGGTAAAATACCACCCCTCAGTTCGACATGTTTTCTTAAACTGAGGGTCTCTTTGAGGTGTATTGAGGTGCATTGAGGTGCATTGAGGTGCGTTCAGGGGTAATTGAGGGTCTCTTTGAGGTGTATTGAGGTGCGGGGAGGGTTAACTCTCGGGTTATCTACTATACTAGCGAATAAGATCTCCATAGGTGGATACGAAGAGATACAAAGAACGATACATCAATTCTAGCATATACAACAGGGTCAAACAGATACCCCAAGAACATTGAACATCTTTTCGTATAAACAAATTAGTAAGTTCTCTATCATCTTCATCCTCAGTTGATATACTATCTTCTGGTTTACTAAATCCATTATGTCTCAGCTCTCCGAAGTCTATCCATCGTCTAGCTTCCAAACTACAGACGGGGTACCACTAGACGCGCTCCAATTCCTCCTCCCTGACGATTCCCTCTCCCAACGCGAAAGCCAGAGTCACTTCCAATCCGAGATCCAGTTTGATTCAGCCCTTGAACTTCCGAATAATCGAGTTTAAATTCGTGCGGCATCTCAGGCCCTAGATACCCTTCCGCGAATCAAGCCCGACCGTATTAACGAGTTCATCATCTGTACACCAGCGATGTCTACAGAATTCGTTCAGTGGTGGCTTCAAACTAACTACGGAAAATCGAAGCGGATTAACTGGGATATAAGCCCTAGAAGCCGTCGTGCAAAGTGCTGGGAAGGGTTTCAGCAAGTTGCAAATGCCAAAGATGGAAAGCCAGGGGTTATATGCAATCACTGCCGTACAGTTCTTGCGCATCCAGCTACGAACCATACTGGAACGTCAACGATTCAGAAACATCTTGATGGACCAAGGTGCCGACAGCGACTACCGAAGAAGGGTACTGGTAGTATCCATCAACTACTTAGTGACGCGGTATGTTCGAACTAGCCTAGATTAACGTTGATACTAATACTTAATTCACTCTCCCTTAGGCTGAGAGAAGACCTGTGTCTACCTTTACCCAACGAACATGGGAGCAGAAGATTCTTAATCTCATCACTACATCGCAATTACCCTTCCGATTCCTCGAGCATCAAGAATTCCATGACCTCCTTTCCTACGCACGGCTAGCACCCACACCACCAAGCGTCCCGTCGAGAAAGGCAATTCGCGAGCGCCTCCGGAGTTTCGTTATAGAGTATCAACAAGACACACTAAAACGGCTCCCATCTAGTGCAAAACTATCACTTGCGCTTGACTGTTGGACTTCACCATTCCAGGATGCATTTATGGCTATAACAGGATATTTCATAGACCAGGAATGGGAGTATCGCGAGGTCCTCCTTGGGTTTGAGCCCCTTGCTGGAACTCATTCTGGCATGAACCTCGGTGAGGTTGTTCTCCAGATTCTACAAAAGCACCAAATCAGCGATCGTGTACTAGCGGTAACAACTGATAATGCGTCTAATAACAAGACACTTATCACAGCGGTGAATGATTCAATCCGCGAACTACAGCTAAATACAGATTCTACGATTATTCAAGTGCCCTGCCTTGCACTTGTCATTCAACTAAGTCTGATTGATTTACTTGGTAAAATCAAGGCTTCACCAAAGAACGACACTACCGAATCAGTATGGTCTGATGATCGTGTACGTTTACTTCGTGCGCGCCAGCAGAAACATGAGATCGCCGATACTCTAAATAAGGTAGGCTTTTGACTAAGTGTCTTATACAAATCACTAACCATCCTTATAGGTTCGAGGTCTTGCAGTTTATATTAACGGAAGCCCTCAACGTAAGGAAGCCTTCCTGAATCTCCAGTCCAATGGGCAAAAGCTGGTCCCAATCCAGGACGTTCGTACGCGATGGAATTCAACGTTTCTTATGCTCCGACGAGCAAAAAGGCTTCATATTACATTCGACGAGTACTGTTCGCACCATGATCAACCCCATTTTGCATTAAGTGCAGAGGGATGGCGCCAGATTGACTATCTACTTTACATCCTTCAGCCCTTCTTCACGTTCACTACGCTTGTTTGTCAAACTAAAGACTCGAGTATTCATCTTGTCTTTAGTATTTATAATAGGCTCTTTGATCATCTTGAAAGATCTATACGTCAGCTTCGTCGAAAGAGAGTTTCCTGGAAGCAGCTAATGCTTTCCTCCCTTGGGGCTGCGAAACAAAAACTCTCGAAATACTACGGTATGACAGATGATGTCGACGGTGATCTCTATGCAATTGGAACGATCTTGGATCCGTCGAACAAGATGGAGTTCTTTTCAGCAAGTGATTGGGCCCCGGATCACACAGGAAAGAACTATAAAAAGGAATACCGTGAGAGCCTCCAGTCTCTTTTCGAGAGATATAGCCGACGTATACCATCACATATGACACAGTCTGATAGTAGGCTATCAACAACCAAATCAGCCCTTGAGAGGGCTTGTATGCGCGATCTATCGAAGTCATCAACCGGTCCGCAGCACGATGAGCTTACTAGATATCTTCAGAGTAGTAAGTGGGTAAACCTACTAAATGAATTATCCAACTGACCTTCTTAGACACTATCGATGAATCTGCTCGGATCTTCTGGAGAAATCATGAGAAGGATTTCCCTATTCTTGCAAGCATTACCCGTGATGTGATGTCTATTCCAGCGACTGGTGCCGGAGTTGAGCGTCTTTTCAACTCTGCTCGTGACGTTTGCCACTACCGCCGGGGTTCGTTGAACCCAGAAACTGTTCGCGATATCATGTTATATTTGTGCACAACAAGGTTCGATATCAAGGAGGAGCAGCGGCTGATCCTCCAGGAGTATCTTTCAGAGCAAGAGATCGCCGCTACGTCTGAAGAACTCGACATCGAGACACATTGCTCCGAGGCTATCAGTGATACTGAGGAAGACATCGAGTTGCACCTTGATACACCGGCCGCACCACCACTCTCAGAGGTCGCCGCTGGAAAGCGGCCGGCGGCCACTTTTGATAATGAAGAAGACTCTAACGCCGATGAATTTGCGGATCCAGAAGAGAACTCGGTATCACCTTTACATGATACGCAGCATCGTGTATCAGGTAGGATGCGGAAAAGGTCAAGACTTCTGGATGGGTACATAGTTTAATAGTTTGAGACTTGAGAACCCTGTATTTAAATCTAATGATCATGTAAATAATCAATCATTCAAAACCCTATAACCAATTCGAAGATAAACCTATGACATACACTAAATGCTCCTGTAAGACCATACAGTAATGAAGTTTTAGTTTACAATTACAAGAGAAAACGGCAGGTTTCTACATAATTTATGCAATTGACCCCGAGTGACGTTTTTTAGTTGTTTGTCATGTTTGTCGCACCTCAGGTTTACCCGCGGGTTACCCTCTTGAGGGTCGACCCTTAGGCCACCGCACCTGAGGGTCGGAATCTTAGAACCTGACCCGCCCAAGCGGAAGGTTAGGTGCAGGGTTATGAGGGTTACCCGCGGGTTAGTGCCAGGTCTACATGGAACCGGAACCGGACCATGTCGAGGTCTAGTAATATGACTGAATAGACTACTTTAAGTTTTTTAAGTTTATTGCGAGAACATAAAAAGCTAGTCTACGGGTATTTAAGTGATTTCTCATCCGACTTGCCATCTATTCTTTAGTTCAAACATTAACATTAATCCTTTTAATTCCTATCAGGATCGGCATTCAATTGTGCCTATCTGGGAATCATGTCTTCGGATACACATGATACACTCGCAGAAGACACTGTGTCTTCAGAAAGTGAAGGACCCCTTTACGAATCCGTTTCTTTTATCGAACAAAACGAAATCGAAACTCTCACTCGGATTGCAACAGAGCAATCACGTCGACAATCTGTTATTTTCCCTCATCGTCTTGGATCCGTTGCCGAACATGATCCCTCACTCAATCCTCAGTCTCCGAAGTTCAACTTGCAAAAATGGCTGACTATTGTCATGACCGATGCTGGCAGGGATGGTCGAAAGGGACATAATATGGGCATTGTTTTCAAGAATTTGAATGTCTATGGATCCGGCGCTGCTCTGCAATTCCAGGAGACTGTGTCGTCGCTGCTGATTTCGCCCCTTCGATTACTACAGACAATCCGTAAATCCCATGTCCCAAAGAGGCGGATTATCAAAGACTTCTCTGGTCTTCTCAAGAAAGGTGAATTGCTCCTCGTGCTGGGTCGGCCCGGTGCGGGATGCAGTACGTTTTTAAAATCCCTTTGCGGAGAGACTCATGGCATGGAGCTTGATTCGAACAGTGTGATTAATTACAATGGTTAGTAGTCCTTCTTATTTTCACCTTTGTTTCCGCTAACAAGAAATCGAAGGAATTCCCCAGTCGCGTATGGTCAAAGAGTTTAAGGGCGAGGTTGTATACAACCAAGAGGTACGTCAAATATCATGAGACGTGAAAGAGCTAACAATTTCTGCTCTACAGGTTGACCGACATTTTCCCCACCTTACAGTCGGACAGACTTTGGAATTTGCCGCCGCTACGCGAACACCTTCCCACCGTCTCGAGGGCATGGCCCGCAATGAACATGCTCGCTACATGGCACAGGTGATCATGGCAGTCTTTGGTCTGAGTCATACCTATAATACTCGCGTCGGAAATGACTTCATTCGTGGAGTATCTGGTGGTGAACGAAAAAGAGTTAGCATTGCCGAGATGGCACTTGCTGCCTCTCCTCTAGGCGCTTGGGATAATTCCACGCGTGGATTGGACTCTGCGACCGCTTTGAAGTTTGTCGAGTCACTCCGCTTGTTTTCGGACCTGACCGAATCCTCTCACGCCGTGGCTGCCTACCAGGCCAGTCAAAGCATCTATGATGTCTTTGATAAAGTGATTGTTCTATATGAAGGACGAATGGTTTTCTTTGGCTCCGCTGCCGCTGCCAAATTATACTTTGAAAATCAAGGCTGGCATTGCCCACCGCGACAGACCACCGGAGATTTTCTCACTTCGGTGACCAACCCTGGAGAACGTAAGGCCAAGCTGACGATGGAAAGCCGTGTGCCTCGCACAGCTGAGGATTTTGAGAACGCGTGGCTCAATTCTGTCGAGCACGACAGGTTGCAAGCCGAGATTGGTGCATACGAAGCGCAATATCCCGTCGAGCAGGATTCCGCTGCTGCAGTGGAGTTCCAGGAAAGGAAGCGTGACAACCAAGCCAAGCACACTCGACCAAAGTCACCTTATATCATCAGTGTCCCGATGCAAATCAAACTCAGCACAAGACGTGCCTACCAAGGACTGTGGAATGATGCTGCTGCGACCGTTTCGACTGTTGTTAGCAATATCATCATGGCTTTGATCATCGGATCAGTATTCTATGACGCTCCGGCTACCACCGCGGGCTTTCAGGAAAAAGGAGCTACTCTCTTCTTTGCGGTTCTTCTGAACGCCCTGACTGCCATGTCTGAAATCAACGCACTCTATTCTCAACGGCCGATCGTAGAAAAGCATAATTCATATGCGTTCTACCATCCGTTCACAGAAGCCATTGCCGGTGTTCTTACCGATGTGCCTGTCAAATTCGCTCTTGCAGTGGCTTTCAACATCATCCTCTATTTCCTTTCCGGCCTGCAGCGAGAACCTGGAAACTTTTTCCTCTACTTTCTGATCACCTTTACCATTATGTTCGTCATGTCTGCCGTCTTCAGGACTCTGGCTGCTGTCACAAAGACTGTGTCTCAAGCGATGGCTTTGGCCGGAGTCACGATTCTCGCTCTGATCGTCTATACGGGCTTTGTCTTGCCGCGCCCGTCCATGCATCCCTGGTTTGAATGGATCCACTACCTGAACCCTATATATTACGCCTTTGAGATCTTGATCGCCAACGAGTTCCATGGACGGGATTTCCCATGCTCGGCGTTTGTCCCTTCATATGCGGATAGGACTGGCAAGTCTTTTTCTTGCGCTACCACGGGCTCCTTGGCAGGCAACTTGACGGTCAATGGCGATCGCTATATCTGGGAGAATTACCGGTATAGCTTTAGCCATGTCTGGAGAAACTTTGGCATCCTCGTTGCCTTCTTGATCGGCTTTATGGCCATTTATTTTGTGGCCTGTGAATTGAACTCTTCTACCACGAGCACTGCTGACAAATTGGTTTTCCGACGTGGCTATGAACCCGCAAACATGCGTTGGGGTCGCGTGAAGTCTGATTCTGATGTGGAACGCACCGAAGATGCGCCCGTGGGGCGATGCACATCGGATGAAAAAAGCGATAGCGGTATGGGTGCTATTCAAGCACAGACTGATGTCTTCACCTGGCGTGATGTTTCTTACGACATTGAAATTAAGGGCGAGTCTCGAAAGCTTCTGGATCATGTTTCTGGATGGGTGAAGCCCGGAACACTCACTGCGTTGATGGGAGTCAGTGGAGCAGGCAAAACTACCCTTTTGGATGTCCTGGCTCATCGAACTTCCGTTGGTGTTGTGACTGGAAATATGTTTGTCAATGGAAATAGCCTTGATGCTAGTTTCCAGCGCAAGACGGGCTATGTTCAGCAGCAGGATCTTCACCTTGAAACTGCTACAGTTCGCGAGTCTTTGCAGTTCAGTGCTCTTTTGCGTCAACCAGCTAGTGTCACCGTCAAAGAAAAGTATGCATATGTGGAAGATGTCATTCGAATGCTTCAGATGGAGGAATTTGCTGAAGCAATTGTTGGTGTGCCTGGGGAGGGTTTGAATGTCGAGCAAAGAAAGCTCTTGACTATTGGAGTGGAATTGGCTGCGAAACCAAAACTTCTTCTCTTCTTGGATGAGCCCACGAGGTATGTGACCCCAAATTTGGTCTTCGTCTGCCAATACTGATTTTGGAGCAGTGGTCTTGACTCCCAGAGTTCTTGGGCAATCTGCTCTTTCCTCCGCCGCTTGGCTTCACACGGACAAGCTATCTTGTGCACAATCCACCAGCCTTCGGCTATTCTGTTCCAGGAGTTTGACCAACTGATCTTCCTAGCACGTGGTGGAAAGACCGTTTACTTTGGACCAATTGGCGAACAATCCCGCACCTTGCTGGATTACTTCGAGTCTAATGGCGCACGAACATGTGGAAGTAGCGAGAACCCGGCGGAATATATGCTCGACGTCGTGAACAAAGCGAACAATTCACGAGGCGAAGACTGGTTTGAGGTTTGGAAGAAGAGCCAAGAGAGCAACGCTGTCCAAACCGAGATTGATCGCATTCACAAAGAGCGCCAAGGGGCGACTACTACTGACGATGCCAGCGTTCGTCAGTTTGAATTCGCTATGCCATTCTGGTTCCAACTGTGGCAGGTCAGCTATCGCGTGTTCCAGCAATATTGGCGCATGCCTTCTTATATCATGTCTAAATGGGGACTTGGTATTGCTGCTGGTCTCTTCATTGGATTTTCTTTCTATCAGGCCAAAACATCATTTCAGGGCATGCAGACTATCATCTACTCTGTTTTCATGCTTTGCACGATTTTCACTTCTCTGGTTCAACAGGTTCGTTGCTCGTGCTCCCAATACCGCCTTAGTAAACATCTGCTAACCTACTCTCCAGTTGATGCCCCTCTTCGTGACCCAGCGATCGCTCTATGAGGTCCGAGAACGACCCAGCAAGGCATACTCCTGGAAAGCCTTTCTATTCGCCAATGTCATCGTCGAGATACCATATATGATTATTACAGGGGTTCTCATCTACGTCTGTTACTTTTACGCCGTTGTCGGCATCCCAAGCTCAGTGAGCCAGGTTACCGTCCTTCTACTTTGCATCCAATTTTTTATTTACGCCAGCACATTTGCACAGATGGTTATTGCAGCTTTGCCCGATGCCCAAACTGCAGGTGCCATCGTCGTCCTTCTTTTCGCCATGTCCCTTACCTTCTGCGGAGTCATGCAGCCGCCTGCCGCTTTACCGGGTTTCTGGATTTTTATGTACCGCGTCTCTCCATTCACTTACTGGACTGGAGCCATGGTCTCTACCCAAGTTCACGGGCGTCAGGTCGTGTGCTCTTCGGCAGAGCTCTCCGTTTTCGATCCGCCTTCTGGGCAGACTTGCTGGGACTATCTCAAAGATTATGCCATCCAGGCTGGAGGACAGGTCCTCAACAAGAACGCTACTTCGGGCTGTGAGTACTGTGCTCTCACTGTTGCGGATCAGTATCTTGCGACTTCGGGTATCTTTTATGACCAGAGATGGCGTAACTTTGGCATCGTTTGGGCATTCATTGCTTTTAATATCTTCATGACTACGCTGCTCTATTACCTTTTTCGTGTTAAGAGCTGGCGCATAGACGGTATGAAGCTCAAGTTTGCACGCTTTGTGCCGTCAAAGGCTTTCAGAACCAGCCAGTGAATTTTCCCATCAATAATGATGATTTCGTCTCTCTGCTTGTAAATTTCCGTTTAAACTCATGTTTCTGTCGTCGATACTATCATAACAGACTCAGAATTACTATTGAAGCTACACTATGTACATATCAGTTACTATTAGACTTTACGCCATTTCATTGAGGATAATAAAAAGTTTTTGATTATTAGAACTTATCGTGGAGGGCGACTAGGCTGCGGCAAAACCGTGGTCTTGGGTATCATAGTCAAAAACCACAACCGCAGATTTGCGGTTTAACCACGGTTATCCATGGACAACCGCAAGAAACCGCACTAGCATAGCTGTCGTCTCATTAACCGATTCTACCCTATCAGGTGATACTTATACAGTTTTCCAAGCTCTTTAACCTAATTTTCAAGATACGCCTCTTCTCGTAAAACAGTACAACGCTATAGGTTTTATTGCTCATGCCATCGATTTATAAGATATAATTACCTTCTTCTTAAATAAATGGCCGGATATTAGTATATAGTCAGTCTCTTATTGCTTAACCAGTAAGCGATGGTTGTCTGGAATTTGCGAAATATATAACGATAATTAACGACCGATAATATCGGTACAGGTTTGTATCGGAGTTATCGGTAAAATCCGATATCGGGAACAGCCCTAGCACTAAGGGGCCTAGTCATGCTGATGCAAATTCTTTTGGCCCTCGGGGCTCCTTGATATAGCTGTGTATACTCTGATGTCGCCTTTGCTTTGAACAAAATCGTAGGAAATACGGTAGTCTTCTTGTTTCCGATTTCGTAGGTAGGGGCGATGTTGAACTCTCCGTGTGATCAGAAGATGAGGTAGGAGATCGCAATGTAGGAGAGGGATAGACCGTCAGATATATCGGCATTCAAGCAGGGGATCATAGAGCTGGTGAATCCAAAAATTTATAAACTGTCGCTGGTGCGCGAGATACTGCATCCACTGCTTTATAGGGGTCCTCAGTCCCCACTGACTTTCCCACCCCCCACATAGGAACCGGTTATGGTTATTCACTAATCTCCCTTCAAATTTGTTCCATGGAATCATACTATATGTAATAAATAGGGCTGTTGACGATATTGCCGATATACCGATATTGCCGATACGATATCGACAGACGATGCGATATCGGCTGCTTTTGAATTTGTCGATGCCGATTGCCGGTACGATATCGGCGGGCTTCAAATTTGACGATATCACCACTCACGATATCGTCATATCGTATCGGCACATTTTACCTTTGAAGGATCTAGAGAGCGAACGGGCTTTCGACAAACAGCAGTCTTATACGACACTCTATGGATGCAGAACCGGAATATCGCGATGGCATAATTTAACCTGTTGTGATATGAAGCTGGTGCAGGCCAGGAATCAAGCCGCACCATAGGAACTAATTCCCGCATTGTCTATACGAAGAACCAAGTTGATTTTCAATCAACTTGACCTTCTCGTTGTATATATAGCTTCAGTCAATCCCTCTGGTACAATAACAATCAATCTTTCTTTTGAACTACAACATAACCAAATCACTTGACCGCTACCACTTATACCCATCGCGAAACAACATCAGCATTCTTGAAGTATCCCCTTTCAAAGAATATCTCCGGATGCCTAGCACATCCCTCGCTGTGCACTCTCTCAACACCAACTTCGGAAGCAGGAATCGCTAGATAGTCCGTGGCTGCTGCTGCCATCCGCGGATACTCGTCCTTGTGCATCTTCCACCAATTACAGAGCCAGTTCTGGTCGGTTATGTCTGTGACTGTGATTGGAGGGGTGTCGAAGTACTTATCAATATCAAGCGGTGGATCTCGCGCCTGCAACTTTTTCAGCATTCTAGACTCCACGTCACTATGCTTCAGAGATATCGACTGTGATGCAGCGGCATCATGCTCTGGGTTACTAGCCGCGTATACCTGATGCAGATTGGTGCGGATCGTTTCCAGGATCATTTTCCCTGCATTGCCATCTTGAAGTTCTCGTAATTTTCGTATTTCTTCATCCCTTCTTTCACTGCAGCTATGATATCTCGATCCAGATTCGCGAAGTCACCATTGCCCTCCGTCACGTCGTCAAGTAATTCGTGTAGCTCATAGTAAATCGGGACTGCGCGGCTAATTTGTGGATTTCCCTCCGAAATGAACAAAGTAAGCTCGTTGAACTTGTGGAGTAATGTGTGGATCTGTTCCAGCCATAACCAATCTTGGAGAGTAAACGGCGGGAGTTCCTCCTGAAGGTTTAGGGACTTGTTGACTTGTTGCCTTGACTTCAAGCCATCATTGACTATACGAAATGTTGAGTTCCATCGTGTCGTTACATCGTACGCAACGAATTTGTCTGGAAGACAGTTGAGTCCGCAAATCTCCTTCCATTTCTGTCGGCGCTGAGGACTTCGGTTAATCCAAAGAGCGAGGACCCGTAATCTCCCTATAGCTGAGTGATCGGTGATCGAGTTGCCAGTCTGTAAACAGTCACAGGCAACTTGCGCTTGTTTCATCGTCCCTGACCCTAGGTTACGGAGGATATCTTTCACAATCAGATTAAGGACATGAGCCAGGCAGCGGATGTAACTGTCAAGGCCTCGATTGAGTGGTGCTGGCATTGCTTCTTTCACCCCAGGTCGGTCGGAAAGAGAGAAGAATAACTCCGAAGCCATGGCCTCATTGTTACTGGCGTTGTCGCCTGTAATGGAAATGAGCTTGTCCTCGAGACCCAACTCGATTAGCATATTTTCCACTGCAATTGACAGATTTTCGCCGCTGTGAATGCCCTGGAGTTCGGCGAACTCGAGTAATCTCTCGCGGTACTCAAATTCGTCAGTAAGCCAATGACCAATTACCCCTAAAATAGGAAGATGATTCTGGCTTGTCCAGATGTCCAGTGATAAGGCAATGGTTTTGCAAGTCAAAGCCAGCTCATTTTTCAGGTTCTTGCGCTGTATGCCGAACCCTTGCATGATTCGATCCCGCAAGGTGTGGCGAGACGTGAAAGGAGGCTCAATACCAGGAATGTCTCGGAACAATTGCTGAAACTCTGGAGACTCAACGGTGGTAAAGGCTTTCTTATCAGCCACGATCCAGCGAATGGCATTCCTTGCCAAGACCTCTTGATGGGTGAGACTCTGTTTTCCCCCCATGAAAATCCGAATGTCTGGACCTTTCTTCGGTGGCTCTATACTGGAGGTCGGGCAGTAAATGTCATGCTTTGCCAAGTGGGTTTTCATGTTGCTGGTTGTATTTTGCCTCTGGGAATCTGACGTATGCCAGTCACAGCGCGTTCCTGTTTTCTCATCTACATGCGTACAGCAAATCTCTCGGTCGACCAGCCTCCTCTTGTTGGTCCTCTTGATCACCCATGGACAGTCAACGACTGTAGTCTCGAAGTACCCCCAGATCCACTCCGTAGCCGGCGCTGGCCGTTTGCACCATCGAGAGGATACGTGGCTTGTGATTGAAGTACCGGCATCTGTTGAGCTCTCTTGGGATACTAGCACTTGCGACACAGACTCGGAAGGTAGGAGTTCGCAATCTGGTATGTTGGCGAGGATCACCGCGTCTTTTTGACAGGTTGGGAGAGCACGTGTGAGATTGCTCGGTGACTCGCTTGATTCGCTTGATTGGCGGGCTGATCCTCGGGCAAAGACTCTCCATCACTCTCGTCATTCAAAACTCGGTAGTTGAGGCATTTCTGCCGGGTACGCATTTTGTGTTGGATACACCGGGCCACTGGTGCAGTATGAATGAATACAACTTGCTGATCACAGCTCACTGTCGATATAGACCCAGTAATTCTGTAGAACCAGGGTTGAAGAGTAATATGTGGAGTTGGTTAGTTTCTGGAAGAGCTTCACTGTCAACGAAGAAGAGGTAGGGGCACGCGTCCCAGTCTCAGACGCGTCGCGTCTAAATAGAGTTGAGCCATAAAATGGGATTGAACCCTTATGACCTCTGGATATTCTGCCACATAGCATAAAGGAAGAAGGAAGGCGTAGCCATAAAATAGGACAGGTAATATGATAGTATGTTGGCAGGAAAAAGCCAGCGACGTAAAAATATATATACATACGTATGCGCAGAGGAATGAAAGCAGCTTATAAAGGATTAGACATGTACCCTGCAATAGCAGAGTTAGTTGATAGGACGGGAGAGCAACATAGAATAATATAAATATCAAGCTACATAGTACGGCAACAACACAACGTAGGACTACACAACGGAATCGGATTGCCCTATTTAACGAGTATCTAAGCTTACATTCTCTTTGTAGTGAGATCTTCTATATCTAGGGCCAGGAGCTATTCTCTTATTGTCCAATTACCGGTGACGATATGGGAAAACAGTGCTGTTATCGTATAGTCAACAGCTTAAAGTTTTTGAAGGTTTTAATGGGACCCGTCACATCCGCGATCACATAGTCACTGACACCATTGGTGATGGTGGCCATCGAGTGGGAGTGTTGAGTATCGTGGTGGTCAAAGCTTATGGCAAAACTAGCAATGGACATTTAAATCGGGGTTCCCACCTTTGATAGTACACTTCAACAAGAACATTAGAACTACCTATCTCAACAGTTTCCTCATGATCTGGCATCTTCTCAGAACGATTAGCGCTGCCCGCTCGATCATCGATCAACGCCCCGCTAGGCTTGCAAGGGCCCACTAATGTCGCCACTCGGATTAAGCCCCCTAAAATTTAGTCAAAAGTACTGGCCCTATTATAGATTACTACAGATCGTCAGCATCTTGAAAACAAGCCGCTTACTCAGCGGCTGTCTGCCGGGCAGTCTCCGAGCCGTGGCGAACCGCCAACCAGACACTGCTCTACCAGCCTCCCGCTCGACAATTTCCAAGTCAAGCGGACATAATTTCAGCAGACAATGCCCAAGGTCAAACCCGGCACTTAACTAATGAAGGTCGAGATTGAGGGGAAATGCCTTATAGCAGAACCGAGCCCGAGCGTCGCATTAGGCGACGGCGCCGCCTCTATGCATGCGACTCGTGTTACAGGAAAAAAGTGCCGAACGCCCATCTTACCGCCATTTTCCGTATCGGATATGCAGATTCTGCTGGCTCGGAATGCTAATGTTTGTCTTTAGATCAAGTGCGATGGCACACATCCTAGGTGTGATTGGTGCCGCCATCACAGCGTCCCCTGTACCTATACGCGCAACAAGGAGGCCGTAAGCCTGGGCTCGCGCAAGGTCCAGGAACAGAAATTGAAGTATGTCCTGCGGTCACGGGTAGATTGGTCTCAGCCCTTTTCGAGGCTGCCCCGCTTGACCCATGGTACTAACGTTGGCGTAGGGAGACCTCAAACACCCCGCTATCAGAGACAAGTCCTCCCGTTAAAAAAGGTCTGCAGATATCGTTATATAACATGCTGCGCTGACACCATGTAGGATCGGGGAATGATAGTACTCCTGAGGTTTTTTACACTCCTCCCGGTGTTATACCAGTGGTACCACAAGCAATCGGCAGCGATTTGTGTTTTGAAAGCCAATCTTTAGGGAACATCTGCGGCTTCAACGGACTGCCGTTCTTCTCTTCAGCTGGATTAAGCTGGATCAAAGACCGCACAGGGGACGGCGCCTCTATAGGTTGGTATAGCGCCGGCGCGCCGCATGTTTGGCCGCCCACTGAAACGAAAGAGGAGTACGGAAATAGGAAACTTGTTGAGCTGCCCGATAAGAAGGTCCTCCGCCAGCTTCTCGAGGCTTACCAGAAATCCATCCATGGGCAGCTATTTCCGCTCGTCAACCCTCCGTGCTTTGAGCATACGATCCGCGCAGCGTATGAGGAGCAGCTATCGGATATTTCTCCCAGTGCGGTTTGTGCCAGAGGATGTGTCTTTGGATTCATGGCTATGGCGTCATATATGACCGCGTCACCTCGCGAGGACGCGATCATGAGCGCGGATAAAAACGCTCGAGAGGTCCAAGATCTGCTGCAGGACATATCCAGGGAGCCGGTGACTCTGGACGGCTTGCAGGCGGTGGTCATGCTAGTGCGTACAGCCCCCACGATTCGCTCCTTTTCACTTACCCAGCTAACCTTGACCAAAGTGCTTCTGCTGTACCGCACTTTCCGGCGATGTCTTCAAGTTGGAGCTCTTCCTCTCCTTGGCAGTTCGCTACGTGTTCCATCTCAAAGGGAACCTCTACCCCACCGTGGTGAACGACAAATACGCTCACGCGAAACTCCACGTCCGGAATCTATTCTGGATCTGTTTCATTCAGGACAAGTTCTTTGGCCTACGCACCGGACTTCCTCCCCTCTTCGACCCGACGAATTGCGACCTGACTCTCCCCGGCTGCGAACACCCTCACAGCGACCCGCGCAGCTCCAAATCCTCCCGTCAACAAAATCCCTCTGCCTTCATCACACTAATCCGCCTCTGTATCGTCCAATCCGAGATCTACCGCGGTCTCTATAGTTGCTCGGCACTCCAGCAAAGCGACGCCGAGCTCCTCGCTACAATTCGCCGCCTAGACAGCGCGCTTGAAGAGTGGTGGTCGTCCGTACCAGTGTTCACAAATAACATTCATAACGACCCGACAATGGCCGATCTTCTCTTCAAGATACAATACCATTACTGCATGTCTGCGATCCATCAGACGAGTAGTAGGTGCACCGCGTGGGTGGGGAACCAGGATACGCGAGCCGCAGGGTCAAGTCTTGCCATTAGTATTGGGGCCAGTCGTGCTGTCCTTAATAGGTTTCTGGGCACATCGCCGCAGCTTCTGGGGCGGTTCTTGACGTAGGTCTTTCGCTCCATCAACCCATCCATCCGCCCCCAGCCCCATTTACGTCGCTAATAATGGTTTTGCATGAAATCAGGCCCTGCTTTTCCGAGCTGATGACCTCAACAATCCATCTTTTCTCCAACATTCTCACGAATCCACTCGACCGTACGAGCTGGACCGATCTTGAGCTTATGAGGGCAACCAGTCGGCACGTGGAGAATCATATGTGGCAGCAGGCGCCGGCGTCGTTTGCCGCGCAGGTAAGGCTTATTGAGCGGTTTATGGGTGATTTGCAGCGGTTGGCGGAGTGTGCGATTGTCAAGGCGCAGAGGGAAAGGAAGGGTGACAGAGTGGTGACTGAGGAGTGAGGGAGGAGGGAGTAGACCTCATAACCGCCCGCGGGTCGGGCACGTCTTTTACATGCCCTCGAAACATGTCGGTATAAATGACCGGAGCTAGATTGTTACACTCCGGAGTATGTCCATTGCCAGTGTTATTAGTCATGATGCCCCATAAATTGTGTGTACGAAGGGGTAGTAAACAATTCAGGCCTTTTGCCATTTTCTATTGGATGGCCAGTTATTACGGAGACCACTGATTCCGACATAATCTCCCACGGGATTGATATAAACCATGTGGAAATTTGTCGATCTGAGAAGTGGTATTTTACCACTAACGTAATTCACTAACGTGATTCCCAAGCGAGCGGGCATCCCAAGCGAGCGGGCACCCCACCTTAAATTTCCATCCCCCGAGCAACCCACTGTTTTCAATCACGCATCATGCCCCCAAAACGAACTCAAAAAGCTCAAAAATTGCTTGAGCAAGAGGGCAAGATCCTACTGGCTATAAAATCTATTCAAAATGGTCAAATTACCACGATTGCTGCAGCAGCACGCTCTTTTGAGGTGCCCCGCTCTACTCTCCAAGCCCGGATCAATGGGAGAACCAATCGGTCTGATACACGGGCTAATGGCTATAAACTCACTAAAATTGAAGAAGAATCAATTAAGAGCTGGCTAATAAGCATGGATCAACGAGGTGCTGCTCTTACGATCAGTATGCTAGCAGATATGGCCAATTTATTGCTAAAAGAGCGCGGAGAGACCCCGGTTCAGAGAGTGGGCAAAAATTGGCCAACAAACTATCTAAATCGGCACTCCGAGCTTACTAGTCGATTCTCTCGCAAATATGACTATAAACGTGCTCTGATGGAGGACCCAAAGGTCATCACGGAGTGGTTTAACCTCTTTCAAAACACTATCATCAAGTATGGAATATTATCAGATGATATCTATAACTTTGATGAGTCAGGGTTTGCGATGGGAATCAGTGCGACGACTAAGATCATTACTCAGTCAGTGTATACTGGTCGGAGAGGTGTTTTACAACCTGGAAATCGTGAATGGGTGACTGTGGTTGAATCAATTGGCGCCTCTGGACACGCGCTTCCACCATACATAATCTTCAAGGGAAAAAACTTCATGTTACGATGGTTTGATGACCTTCCAAAACACTGGGCTATCAATCATAGTCCAAACGGATGGACGAGTGATGAAATAGGTGTTGATTGGCTCCAAAAACACTTCATTCCGCATACAACAAATCAAACCAAAGGAAAATATCGTCTTTTGGTCCTTGATGGGCATAACAGTCATCTCACACCTCAATTTGATCAAATTTGCGCTCAAAACAACATCGTACCTATCTGTATGCCTGCGCATACTTCCCATCTTTTGCAGCCTCTTGATGTTGGTTGTTTTGCTGTTTTGAAGCGATCTTATGGGAGTCGGGTTGCAGGATATACCCGATTAGGCATCAATTCTATTGAAAAAGATGACTTCATTGATATCTTCCCTAAAGCCCGTGGCGATGCATTTAAAAAGACTATTATTCATAGCGCTTTCGCTGCTACTGGTCTTGTGCCATTTGACCCTGATCGGGTGTTGTCTCATCTCAATATTCAGCTTGCATCACCTACGCTCCCGGATCGTCCATTGTCACAGGGGTCAACCTCAGATAGCAATATCTCAACTGGTATCCCTCAGAACTCCAACCAACTAGCAAAACGCAAAGCTAGGATTGATTCGCAATTGAGTGGGGGGTCAAATAAGCTATCTAGCCCTACAAAACGTGAACTTGCGCAATATCACAAAATGACAGTGAAGATGCTGCATACGGTCGTTTTACAGGGTGATGAGATCAAGAGATTACGGGCAGCGAATGCAAAACAAATGAAAAAAAGGGCCAAATCCACAAAGCGGCTATCCTACCAGGGTAGCCTGACAAGTGATACGGTCGCTAAAGTGAGTGGTGGTAGTGGTGATCAGATATATATATCTAATGCACCACCTGGTCCATCACTCCCAGAGGAGCCCCTCTTGCCTGTTTTACCCCCTGTACGTCGTCAAATTACCTGTTCTGGATGTAATCAGAAAGGGCATTCTTTTAATAAATGCTTTAAAGCATAGTTAAGTTAAATATATTCTGTTATGGTTGTTTAAATGGTGTTTAAAAATTGAAATTATTGATGGGGTGCCCGCTCGCTTGGGATGCCCGCTCGCTTGGGAATCACGTTACCGAGCGGCCACCCACCACCGAGTGGCCACCCCAAAACACCATACTAAATCCGATTTTCGAGAACTTAATATCTCGACAACCACGTTTTTATTTTAATTCATTGCTGGTCGATAGCTATTGATAAGAATTTTCAACACTATATATCAAGTTGAAGGAAATCGATAGGCTGCTGTTACGGACCAACAGGCACCAATCGATTATGGGGCCGCAACTTACTGATGGGCCACCAAGAGCCAATCAATCTATCTGTCATCAAGATCACGTGCAAACATCCGACACCCTCTGCACAGCCACCAGCCGGAGCAGGCCTGCCAGTTGCCGTTCCACGCAATACCGCAATACTTTGGGAACCAACCTCACGTGATTATGCAGGTAGTAGAAGAGTCGATGGTCGACAAGTAGAACAGTGTTCTACTTTCTACTCATCTACTTATGAAGGACTCAGGATATATAAGGACACTCATTCATGTATCTAGTTTAGTTCTTCGTGTTCAATTCCTACATTGTTACTTGTGTCTACTGTTCAGAAACCTTTGGTGACTCTTACTTGATTATAGGCCTCGAGATGGACCCGCAAGAACCGCGAACCGCCCCGCCCCGCCCCTCCGAGGGGCGGTTCTTGGTACCTACAGTATAGAACCGCCTCGCAGTTCAGGGACGAAAAGAACCGCCCCTCAAGGTTGTGGGTAGACCCTGCGGTTCTACAAACATGACAAACATCGACGATCTTGCGATATGCATATTGTACGTAGAAGAGGGCTGTATTATTTGGTATCCTTCTTTCAGGCTTACGAGAATTATATACCTCTTTCCGAAGAATCTTTTCTCCAGAAAAACGAGAATCTTATTGTTTTTTTAGCCTAATGCACCGTTTTTATTCTAATACTTCATTTTCTTTTCTGCTAATTGTATACAAAATTTTCATACCCCCTTGGGTGCTTTGGGGCGTGCCCGGATGAGCGCCGCTGAGTGCTACATACCTCTTGTGAGCAGCGATTCTCAGGCAAAGGCACCTCACCGTCCTCATCCAACTCGTTCAGATCACTCTCAGTGGCCCTTCTCTTCCCTAATGCCTTTGCACCAAGTATCTGAATAGCCTCAGGAGTATCGGTTGTAGACGGACCCTCCTCGCCATCACTGATTGCATCAAATCCCTCCTCCTGCTTATCCAATGCATCCTTTCTCTCACCCTCCGCTTGCTTCTCTTGGGTAGAAAGGTACTCATTAATCAGTGTAAGCTGCTCTGTGTCCAGATCAAATTTTGTTGTACACATATACATCATCAAATCTTGGATGGTCTGTGGCTTAAGCGACCCTCGTCGGTAGTGGCAGACATCGCGAGCGGAGTTGAATAGCCGCTCAACGCCAGATCCACTGGCTGGTGTGGTAAGGACATCCCGGGCGAGGCTTGCAAGAATAGGATACTCCTTTTGGTGTTCTTTCCAGTACACACGTGGGGTCACCTGTACAGTACCTAGTATAGTCAGTATGAGAGAACAAGACAAATAATAAAATGCAGAGTGATTACCTTACTACTTCCAAGATACCGCGTAAGCTCCTCTATAGCCGCTCCTTTCGGCTGGATGGAGGGGGCAGGGGATACAAGAAGATCAATGTCGGACATATCGTTATTTGTGAGACCATTGGTTGACGACGACTGTTGATAGCGCTCCTGGTAAGGTTGTATATAACTCTCCAGCGATTTCCTGTAGCGTGGCGCCCAGTGAGGCTCCCATTCCTTGCCTGTGAAGAAAGCTAGCTTGTTCCGTGGTC
This sequence comes from Penicillium antarcticum, assembly GCF_028974205.1. Lineage (NCBI taxonomy): Eukaryota > Fungi > Ascomycota > Eurotiomycetes > Eurotiales > Aspergillaceae > Penicillium > Penicillium antarcticum. The sequence goes on along the minus strand of NW_026695305.1, from coordinate 501,954 downwards.
CCATAATAGTTGCAATTGCATAAAGATCACCAGGGACATCATCGGTTTTTCTATAATACTCAGCGAGCTTATCTCGTGCATGATCGAGGGCCGACCGCATGACCCTTTTCCACCCAACTTTTTTTGGCGCTAGCTGGGTCTTTGCCCTGTCAATATGGGTAAACAGGGCATTATAGATGCCAAAGACATTATGAGCAGTAACGTCGGTTGTTGCCGATAGAGACGAAGTGAATTTAAAGAACGGGTGGGTGATTGAGAGAAGATAATCAACTTGTCGCCATTCATCTTTATCCATCTTCATATCAGCGAGATTGAATTCAACACAGAAGCGGTCAAAGGCTTCTTGTAGCCGCAGGCACGCCGGAGCATCAGAAACGTTGAATTCCAGCGTGTCCGAACATCCTGGATTGGCACAAGCTTCGGCTCTTTCGTCTGAAGGTTGAGAAAACTCTCGCGGCGCTGGGGACTTTTATTGATGTAAATGGCGACCTTTTGAATCTTTAAGCGAGAAGAAAAGTCAGTGTACAGAATCAGAGAGAAGACATCATTGAAAGATGACCAGACCTTGTTAAGAGTCACCACAATCATTCTATTCTCCTGCCGGGCCCCGGTCCAAGCCTCGGCCCATTCCATCTCCTCCCGATCATTCCGTGGGTTCGCATCCATCTGCCCAAGGAGCTCTTTCAGGCTCAGCTGTATAACATGCGCAATACAGGGGATCCGAATAAGTGGAATATTGTTAGGTAGTTCTAAAGACGCAACGGCTTCGTGTAGTCTGCCTAGCAATGTACTGTTGTTCGACGCATTGTCAGTTGTGATGGTCAACACCCGGTTAGCAATCTCATGCTTCCCTAGAAGGCCCAGGAGAATCCTGCTAAGATAGGCCCCTGAATGCGAGCCATGTAGTGGCTCAAAGCCAAGCAAGATCTCACGGTAATTCCACTCCTCGTCAAGGAAATAGCCCGTGACTGCCATAAAAGCTTGGCGAAACGGTGAGGTCCAGCAATCTAACGCAATTGACAGCTTTGCACCCTCAGAAAGCTTGCGAAGAAGATCGCACTGGCGTTGTTTCACCGCCATTTTGAGATGCCGACGAACTGTGAACGCGGACGGAATATCGGGCATAACAGGGGAGAGTCGCGCCATCTCGATAAGGGCGCGGAATTCAGGATGCTCAACAAGAAGGAATGGTAACCGCGAGGCAGTAATAAAGGTAATCAATCTCTCCATCCAGGCTTGCTCAGTGAACTGTTCTTTCTGCGATACACGGCGGCTCTAGTAGTTCTGCCATATTAGTCAAGGAAGTGATAGAAACACGTAGTCTTCATACCGCGTTCTCCATACTCTGCCGAATATCGTGACTCCGAGGCACTAGCTTCCGACACTTAACCGACTCTCTGTAGTGCTTGTTCATATGGGTATTGCCCCGGTGGCCATCAGCAGGATGAGCTAGGATATGGTTGCAGACCTTGCACATAACCTTAGGCTTTCCATCCTGAGGAAGCACAACCTGTTCAAATTGCCGCCAGCACTCTGCAAGATGTGTAACATCAAAGATATTCCGTTTCAACTGGCTTCCATATACCGTCTTAAGCCACCACTCCATGAATCCTTCGTTCACCATACTCGTCCAGAGAATGTAGATTTTCTTGTTCCGAGGGCCGACGCGTTGTGCTTCAGGGGCCGGAGGAATTGACGGTCGGGTAAAGTTCACGTCGGTGATTGGCGTGTCGCGGCCGCCGAGGTTGAATGGCCCATCGTAGGGAATGAAAGAGAGGGAATCCACGAGATTGTCGCTATTAATTGAGGAGGGATAACAATCCGAAAACTGAGAGTTCTGGCTCTGTGGCATGTTGACGGTTTAAGCACAAGAGTTACCATACTAAGACTGACGAAGAGAGAAGAAACATACTGGTATTTAGGGAGCTCGCTACTAGAAAAGCAAACAGAAGGAAATGGATAGCTTGAATCCACTTTAATTAAGTGATTGGATAGAAAGACACATACGCTCGAGGTTTCTTTGCGGTTCGAACCGCTACGAACCGCAAGGACCCGCAATAAGAACCGCGTAACCCACCACAAGACCCTCGGGAACCGCAAGAACCGCAGATAGCACCGCAAGAACCGCAGAAAGACTCTCCGTAGGGCCCGCACCGCAGAAAAGCCCCCTTGATCCCACCAAGTCCGTTCCTGAGAGAGAAGAATCCGATTTTAAACGTGAACCGCGCATACATTACTTATAAGAGATGATATTTTTCAACTTAACTTTATAAAGGAGAATGTCAGCTTTTTTATGGTGTACGAGTCTTTTAAGTTTATCGCGAAATAATAATTTAGGAATTAGACGAATAAGTCTTGGTGGTAACAATGGCAGGGTACAAGGGTTGAAATATATATTCCGGACTGCATACACCGAATAAATTATATCTTCCTCCGTCACTCACAATGAAAGGACTCAGTAAGCCCCATATCTATGTAGTTCGTAGAATGAGTACTAATTAATCTATATACAAGAGCATTTCAATTAATTACAGAGTGGTTAGTGGCTATCTAGGATAAAAATATAGATTGGTTGAACTAGGGACCAAAACAGCGTTTAGTTACTGTAACGTAATTCCCGTACGAGCCGCCCACCCCGAGCGAGCCGCCCACCCATCGAAAAACGCGTCAATAATGCAACTGAGATAATTTCAACCACCCACCATGCCACCCATGCGCAAACAGAATCGCCAAAAGTTAGCACAGCAGGAGGGTCCCCTATCATTAGCTATTAGAGCTATAGAAAAGGGCGAAATAAAGTCAATTCGTGAGGCTGCGCGCATCTTTAATGTCCCCCGCTCTAGACCGCGGCACGAACCTCGGGAGTCCACGGTTAACCTCACCTCAAACCTCGATCTGAGGTTTGAGGTTTTGGACCCCCAAACCTCGCCGAGGTTCGGCCCTACCCCCAAAGCCCGCCTCAATGGACGTGAAAATCGCGTTGAATTGCGCGTGAATTCTTCTAAATTGACTGAACTAGAAGAAGTAACGCTTGAAAATTGGATTATATCTCTTGATATACGTGGAGCTGCCCCAAGACCTACTACTGTACGCGAAACCGCGAATCTTCTCCTCGCCGCTCGAGGTTAGACCTGGCTAGGACCCGCGGGTACCCTCCACGACCCTGACCCTCACCTCCCCATGCGGAGGGTCAGGTTCCGAGACCTGGACCCGCGGGGAGGGTCGTGCCGAGGCCGACCCTCATGAGGGTTACCCGCGGGGACCCTGAGGGTCGTCAAACATGACAAAAAGGTAAAAAACGTGACTGGACGTCAATTGCATAAATTATGTAAAAACAGGCTGTATTTCATTGTAATTGTAAACTAAAAATCCATCACTGTATGGCCTTACAGAAGGATACTACAGTACATATCCACTCCTTAGTGCATACCATAGGTTCATCCTCGAATAGAGGTTTAAATTTTGAATGGTTTACATTACATCTATAGCACAGTGTCTAGTCATGGTTCTAAGTCAAGAGTCAAACTATATACCCATCCAGTAGTCTCGACTTCTTCCGTATCCTACCTGATACACGATGCTGCGTATCAGGGAAGGATAATGATAGGTTCTCCTCCGGGTTCGCAAATCCATCGGCATCAGAATCTTCCTCACCACTAGAAGTGACCGCAGACCGCTTTCCAGCGGCGACTGCTGACAGTGGCGGTGCGTTCGGGGTTGTTTGCATAATTGATATAGCAGCCGGTGTGTCAAGACGCAACTCAACATCCTCCTCCTCGTCATCACTGATAGCCTCGAAGGTATGTGTCTGGACATCAAGTGCTTCTGCCGAAGCTGCTATCTCATGGTCTAAAAGATACTCTTGGAGAATCAGCCGCTGCTCCTCCTTGATATCAAATCTTGTTGTACACATATACAACATGATATCACGAATAGTCTCTGGATTCAACGACCCCGGCGGTAGTGGCATACATCCCGGGCAGAGTTAAATAGACGCTCAACTCCGGCACCAGTCGCTGGAATTGACATAATATCACGGGCAATGCTTGCAAGAACAGGGAATTCTCTCTGATGATCTTTCCAAAAGATCCGAACGGATCCTTTAATAGTATCTAATCAGGTGAGGTTAGTTATATGATTCATAAAATAAGCAGGCTTACTTACCACTCTGGAGATATTTGGTGAGCTCGTCGTACTGCGGAGCAATTGATCGTGGTGAAGAATCGCCGTCAAGGGCCCTCTCTAGCTCCGATTCAGTTATTAATAACTGGCTATTAGGCTGTATCATATCTGATGGTACACGTTGGCTATATCTTTCGAAGAGAGACTGAAGACTCTCGCGGTATACTTTTCTATAGTCCTTTCCTATCTCAGGATCTAGGTCCCAATCACTTGTTGAAAAGAACTCCATCTTACTCGACGGCGCTAGGATCATCCCAATTGCATAGAGATTACCTTCGATATTATCGGTCTCGCCGTAGTATTTCTTCAGTTTCTCCTTCGCAGCCTCAAGGGAGGAAAGCATCAGCTGTTTCCAGTGAACTTTCTTTCGACGAAGCTGACGTATTGATCTTTCAAGATGATCAAAAAGCTTGTTATAAATCCTAAAGACAAGGTGGATACTTGAGTCTTTAGTACGACAAACTAGCGTAGTAAGCGTAAAAAAGGGCTGGAGAATGCAAAGTAGATAGTCAATCTGTCGCCACCCCTCGATACTCAATGCAAAATGGGTTTGGGTAAAGTCCTTGCAGTACTTGTCGAATGTGTTATGAAGCCTTGTCGCCCGCCGGAGCATCAGGAATGTCGAATTCCATCGTGTACGGACATCCTGGATTGGGAGAAGCCTTATACCAGCGTTATTAGATTGAAGATTCAAGAAGGCTTCTTTGCGTTGAGGGCTTCCGTTGATATAAACTGCAAGACCGCGGACCTATAAGGATGATTAGCGTTATTGGATCATGCTTCGTAAATAGAAGCTTTAAGCTGACCTTATTTAGAGTATCGGCGATCTCATGTTTCTGCTGGCGCGCACGAAGTGAACGTACACGATCTTCAGACCATTCTGTCTCGGCATTGTCATTCTTCGGTGAGGCCTTGATTTTACCAAGTAAATCAATTAGACTTAATTGAATAACATGTGCAAGGCAAGGCACTTGGACAATCGTAGAATCTGTCTCAGATTGTAGCGTCTTAGTCGAATCATTCACCGCTGCGATAAGTGTCTTATTATTAGACGCATTATCAGTTGTCACCGCCAGTATACGGTCAGCGATCTGGTGCTTCTCTAGGATCTGGAGAACAATCCTACCGAGGTTCACTCCGGTATGAGATCCAGAAATTGGCTCGAACCCAAGGAGAACCTCGTGATAGTCCCATTCCTGGTCTAGGAAGTATCCTGTGATAGCCATGAATGCTTGCTGGAATGGAGAAGTCCAACAGTCAAGCGCAATCGACATTTTTGCACTAGATGGAAGCTGTTGTAGTGTCTCCTGTTGTTGTTCTATAACGAAACCCCGAAGGCGGTCGCGAATCACCTTTCTTGATGGAACGCTTGGTGGTATGGGTGCTAGCCGTGCGTAGGAAAGGAGGTCATGGAATTCTTGATGCTCGACGAAAAGGAAGGGTAAATGCGATACAGTGATCAGGTTCAGAATCTTCTGCTCCCATATTTGCTGGGTAAAGGTAGGCGCCGGTCTTCTCTCGGCCTAAATGATAATGAATTCAGTATTAGTATTGACATTAAATGTAGGCTAGTTTAAACATACCGCGTCACTAAGTAGTTGCTGGATATTACCCCTCTTCGGTATTCGCTGTCGGCACCTTAGCCCATCGAGATGTTTCTGCATCGATGAGGTTCCAGTATGGTTGGTACTTGGATGCTCAAGAATTTTACGGCACCGTTTGCATATAACGCCTGGCTTCCCATCTTTGGCATTTGCAACCTGTTCAAACCCTTTCCAGCACTCTGCACGACGGTTCATATCCCAGTTGATCCGCTTCTTCTTACCAAAGTCGGTTTCAAGCCACCACTGAATAAATTCTGCGGACATTGTAGTTGTGAAGATGATGTACTCGTTAATACGGTCTGGTTTGATTCGCGTAAGAGTGTTTAGGGCCTGAGGTGCCACGCGCGATCGATGGGTTGGAAGGTCTGGAAGGTCTAGAACTGATCCAAACTGGCTTTCGGATAGTAGTTGGCTCTGGCTTTCACGTTGGGATAGGGAATCGTTAGGAACAAGGTATTGTAGCGCGTCTAATTGCACCCCGTCGAAGCTGGATGATGCGTAGACGTCGGAGAGCTGAGACATAATAGATTTAGTAACCAGAAGACAGTACTATGACTGAGGAGAAAATAACGAGGAATTTACTAATTATTTCGTACGAAAAAATGCGCGATATTCTTGGGGCATCCGTTCGTCCCTGTTCTATATGCCAGAATTGATCTATCGTCTTTTGTATCCACATAGCTAGATCTGATTGGATAGCATAGTGGATAACCTAATAAATGAACCTCAACGAACCTCCAATAGACCCTCACTTACCCGCAGCGACCCTCAAAGAGACCCTCAAAGAGACCCTCAAAGAGGACCCTCAAGTTAAGAAAATAGTCTTAATCGGAACGGCCAAGTCTAATAATTGCAACCGTTGAACCGGAGTTACGACATACCTAGATAATTTGTTCTAAATTCTTAAAGACAAAGTAATAGAAGAAGATATAACAGTTCAAATGATGTAAAAATGAGGGGATTTGAACTACGTCTTTATAGTTTTCTTAAAAAATAGTGGTTCTACAAATGAAGGTACACATGGGTTACAGTACCTACAATATATATATCTACAACTTTACACGCTGTTTTGTCGACAACCGGCACTGACCACTCACCATATTGATATCATTGAATATTACTTGTAATTTGTAGGTGACCATGCCTACGGTTTACTTTTACATGAATATTTGTTTATAATTTATTACATTGATGGTGTATTCAGTGAAATATCTACAAATTAACGGAACCGCTGTAAAAAACAGAGATGAATCATCAATTTTATCCAACCAAAAGAGGTAAGGCGTGGAAAATTTATGCAAATGCGGGTCGTTGAGGGTCGCCGAGGGTCCGCATAGTGAACCTCAACGACCCTCAGGGTAGGTTGAGGGTCGGAAGGTTGGAACCTCCCCTCAAGAGGGGAGGTTCGAGGGTCCGGGGTAGGGACCCATGCGGAGGGTCGTAGCCAGGTGCTGGCAGCACCTGAGAATAATTATGCTTTATCAAAAGCATAATTGATTGAGCGAAACAAAACTTTATTATAAATATTTTATATCTTGTTAGGATCATTTATGAATAAAAAAATTGAATACTTTTGTTATTGGACCTAATCATAAGCGTTTAAAGCTATTACAGCTGAACTATATTCAATCAATGGTGATGATCTCACTACTAAATATACTCTTCCTGTAGCCGTAATAGCTGTATGTATTAAAGCTGATGCTAGTGTAGGACTTTCCATAGCTTGAGGTAATCAAATATGTAAACTAACTTGAAAATTTTAGCTTTAGCACCTTTTAATGAACATGTATAACGTATTCGATAAGCGAGCTGGCCACCCCATGCGAGCTGGCCACCCACCTATTAAATCTACCATTATTATTGAATTTTTCAACCACAACATAAATTCAGTAAAATTGAAGCTATTCAGACATCTCCGGGCACCTATTTCTCCTATGTCCTAGGTTTTTACAGAGGCTGCATCGTTGTGGTCTCCTCTTATTGGTCCGATTCGGCGTCGGCGATACAGCTCCATCTCGACCTGAGCTAGCTTCATGAACTATTTCCGGTCCTGAAACTATTGACATAGCCTCTAGAACCGATATTCCACCTTTATGAGCTATTCGCTTCCTCGTACGCTTCCTTTTCTGGGTTGTTTTCGCATTAGCGGCACGTAATTCGCGGTTTTCCTGGCGCATAATCGTAGCGCCGTGTATAGCTAGATGGCAGTAGGCTTCCGCAGGACCCAGCCCCAGACCCAGCCCGGGTCTGGGTCGAGGCTAGGTAACCCGGACCCGACCCAGGACCCAGACTGGGTACCCATTGCGGCCCCAGCAAAACCCAACTTTGCATAAAATCAAGGTCTTGGCGTTTATAAACCTGCTAACTAATCAATATGTAATCTTAGTATTTTTTGCTGTTTCAGTGAAAACTAACATAAATGAACTTCTTCGATAGTAATTCAAAAAAGATAATAGCTTATATGAATCGATGGGATATCCTTACTAGTTAATTACGCATTAGAATGTATAAATTTTGTAGTTATAGTGGTGTTTAAGTAGTTAGGTGAACTAACATGCTTCAAGTTATAGAAATATATTTTGAATCCAGCCCCAAGTAAGTGCAACTCTTTAACTCTAAAGTTTTACTGTGAGACCACGCAGCAGTCTCGGGGTAGGAATGGGTAAGCGAGGTAGAAGCCTAGTCTAATGCGTGTAATACAATATATTTTGCATTGAGATAGAATGAACGCTGGTCCTTAAAAGGCCCAGCGGAGAATGCTGAAGTATAACTGTGGGTTACGTGACACTTTATTTCGGCGGAAAAACTATCTCCTCTCGACTGGCCTAGTTGGCCTAGGCGGTCAGGTCTATGCAGTGGTCCTGAGTCAACTTGTGCCCGCGCTCCTCCTTGATCTTCTTCTTCAACAACCACCTACATCACATTCTCTCTCGTCGGCTTACGGGAAGTAACTTTGTAATGAGCACTATAAAGTCATTCATTCCTCGTTTCCCCGCCTTGCTTCGCAAGAAACCGTTTCCCATGCCTTCTCCCGGGCCACCTTTACCGCCCGGCATACTTGTTGATGAAGAGATCTCGCCAGTATACGATTCCAGGTACTTCTACCCAGCAAAGTCTGGAGAGGTACTCGCCGATCGTTACCAAACCTTGGTCAAGGTTGGCTGGGGCGTGTCTTCAACAGTATGGCTCGCGCGTGATCTGCAAGGGTAGCCTTCAATAATTTCTGTCCATTTCGAAGCTCTCCCTGTCTCTAACAAATATACAGGCATGTCGAAGAGCCTGAGAGCGTCGTGGCACTGAAAATTGTCAATAATAATGCGAGTTCTGCTGGTCATGAGCGGGAAGTTGAAGAGCATATTTCCACGGCAGACCCATCACATCGCGGTCGGTCACTTATCCGAACATTACTAGATTCTTTTGAAGTTGAAGGCCCAGAAGGTTCTTATCCATGTCTTGTGTATCCGCCTATGAGGGAGTCATTGTCAATGTATCAACGACGCTTTGACAATAGGAAGATGCCACTGCCCCTCATTAAAACGTACATTCGTGCTCTTCTTACGGGGCTTGATTATCTGCATAAAGTGTGCAGGACAGTTCATACAGGTAGGTTCATCTTCGGCTTTTATTCTCGTCGGTAACTGAGCCTAAGTGGCTGCCTAGATCTAAAGCTTGAGAACATCATGGTCTCATTCGAGGATCCAACCGTGCTTGCTGATTTCATGGATTCTCAGCTTGCAAAACCGATGGCTTTCAAGATGGATTCGGCGGGTCGACCAGTGTATCAATCCCGTAATGACTTCGGGCCACTCAAAAGCCTAAGAAGTATACCACAGCTTGTCGACTTTGGCTTAGCAACCAGACTCGAGGAAGACGACGACTGGGGCGTTTGGCCTATTCAGCCAGACCACTATCGGGCACCAGAGGTGATACTAGGTAATGGATGGCAAATGCCTGCGGATATTTGGAATCTTGGTGTTCTGGTGCGTTACGTACTCCAGAGTTCTTGCATCCACTAATACCAGACCAGTTGTGGGATATGATCGAAGGCAAAGAGCTATTTCGGCATATTCACGATCAAGAAGGTCGCTACGATGCTAAACTACACATCGCCGAAATGATAGCCTTAATCGGTCCACCTCCTCCAGAGGTCGTACAAAGGTATCAATATATGCGAGAGTACTCGTGGCCGAAACCTATCAGACGAGAAGACGGCAAAGTATGCGAGACCGCGGAGGAGTACTTCTGTGGGCCATTCTTTGACGAAAAAGGTATTACTGGGTTTCCTATCTCGATCGAATTATTCTTAAACTCACGGAACATCCTAGGGCGCTTCCTCTATGAAGACCTGATCCCCGACCGCAAACTAGGCGACACAGCTTCATTCCTAGGAGGGGAGGAGAAAGAAGCGTTTTTGGACCTCGCCAAGGGAATGCTTGTCTGGCACCCAGATACGAGAAAAACGGCAGGCGAACTGGCTGGGCACCCTTTTCTTCAACCAAAGCAAACAAGTGCCTGATTTTTGCGAATGTTTCCTGGCGGAATGAATCGACTTCCTTCACTGGCTTGAAGCCCTGAGCACTCAAGGAAGCCTATCACAAGACATAGCAGCTATGGAAAAGGTCGAGGGATTACTTCAGGTGAGTAACTGCTCATATACCGAAGCTATCTCCATTTCTGACATTACAACTATGACAATAGGAAAGAGGCGAACCACCTGCCCTTTTACATCGCGTTCAAGACGCCTCCCGATTCATTACCACAGGCTAGCAATTTAAAGTAGCCCCCTTCAAGTATACAGTTCACCTCTGATATTTAGTCCTATGTTGAGCCTCACGAGAATGTGTTACGAACGGGAGAGACCGGATTAGGTTTTGAATGAACCATTGGTCGACAAATATTGGAGTCTATGTTTTCAAACCCTCGGAGGGCATCGTGGTCCGGTCAACTAGATTGCCTGGTCGCCAGATAGAAGCCGGCTCGAATTAGCATCTTCACTAGGGTTTCATGGGCCCTGTTAGGGGAAACTACGTCGTGGGCAATGTTTCCTCTTCTTTCAAGAATTTGGCCGTAGAACTTTGGGGGTACAGAGTGACTAATACTGCAACCACCACCTAACGTAATTCACATGCGAGTGGATCAACCAAGCGAGTGGATCACCGCAAAACACATAGTAAATGCGATAAATTACAGCTTCATATCTTGACAGCAACATCTCTATTTAATCTTATTGCTTCTCGATAGCTATTGATAAGATTTATCGACATTATATCTTAATTTTAAAAGAACAAACAGGCTGTGTGATCATAATCTCAAGAATTACCGAGAATTGCACTGCCATAAGTTATGAAATATATATATCTCAAGCACAAAAGCATGACAGTTCTCTAAACTCTCTAGAGAGGCTAGATATCATGTTAAAAGCATTCTGCTTAGAAGGAAGAGTCTATATAGACCACGGTTGTAGAGATAATAAGCTGTAATTTATCGCATTTACTATGTGTTTTGCGGTGATCCACTCGCTTGGTTGATCCACTCGCATGTGAATTACGTTATTGTTTTCTTCGGCAACAGGAAGCGAATAGTATTCATTCTCCCCGGACCGGCCACATGATGGTCCAACCATCCTGGTACCCCTGGCGTGAGGCACATTAATGATTCCAAATATCACCTAGTGCAAACTGTGGCGTTGTGATATGCTTGCATACGCCTATGTGGGGGCCGTTTTCTCAGCCGCGCGGACGTTGATAGTATTGCCACATTATTGGTCGATTATTCAGGCACCCCTGCCCCTAGACGGATTAATGATTTCAAATACAGAGCCATAGGGTGCCGTAGCCCATCCTGGTAAATATTAGCATATTCTTGTGGCTGCACATGGTGCTACGGGGTCCAAAATCTCACCATTGTCAGTTATAACAGTTGGTTAGTTCATTGGTCTCTCCCTTACCTCCCCCGGAATGCTGATCTGTATGCATCCTTTTCTCCTTGGCCAAATGAATCACGATGCGGTGAATGATTGACATAAGCTGAACTCTCTTCTTCTTAAGGTCAACTCGGAACCAAGCTCAGATGCTAATCAGCTGGTCGTGTAGATCCTCCCAGTATCACAAACCCGCGTTATACGCTAATTTGATATAGCCAGTCATAGTTGCTGATGGGCTGTTGCAAATTAAGTTTAGTGAGCGATCTTAAATGGTTTAGTATCATGAGTCCTACGACCGAGAACTGGCCTTGCTGTGCGCAGAAACTCTCTGGATTGAGCATGACTCGCCTTCACCCATGAGCAAATCAAAGTGCGCCATTGTTACCCAATTCGAGATTCTCTTCCGAGAGACGTCGCTTCCACCGAAACCTCGCTAAACAAACCTTCAAGCGTAATTCCAAGCTCGTCCATACTCTAAATCACCAGATTGATAGCTAGCTTACTAACCGGGGCAGGAGTTCGACATCAGTTATAACCCTCACCCAGGAAAGGACTCGTAAACCCCAGAGATCGCTATCTGTATGGACTGTACGCAACAATCCGTTATCTAACTGAAACACGGCCAATCAGGAAATAGTTCTGTTCGCAATTCATACATTCGCCTGCAGCCACGCTAAAAAATGTTGATTCGAATTACAGAGAATCTATACGTCTAACATAATCTTACCAAAATCTTCTCCTAAGAATAAGCCAGCAATAGTCCAGGGCATCAACGAAATATGTAGGTTATTGTAAATGTGCTATCGCATGGACGCCAGTTTCGAAGACAAGAAAGTCAAACGTTCCAATTGACACCGCCGGGAGCCGATACATGCCTTCAACTAATTGCTCCTGGTGAAGCTAACGAACCAGAATATGGAATTTTCAATCAGAAAGGGCGATTCCGCTCATATAACAAAGAATCCTCTTGGCAGGCTTCTAAGAAATGAGCGTTGGCGTACAAAATCTCTTGTTCCGAGACGTCCGCCTTTGTGACCTCTCTGTATGCTAGATCAGATATCCCAGCAGCAGATTTTTGTATATCCGAGTCATCGAGTGATTTAAATCTGCAGAGCACGAGATTTGGCCTACGCCCTCGATAAGAAAAGTCTCCGTAAGCAAGAACTTGTAGACTCGGTAAACCCTTTGGCCCAAAGGCCCAACTCGCAAGTTCATGAATTTCTGGAAGCGCAGCAGAGAATTTAGACTCCGATTTATCGTCTAATCCTTCACGATACCCCTTGTATACTAGCCACCTGAAGACTCTAACATGCAGTAGTCGGAGGTGGGGGCAGACTCTCGGAAGAGAGAAAAGAGCGCGCTGGTTTATGTTAGTAGAAAGCTTTTTTACCAAAATGAGTAATCCATGCTTACCAAGTCTTCCGGAGAATAGCTAAGCCCCAAACAAATGAGATTCGGGGTTTCTCTTAAGAGTTGGGTAAACATGGGGAATTGGAACCTCAATGATGCCTGCGTTGGATTTCGCCGAGGGGTTATCTGTGGGACATGACACAGAAGCCTTCTCAGCGAAGATTTGTAATTAGATATTGAACTTAGGAGACTGTTTTCAAAGACGTCAAGGAAAGACAGGAACAAATCCTGGAGCCCTTCGAAAGATATGAGAAAGTTCGCAATAGAGTCCATGGCCCAGGACTCTCCCAACATGCCATTAGCAAGATATTCAAAGGACTTGAGTCTCATTGAGTGCGGCAACACGTCGTCTGACCCGAGCGCTTTGAGTAAGCCAGCTGATCCTTCACAGTTTCTCAAAGCTAGCGAATGCAGGCAATTCAAAGAGAAAACAGATGGCATAACATCACCGCCATTTTCCAAGGAAACCGCGCTCAGAGTTAAATTCTTCAGTGACGGAAACAATTGTTGCATTTCCCCTGGAGGAAGCGCCAGCATTTGATGAAGCAGTTTGTTTTGTCCCGGAACTCTGCTTTTTAGTCCTCCATGGCCAACCTCGTTAATCTCGATTTCCTCTAATGTCGAAGCGTTGTTGTGGAATAATCCTCCAAGGGAGTATTCCGGGTCCTGAATAAAGGTAGGCGTAATCAAGCGAAGGCGCCGAAGTTTCTTGAATCCGTACAAATCGTACATATTTAAATAATCTAGACCTAGACAAGTCGTGTCGGTGATGACCTCTAGATGAACGATTTGTGTCTGTTTCGTGCTGAGGTATTCGATTACGGCTCCGGGAACACAGGTACCGAGATTCCAGCTATTGCTTTGCATTAGATTGCATGACCCTGCGTTCAATTAAGGAACTCGTACCTGAACCTTTCCAACCTACCATCCGGAATCAAATCCAGAAATGGTCGTATTCTTGACGCCAGAATCTTCATAAACTGCCCATGTGGCGTCCATTCTTGCCACGTGAGGTCATCCGAGTCTCCCTCAGGGAAGTCGGCATGAGAATGTCCGTTTGAAGAGATATCAGAACGATCGTTGCGCCACTCTGATAGCTGGGATATGTTGTTTGGCTGATTCTCCTGGTCCTCGTCACAAGGTACACCTCCGTTTTCATCTTCCCCAACAGAAAGTCCTCGAGGAATTTCTTGATATTCGAGTTCCGTTTCGTCGCTGGAGGAATCATATTCGACATTCGAGTCATCAGAGTCATCAGAGTCATGGTCGTGACAGCGATAACGTAGCAATTGACGGAACTCCGCGATCAAAATGACCTCCCTTGTAAATTTGAGATAGCGAGAGAGAGACCCAAGGTTCAAGTCACTCAAATTATCCTCGTTTCTCGAAATAAGACCGATCGATCGATATAGTCGTGGTATAGTCGCTGAGTGCAGGGCTTTTGAGACCAAGCAGAGGTTTTTCAGATCCTCATTTCGGTAGAACTGAGTAGTTAGCCTAGCGTCATGAAGCCGAGCGATACAGGCACAAACGTATTCCAAAACCATAGAAAACAATTCTGGTGGCAAGGCATGGAGCATATTGGCAGGTCAACAGGAGATAGAGAGACAAGTCTGAAGGTAGTGGGGGATGTTCTCGCTATGCAGAGCTGAGATAAGTGACTATATTCAATCATCTGGAATTGGGTTGGAGTTGGAAATGGATCCCTCTGGAACTTGTCTGGGGCAAAATTTGGGACCGGCGCATGATAGCGCTAATCAGCCCGACAAGTTTCCCATTCAAGTCTTCTGCATTTATCCTGGTTCATCGCAAAGACTGCGCCACGAGCTAATGTCGCTCTATCACAAACACATGACTCGTTCGCCAGCGCAAATTAGACTTCCCCGAGATATCTCTGCAATGGGTGTTCGCGGTATTAACCCACTCCTCTAGTTCGACAAAACGCTTCGTTTAACAGAAACACCACCAATCAGGACATCTTGTCAAAGCGAGGCCGAATTGGCGTATGGACTAGTATGGAATAGGAACATGTCTTTGCCAACCGGACACGCTATATCGAGCACAGTGAATTCATCTAAAGGGGGCATACACACGAGATAGATATACAAGACTCTCTTTTTTAAACTCCTCGAACCAGGCAAGTATCAAAATATGTTAATTTTTATCATGGATGTCTGAATTACCGATGGACAAGGTTCCAAAGCGGTTCCATCATGAGTCTATCATACAGCACTCAGCAGTGCAACGTGCATTCAAATGAGTTCAATAACCAATAGCAGAGGCCGAGCAGGTCTATCGGAGAGGCTAGTCAGGGGTGAGGCTGCCTGATGCAGACTGGTAGGTGCCAAGAAACCCACCTCTCCGGGGCAGAATTAGGGAGGCGGTAAGCGCACGCTCAGACGGAAGCCAAAATGAGGCTCCCCCCAGCAGGAAAAGAAATTGACCGACCATTTTGCTTGGGAGTTACTGACAGAAGAACGAATATGCTCAGAAGTATCGATGATAACAGGACCCGAGTGTAGCCCAACCTTTGCCCAACAGCTATTGAACAGATTCTGAGAAGCCTGTTGCCCTCGACCCCCTTGCCCTTCACTCTTTACCCCTGTCACTGTGGGTCCGATCGAAACTTCCGGTTCGCTAGCGTTCGAGGAGACTGAAGCTGAAATTGACTATCCCGGATTCTCGTTGGTTCGTGGGAGGCTCTTGTGGCAGCTGCGATGATAGCAAAAAGTCAAAAGAGCGCATGAAATCATCAAACGGGACCAGTTGACACATCCTTTGATATCGGACATGAAGTATTTCCCACACCTCCTTATTGAGCGGGCTTCGGAGGAATGTGACGAGCCCTTGGGTAGGCTCGTAAGACGAGGCATCAAAATGGGATGCGACGGGCCCTGGGGAAGGTTTGCAAGATGGGGCATGGAAATGCCAAACTATAATGGACAGCTTAAGACGAGTCGCATGGCTGAGATTTGGCACGATAGCTCCCGTATAACTCTCAACGAGCATTGGTAAAAGACTCAGAGCATACCCTTCTAACTCGGTGCAGCTTGGTGGTTGTTGTAACCCGTTCTGTAAATCCCGGCACCCGTCAAGAAGTAGTCTAGCATCTTGACTGAGAGAATTCCAGTGAAACATAGCAAGAGTTGGAAGATGGTTCCTCAGTTCCAACAACACTTTAACAGCTATCCTTGCTGGCTCGTATAGAATCTGGTCAGGTAGGAGGGTAGGCTTGTTATATTAGATCCAGTCACAATTAATCGGATTTTTGCACTAACCATGGGAGATCTTGTTGACCCCATCTGTTGTTTTCCTCCAAGCCCAGCATCTTGCTTTGCCGGCTCCTGAAGGACGCGCTGCGCCTCAGTCTCAGTTTGTAGTTGCCATATGCACTTCCTACCGCTGTGAGTGCACTCGCCGCAATCATGACTCATTGGATCCATCACGCGGTACTGGTGCCAGGAGGCAAATAAGAACAAGATTTCGGGAATCGGCTGTTTGCGAGAATCGAGAGAGTAAATATAGGTGAACGACGTCCGAAAATGAAAGAGTGGGATCAATTTATACACGATACGGGATCGGAACCTCACAGAACGGGGGAAGGGGTCCCTTTATTACCATGAAAGGCTGGGAAGGCGACAGGTCTTGAACTTCGCTCCCGAAGCGGTATAGTGTAGAATATATACCCTCCACGGCGATACTCCACTCTCCAGGGAATCCTGAAAAGGGTCACTAGTTCCGCTAATGTCAAGAAAGACTTAAAGTAAAGCTTCACCCTTAACAAGCTAATACATCATTTTCTTGGCAACGATGGCCGAAGTCGGGATTCAGGCCGGAATTGTCTGCTTCCGAAGACAGATGTAATTCCCAGAAGGTGTCCGGACGACCAATCTGGTGCCCACCTAGTTTATCCTACATTCGAGAACATTGATATCCGGAAACTATTGGCTTCTTCTATTGCATCGTAACGGGGAAGTCTATTTACAACAATGACTTGGCTTATATAGCGTGCTCGGATCAATGCTGGACAAAATACTCAACAGACACACCCTCAGAACATGAGCCAGGACATCCTCCTCACCATTACCTATCCACGTGCATGATTCCCTTCTCATCACCATTCTTCAGACTTTCTTTGTTTCTGAAGATGTGACAAAGGGTTCTCTTTTTGCTTTCAAGCATAACGTATTTCTGCTGTCTAGCCTCCTCCTTGTCAAAGGTTCCGAAACTTCGGGCTTCTTTTTCGTTGAAGAACCCCCAGGCAAGGTGCTCATCGGACAGAGTAACGGGGATTTTCCCATCAAGCTGCGCAATGAATATGTAATAATTCATCAGCAAGCCCTTGTGCTCGAACGCCCTTCTGTATACAAGCGGGAAAATAGCTTCCGGTGGAATAACTATGCCTGCTTCCTCTTGAGTCTCACGCAAAGCGGTTTCCACGATTGTGGTGTCTTTACCAGGCTCATATCCACCTCCCGGTCCCTCCCAGGTCCCACCCCATGATCCATCGAACCCACGTTGGACGAGGAATGCATGTGGTTTGGATAGTTCAACTGGGTCTTCACGGAGGATAATGAAGCCAGCGCTAAACCGATTGATGTCGGGGTTTGCTTTTTGGAGAGCAGGCACAGGTATGTCGATATCTTTCAGTCTGATCAAAACGGGCTCAACAGAGGCTTGGTTGGGTAGCATAGGGATCATATCGACAGAGAAGCGTTTTGGATTGGAGGGTGATTGATACGTTGAGAATTCCGAGTGGTTTTCAGAAGTCTCGTCTCCCCGCTGCTATCTTTTATACACGATGGATTTGTAAGAGTCATCGATAGAAAGCATGACGTGGCTGGGTCAGGGGGGATTTTTGAACTAGAATTACATACAGCAACCAAAGGGTCTGTGAGCTATCATGCCTAGCATTTCCTATGCTCTATGGCCTTTCATTGGATCCAGGCTCCCAAGATAACCCGTTGCCTAACCCACGGGCTGTCCCAGTAGATCTAGACCAAAAACTTGACGTTTCAAGATTGACGGCTGGCCATCGACCGCATTACACGGGCCAATCAGCAGGCAATATTTTCAATCTAGTCTCCAACATACAGGCACAGTTTGCGCCCGTGCATTCCTCAAAGTTCGTTGATCTGAGCAGCAAACTCTTTTGTGGCGATAGATACTCTCTTGGGTCTGATGAGACTCAATACACTTAATTCATTGGTTATAGGGCAGATAGCTGGTCGAAAAGGGGAAGTGCGCTTGTCTGCCGAATTTGGACATGCGAAAGAACGGTTTTTTATTTTCCCGAAGTAGTATAGCTCAGAATGCACACCCTCTCTCACCACAAAATCGCCATCTAGATTGTATTCGTCACTGCGGTTCAGAACTGCGTGCAGTTTGAAGCTGCCCTCCCTATTTCCATGTTGGCATAAATCTATTCATCGCTTCCCGTGTGCCATCAATCTCACGGATTTTCTGATAATCGAACCACTTTGTTTTCTGTTCTCCTCCATATTCAACTGTAACATATACCCTCGCTGTACTTAACTTGCAGGTCACATAGTGGATAGACAAAACATCAATTACTCTTTCCGCCTCGGCGTTGTTTACCTCTTCATATGGTGAAGCGTGATGACCTCCTGCGAGGTGCTTTGCTTTTTCTCTCCGAGTGGATACTCTTTCATGGTGAAGACTAATGTCGGACTGCCCGCCTAGCTGCCCTTGAATTTCTGGCTCCTTGCAGAAGGAGCCATCGTAGAGCGTACCAGTGTGCATCTTGTCTGGCTTGGGCTCTGACTCCTCTACACAGAAAGAATGTGGCAGTTCGGGTGGAAAACGTGCAGTCTCGGTCTAAACTGTCAGCTTGTTGTGTCTGTTCGCCAAGTAGATTTTGAGCATACCTTCGAGAATCCCAAACATGCCATTAGCGGCGCCAGGATATTGAATCTTGGCTCGACAGTGTTTCCAGATGTTCGTCATAGTATATGGTAAAATATGGATCTGGTCTCTTGTTGGACCCAAGACGCATGACTTACATATCGCAATCATGATCATATCATACCAATTCCAGGGGCATGCATCTACTGTCACATGGTCTGAGAGGGCCTGGATTTGGAGCCGTCAACTCCGTGGGGATGCATTCTATCCTATACCCTTTTAGTCACCTGAGTCAGCGGTACGGAGGGATTCAAACCACCTGTACGTATTTCCCGTCTTCACGTATCGACAATGCCTGCTCGCCGCAACCCACCAGTTACTGCAGAGTGTCTGCTCCACGACCTATCCGCTCAAATGGGGCATTTTCTAAGATTTCTAGAGGTCGACCTTACTCCAGCTATAGTGGAAACCGAGGCAACACAAGTTCCGAGTGTAGTGGATTTGATTTCACAAGGTGTGAACTCACGCACATGGATCCTGCACCTACAAACCATTCTTAGGTGGTATTCTCTAGCTTTGGAAGAGGAAGAATGGCTACATATGCAAGGATTTGACCGTGCGCTTCCAGGCAGTCGTATCCGTGGTGTCTGGTCGATGCCGTCTTTCCTTCGTCATCTGGGGCGGTCAAACGATCACAATGCTTGCAGTGCCCTTCAACAAGGACGAAAGCTTAGAAGATTTGAAAGTGAATTCGGTGGGGGCATTGCACTTCTGCTGGTCCTAGTTCTGCCTACTTTCCGCCGATTGTCCCTTCGTGAAGAAGCCAAAGCTATGCGGCTTCTTAGAGCTAGCTATGTCAACATTCCTTTTCATGCACAGCGACTTCTCAATTTAAAGTCCAAGTATCAAGCATTGGTAAAGTATCAAGCATTGATAGACACTCATGTCTTTACTTTTTCTTCATAACTAACACAATTTCTTTGCCTAGGTTTCGCGTCTAACACCTCCAATATCCTAAAGCGCGAACCGCTCAAATCACCATGAATTCAAAGACCTCTGGGCCAAGCATGTCAAACGCCATTGGGTCACCACTGTTTCCTAGCCAGACAAAAGACCCCCTAGTAGGAACCTCTATCCCCATTCTGACCGACCCTTTCACGAAAAGGATTTCGTTTGGCCGCAGCTTCCGCACAACTGGTCGGGTCTCCGGCATTGCCTCTTTCGGTAGATCAGGTGGGTAGAGCTTGAAAGTCACTCTGGTTTCGTCAATTTCCGAAAGATCTCGAAATACAGATACCGCATGACGAGATGGGTGCGCAAGCCTAGTACCCCATGTGGAGTGGCCCGAGAGAGAGAGAACGATAACGGGACCCTGACGAAGAAGAAAGTCAACCTCGCCTATAGTCTCGTTGATTTTTCCGGAGAACTATGATTTGTTAGACTTGATTCAATATACTGCGTTAACAAACACACCGCGTCGTTTTCCTCGGCACCGCATCGCAAAAATCGCCCACATGTGTTTGCATCTCCCCTGCCATACATGAGACCACCTTTTTCTACTCTTGGTCGCAAGTAGAGGGACCTCATCACTGCGGATTTTATTTCGGTTCCGTCAGAGGAGGCTGAGAAAACCACATAGCCAGTGATCTCCATTTCCGGTGGATGTTCATTGTAACGAGGCATTCTAATTTGCGCTGTTGTCATCTTTGTGTTCGTGCTGGGTTCAAACAGTCTAACTTGATTGGGGATGGTCGCAATTGAAATAGGGAGGAAGGGGGATCACCAGGAGGGGACCTCGACTGGCTTTATATATTTGGCACGTCGACAGTAAAGCTTTCTGGCTTTGGCGATTAACACTATTTTTCTATTTTATACATTCATTATAAATCCTTTTCAATTTCTCTGAGAGCAGCAATTTTAGTTGGTCCATTACATTGCCCTTAACGGGACGTGTGCTGGCACTCAAAGCACCCTTTGGCTCAGAGATGACGGATGGGTAGCCGGCAACTTATCTCAAGACTTATGGTTAAAAGTGCTACCAAAAGGGGTGGAAAGGAGCCGTTGCATGTTCTCGTAGCAAACAATAATCAGATTACAATTTCTTTTAAGAGCGGCTTCTGTGAAAGGAGCGTTTCTTTGTCTTTTTTCCTTAAGTTACATTCAAATAGGTCCTAACAGAGAATTCGTACAGTGTACTCTCCAAAGTTATTTGAGTCTATTATTATGGTTAATAAATTGATACGGACGCGGGTGAATTGGCTTACCAAAGTAACCGTCCTCGTATCGCTTCTCACACTGCCTAATAGATAGCATCTCATACAGTAACTTTAATTCAGTCTCTCCCTCGATTCTGGCTCGCCTGATTGCACTATCAAAATATGCGACAGGCTCTTGGCGTACCCTTTTAACAAGCTGAGATGCTTCTTTGGCAAAATCAGTTACTCTTGCATATAATCATGAAGATGGTAGGCCTGACCTGTTATGGGGGCGTTGTTTAGTTGCTTCTTGCTCCCGCGAGATCCTCCCCGCTTAACTTTCGGCTTTCTCGATAGATTGGCGTGCCTGATAGGAATCCGAGCTACTTGGTTCTCTTCTTCGTCCCAAGTCAATTACTTCTGCGCATTATCATGAACATTGTAGGTCTCACCTTGCTTAGGAACGTTTGATGCTAGCTTTGGCCGCTCTAGCGCTTCCAGAATCTTTTGGCGACTTGCCCCATTCAGCTTTAGAAACACCGACTGGTAATACTCAGTTAACTTTAAGGTGTTGCTATAACGAATAAGTTTGGACTCAAGGAAGGAAGAGGTCATCCTGAGAAAAGTTTAGTATGTTCGCGGGTTCTGCTGTCTGGCACCAGCGGCGGAAGGATGGCAAGAAAAGTGCACGAAGTATGAGGAGTATCCAGAGGGCAATAGAATGAGAAGTATCTCTGTCATGCGAGAGTGAGATAAAGCTGAAAATGGCAGATGATAAATTAATAGTAAATAAGAATAAGAAAGTCGGGACGCAACAAAAATGAGGAGTTGAAGCAGGATTTATTAAATCTTGACTTGAGATTGTATAGCAAGCCAACCCGGTTACAGTATGAGATTCAAATGTGGCCTTTTTCAAGAGTCAGTGAGCTAAATTGGAAATCGCGATGGTTCAATGTTTTTCAGCCCTAGAGGGGCAAGGGTTCGGTGCATAAAAATATAGATATACAACACCAGGTAATACGACAAGCCAGCACTTCAATGTTATTAGACTGAATGAACATTATATTACTAGAAGAGAGGAATTGATGGTAGGTTATTGGTAAATCATACGAAATACTATTGGAGGTCAAACGCAGAGGAACACCACCTTCTGCAATTCCCAGGAATAAAACCCACCCCAATTCACCCTTCATTGGTCTTATCCGCGCCACTTCCCGCCATTTTCTCCTTCGTGCCTATTATCGCAGTTGGTGTTTCAGTAGATGCTTTATCCTGCGGAGTGGTTGGTCTTAGCGGCAACTGCTCTAGCGGTATATAATGGCCAAGGAGGTCGCGATAAAAGTCTCGCTCCGATTTGTAATGGTCGCATCTTTCGGAAATATCCTTTATATTCTGCTCCTGTTCGTCTAGAAGATTTAGGATATCTTCTTGCTTGCGCTTACGGACGCGGTAACGTCGCGACGCGCCGTTATTCGCTTTGCGTTCCTTAGCTTTGAGAGACGAACCAGGCACAAGGTCCAGCTTGCACGGTATCAGATCTGTCGAAGGAAGTGGCGGTCCCTGATAATGCATAGAACGCAGAGTGGTTGGAGGTTCCGTATTGGATTGAGGGAGGCTGAGTAATTTCTGGAGATCCGTTCCATTAAGGCGTAGTACTGAAATAAACTTCTAGGAGAGATAGAAGCCGTAGAAAGATGCGGCTGCTGTGTTTGAGATATCCGGTCGTATTTAGGATTTTTATTGTGACGTGGTGAATTGGCTAAGAAACTATACAGCTAAAAGAGGACCCGGATTGGCTGCTTTAGTTTGTAGATAAATCATCTAAAGTCAGCATTGAAATAACTTCTCGTGCTAGCGGAACGTACCCTGCTTAGATTGCGGATATCTCTGTCTCTAAAGTCGATCTACCTGAACTTAGACATATGGCTTTGTTCCGGTCGTAGACTAAGAGATAACAACTCACCGTCTGATTTCAGCAAAAAGGGGGATTCATGTTATATATGGGAATTTCATAAGGGCTTTGACGAGAATAAGAGTCATGTGATCCCATTCGCGAAGTTGGTGTGATCGAAGTCAATTTCATAGTAACACGAGGGGGCTCTTGGCCATTAACGAATGAATTTAACCTACAAGGGAGAGTCTATTTTCTCTAGAGCCGTCGCAAGGTGATGTAGTCCAGCATCCTCCGCCGTGATCTTCATACCCAGGACTTGAACGTTCCCAACTACTTCACCTAGGGCTTGAATCTTTCGAACCGCTGTATCCTCCATTTCTGTCAAAGTTGCCTGGAAGGAGTCATGCAATAGCATAGCTCCCCATTCCTTTCTTTCCTGGCACACTCCGTTGACAATTCTTATCACAATATTCTCTGATAGAGTCCGGTTATCTTTCCACTTTGCAGTTGGGGTTTGCAGTATCATTTCCAGTATTTCTGCGCTTCTGTTTTGTGTATTTTCCGCCGCTACAAGCGCAGCTTCACTCCATTCCCGGTGGCTTTCAGTATAGCGCATAACCCAGCTCGCCCCGAGAATGCTATTGTATTTTGCGGCGTACATCAGAAGTTTTCTGGGGGGTCGGTGGCCACGGCTCAAGAGCCAATCAAACATTGGCTGTGGATTTATTTGATCCACTATCTCCAACCAACCAGGTGATGCGTTTTCAGGGTGAGGTTTTCCTAGATCTAGGCCTGAGTCTAACAACTCGTTTGCAAGTTCCACATTGGCAAATTGCCATATATTCCTGATTTCATCTGGCCCAAGTGAAGTAAGGCCATTGTTCGGTAATGGTTTAAGCCGTGTCCAACAGGCCCGAAACCAGTTTCGATTCCATGCTGAGGCCTGAAAGATTGTGAATCGGTCTCCATCCGCATCCCACGTCTGAACAGGACTCAAAAGATCTTTAGGCTCCATCAAAGACACGAGGTGTTGCATCAAGTCAAGTTGGTCACTTCTTACTGCGAGCCAAAAGAAGCTGTAGCCAGCTTGGCAAAATGAAGAAGGCTGAACTGTTTGATGATCCAAGAGTAACTTAAAGCACGGATGGCAATTTTCGATAGACCACGAGGCCAGATCAAAGGGGGCATCCTCCTTCATTAAATGCTGGCGGCTTTTGGCATGGTTGTAATCGTGGCAGAGGTTCCACTGAACCTCGATCTTTTGCCATAGCGATGGGCTTTCCAAGACAGTTTTGATTGCCCCCTCAATCAAAGGGTGCGGACTCTCTTTCCTGAGCTCTTTAAAAAAGAAATGAAGGGCCTCGTGGGAGCCGAGCGGTTTGGAGAGAATGTCGGACTCAATTGCGGATTGAATCAGACCTGGTGGTAGCTCTTCGATCCTTGCGAAGAGTGAAGGGCTTTGGAGGGACATCTTCGGAGATTTAGCCAAGCAATGCTATAGAATTTTTACGAAGAATCAGTGGAAAATGAAGGTTTTATAGTGGATTTAAATCGAGGGATCGACGCTCAAGGACAACATCATTCTCAATCAATAATTACGGCCCCTCAAACTTGTATACCTCATAGTATTTTATTAGTCTGTGTTTTTGTTGACCCTCTGTTGTACAACAGTAACCGTCTCTGTCACTTCAGTTCGAGTGGACCTGATTTCACGAGGCGCGAGCTCACGCACATCGGCCCTACGCATAATGTACTGTTGTCGTAGATATTCCGGACCTCCATTCCCTGTTTTAATATAATGCCCCTGTTATACACTTTCCTATCTTATTTAAAAACTAAACTCAGGTCGAATTTTAGAGAGAAAGAAGTAGACCTCGAATTAATAGCGAAACTAGCTATTCAGTGTAAATACAGGGTTCCGAAAAAGTTGTAGCAAGCTCTACCAACGTTCCAAACCTAACTGCCGAACCTGAAAGATCATCAAAAGACACCTGTATTACCCATAGACCACGTTCAGCAGCCTGTCGAAGCGTTTCAAGCACACCATATTTCCCTGGTAGGTCACATCTCCCGGCGTCGCTGATGAAATCCCCGTCCATACGGAAGCACATCCTCCGCTGTAGGTGAAGTGCAATAAATGTAAATGCCAACACATTGGGGCAAGATATGCCGGACTGGACTGTGGATTGCATAAGTTCGCGGAGGTAATCCCCAGTTGCAGTATGCATGGCCGTATATCGAGAGGTAACTATCAGAGCCACATAGACTTCAGGTACTAGGAAAAAACACAATTCCCTGTTAAACAATTTTTGGCAGTTTCTCAGGAGTGCTGCGCTATTGATCGAGACAACATAGTCTCCCCTTGTCTTCCAAATCACCATAGTCGGGACAAGAGAATATCAGCTTAGCATAAAAACGGTAGTGTAATTCTACAAACCTTCATCAACTTCCGCGCAGTGTATACCCAAAGGAGGAGCTATATCGAACCCCGTGGGATGATCTGGAGCCTCCGCATCCTTGTCAAGTTCGTCTTTTAAGTCCTCGTTTAAGAGTGACAAGGGGTCAACGAAGTCCATTGAGATTTGATGTGGCTTTGCAATAGACAATAGAAAGAAGAGATCCGATTGTTATATTCTTAGGCAGTGGGTTGGGACGCTGCTTCAGCCTAGGGTTGCTAATCTGGAGTATACCGTTAAATATACCATAGTAAGGAGAACCTCTTTGGAATCACACTGACTGTATTACCACCCTCTGATAAAATACTCTATAACCCGCTGAGTTCGAAATCTCCAAACTCCCCAAATAACGATAAGGGTGTGCACAATCACAGAGGCAAGTAGCAGGAAGAATATCCAATCATCCATTTGGATATAAGTCATAAGGAAAAACCGCGTGGGATGATGATCAATATATAGTAGCTGAAAACCACTTTACCGCTCATTTTACCGCACGTAATGTAATGTTTCAGAAGCTGCTGTAATTATTAAACAGGAAGCATTTGAAAATGATAAAAGTGGTGATAGTACCGCATATTCGGCGTGATGCACGGGTGTTAGGTTGTCCAATGACAAAGAATTAAAAAACGCGAATAAGGGTGTTGTTCTAGGTTTCGGGTACAAAGATCAATAATCTATCCGTATCGGGTTTAAGAAAATGCTACATAATTTTCTAGACTAAATTAAGTAAATGGTATAGCTTAGGAGAACTGTAGGCCGCCTTCAATTGGGGATGTTTGGGGGGAAGTCGGGCACCTGTGCGATAAATGACCTATTTAGAGCCCTATTTGATATGCACAAAAAATGGAATTTGGAGAATTCTAAGAAAATCATCCACGCAACAAGGAAGCTCATTGGGGGAGAGACGGATCAATTGAAGGAGATAAGCATTACATGGTATTTCGTGATCGTAGATAGAAATCGAGCGCGTCCGCTGCTGTTGCAAATTGCCCTCTCCAGCAACCTAGTATGACATCTCCACGTTGATAGCCTGTAACATCTGGGAACTGCTGCCTCTTGTATCGCTCTTCGATCTCGAAATCGATCACCTCATGTTGCCGCTGGATCTGTGCCTTTATGGACTCAGGATCAGCGGATTCAGCTACATTTAATTCGCCATACGGAGCCTTGCCCGCGACCAGTTCATAAAGTGTAGATCCCAAAGCAAAAATATCAGTAGACTCTGTGTTCGGAAGTTCGTAATCACGAGGTAGGCAGTGTGATGCTTTCTCGTAACCTAGTGCTGGGTGGCCAGCGCACTGAGAAGAATTGAAATCGCCTAAGCGAAGATCGAGGTTATCGTCGACAAAAAATTGCCGTAGCGCTAAGTCCGAATGAATGACGCCAAAAGAGTGAATAACAACAACAGCTTCCAAAATCTGCTGGAACCATTTTGACTGAAGTTCAGAAGTAATGGAATTCTTCTGACAATAGCTGGCAAGGTCACCGTGTCGATAAAATTTAATATCGACAAATTTGACCCGATCACTACCTCTCGATGTGCACTCGGCAATTCGTGGATGAACGCCAATGGTGTCATATATCATGGCTTCGCGAATGATTGGATGTATATCTTCTTCGTTCTCACTGCGGGGTACTTTTCTAACGGTTTTTCCGTCTAGAAGATAGACCTTGGCAAAAATACCAATCATCAAGAGCGGCTGATCGCTTTGGCGTTCTATAACGGCTCGTTCCGTAATGACTGTATCCGCGATAGATGAGCAGTTGGCCTAAGAAAAAGTCATTAGAGGCAAAAAAATAGCGGTTGTCCTTCTCACTTACATGACGCTGTTGTTCCTCATCCCCTTGGATAGTTTCCCTGCCTCCGACTGGAGATAAAACGGAGTGGATGGGCCGAACAACCCAGGCCACGAATGCTGAGATCTTTGAACTGAACTGCCAAATCCATGGCCATATAAACCGATGCAATAGGTTTCGCATGCTGAGTAGTGATGTTAAGGAGGCAAAAATCAATCAGAAACAGAAATCAAATCCCCCTGGGGGATTAAATACACGTGATGTATCACATGACTGGCCAGAGGGTTGCTGACTCAGGTGTCACCCTTAAAGTAAATCCCCTTATCATAGAAGCCATCCCGTATATCAAATTACTGAGACATGTATAAGTAAAAACCTCTTTTGAGAAACCCCCCTCATTGAGTATTTCACTGTACTTCCAAGGCCTCCCTATACAAATTCCCCCGTAAAGTGGTAAAACTGGAATGTGCGCTACTCCACATAGGCGCGTTTATTGGCCGCATCAAGACTAGACAGCACTGTAGGAAGAAATAACATAACTAAGGCTCTCGCGTGGCTCGTGCTAGTTGTAGGGCGTTTGCGTATAGTAAACCTTCTTTACAATGGAATAAAACTATTACAATCATTCCTGCACTACACTTATAGGGAGAGTCCAATGCAATACTGTTCTAGACGTGTCAAGCTTACCATGCTCTAACCCGTGCCAACCAGAAATAAAGCTTGCTTCACGTGAGCTACAATTATTGGCCAGGAAAAGTGAGCAAAACCAACGCAGTGAGTTGCTTGAAGAAAGCTATTGATCAATTTATTTCACATTTCCTTCAAATTCCTGAACTGCCAAACGAGCGAAAGTGTTGGTTTCGAGATTTCTATCTCGTTAATGAACTTGATCACAACGGCAGAACGATTCATTGAGTAAATTACCTTTCAGTGGAGTCTCTAGGCTAGAATTGCCTATTTCTTTGTCGTCCAGTCAGGCAGGGGGCCTGCCTTTCGTCGGCTCGACCCAGCCGGTTTCAACGCGTACTTAGGACATTCCTTGACATTCCCGGATGGAGGCAAGTCGGGACAGGTATCGAATTCCGACGTTGTTGTCGTCTTTCCAGCGACAATCGTGGTGATGAGATACTCGGTGCACATGATGAATAGATGTCGTCTTAATTAGGAAAGTGATAGTGATGCTAGAAAGCGGATTGGTGCTTCAGAATGATTTTGTGAGCAGTTCCGATTTTAATCGAAGTTTTCTTCGCGGCAGGGTCGTGATATATATGGTTGTATAGAGAGGCCCAAGCTCTAGATTTTATGAATCCCAGATGGAGGTTCGAGGTCAATGATCCCCAGGTAGGACGGAATCGAACATGGTTTGCTTCCCCCGTGACTCGGAAGAGAGACTAAAGCTCGAACGTAGCCCAGCATTCACCAATTACATTGACGTTTGCTTGGCTGATGAATACCCAAGGAATAAGTCACCCCGCATGATGCAAGTATAATAATTTTGATGTATTTGTTGTGTAATTTCGCGAGACTAATGTATGTTCTATCAAGGTATGTGGGTGATGTTGTCCCGAAGTATTAGTTAAGAAGCCTTTACTGGAAAACAATCTATGTCAACTAAACGTACTGCTATTGAAATCCTCGGTTCTCAGGTGACTTTATTACCGACTACGTATCTTACGTTCACCTATTTTAAGGTGCGGGTGCGTCGCTGTGCTAAGCGATGGAGTGACGACGGTCAACAGTAAGGTTGAGGTCTTGTCTTATAGGTTCAATATGGTTGACAATTGGACTGTTGGGCTGTGGGGGTAGCTTGCTTCAAGAACATGTAGGCTGCCTTGGATTTAGATGGTAAAAAGCGTAGAGTATATATGCATATAATTTAAAGGAAGTGGCGATGGCGAATCCAGAGCACTACTAAGGGATTTGGATTTACAAAAGAAGAGAAAATTTTTCTTGATTTAAAACGGGGATCAAAAAGGGCAAGGTGCTTTGGCCTCTCATCCGACGCCTCGATGTGATGAGACTGCACATGGCGCAGCACGGGTTATTTCGTGTGCGAGACTCATTTCATGGTCCTTTAATTGGCTTGTGGTTTATACTACATGAATACCCATATTCGGGGGCCGTTTGGGAAAGAAAAGCTTTCTACTAGTAGTTTCAGTGTTGTAACTTGTTCGTCCATGGACACGTAGGATATCATGCCTTGTTCCTGCTGTTTTTTAATTGAAGGGTGATCTGAAAGAAAGCAGGTGATGGAAATAGCCAAGATACGAGCAGGGCATCTTAGAGGACCTTTGACTAGCGACTGTAGTTCGGACGCTGATCAAAAGCCGACCGAAAGAAAAGGAATTGTTTTTTATTATTATTAATGCGTAAATGCTACCTACCTACCTAGGAGTGCATAAGGCAATTAGAGGATGACGGCACACTAGCTTGCCGACAGATACAAGGGTGCGTTAAGTGTGCACCTGACACACTTAATGCACCCCCCCCTCCGCCCCCCGATAACGCTCATTGCATTCAGTATGGTGAGTGAGTACTCTGGTGCTTCTTGAATCCAGATGATTGTAAGGATTTGCTTTTCACTGTTCCGATATTTCTTATCTAGGTTTGATAGAGCAGCGCGAAAGTAAACTAGAAGTTGAAAGTATACTACTTGTCCTGTTAGCCGCATAGTAGAAAGAAAGAGAGGGCAATAACATAAACCTAATTTGGGGGCGGAATGGACTTGTGAGAAAAGAGGGACGGGTGGTTGGAAAAGACCACTGGGAAAACACGACTTTAAGTCTCTTTAGCCCTTTGTGTTCTAGGCACTCTATCGACGGTGACAATGCACATCCTAATATTCTTTTTTTTAGTCAGGCCTAAACCGTTTTGAGTTTCATGCGGAATATGTGAGAGAGCGCTTGGACGTGGCGCTTTATTGGCCATTCGAGACCTAGACTTTGTAAGGGCAGGGGGTCATTCGGGGGGCTGTGTTCCTGAGTTACAGCTAGACAGCTTGTTATTAAGTACTGTGTTACGCCAAAGCCTGGCCTGTATGAATCCTCTCCTTGAAAAAATGACGTGCGATTTAGGGCAAATTGATGCAGAACTTAATGGAATACTCATTCAGCTTGCCCATACCCTCCACAAAATCAAGACCAACCTGTCCGTTGAAGAACGCAAAAATTATTTTAATCGACTCTCAAACTCCAATCAATGTGTTTGTGACTGGCTACTGGAACTAGTGCAAAACAAAAAAGGAGGGTCCGCAGCAAATAATTCGGCTCAGAACAATAGCCAAAGGGATAGTAATCACAATCAGCTTTTGAACGAGTTTCAGAGCCGATGCAATGTTGCCCCCAGCTCGTCGACTGATCTGCCTGAGCACACGGCTCAGCTGAGTGAGGAACGGAATCCATCTCAACTCGCCACTCCCTTGTCACCTAATGTATCCAACGCCGATGCTCAGTCCAACGTTATCAGCATACCACCTAACTTGAGATACACATCAAGTATTCGGAACACAGCTGATGTGGATCTAGAAGATACCAGCTTTGCCAACTGTCCAGCACATATTTCGTACAAGCTCTCCCACATTTTTGTACGGTGTATACGAAACCCCCAAAGCTTTTTCAGCGAGATTTGCCGAGATCCTATTCGAAGCACGGACGGAATGCCCGATGTATTCTTCGATATACACGACGAAGAGGAGAACTCTGGAATTCGTGCTGAGCTTTGCGCGCTTTACCGGCGATTCAAGCTTCGGAACTTTTACCTGTTGGCCGTTCGTCTCGATTATCACACAGGCGAACGATGGTGCAGGAATGCTTCCTCCCAGCTGGCGGATGAAATCAAGAAGAAACATCCGTCGCGGGAGTTGGGTGACAGTGATCTAAAGAAATATCTGGATGAATACGTTCGACTTGGTCAAAGGTACAATAGATGGGCTGAAGAATTAGGTGGCCCTGGTTATTTACTTGCGTTACCATTGGAAATTACGGAAAGAGAGTGAGTTACAGAACGTTGATAGATCCCACTTTTTTGGGCTAATATCATAACCATGTTATAGATATACAGACAGACACTTTTCTCGATATATTCCAGCAGCAATCGAAAGATTTCGTGAGAATGGCATAGATCAAGTTGTGGAAATATGGGGTCTTCATGTCTTAGGAAATCATATTGCCGACAAACTGGCTCAACCCGGATGTTCAGATGAATCGCTCAAGCGGCCGTTGACGAAGTCAGCGATGAGATCCAGGAAAAAAAGGAGAAAAGTCTTAGATAGGCAGGGTAAGTCAACGAAAGCATTTGAGTTCCATAGAGAAAGGGTTAACTTAAAGCAAAAGCAGCTTCTTCCACGGAAGATCAATCTACGGGACTATTAGACTTTCCAGATCTCGAAAGAGCAATAAATGCTATGCCGCAGATCGATCGGTTGACTCCAAGGTTGCAGAAGGAGCTCGACTCTATCGATCCCTGGGATGCAGAGTTCCCTCCTGCAGTCGCGTCCGACATAGACCACACGAGTACGGACACAGCTTCTACGGGCTCAGAGAACGCATATGATATTAGGTCACAGATCGGTCCCTGGAATGCAGAGTTCCCTTCTCTTGGCTTAGGGAACGACGGCATCGATCCCTTGAATGCTGAGTTCCCTCATCTACTCGCGTTTAACACCGACCACACGAGTACGGACATACCTTCCACGGGCTCAGAGAACGGATATACTAGGTCGCAGACCGATACCTTAGGTGTAGGCTTCCCTTCTCTTGGCTTAGGGAACAACGCCATCGATCCCTTAAATGCTGAGTTCCCTCCTCTACTCGCGTTTGACACCAACCCCACGAGTACGGACTTGCCTTCTACGAGTTCAGGGATCGTATTTGATACCACGTCGCAGACCCATCATACGAGCGCAAACTTCTAGACCGCACCCGTTGGTACTTGTTCGGTTTTCTTGCCTCGGCTATATATCGACTTCGGGACGATGATATAAAGGTGGAGCGTCGTTGGAACCACGACCATTCCAAAGTAGTAATGATGAGCACTTGATACTCTGGCGCCCTTGCAAGGAGGTGTCTAGATAGATCATAGTTAATCTTCAAATATAATTTGACAGTATACAGGATAAGTTTTCAGTACATTTATGCTTTCATTTTCCCTCCGGCAAATAGACAATAAGACAGTCTAGCTGCGCGGTGATAGTCAAGGTACTGTCCAAATGTATAAAACTGCCAGGTGCGACCGTTTCGCCCGCCACCTGTACCTCTCCTGACGCTATACTGTTATTTCCGGAGCCGACAGACAAAGGGAAAAACAGTGTCTTGAGATCAGGTCGCTTGATGATTTCCGTCTCTCCGGATGTGCGGTATATATGGTAACCATGGCCCTGTGAACTCTTCAGCTATATGCTACTAATAAGCGGCTGTTCTGGATATTACCGGTATTTGGTCGTACCCCAATGCTTTCAGTAGAGGGAGCGTCTTCTTATAACGATCCACGTCCACGCATTTGATAAGATTCTTTTCTTGCTTCATCTCGGCACTTTCGTAAAGCCACGTTGCCAAATCCTTTAACTTCGCAACGGCTTCAACATTATTAATTTGGGTCACTGGCATGGCTGGGACAGGACGTAGTCGGATTGATAAGATCGTGCTAATATGTAAAAAGGCACCTTAGCATCTTTGTTTAGAGAACCCCCTCGGAGGACCTTGGAATTTTACCTTTATTAAGATAATGGTGCGGTTGTAGAATATCAACATAGATGCATAACGTGATGGTGGGAGGGGATGGTGGGAGGGGATGGAAGGCCCTAATGGCGGGGTAGGTAGAAGTCGAGGTGGGATAGGAATGCCCGACGTGTTCAATGCCCGACGCTTTAGCTCCGGTTCGGAATAACTTATATCCGTCGGAATTTTGCCGCTATGAGCTTTGACAGAGGCCATGAATCCGGACCACGTGATATGACTTTCACAGTCAGGTCAGTCAGCACGTGAGATAGGAGGGTACAGTCATAAAGTACTCCGTACAGTTATGATGCTTCTAGTCGTGGCTATGTGCAGATGCCAAGATGCCGAGCGTTTTAGGGGGAAGGGTATAATCCAATAATATTCTGTTGTTATTCAGCTAAGGGGTCAGTGCAGTGGTCGCGCAACTTAGGTGATTCTCATCCGTATTCTCACCCTGTCTATAGCGCACTCACCCTTGTCACCCACGGTCGCGCGACTCTCACCCTAAACCCACCTGGGCGACACCACCCAACTATTCTCCGCGCATAAGCCACACGCCGGTAGGTCAGTAGTTGGGTGGGTGACCACCAGCGAACTCCTGCTGTTGTATGTTTTTTTTTTCTGGCCTCATCTGTAGGTTCGTTGGATCTGGTGTCTTTGCCGTCTTATTTTTCAATCACTTCAAGGCAGTCACCCGAATGATCTCCACCTAATTTTTGAATTATATCAGACCATCCTCAAGGCTTTAAAGGAAAGGGTTAGCGCTACTTGAACATGATAACAAGGGCGAAACATGTGATTATTAGCAGCGCCCACATAGCTGAGAGGTCCATTAACTTTCATCAAGAATGAAGAAAACGTGAAAACATGGATGAATAAAAAAAAATATAAAGCCGATGCAGTTGGTCTATGGACGTATGGGTTCTGTAGCACAAGATGGTCCATGTTCGCACTGCGTCAGATCTTGGAAGATATGTCTTTTTGACAAAAACATGTTATTCACGGCCCATCTATCTCCAGTACTGCCAGAGCCAACGCCACCAGTGAGCATGAATGGATGGCAGTCAAGGCATCCAGAGACGCCTCTCATAGGTGGAGCCAGCCCTGTTCGTCCTAGAGCCCTTCCTGGGATATATGAGACCGACACACCCGCTTCCTCGCCACCACCAAGCTCCTCTTGGTATCGCAGTACGGGTATGTATAAAACATAAATTTCTGTATACCCTGTTCGTCTCGATGGCCTAGATTTAAGATTAATCCGTAGACTTGTCATTTTCCCCTCGCTCGACAGAAACGACGTGCCGTTACAGCCTCACAGTAGCCCTACTAGGCGCAGAAATTGCTTCTGTATTTCTTCATCCTCCTATATCAATGTCTTGTGCCAGTGGCTCCTATATTGATTCTACTCCCATATTCATTCTTTCTCATTTTAGAGGCAGTCTCATCTAATAAATACCCAATGCTTCAAAATTGCGGCGACAAGACCTGTCACCGTTCATTTGCCACGCATTATATGATGCCACTGTGAGCGACCTAACGTGAATGAGCATGGAAAGAATGCTCTTCGAGTGTTCTGCCGCCATGATCACTCGATCGGATAAACCTGTTTACAGCAGCAAACACGAGTCCGCCTTACGGCTACCCTTCAACACTGATCATGAGAGTAGCCAAAATGCCTGAGTTTGTGGATCTACATTCCCCTCATCAGTCCCGTATTAGACTGCTGATTGTCCGTTTCCCACAGCCAAAGAGAAATTGTTTGGTAGACTTTGCAAATATTGTGTAAAACTTTTTAATTCAAGCGACGAGGCGAGTGCGCCGAACGCTGTGCTAATTGTCATTGTTTATGATTTGCCACCTGACCAGTGGAACAGCTTTTGAGACGCTATGCACGAATTTCTACGCACATGGAGCTACTCAATACGTGACCAAATGTTAAAGTAGGTTAATATACGAGAAGCTTCATCGCGCCAACCTGTGCGTGAATGGGCAGAAGGCGGTTGCAAGGAATTTTTGTGTTCATAGTAGACGTTGGGTGAAGAGATTGATGTTACCCTCTTCTTGGCTAGGTGAAAATCGGCTGTAGGTTCCTAAGCAGTACGGAGCAATCTCGTAAGCGAACAAGATGAAAGTTGCCTTGCGTATCACCCAAGGCAAAGAGTAGTGAACACAAGCTAGAAAAGCTAGCCTAATCCACAGCGGAGCTTTACGAAACGCAGAACGATAATGTATCACTGCTTGGATATTT
Organism: Penicillium antarcticum; assembly: GCF_028974205.1. NCBI lineage: Eukaryota > Fungi > Ascomycota > Eurotiomycetes > Eurotiales > Aspergillaceae > Penicillium > Penicillium antarcticum. The sequence continues at coordinate 466,666 of NW_026695305.1, read as the reverse complement.
AGTGGCATAGACGTGAGATGGAAGAACCACGGCTCCATAGCGTAAGTTGGCAGTAGGATTAGCTGCCCGCGCCCGTGATGTTGGTTCCACTTAAATGACGACCGCTATGGAGTACTTTCCCAACAATGGCAAGGCCAAATCTAGTCGCTAAACCTAGTCGTCGTGCACTAAATTTAGAATTATTTGTAATTAAAACGGGTGGAATCTCGTGAAAAATCTCACTGCATGAAACCTTCCGGGAACGCCCCCAGCTTCGTGTCAAATATTACGTCTATGTGTTTGCTACACATCCATCATTGACATTTTTAGAGCCAAGGATGCTGGCCAGCTGCACTTTTACTCGCAAGCTGTAGCATGAATCCCAGGTGGTCACTGTGCCTGTACAACGTAATCATGTTGTTCTTGGAAAAGGCTACCTAATCCAGAACCAATAAGCAAGGTTACTAAAGAAGTTAATATTTCCTTTCGGGCTCTCGAGAATTCTTACTGATTGTAGAACAATAGCCACACCAGCCATTGCAGACTCGCGGAATCTCTTGGATTAGGGCCCGTGTGTATCACGTGACTAACGTAAAGGAGGAAGTAGCTTACGAGTCATTTTTACATTGCGAATATCAATTGATTGTGGGTCGAGGCGGCCTTCGAAGTCTGATGACGCATGTTACAAGAGCCAAAGGGGGTTTACCGAAGACCGATACAGACTGCATACGACAGAGCTTCGAACAGTCACGCATCATTGAATGATTGATGACGGAAGTATAGCGCACACTTTTGCACTGTTCTTTCGACATCGACATCGTTAAAGAGGATTACGAGTGTGGCTCAGCTTTTATGTGATATAATGGCAGCCTGCGCATCATGATACGTGATTCTTAAAAGTTTCCTCGTGATAGAATAATAATATTGTTATAAGGTAAGAATTAAAAACTGAAAATAGAAAAGAAAAGAATTATTAAATGAATAAAAGAAAAAGATAGATTTAAAATTTAAAAAATCGATGTTTCATGCGGGGTCATGGCTTGGTAGAGACAGGCTGCTCAATTGATGCATTTCGAAGTCAGAGTACCTGGATGACCATGTGACAAAAGTTAGAAGGAGCTCATCGAGGGCCGGCACTGACTGCCTACGATAGAACTTGAACAGTAACGCATCACCCCATAATTTATGACGGAATTATAGCGTAGAATTTTGCACTACTTCTTTGAGTATTGAGCTTATATACAAAGGATTGTGAGAGTTGCCTAGCCTTTACGTGATCTAATGGCGGCCCGTGCGTCTTGATACGAGATGCTTAAAATTCTCCCGTGATTGAGCATAACATCATAGTACGATACTAGCTCAACTCCGCACGGGACATGCCCGGCTGAATGGATATCTTGACCGAATCGGCAAAGCCGAAAGTGATTTGTGCGAATGTGGCATTGAGCGTGAAACAGTCCCGCATTTCTTGCTTCGATGCACACGGTGGAATGAACAACGTCGCGCGCTGATTGAAGCCGCAGGTCCGAACTTCGGTAGTCTGTCGCAGATGCTAGGAGGTAAACCTGGGACTGTAGAGGATGCGAGTGAACCGAGTGGAAGAACATGGAAACCTGATATCAAGATTGTCAAAACCGTTATCGCGTTTGCAGTGGAGACGGGACGGTTGGCTAATGAAGCGTGAGGAAGATCTGAATTGGTGACGCTATCAAATGTACATACTCTACGGAGCAGTGCACACTAGCTAGGGGGCTACATACGACCTAAGGTCGTGAAACGCCTGAGTAATAAATAAATAATAAATAAATAACATCTTAGTAATGATATTGTAATAAAAAAAATGAATTAAATTAAAAATAAAAATCAAAAATCAAAAAAATGAAAAACGAAAAATGAAGTATGAAAAAAAAAATTAATCTCACCAACTTCATGCTTTGCCTCCGAGCCCTTCCAAGCTACAGAATTATCCGAGGTCTATCGGTAACAGTACCTTTTTCTAGGGTGAATGTTACTTTCAGAATCAACAATTTAGTAGGAAATTCAGATTTAAGTGTTTTTGAATAGTTGCAAGGGTAGTCCACGGGAGGAGACCTGGAACGATGATAACAAGAGTGAAGATTTTAAGATATGCCCGATATAGGTATGGTGGTATTTACACTGATGTTGCTTCTCCTAAGAGAATCCAGCTCCTCCTAATTTTAGGGAAGACTGCGTGGGTATGGAGGCAAGCTACACGTGAAAAAAGCTAATTAATAAAGGCTACAATTATTCTGCTTACTGTTGCAACTGCCTGGGTGGTATGCTTCTACAATTTCTATGGTCAACACATCCAGGAGGTTCTAGGACAGTATGGTGCTCGAGCCAGCCTTGGCGCAAACACTATAACTGCCTTATACCTGGCAGTTGCATTCTCACTTGGGTCAAATTGCATGAATATCTGGCTTATCCGTCTGTAATTTCTCATAAATATCGTTGTTTTCGTTTCTTAAATTATCGTAGTCGAGTCGATTTTGACGGTCAGCGTTCGGTCTAGCAAGGATCTTCCAAACATTTGATTGGTAGTCAGTCTGTCCTGTCAGAACCTTTCATTTGAATTATTTCCAGCCGATTTATGCCAAGTCCAGGTACATGACAGATGGTGGGCAATAGAGCGGTTCAAAGCGAGTTTTCACGTATAAATTCTATTTCTCACAGGCTTTCTAGTTGGCATGAAACAGGGCATTTCAACACTATCAAGCTACATCATAAGCTATTTTTGCTTTACGTTCCAGATTAAAGGACAAAATCGCCAAGTGGGAAATTGCTCCTGATCGCTTCATGCCCTCTTCATAATCGTGACAGATAGCAACTGGCTATCTTCGTTCTTACTTAAAAGTCTAAATCATTGAACAACTTGGGTATACTTAACTTGCACATACTCCTACAGTCATGCGGGGTTGGATTTTGATGGTGCGCTATATTTTGTCACTCATTTCCTTTGGCTAAGAAGGGTACAATTACTATTGAGCCATAATCGGCAGGGACATTGGCACTTATGTCTATCGCGAAAGCGTCAGGAAGAAGTCAAGTTCCAATTCATGGTGTGTGACGGCTCTGACCCGGACCCTGTAGGCCAACCACGTGCCCAGTTGCTTTAGACTTGGATATATTCAATGGAGGATCTCCTATAAAGAAAGAGTTTCCAAGGGATTAAAATGCGGACTACATTGAGTGGTATCAACAACGTCGGTACTGGTATATGATGGTGAGCGTTTGGATTAATGCGATATGATCAGATGAAGATTTCAGGGTGTCTCAAATGCCTGAGAATAGTTTTACTATAAGCGATGATGGCGAGAAGCGATTGGGGAGAGAATACACATCAAGCTTCGCTAAAAAAAAGCTCCTAAGTTCCAGAAATATAAGCAATCGAACAGAGGGAGTTTCTAGTTTGGAAATTTTCATTCCAGGGCCATCCCAAGAATAGCTAGAGGCTTGCCCTGTTGTCTATATATATATATAATGGCAACTTCTAACCAGATCCTCTGTTGGGGGAACATTTAGAAAGGAAGCCCTTTCGAAAAGATTGGACAACAGGTCAAGCATTGTGCATCAATGTATAGATACTGATGAGGCCAGGAAAAACCCTACAAGCAACGCGAAACTTATTTTCGCCGACCCCTTATCAGATTCCCTCTTTTCCCTGTCCCTAAATTTTCAAAGCCCCTGGCTTATCCCATTGCCCTGCTCAGTCGCACAAGCTCTGTATGCGAGCCTCAAGTAAGGATTGGACCTCTACGTGGTACTTGAGATAAGTAGACATTCCTGGTGAAACTAAGCAAGTCTAAATGGCCTACTCGATACGCTTGGCCGTAGCCTGAATTAACTGTCAGAATCGCTTCATTGTTATGCGATCGGTTGGTTCATGGTTATATATGCAGCGGAGGTTCATCAACAGAACTTTTTGTCTCTCGGAAGAAGCACGTAGCATAGCCATATAACAATACATGCAGTACTAATTATTCTGTACACCGTGGCTATTGGAAGAAGATCTTGTCTGGGTTTCAATTTGGCGCTTAGGGTACAGTAGTTGTGTAATAACTCCAGGACTGACACTCAGCTAAGTGATGCATGCTTAGCCAGAGACCAGACGTTCTGTCGACTCACAAATAGCATGGCGTGTAAATCGACAATCGAATTCCTCAATCAATACAGTATCGGGCGTGATGAGATTGGTGGTAATCTTGAGGGATCTCATGGTTTTGTATTTAATCGCTGCGTAGTGTTTGGCTCTACCCCAACGGCCTTCCAATTCACGATAATCTTGACTACAGCGGTGACACGCAGAACATGACAATGGTCACTGAGAACTAGTGATATATTTCTAGGACTCTGCAATTCGTGTTGTGCAAGACCGACATAAACACTCGTAATTGTTCTTTCCACATAGTGTTCTCATAGAAAACCGTAATTTCTTCCCCTTCATCTATCTCTTTCAGTGCCACAATATGGGCTCTCGATCTCTCGGCCCGTACAATTTCTGAATTTCCCTTTCAGCCATGGTCCACAAATCGAGCAGGTCCTCGAAACATCCCTGCTGCTTGAGACCGAGAGAATAGAAGAAGACTGAAGACTTTTCTGATCTCTTTAATACCAACTATTTCTTCTTCGTCGGAGATACACAGACTCTGCTGAAAACACAGTAATCTGTCCTTTCTGAAAGGAGCCCTTGTCGAAAACGACGGCCTCTGATTCTAGACCGGAAGGATGCTCGGACTCGGCAATTCTGAAAGGACTATCGCAATGATAGATCCGAATGTAGCTTTGAAGCTGTCTATGCAACCACTCAGATTGGGAAATTGACTTCTTCAGACAAGACATTTGTAAAATTCTTTGCTCAGTATTGAATGAATCATTTTCTTCGAGTATCTTCTCTATGGCTTTTTTTATCAACTGTGCGAGGTGGACAGTGCCTAAACGGAGCTTTTGCGTGTGATTTCCTTGAGCTTCGCCCGTGGAAGGGAAATCTTGCCGATCACTAGGCCTATCGCAGTATCGTCCATTTTCGCTAGCATCGCTGGAGAGACGCGCATTATCTTTGACTTCCCATTGCGACGACCATTACAATAACGTTTCTTGGTAAGTTTCATTGATGTTAACTGCGAAAGTCTGAATATCCTCATGGGAGACATTCAGCGTAATATGTGCCAGGACGGGAAAGGCTCCGCTCACGCTGGATTGGGTGGAATACTAAATTTGGAGCTGTCCAAATTTGCACATTTGGCCGGCCGTACTGGACTAAATTGGTATTCCGTGGAACACAGCAAAGCGGCGACATGGTTATAGCTGAGAACAAAGCGTCTCCATAGAGGCCTAGCAAACATGGAAAGAAAGCTATTCGACGTCACTGAGTACAATATCGCCTTCCCCAATGCTCTCACTCAGGTAAAAATTGAAGGGTAGATACAATGGTAATTTGGAAGGGTTTGACAAGCCTTGGCCTTTTTGGTGGAAGTACGAGGTTTGTGGCTTACATACCACATTGTGCTGTGTTGAGATTGCCTAACTGTAAAGTGATAAGTCACGCGCATTAACGGGTAAAGAGGCGTTACCCGCCACTCTTGGGCTGTCTCGTAGACATCAAGGGAGAATGGGGATTTGCCCCAAGAAAGAGAGAGGTATAGTCAGATCCATCATGCAATCATCGCGAACATCGTCTATAATATAGACGCGATGACCGTGCCGTGCTCTTTAATGCTCTAGGCTACGTTGGGGTGTTTGTCTATGCTTAGAGAAGGACACTTCACACATAAGTGGGACGCAGGAGCAACGGAGCATCAAGTTCCGGCATGATACGTCACGGCGGAAATCTCGGCACTTGGTTGCACATGAAAGGCTAAAGTGAGCCTTGAATTTGCTCATCAAGATCCAGTTCCACTGAGCTTAGGAACCTGTCGTCAATGAAGGAGTGATAAAACACGATCTCATTAGATGTAGGGCTCAATTAGTGTCTAGCCTACGTCTGTACTATGATGTCAATAGAATGCATTGGAAAACAACGGGGGTGGGTACCAAGATGCTTCTTGCTTAGGTTTGTGACTAGGAAAGGCTCTCCAGAACAATCCGTGCTGGTTGATTAACACCAGGTTGGTATATCCATATTTAAGACGATACTAAAATTCTAGGAGGGTACTGTAATATGGAAAACAAAATTTACAGCACCCTCTGTGCCGTGGCAGAACTTTGTCAGAGCTTGACTGCTGGTATGGACGGCGAATGATCACGGCATGAAGCAGGAATGCTGGTACAAACAGTGCATTCTTGATATCATGAATGACGAGTATAACGAGGAGGGACTCATAGCTGACAGATACTAAGCTCGTAGAGCCCGAATCAAAGCCGTTAAGGAACGACTAACCAAAAGATATCTGTTTCGTCATGTGAATTTGCCGACCTATCTGTTTGTATACGACATTCGTCTCGCTGAATTCGTGGCTACTCTGCAATCATTACCACCCAACGAGATTTCTTCATATACTGTACAGAAAACGAAGTTCCGTAGGCGTTGCTCAAGCGTTAAAGACAGGTGGCCAATGATTGTCGGTCTGTTTTCGAATTGGCGGAGATGTCTAAAGACCGAAAATCAAATAAGCGCTAGTAGAGAGAAAAGTCTGGCCATCTAAGTATAAACTAAAACTACGCACCAACCCACGGTGGCTTTATATATTTTCATCCTTATATCCGAAAATAATGTCTGACAGTATATTTGCCAGCTTTTGATTCATTTGATAGACCAACCAGCACAGTACAGGGACGGTCAATAGGCCACAACAGCGATGGGCAAGCAGTCTACGAGACACAGCCCCGCAGGCGCATGCCTCGAAGCACAAGGGACGAATAAGAGCCCGAAAAACTGCAACCAGGGCTGACTTCGACTGACGATAGAGTTTTGACCTGAGCGGCTGTGCCGACTTCCGTGGGATACATATTATCTGGCCTATAAAGAACTAAGGCGACCCTGAATTCAAAACTTAGACATAGTATCATCATATTGATCGTGTGATATATGCCAACCAGCACAGCATCTTCTTCCTTGTCTAAATTATCGACATATGTTAACGTAAGCATTTCCTGTGTCGCTGTGTACCTACCACATGATCTCGGGCACCAGCTAATCAACGAAAAGATGTCTCTCCTGGATCTTCCTCTTGAACTTCTGTTTTGGGTAGCAGACAATCTGGACGGAGCCCAGGATCTACTTGCGCTGGTGTGCCTCAATAAAGCAGCGAATGCTTCTCTCCTTCCCTCTCTGTACCAATTCAATGTGAGACGACAACGCAGTTCAGCATTGTTTTGGGGCGTCCTCAAGGGAAATGCAGAATTCGTGGAAAAAATGCTGCGTGGTTACCAAGCAGACGTCAACACTACCGATGATAAATCTCGCACACCCATCTTTTATGCCCTTCGCGCTCAAAATCAGACGATCATTCGCATGCTTCTTTCCGACCCGAGAACGGATATCGATTGGCAAGATAAACACAAGCAGACGCCATTGATATACACCATTGCCAGGAACGCTTTGTCTGCAGACTCACTTCTACTGGATTTCAAGCCACGTCTGAATAGGAGAGATGAAAAGAAGCGGTCTGCTATCTGGTATGCCGTTGCACATTGCCATGAGGGCCTGGTTCAGGTTCTTCTGGGAAGGGGTAGTGTTATACGAATGTCGGATTACAGAAACATCTCATCAGTTGGTCTGGCCATTGTCAAAAAGAGCGCGGAGGTCACCCGCATGTTGCTACACCATCGAGAGTCTGATACAGGAAAGTGCTTACTGGAAGATGACAATGTCAGAGACCATTTGCTGCACCGGGCTGTAAAGGTGGGATTCCATGATATCATCGCGCTACTCGTTACCCATGGTGCGAATCCGAATACACGAAATAGGAATGGCCAGAGCCTCTTGCACCAAGCCGCAGAACGTGGTGACAAAGAGGTACTTCAACACTTGCTTACCTATGAACAGACATCCGCCGACGCCAGAGACAGGTTCGGTCGCACCGCCTTCCACATCGCAGCAGAACACGGCCAGAAGTCAATAGCACGTCTTCTCTTGACCTGTAGCGCAGTGGATATCAATGCCTTGGACAATAATGGAGCAACAGCGCTCTGTTTAGCTGTTCAGGCAGAACGTACCGCGATCGCCTTACAGATTCTTGCAGAAGACCATGTCGATCTCAACGTGAAAGGCCAAAATGGCAGTACAGCTCTTCATTCCGCGGCGAAAAGGGGAAATGTACCAATCGCGGCTGTTCTTCTCAACAATCATGATCTAGATCCGAACATTCGTGACGATGAGGAATGGACTCCTCTCACCTGCGCTGCTTCTAGGGGTGACTTATGCATGGTGGAACTATTGCTCGCAAGGACAGATATACAAGTGAACGTGCCACAGGCTTCTCCTCTATTCCATGCTGCGAGAGAGGACCATCGAGACGTCGTACGTCGATTACTCTGCCTTGATACCATCGATATCAATCAGAAATTTTGGGATTTTTCGCCGCTCTGTGTTGCATCCGAGATGGGACACCTTGAGATTACGAGACTACTTCTTAAGCACAGACCGCCACCCGACCTTAATCTCAAAACTTACATGGGAGACACTGCACTCTCTCTGGCGGCTTGCCATGGTCAACTATCGATCATAGATCTCTTGCTGAAAGAAAAAGGTCTGGATGTCACTGCTAGTGATAAGCTCGGGGACACTGCAATATGCAAAGCAGCTCGTAACGGACATGAGCATGTCGTTCAACGTCTCTTCAAGGATCCTCGCGCAAAGGATGGCAATGATATGAAAGTTGCCATTGAAACATCTCTGACTAGTAAAATCTCGCTTTATCTTCAGGGCCGCTTGAATGCGGAGGGCAACTTTCGCACTTAGTCTTAAAATGGGCTTTTGATATGTTATAGACAATTATCGACTGTATATATGGTTTTTGATGAGACGAGGGTTATATGGTCTCTTTTTGTTTGAATCCCATTTATTGTCTTGCGCCTCGAGTTACTATTCAACCAGTTTCATAGCCACCATTCTTGCTCTCGGTACACTCTGACACTAATAGAAGAGGAGTGCGGGAGAAAGTTTAAAGATTCCACATGCGTCTTCAGCGATCATCCGAGATATGCAGGCATCGGCGACCTCTCTGTCTTTCGCGCATTAGCATTCTGGAAGCGCATACGAGGCTCCACGCCTTGCGTCGGACAACCCTTCCGTCTTGGCCGATTAAGACGTGTCTATGCTCCATCTTTAGCACATTAATGTGATTGTACGAGAATTATATTTGGGAGAGCTGTTCAGTAACTTTCTCCACCTACTCAAAAGGAGAAAAATCCATCCAATTGTGTCATGATGCGGTGAGTCTTCAAAGCTCCCGCACTTTACATGCTCGTCATGTCCGACGGTCACGTTCAGGAAAATCTTACCTACCTTAGACCTGTGAGGTTACGTGATTATTCCCAATAAATCAGCTTTATCGAATTTATCGCAACGTGGGCGGGTTTCGCGTTTAATCTAGTTGAGCGAAGCAGGCCCCAAGCCAAGGTATCGGGTTCATCCAAGAGTGCAGTGACGCGATCCGCGAGGCTGCTCTATGGCGCGCGTGCGATGGGCGATCGTTGTTTTACTGCAAGCCGCAATGCGGGTCAACCATCAAGATTGCGATATTTGAGCCGGCATGACTCTGAGTTTCCATATGAAAAGGCCGTACGGCTACGTTAACTATGCACTGTACTCAGCCCCGCAAGGTACGACAGGAGACGATTGGAATTTTCGGAGTAACTGTTATTTGTCGAAAAACAGACTCGCATGAAAAGCAGTCTCAAACCAATGTTGTCTCAGTCAAGCTGATGCGTACCTTGGTTCTTTGGGTCTAACATGATCCCAGGAACCACATGGTCCCGAACACCCGGACAACATGCCGTGTCATAGCAGATGAGGATAAAAATATTTCGAGGTCGAGTGATGAAACAACAAAGTGCAACTTAAGATCTTTTCGGACCGCGAACGTTATATGTTTGACGACGGTACAGATCCGAAATATTTGCTTAGCACGGAATCTCGAGCTGTATTCGCGAACTTTGCCAAATTCCAACGTATAGAACCGATTGGAATCAAACCTTGGGCTCGTCATACATCATAATTTTTTTCAGAGAAGAGAGCAGCTCATCGAATGTCTCCAAGGGCTGTATCAGAAATCTTTCGGAGTATGCTCCCATGATATTGTTCTCCATCTTGGAACCTCGAAGCAGGTCGAGAAGAGACAAAACTAGTCTTCTCACAGTTACAATCAACGCGATAGCGTGATAAGATGTGCTAAGGGCCATGTCTGAAATCTAACAAGTTGTGGGATAGCTAAAACAAGGATCAAAAACATGAAGATGCGAATAGAATCCACTACGATGAAGCTATATCAAAATATGCAAAAAGGCCCGCTGCCAAATATGCAAAGTTATCCAGGAAAAAGCAACAACCGGAATTGATTGAGATCAACACCCAAGCTGGGTGTCGCAATTATTTAAGCCTTCTAGAAGAAGTATCCCAGAGATGGGTGACCTTTTTGTGTTCAATTCGGGGTTTTCAACGGTTCTGTCACACCACGTGTTTCTTCAATCCGTTGGATTGAGCAAAAAGATATTTCAAAATAAAAAGGTGCTAGAATTCCAGGCCTTGGTTGTAGAAAGGGCCTGCTTATGGACCGAGACTAGTCATTTGAAGACCGGCTTCTATGGATGCTGTTGCTGATTCTTCAAAGTCGAGCGGGAAAAGCAACTGACCACTGATAATTTTACCAATGTGCGTCCGTCCAATTCGCTGGCAATCTTTCCTAATCTGTGACATCAGAATCTCAAGGAATTTGAGAGGGCTCTGACTGAAGTCGGTCTTCATCCCCGGGAAACCTCGCTTGATGAACCCATCCGCTGCGACAACAATACCGGGAGGCGTTTTCATCGATGCCACTCCCAAAAATTCACAAAGGTCTTTGTACTCGGAATATGATTCAAGATACAGCTGCCCGGAAAACAGGTTGAGCAACATACGGAATATATCAGGTATTTCGTTTTGGACAACATCGTCGGGGACCGTGTATAGCGTAAGTCTATCCAACGAAGGGAATCCTCGGCTTTGGCGTGGGGCATACAAATGAAGAGTCACGACACGTGATTCTCGTATCTTGGACATCAAACCATTGGCCTCGTAAGGGCTAATGATCATCATGCGCAACTGAGGTGTTCCATCATCGACAGCACGGTTTCGACTTGTCAGGACCCATCTGACAGGACGTTGGAAAGCATCAGCAACAAAGTGTGAGCCCGCGGGAGTCTTGATGGTCTCAACAAAGTCCTTGGAAGCCAGTAGACTGGATGGGAATTGAGATACGTCCAGAAAGCACGCGGCGGAGGTATTGCGCAGCGTGAGGTATGCTGGCTCATAGGCCTCGGAAGACCTCACAAGAATGCCTGTGGTGACAAATGAAGATATGTGTGGATGGATATGGTGTGTTTCGGGTGTAGCACTTGGAGGCCTCTGGATCTGGCGTTCGCTTTCAACTTCTGGTGCGAGCTCGCGCTCCTGTTCCTCTTGAAGCGAGGACGAAGTGTCGAGACCTTCAAACTTGCGGCAGCGCTTCCAAATTAAATTCAGGTTCGAGCTAGTAACCGAAGGACAGTGAAATGATGGCCGCGCTTGGTGACCAGGTCGGTATCGCTGTTCAAGAGTTTGGCATTCGGGCTCGAGGAATTCCTGGGCTTGTCTCGGCGTCAGATCAAGGCAATCATTTTGGCGGTTAGCTTGCCACAGTTCCCGTTGGCGCTCGAATCGAATACCCTGGACCGCCCAAAGGGGTATACTGTAGCAGCTGTCAATCCAGGTCTCGGAAATGGCCCAGAGAAGCACGTCTGAGACTGTGATCCGAGAACTCTTGTCCTTGCCACTCAAGGTCAGGATGTTGAACTTGACCTCCTCTGGAACGCAAAAGACGACAGACTGTCCGTTGCCCAATTTCCTCATCCTCATGCACGCTGGGGCACAGTCAGTCCTGCCTTTGCCTGATATGAAAATTCCTCATTTCGTACCTTGAACCAATTTGTCCTTCGTAATACCCGGACCCAGCGTGACCGCCGCACGATAATTAGACGGGAGCTTCAAATCGATTCCTCTGGTATGTGCTTCGTCCAGGAAAACAAAGCATGCTTCCATTTGTCTTGCAAATGGTGAAATTTGCAATAGTTCAACCCGCCCAGTTCGATCCAGGACGCAGATGTCGTCTTTGTCGTTTACAAATACCACCGCTTGGACTGGTCCTTCTTTTGGGAGCATTTGTAGCCAGTGCGCTGCCAGGCCATGATTACTGAGCTCCAGAATCTGTGCGCCCACATCAAGAATTACCTGAGCCGGTGGATTCAGACCCAATACCAGTTCCAATATGATCTCGGCGTCTAACTTGCATGGCTGGACTTGCTGCGGAATGCAAGCCACGGAATTTTCTGGCCGCAACAAATATTCCAGGACCAACGCATTCGTGTGGTTTTGCTCCGGCAGGTCAAGTTGTGAGACGCTCAGCGGTAGGGTTTCTCGTGAATCATTCGTCCCACTAAACCCTACTGTAGGATGTGTTTTGATCTCCCCAATATCCCAGCCCGACGCAGACAACTTGTCAGGAAATTCCTTCATTTCTTTCGGAAATACGACGTGTGTCAAAAAGTAGTCTACAGTAGCTTTGCAGAACCGTAGAGCGGGGAACACATGATCGGTACAATGAGACCGGTCATCCAGATTCACTCCCACCAGTTGCTGGTAGGCGGGTGAAAGTTTAGAAGCGTCTTTCGTCCACTCTTGATACTCTGCACTGGCTTGGTCAGACCCGACCAGATGATTGAAAGCAAGAAATATATCGTCATCACCAAGTCCGGCATAATAGTAATTCAGACATGTCAACAGAATCACGACATCGGGATGGCTGAATTCCGAACGAAGTGAAGGGCTATCCTTGGCTCGATATGGCACACAAAGTCTTGTCGGCGGCTTACGGCTCCTATCAGGCCCATAATTGACGCGCCATCGTTTTTGACCCAAGCAGAAGGCTAGAATTCCCCCCGCCAGCAGACCGCGTATCAACAGGAGAGATGCCCGTGTGCTTTCCCCCCAAAATCCTGCGGAATCGTCGCACTCCACTGCTGCGGTTTCCTTCACCGTAGGTTCAGGTTTCATAATGTAGGTGTAGACGGCATCTCGAATGGGCTGAGTCTGCCTCGAGATTGACAGAGAGCCAATACCATTCTCACATATGTGCCTTCCGACGTATTGAACCAAAGCTTTCTCAGCATCCTGTTTGAGCAATCGTATCCGTGGAAAACCGCCGCATGGCTGCTCGCTCACATCAATGGAGTCGGGGAATTCGGAGTGAACGCGACCAGGATAAGCTCGAACCAGTTGTAGCAGTTCTTGTACCACGATCCATCGTTGTGGGCTGAGCTCGACGGGGCGTTGAGATCCCATGGTATAGATCAATTCAAATTTGACGCTAAAGTTTTCATCGCTTTCGTCCACAATGTCCCGGGAGTTGTGTTGGAAGAATTGCAATGTGCGAAGTAGAGAACGGCCCACGGCGCATTTACCAGCAATAAAACACTCAAGGCTCATCAGTTTCAACGATAGTATATGTTCGGGTTGGACGAGCAAGACACCGCCCTGCGACATGCACTCTAAGCACATGCGTTCAATCTCCTCCGCTTCGGCTTTTCCAAGTTTCAGAGAGCGTGTAATGGGCATGTGATATACACGCCGACCCAAGAGACCACCCAACTTCGCGACCAGCATTTGAAACATCTGTCGTGATTGTGGCTTGGCCACAAGCACGCGGGTTAGACAAACTCCATTCGCAAGATCCGCTACCACCATAGGAACGATAACTGAAGATTTCCCTTCACCCATATTCAATTGCATGACGGCATTCTTTCCAGAGACGAAGTGCCTCATTGTCGCTGCAATTTCCTCCTGAATGCCTCTTATCAGGATTCCGTTCTCTATCTCTAGCAGAAGGGTCTCTGGAAAGTGGATTGGCTGCCAGTTCGTATGTCCTGAATTTTCGAGTTCTTTCAGGAGTTCATCCGGGTGATTGAGAAGGCCAGCAAGTCGTTTCGCTCGCTGCAATTTAGTGATCGAGCACCCGTAAGCAATGAAACATTTTTTCCACTCTAGGCCTAGAGGACCCCATCGATGGCGCGACAGTTGCTCCAAAAAAAGGACTGGTGACAGCCTTGGGTACTGCTGCAGTTCCAGGGCTAGTTCGATCACCTTTGCCTTGAAAGGATGCATCATCCCTGACCAGGTGCTCTTCTCACGAGGGCAGAGCTCAGACACAAGAGCTCGATGCACCCTACCGACATATGCTTGACACGATGCAAGATAGTTCAAGATAGATGTTTCCAGATCTCCTTGGGCCAAATTGATGTGCTTTGCTTGTCTGCCATCGTTCAACGAAGTAACGCTGTTTTTTAACTGTTCGACATAGTTTTTCTCGTATATGGACTTAGCTTGTATGCCCAAATAGTGTAGCAAAGCCAATAATGTGGGAGCTGGAGGTTGTGCTGTCGATGATGTAGTGAAAAGGTTCCTTAATTGCGGCTCTTCCATGTCGATGATTGGCTGCGGGCCAAGTAGATCATTAAAGAGCACAAAACCACGTTTCTTCGGTACACCTTCAGGTGGCTGTGGTAGCTGGTAGGGTTGAATCTCGACCTCTTCGATCGGTTGATGGCAAATGACATTCGCAATGTCCGTGATGTATCTCTTCAGATCTCGATTGTCGAACCAGATACTGAACAATTTCGATACTTTAACAATCATCTCTTGTGCATCAAAGTAGTCATTCACTCGTGGATTTAATAGCGAAGAGGGTGATCGGGTGGGCCACTCGCGTTGGAAGTGGAGCAACAAATTTTCCATCATCGATCCTCGATTTTTGTTCCGGAGTCTATCCCTGCGCGACATGAGATTTGAAATTGTCTCATTTGCTTCGGGCGCAAGTCTTGACTCTGGAGTGACTTTACGCTGTTCCGACTCGATTTCACGGCGAATTGCATTATTAATCATCTCAGTTCCCTCTGTTGGCAAAAACAACGCACTGGTTGGCAGATGGATTGAAGCCAGCTCTGGAACCAGAAAAAGTGAAACAATTGTCTCAAGGGCAATCATGTTAGCTTCTTTGGAGAAAGCAAGAGCTGCAAGCCAGATCATGAGCTGGAAGTCACCGAGGCGGCGGGATTGTGAGCGCGCGAGGTGGTGTATACTGCACCAATTACTGACAAGAAATTCTCTCGATTCCAGTATCCACTCAGCATCGTACCTCAGCCTTTTCGTGTCCAATGAAGTATCAGGGCCATGAACCCCGATGGGTAAAGAGAGGAATTGCCAAAGATGCGAGGTCAACTGTTCGGGTTGAAGCTTGCGGACAGAAGGGATCCCTTCGTAAAGCATCTTGCAAACGGCAAAGCTTCGAGACGCTGCGCAAGATATCCGATTCTTGTCGAGGCTGTCGTACATACTGTCGTACTCCTGCGTGTGATCGTCGGCGCCGAATCCTTCGGCGCGGAATGAAGATGTGCGGATTCGCTCCCGCAGAAACAGCGCTGGCTCCACATGTGGAAGTGACGGGTGGTTCAGCTCTGTCCGAAGTTGAAAAATGCTCATGCGACGGTTTTGATCCAGTATATTTGTGACTTCCTCGCGAAAGCCATGGTGCTGAGAGAGGCAGCCTAGGCCTTGCCGCCAGTAGATGCTCTGCATCACTCGCTCATCTTCAGGATAAAATTTTCTGGCAGGAGTAAGAGATGCGATGCTCTTGAGGAGTTCAATGTGTTCTGTTTGCAAGCGATCAAAAGACCTCAGGGACGCGGACCGAAGAATAGACAGAGCCTGCTCGGTACCGGTCTTCTTGGTGAGTGGATCTGGCAGGCAGAAAGACGTAACAGCATGCAAGTACGTGAGATATAGCTTGCTCTGTAGGCTGCTATTGTCCAAAAGTCGTCCGAGCTGGCGATCAATGGGATACGCATGGATGGTGGTCGCAGGTTGCCAACCGATCTCGATCCGAACGTGATTGCCATCTCTGGCCCAAGATAAAGCTCCTTCAGGTATGAGGACCACTTGATCGCCAGAGTCACGGTTCGTAAGCAGGAGAGTGTTGCGTAGCCCAACCAATGAGTCAAGGGCTTGGTTGCTATCGACTGACATGCCGGGATATTGTCGAGATTGGATTGCAGAAGTCTCTGACTTGAGGATAAATTCCAATCGAAGGCGCGGCAGCTCAACATGTAGACTGGAAGAGGCCTCGTGGAAAATACAATGCACCTTCAAAGCCTTTTCAATTGGCCGGAAAACATTGGATAGTAACTGGGCCGTTCGGCACATGGTGCTGACCAAAGTTGTTCCGTTCCTCTTGAGGCTCCAGGAAGTTTGACAAGAGCTTCTCTGGAGCTGCCAGTTTTGACTGGATGACAGCCATGGCGCTCCCATGGGTCGGAATTCCACCAGGTCTCTTGAGACCGAGTACCAGTGCGCATAACCTTCCACAAACTCATCTGGAAAAAAGCCAGCAAAAATTCTAGACGGAACCAGTTGCCAGACTTGCTCGTCATCCTTCACCGCTTTGACTATCATATCAGAATCAGTGGACTCTGGCACGGTCTCTTTTCCGAGGTGTAATGTGTAGCCCGAATACTGCTTTTGACACGAAAATCGCATCCCCAGTGTGTTGCTGGGCATAACTTCCAATTGAGATTTTCCGAATAAGCTGCGATATGTTGGATGAGACTCATACTCAGAAGGCAAACGTGCAAGCGGGAGGCCATCCACAAGGAGCTCTCCAGTCAAGAGGTTGTAGTGCACCAACATGTCTTCGCTAGACCCGGACTGGCCGGCAATCCGAGTAAACAACCAATATGTCACGTCGTTAGACACTCTGGACCACTTTGAGGTCTTATCATAGGCAGCCCAGGCTGCATCGATGGCCAGATCTAGTCCTGGGTTCTTGCATTCAACGATACGGTCTGCAAGAATCATATGGCTGCGATAACTCAGAACTTGCCACCGATGATACAGCATCTGAAGCAATGAGCCTGGTTCTATTGTCACAGAGTTCCTCCCGTTCCAAATGACTGAACAGCACTGCAGAAAGATCGAAACATCCGCCGAGGCGGCGAACATAGGCGCAATGGTTTCTGCATTGAATGTCTCTGCGCAGACTAAAGCGATATGAACGCTCTTTGCAACTAAATTGATCTTTTGTGTATCATCGGTAGTCTCACTGGCTCTCATTCTGACAAGATTAACCCAGTGGAAAGCAGACCGGCGAAGCTCATTTAGAGACTCAAGGCAAATCGCACGGACTTTCTCAGAAGGAGACAAAGACAAAATCCTTAAAACTAGCCGAATAAGGCTATTGAGCCCATGTATGGTCTCCCAATTTTGCTGGATCCTCTCCATTGTCTCTCCAATCCGCGATAGTAGCTCGACTGTGAATAGGTCGTCGCACAAAATGGCGTGTCCTTGTCTCAACGTCGCGTCTGCTTTAGGTGGGCCCGCTTGATTGATTATCTGGAGCACAAAGATCATGGTTTCGATTTTTTTCATGTCCACCGATGGCATTGACAGTTCCAGCAGAATATTTTGCCATTGGATCTCCAGTCCCAGGGGCATGGTTGCAAGGGCCTTGTATTCTTCCAGTGACATGCCAGCAGGGGCATCGCACTGTGTCGCAATGACAGTATTTGGTGACGGTCCATGTGGATTCAAGGCAGGTCGAAAGAGGAATTGCTGCAGTGTTGAACTGTGTGCCGGGAGCTGATAGGTGCAGAATGTCTCTGTTTGATGAGTCCAGTCAAAGCCGCTCACAAAACATCCGAGAACATTGTCAAAGTATTGAAAGTAAAGTCCATTGTTGAGGCAGACATCATTTTCCGTCACATTGAGAATTAGCCTGTCGCGTCGATGAGTTCTCCCGTGAGGCTTATCCTGAGAAAGAAGACTGATCCGCTGGTCACGCCCGTGGTTGGTAAAGAACGAAGAGAGCCCTTGATATGTGTGTGGACGATGCTCTGCTCTGGGTCCTTCCTCCACCGCGTACTTCATATTTAAACATCGATGCAGGAAAAACAACGTGGTATCACGCCAGCTTCCAAAGGGCTCGGGTACTCGAAGTTCGAAAACAGTGGCTTTGGCCCTTGTACGATTGGTCGGCAGAGGCCACTCATGTACATTGATTTCGATTGACTCGGCCTGCCTCTGATAACGTTCTCGAGGGCAATCACTGCTGTGGGCTCGATCCCTAAGCCCCAGTCTCCTATCCACAGTGATGTCGACATACTCACATGGCGTCTCGGATGATAATGCCATCAATGCCCGGTATTGTTGCTGCTTTTTCCGAAGCTCGGCCTTTTTCGTCGTCCTCTCCTGAGTGGCATTTTCTTCGATGGCTGCAAGCAATTGCTGATGTGTGTGAGACTGCTCGAAGTATCGAACAGCGAAACAAGTGGAAGTCCCGAATTCCTGGAAAATCTTCGGGCCATGGTAGCGAAGGTGCGCCTGACGTCGACTCAGGTACTTTTCAGCACACGCCAACCTCTCCATGTGCGATCGAAATGGCAGCAAAAGTGATTGAAAGCAGTCAACTGGTATGCATGCGTCATAGTCTCTCAAGGTCTCATGTCGGTGAATGGCGGATTTGTCGCAGGCAATCCACAGCTCTAAGAGGGTAAGGAGCATGAGTGATGTGGCTTCAGGGTTGTCTGCATACAACGAAGACGCTTTCTCGAAATATCGAATCATCAAAGCACCAAGTTGACCACAGGTTGCCTCCTCGCTCTGATGAACCTCCAGCCACGCATTGAGATCCGAAGCAACCCAATCCTCAAAAGCAGCAAGGTTATACGCTTGGTAATCAGAATCGTGCGAATCGAGGTAATGTGGAAGCTCTGTTCGTTGGTATTTGATCAACTTGGGTTGCGGCTGGGAATATTCTCTGCACAGGCGTTTGTTGCTTCGATTTTCTATGCTCTCGAGGTAGCGGTCAAGGCAAGGAAGCGCACATTGAATATCTTGACGGAACTTCAAATCACGTAGCAGTGCCATGTTGATGGTATGGGTATTTTTGCTTCTAATCTGCGTCCACTGGCCTTGAACTGCGCTGCTTGTACGACTCAAAATTTCCCGAACTGAGGGGAACCAAGCCGGCTCATCTGCCAAGTCAAGCCGCCCCAATTCAAAAAGCCAGATAAACCCACAAAATTTCGCGAAGGCTCCGGTACATATTACCGCAACCAAAATGCCTCCCGCCACCCAACCTATCCACTGGAGCCAATGAGCCGTTCAAATCCAGCTGCAGAAAACAGACATCGTTGCTTGTGGCAGTTTAATGGGTAATCTGCTCCTCTTCGCTCGAGGCTCAGACAAAACATTCAGGATCCTCGTCGAGGCTGTCGGGGACACAGTATTCTTTCTGCGACGTGAGAAGTCGCCCTTCGAGACTATCCCAGGTGTTTATGGGTATGGACACTCGTTTCCGGAGGCATATACAGCCTGGGCATACGACATGCGGGGTTCGGAGTCATACCAGCGCATATTAGAGTACGAGTTTGCGGGTATGAAGGCTTTGATTAGATTTGAAGGAGACGGCTTTTTGCCAGAGCGTGTTCCAGGTCATGGGGACAGACCGAAGGCGCCGCCTTCCGGGCTTTCTTCAAATTCTCAGTCGTACTCGGATACTAGGTCTATTCCTAGGGATACGATGGATGAAGAGTTGCTCGAGTCGATGGCCAATACTGCAGACTCGGCTGCATACCCAACTAAATCGACAGAGCAGACAAAGTCTCTTCGTATTGAGAAAAGGGGACGGCGCATCCCTCAATCTACAGTGTTCGATTTAAAATCTCGATCAAGGACAAAGATAGATGCTGATACAGCGTCAGAAGAGATGCCCAGGTTGTGGGTTGCTCAGATCCCAAACTTCATGCTAGCACATCATGAATCCGGAGTCTTCACATCGATCAAGATCATTGATACAAAAGATGCTATTCAAGCATGGGAGGAGGAAAATCAAAAAGCCTTGGCAGAGTTTGCGGCCCGTTTGAGGAGGTTGGTGGCATTTGCAAGGAGTATGGAGAAGTTTGAGATTGTTCGGGAGAATGTTGGCAAAGAGCTTGAGTTACGAGAGCAGGGAGGGGATATCACTGGTGTATTACCGCCTGATTTAATGGAGACATGAGAGCATGGCAGCTAGACCACTTGAGGATGTGATTTCAATGAGATATTTAGTACAGCAATACACGTGCTCCCTTACTTCGTTAAACAAGTTATTCCAACGGTAAAACAAGAAATCAAGATAAAACCCAGTTGCTCAAGAGTGGACATCAAATTCTATCTATCTATATATAAACGGTTCGGATGAGACGATACTCATAGTGAAGGCGCTAGGTAGATATTCAATATTTATGGCCAGCTTCGAAAAGCTTTCGTTCACTGCTTCCGCCCCCTTTCCTATGGACCCCTTCTTGACTGCTATTGCTTTCAGATCCAATTTGGATTGAGGTGGTGCTGTTGGGAGTACGGAGTTGGTCACGATTTCTTTGTCTTTCAGTAACTTAAACGAAACATTAATTCTGCCCTCGTTCAACTTTCGTGGGCATTTTTAGCCGTACAAATGTTACAAGCCGGATATCACAGGAGCACGGATGCGGGAGCTCACAAAAAAGACGTGCGTTCCGCATGATCAAGACCAGACTAGCTGTAAGATCGGCTCACAACAAGCTTTTTGTATCCTGCAGCAGGCTCGACTGGTAAAATACGAACTGCAGGCTAATTTTCCAGAGCTGCCAATGCGGGAGGCCGCCAATGCGGGAGGCCGCCAATGCGGGAGGCCGCCAATGCGGGAGGCCGCCAATGCGGGAGGCCGCCAATGCGGGAGGCCACCAATGTGGGAGGCCACCAATGCAGGAGGCCGCTCATGCAGAAAAAGTCAAAGTCAGTAAAGTGGATATCTTCCTTACTGACTTACGCTATCGAAAGTCGTTTAGCGACGCGATTCAATCCTAGGTCTCCTATCTATCTACCAAGTTATCTGTCCTATCGTCTCTCTGCATAGATACCAAGCAATGGCCCCAGTAATACATCGTTAGAGCTAATAGCTCTTGTAATCCGGAGCAAAAGCGCACATCGAAAAGTTTTTTACACCGCTGTTATCTCAGGATATGGCGGTACACCGAATAGGGACATTAGGTCTAGGCCATAAATAAGAGATATCCAGTATCTAAGACCAGACCGAAATTCCAGAATAAAGATTTTGAAAATGTCGAGCTCCAAAAACAGAGAACATCAGAGTGGTTCGTTACTATCTACCTCGATGATCTTTCTCAAAAAAGATTGCGTTTTTTCTACAGGTGACCACGAGGCTGATCACGGATTTAGATCCGAATCTAGCATATCACCTGAGTCTCTTGAAGATTGATGATTCTGATGACCGCGACGACGACATCGTGCTAGCTCCCATCTTCACGGGCCCAGTTCTCAATCAATCCGATCACACCCCATCCCAGTTTGGCCTATTGGGAGGATTGAAGAAGCTAGAAGCACCTGGCTTTCCAAGTTTTCGCCAACAGCTTTTTGAAAAAGACCCGCGACTATTTTTCAATGTTTCATCGCCATCAAGCACCTTCATCTGCGGCTCTCAGGGCTCGGGTAAAAGCCATACGCTATCCTGCATACTGGAGGGCTGTTTGATTCCCTCCGAGGCTGGTAGACTTTCAAATCCCTTGACAGCTGTCGTTTTTCACTATGACACTTTCATTTGCGATAATGGCGGCTCTCCTTGTGAGGCTGCATTCCTCGCGTCTCATTCTCAGATCAATGTCAGAGTTCTGTGTGCTCCAACAAACATTAGAACTATCCAGGTAATATAAATTTACTCTCGAAATGTTACTGCCTCTAACATATATCTTAGAGGACCTACGCAAGGTTCAATATCAAGGTGGAGCCTTTACAGATAGATCAAGCCAACTTGAATACCAAGCGCATGCTCGATCTTATGGCTGTGGGCCAAGATAAAGGGCCAGTACCTTTGTACATGCATACCGTCCAGCGTATTCTACGAGAGATGCGCCTTCTGCAGCAAGAGCACGCATCCCAATTCGATTACCAAGAATTCAAAAGGCGGGTTCTTGATTCTGATCTTCTCCCTGGTCAACTTGAGCCATTGAAACAGCGCCTAGAGACGCTTGAGAGCTTTATGCCTTCCCAGCAAGCAAAGCCACCGAGTGGGCTAAACAAAAAAAAGGGAAAATGTCAACGCACAGGCTCGAGCTGGGCACCAAAGGTCAGACTCTGACAGTCAGCCCTAGTATCGCAACGAAAAACTAATTTAACTTCGCCAGCCATCACAATTGACGATCATTGATCTTTCCTGTCCGTGTATTTCTCCTGATACGGCGTGTTCCCTGTTCAATATTTGCTTTGAAATATTCATGGAACAGGACACGAAAATTGGCCGAGTAGTTGCACTCGACGAGGCCCACAAGGTTCGTCACTCTCAAATAGAATCTCATGCCGATAGCCGTTGACGCGCTCTGTGTAGTATATGAAAGATTCAGTCGAAGCGCGCAACTTTACAGACACCCTTCTTTCAACTGTCAGGTTGCAACGCCACCTTGGGGCCCGCATCCTTATTTCCACCCAAGAGCCAACAATTTCAAGCGATCTCCTCAGTCTATGCTCGGTCACCATTGTCCACAGATTCTCCTCGCCAGCATGGTTACATGCATTACAAGGGCACGTGGCGGCGGCAGCTTTGGGGACACAACCCAATAGGGAAACAACGGCCGCCACTGAAGAAGACTTAGCAGCGCCCGAAATATCAGGTAAGTTCTCATTGTTCTACCGAATTGTCAATCTTCGGGTGGGTGAGGCCTTGCTGTTCTCCCCTGCCGCGGCATTGTGCTCTGCGGCAGAAACACCTAGCTCTCCAGGCTTGAGTAGACTAGGTGCTGGATATTTAGTCATCAAGATCCGAAAAAGATTGACGGAAGATGGTGGAAAAAGTGTTACATCGTCTTAGGAGTGCAAGATGAGCAAGATGAGCTAGCCATTAAACGATTCCACCTCATTGCAAATGGCCTGTGTTACCACTTATCAGAAATGATTAATCTTTTAAGATTTTTATCAAACTTCAACTACGCAGGACCATGTCTAGACACGACGCTTTATGACTACAACTTGTCTATTCTATTGAAGGTAGGGAATACAACACACACAGAAAACAAGCAATGAGAGTAAATCTCCGCGAGAAAATATGGTTCTGACTCTACATGATTGAGTGACCATATAAAAGACTCAATGCACCTACGTGGCCTGTGTACTCACTCTAAAGCATCAGTGCTCTCAAGAAAAGACTAGGGGCTTTTTACTTCGAGTATATAGCTCTGAGGAGGGCGCTTCTGGCCAAGTGAAGAACCCCTGGCGAGCGTTCACAGGGCCTAGGATCAAATCTTACATTCCGGTGAACTCCTGCGCACTTTGCTAAGTTCACACGGTATGTGGCATGTTTAATATCACGTTGGAGCTCTAAAGCAGAATTTAGCGTCGCATGATATTCCTAGTTAGTACTGAGGTAATCAAATCACCAGCCAGTTCATTGACTGATTGAATGAACTATGTCATTTCCCCACAAATAGGATGGGTCGGGTGCGCGCTGACCCATTTTGTCCTAAAGGGTGACTAGCGGTATACTTAGTTGAGCACAGTATCATCAGCTGAATAAGATTCTCGAGTATATGACAATGATTAGCTCTAGAATCGAGACAGTCCCACAAAAGCCCAACTGAAACCAATCAGAATGCCCGAACTTTCTATCACTAGGTGGACTGTCTCCCTATTTCCATAGGGCTCAGGTTCGTCTGCTCCCACGCAGTAAAGCGAAAGTTTGATTTTTGAGCTCAATGGTTCTTGGAATATACTAAGTTTTCAATGCACTTTTTGGAAGTTTCGCCGATGCTAATGACGAGATGAAGAAGCAAAAATGGCGCCCGTGGAAATACGAATGATGACGTATGGAATGAATGGCAAACATTCTGGATAAGTAAAACAAAAATTAAACCTGCCAGATAGGGTCTAGGAATACTTACTGCGGAGGACCGTGCATTTGAACTGACTCACGATTCTGCATATTGTTTCACGTACACGTCGCACGGTGTGATTGGCGCGAGAGATTCCGCAATGGTCACCCTTGTTTGATACATCATATGCACTTCTTCACGCAGGTAGGATGATGCCCATCTAAGTATAAGAAAGAGATAAACTTCAAGCATATGCGTCAAGTTGAAATCGTATCTCTCGGTTGTGTATGATATCAAGCTTCCTTGATTTTGTCCAATTTTCTTACCACATTGACCGCCAAGATGAGCAACGTGAAGCCCCGCGCCTACCAACTTGAAATGTTTGACATGAGCATGAAGAACAACATAATAGCTGTGGTAAGATTCAAGCTTCAATAGGTCCGCGGTATGCCCAAGACTGAAAGCGAATCAATAGTTGCCAACGGGAAGCGGAAAAACTTATATGTGCGTATTGCGTGATTGGATATCAGATGACCTAGCATTGATGTTTCAGTAGAGCTAGCATGCGAATTATGGCGGAACTGGAACGCTGCCAGGAACATCAGGTAGACAAATTCCCCGTCGCTGACCACGAAGCACTACTAGACATTGTTATCTTTAGATGGTGTGGTTCTTGGTACCGACCAAGGTCTTGTGCAGCCAACAGTTAGAATATCTGTCACGATTTATGCCCGCAGTCAGCATGAGAATGCTGACAGGAGATGATGAAGTTGACTGTTGGCGCAATCAACGTATTTGGGACACGGCTCTTCGGGGAATGAAAGTCGTGTTTTCTACCCATGCCGTGCTCGCCGATGCACTCACTCACGGCTTTATATCACTGCACCAACTTGCTTTGATAGTGTTTGATGAGGGTGCGAACTGAGAAGACCGGATCCTTGCCTTTATCAAGCTGACGATATACAAGCCCATCATTGTATGAAATCACATCCAGGAAACCGCATCATGCGCGATTTCTATCATGTGGCCAAGCTAGAAAACTCGACCCTTCCCAGTATCCTCGGCCTCACAGCCTCAGTTGATGTGGCTAAAATTCCGTGTGTGAAGCCGTGCCATGCTGAACAGAAATGCAACTAACAAATTTCAAGGAAGCTTGAACAAAACCTGGACGCAGCCTGTCGAGCGCCATCACTACAGCGTGAAGAACTGACGGAGTATGTCCCTCACCGGAATCTCACTAGAATTTCCTACAACCAAATTTGCGATGGCATGGTAAGCTCTCCAGCTTTTCTGGACACACTGGAAAAGGTGGTCATGGAGTTGCGTGAACACAGCAAAAGCGAAGTCTATATCCCTAGCGAACTTTTCAAGGTCCCCTCGAAAGCGCGGGCTATTTGGCATCACTTAGGAGCATGGGCTTTACAACACTTCTTGACAAAAACCCTTCAACAGTTCGTCCAGCACATTACTAAACACAAAACTGTTTCGTCTGTTCGGTCATATAATCACAGATTTACGGCTTTGAGAACCGTACTGAACAGTATTGTGGACGGGCCCGTTATCAGCCTACAGTTGCCTAGCAGCATTTCGAATAAAGTGTCACAACTCCTATCATTTCTGAAAGAAAAGAATCACTCGGACTTTTCGGGTATCGTTTTCGTTCGAGAAAGGGTAACCGCTCATCTTCTATCCGCGCTACTTGGTGCTCACCCATGGACTCGAAATACGTTCCGATGCGCGCCCTGTGTCAGCAGCTCTGTCCGATCTGAATCTTGGGCCAAACAAGACGCTTCATCTGTTGAAATGAATGAGGACGTGGTGCTGAATTTCCGGAGTGGCTTGAAAAATCTGATCATTGCTACCAGCGTGCTAGAAGAAGGTATTGATCTCCCAGCGTGCCACCTTGTCATTTCTTTTGACCCTCCAGACAATATCACATCTTTTATCCAGCGCCGAGGTCGAGCACGACAGGGCGTTTCGGAATTTGTTGTGATGAAAGCAGCAGATGATGAGTTCATTACCGCGTCTTCAAAGCAATATGGCGACCTTGAAAGGCAAATGCAAGATATATGTCTGGACCACCAGCGAAGCTATCAGGTGCCAGAGATAAACGACAAACAATTAGACGAGGTCTTTCTCCAACTGCGATTGGACACGGGGTTTGCTTCTCCTGTCTCAAGATTGCCTATAAGCTAGCTGACCCATGTCAACCTTCTGCAGTGCCCTGTTGACCAGCGAAAACGCCATATCCCATCTGTATCATTTCTGCGCAACCCTGCGAGGTGAACCGCCTAGCGAAACCCATCCCACGTTCTCGTACAAGAAGAACAGTGAGGGACGGACACGATCAACAGTTTATCTGCCGAGCGGCATCGACCGTTCTTTACGGATTGTGAATGGCCACCATTGGTGGGGAACCAAGCAGTCAGCCCGAGAGGATGCCGCCTTCCAGGCCGTGCGTGCCTTGCATGGTCACAAACTCATAGATGATCATCTTCTTCCTTTGTTTTCGGACGACCCATGGACCAGTGAGATTCAAGAAAATGATATTCTCGCGGAGCTTCCCGATGGAGAAAATCTGATTAACTTCTGGAAAGGCATTCCGGGGCTTTGGACAGAGAGAAAACTGTACAAGTGCCGCATCAACTTCGCCACAAACGGGGAGGACCGGCCAGAACTTGCAATGGCGCTCTTTACGCCTGTCAAGCTACCTGTGAATAGCGACCTAGATCTTTACTGGGATAAACAAACCCCATTCACCGTTACCTTGCAGCCTCTCAATACCGAGACTGCTATTTCACCGTCCTCCAGATACCTTCTGCGGGAGGTCACGACGCTACTCTTCCAATCGACGCGCGCAAGTCTTGCACAGGAACAGTATCCAGAGTTTTTGCCTTTTTTCACCCCGGATCTTCCTTTGCAAGATTTGAAAAACTGGCTCAGTGTCAATCAAGGGTCTATCACCATTGGTGGGGGCCAAACTAAAGTTCCGATTCTTGCCCCCTCCGGCTTTATCCGCAGCCCTAGCCTTTATTTTGTCCCACACATTTTTGTGAGATGGATTCAAGGGCTAGATCCCAAGGAGCTGTTTGTTGAGTGCCGCAAATTTAGAAAGAGAAAGAACCTCCTTCAGCGAGCTCCGTTATCTTCCAGAACCTTGAACGAAGCCGAATCCTCCAAAACAACCCGCGTAGCGGCCGCGGAATGCATCCTTGACTCCCTGCCCTGGGAACTGGGTCAAGCCAGCCTCGCGATTCCGCCAATCATACAACTTCTGCATCGACATCTCATGGCAAATGAAATACAAACCAAGATGTTTAAAGATCTACCTGTGATCGACTCAAGCTATCTCCAAGAAGCAATCACAGCGCCTTCTTCTCAATGGCCAAGCAATTACCAGCGCTTGGAATTTTTGGGTGATTCCATCCTCAAGTTTGTGGTCGCCTTACATGCCTTTTCCAAATATCCTTTGTGGCATGAAGGCTATCTGTCAAAGTTCAAGGACCTGCTCATCTCGAATGAGAGGTTGACGTGCGCAGCGGCCAATGCTCATCTAGAAAGGTTTATCTGTGCTGATTTCATCACACGAAAACACCCAGTCTTCTCACCGGTTGTGGATCAATTGCAGAATAGGACACTTCCTAGAAAGGTTTTCGCGGATGTGGTCGAAGCGCTCACAGCAGCAGCCTATGAATGTGGTGGAATACCGCTCTCCCAGCAGCTTCTTGGCATATTTCTCCCGGAACTTTCTAACATCTCAACCAAACTACAACGTACGCGAGACAAAGACCACACGTTTTTGGTCCACTTAGAAGAGAAAGTCGACCTACTGCTTGCCTTCAAATTCCAGGACCGGGCCCTGATTTGGGAAGCACTCACACACCCATCATGGCAAAGAGACAACACAACTGGGTCTTATCAGCGGCTCGAATTTCTGGGAGATGCGATTCTTGACTTTCTTGTTTCGAAGAATCTGTACAATCAGCATCCCAAGCTTGCTGAAGGTCGAATGACGGAGCTTCGAGCTGCTTTAGTCAACGCCGACTTCTTAGCATTTCTCTGCATGGAGCTCACCTTGACCGAGCCATTTTGTTACAAGCCAAGTTCGATACCAGAAGATTGCGAACCGAGCACCCTGTCCAAAACTACTCCTTTGTGGATGTTCATGCGTCACGATGCTCCAGAATTAATCAGGATTCAGGCTTCATGCAGCGAGCGGTATCGAAGACTCGGCGATAAGATCAGAAGAAATTTAGAAAAGGAGGTTTCATATCCTTGGGCCACGCTCGCTCAGTTGGCACCACCCAAGTTCTATTCCGATCTTATTGAGAGTACTCTTGGAGCTATCTATATAGATAGCGGAGGTTGTATAGATGCATGCGAGAAGTTCTTGGAAAGAATGAATCTGATAGCTTATCTTGAGCGTTTTGTGGGGCAGGCGGTACACCTCGAGCACCCCAAGAACGCTCTGGACCGCATTCTTGGTACTCAGAGACCAGATTTCCAATTGGCACAAAATGTTGACGGGCTTTACAATATCTCTGTCTGGCTAGAGGGTGCGAAGATCGCATCTATCGACAATTGTCTAACAAAAAGCGAGGGGGTTGTGCGAGGTGCCGATGCGGCATTAGCATATTTGTCATAAACCTGACTGCGAAAATGGAAGTCTTCCGTACTCAAGAGAAGTCATCTCTAGTAAATGGTTTATAGATCCATCTCGTTAAACAGACATACGTGGCGTGCTTACGCATTTAGTTCCTGTTGCGGGCTGGGAATAATGAGAGGCATCTTCTATCAAAAGTTGATTACATTTTGCGAGACCGAAGTGATTTACAGCATCGAATTAATATACACTGAACTTCCGAAAATAATCTAGGGAATTGGAAAAGACCAATGAACATTAATTTCGACGTGGAGACTTGATAGGCTATAGAAATAAAAAGGAGGATCATAAAGAAGCATCACACATAGAGAAGGTATATTCTACGAGAGGCGACTTTCGGAATAAAAGATATTCCCTCTCCGGTGGACATAATATATATTTCCTCCTGAAGCCCCGCACCAAGCAGTTACACAACTCTTGTCATAGCTGACCTTGACGTCTCAAAATACTAACTGAAGTTGCTTGTCAACATGGCGTCAACGACCCGCTACTGTACCCGTTGTGAGAGAGGCTTCTCCTCGACTGATGCGCGGCAGCAGCATATTAAAGACTCCCCGAACCACAATATCTGCCATCACTGCTCTTCGCCGCTTGATTACGCAACAGAACGTGAATTAGATGATCATCTAGAAAGGGTGCATTATATATGTGCACCTTGCGATAAACAATTCAAAGCTCCGAACCAGCTTGTCCAACACGACGTTGCGAAACATAATATGTGTAACACATGTCGCCGGTACTTCTACAATTCAGAAAATCGGAACAACGTTCGTTACCCGGCCCAATTATGATACCCCAACTTTCTTTCTAACGCCTCAAACTAGCATATGATTACCCATGTCGAAAAGAATATCATCTGCCCAGGGTGTTCACGAAAATTCGTGACGCACTCGGCGTTAATATTGCATTTGGAGGCTGAAACATGTGTCTCTGGAATTGGCCTTGAGGAGATAAATCAGCTAGCATTTGAGTGCTATCAGGCACAGCATTATAGATGTGATGATAATTCGTTCGATTTTCAGTGCTCACGCTGCCAAACACCGTTCGCGTTCATGAGTGGCCTTCTGCAACATGCAGAGAGCGGCTACTGTGGCAACCTTTTGGCGGAAAACAGCTCGTTGAGCAATTTTCTTCGCTTTATCAGATCACGCATTGCTTGAATCATGTAGAATTTCATCTCTCTCAACCAAGCGTATTTTAACATTCCATAGGAAACGTATTCTTGCAACAACAAATTAAGATGGCTTGATGGATTATTCATTGGTGTTCTGACGCAGTCGATAGGAACAAAGAGAGTGACTTCATTTGTCGCCGCGGTTTTTTTGACCGTAACGTCAGTTAGGGACTGTCTGCGACAAGTGGTCTGTATTGCAGTGCCTTTTATATACAGAATAGAGAGGCAAGGTGGGAAAAGCAAAATCGAGTCTTGCCTGCTTGAGGGGAGACGAACGAGCAGCATGGAGCTCAGAAAATAGTAGCGACCCGGGACTATGGGGGGTTCTTCAAAAACATTGATCTTGATCGATTGGGGCTCCCGACACTCCTTTGCTCTTGTGGGATAGCGTGGAAAATATTTCGGAGATCGTCTGAGGTAGCATCACTGGATGGTCGCATAAATCCTAAGACTACATCATACACCCTCCAGGAACTACGAGCGAGACATATGTCTTTGCAATTTACTAGGAACATTGAAGCACTTCCACTACCTTACTTGGGGTCCTCGGATTGATTCACTAAGTTAACTTTCAGTCCGAAGAAGCCGAATACCTCCTCGCCCAAGTTGATCTTAACCTTTATAGCGAAACCCCAAATTTAGGCTTAGTGGACAAATAATGACTCTGGATACTATGACAGGGCCCCACGTGAGTGCTGCCGATTAACCGGCTTGGAATCAATCAAATGCACGCATATTATTTGTGAGTCATTTACTTGACAGAGAGTAGTGCATCAAAGCGATTCTCCGCCTGCCGCTGTGACGTGGCCAAAGCGAATTTCAGTGTGAAAGACACTTGGTACGGGACATGAGATGCACCTCTTTTCCAGCGTTCGGAATTCCACAAACGCATACAAGTAAATTAGACGGTGAGGGGAGGCCAGTGTTGAAAAGAAGAATGGCTAATACAGATTACATACATGCATGGCTACCCAATCTGCACTGATAAGCAAATTTAGATAAAGTGGATTTCACAATCGTCTTATCTTTCTGTTGCCTGGAAATTGTCTTTGGACCCACCGGGGGAGGGTCGGTCTCTCGGCTGGCATGGACTATTTATATCTGGCTTCGGCTCACGATGTTGCACTATTCACCTCCCATTTGGCCACCATCTGACAACGCCAGCCATGGAGCTTTGGTCACGGGGAAATGATGACCCAGGGGCCTATACGGCCCATCTTCCGAGTTCATTCTCCGTCAACCTACCACCCAGGGCGGGGAATGCGTCTTCAAGCTGTCCTCCGACCGATGCAATTTCCACGATGTTCGAGTCAAACATCACCGAAGAAGATAAAAATCCTGAAAATCCCACCACAGGGCCTGCCTTTCTATATCCAACTGGAATATCGTCTCCTGCTCTACAGGAAATCGTCGATGCAAATGAGTCTCTGTAGAGTACTGTATGCGACGAATTCCTGAACAACGAAAGCGACACGTCTGGTAGTTCTTCTTTTACGAACTTGACTGGCCCAATGATAAATATCAATTATGAGTCTGTGGATCATGACGCGGTAGCAATGTGCGACTGGAAATCTGAAGAAGCTGAGATGCCTTCAGATGAAGTGGTCGCCTCTTCGCCACGTGATGAACTGTACTTGTATCAATTCGAAGAATGTCAAAGGCTAGAAGGCTATGGTCTTGACTGTCAGTTGAAGTATGTTCCAAAATCGATTATACCTTTGCTCATCTTCTAATGAATCTCAGGAAACGTGTTCGAGTACACACTGTACTTTTCAAATGTGCCGAGTGCCCATACAAAGCAGCTGCAAAAAAGGACGTTGCTCGGCACGTCAAAGTTAGTCACAGGAATCTAGCTGAAAGAATTTGGGGTCCCAAGGAGCTGTTTGTCTGCCCTGTATGCAAGACGAAATTCACACGGAAAGACAACGCTCAAAAGCACTACAAATTAAAGCATCATCGGTAGATGCACCATCGGAATGGCTATGCTAGAATATCCTGAATACCATGCTCATTGTTTATTGCATCATTCTTTGTTCTCGTTGGTGGCTTGCATTATTTGGAGCTTCTAATATAGTGTAAGTCGGGATTAAACTCCCTCTCGGAAACACAAATATCCTCTCCAAACAGTCATTGGAACGGCTTCAGTTTTGGGAAGCCTAGCTATATCTACCTACTTGTGTCAGGGTCCGGATACTGGCCGGAGAGCAATGCGTGATTATCCCCAGGTGAACGTGTTCATGAAGTCTGCCAGTTTCCAAGTCTGATAAGTAGACTCACATATCTTCACAGCCTGGCTATGATAATCTTTCGGCTCAGTGAGAGCTTCTAGATGTCGATGACAGGGAGTGGATTTTCTAAGTCTGTGTACAAGGATCGACAGAAATTCTCTCAACAAGAACACAATGCCCGCTAAATTCGATTAATATTTTGCTCTACAATTTCTAAATGTTCGTTGAATCAATTTGTTTTTCAGGAATCCTTTGCTTTTTTTTAAAAAAAGTATGTCATGAAATAAAAAGTCACGTTATTTCTTATCTTGGGCCGAGGGTGGGCACGAGATGTACTATTTGACCTTTTCTTTTTTGGGACTGGGCTTGCGCTCTTTTGACACATGACCTGCAAGCGATACAGTCTGTTCATGTAGTGAGGCCCACCGGCTGCAGAGCTACGGTGGGACTTCAAACGTTTCCCGGTTTCTCTCTAGTACTGTATGCATGATCAAGAGATTTTTCAAATCTGAAATGCACAAATGGGCTATGGACTCAAGGGAGATACATACTGCATTATTGAATCTCTGGGATGAGCTTGTATATACACTTAAACGAAGACAAGAGAGATATAACTTGTACGGATACGATTGTTGCTAGAACTGCAAGTATGTGATTGGTGATGCATTCAAAACATGCGGCCCACCATGCGGGAGGATAACTATGTAAGTTACTCGTATGGAACAAGGCCATTGAGAAGTGCCCAATGTGCAATAGATGGGACGTGGAAGCCTTTATTGGTACGTTGTCGCTACCATTGGAAGAATCGTCAGTTTTCGACATCGGCATCATCGGCATCACTATCCTACGCATTGTTCATATAATACTCTTCCGTGCGCAGCTGACGTCAACTTATTGGAGAAACTGAACTCCCCAAAAATGCGTTTATTACTTATGCCAAACATTTTAAACGCGAAGAGACGATGGCTGAAGAGAGTGTTGGTGGATCAACCAAACTTTGGATGGATTACCTATCTTTCCATCCGACTTTTCAAGATTTGAGAGATTTGAAGAGAAGTGTTCGTCAATAATTCTCCGTTTTTACGTTGAAGACTAAATTTATAATTCAGGAATGATCAGACAAAGGCGGTGATACTTTTTTCGAGAACCGGAGAAAGAAAGCAACTAGACCGAATCAAAAAGGAAAAGCTTCGTTCTATGAAATGACAAAGCAGGTGGGGAGAGGGATGGCATTGGAAACGAGCATATTTAGACTGGACTCTGTTGAAATTTACAGTGCGGGAACGAGTTAAACGCGTGCTTGTAAAAGGCCACTTCCAGTATCTAGAGGCGAGAATCATAGATGAAGCCTCACGGCGTGGAATCGGATTGGCACATAGAGGGCCATCGTGATATATCACTACACCACTAAACACCACATTCCAACTACAGACAAAATTGCAGATGGGTTCACCAAGCCTCTTGGGCGAGGACGATTTGAGTGGTTTCGGAGAGGGCTTGGCATTGAGTGACACCTCTCGGCTAACCGATCTCAGGTAGAGACTAAGCCGTACAGGTACTCTTTCCTTCTTTTCCCTTTGGAAAAAGGTGTCGGATTGACAGACACTGGTATGTGCTAGTATTGAGGTGTCCCATTGAGATGCATTGATGTTGTTCTATCTGGGTCTTTTCTGTTGAAGCATTATCAGATCTCAGGAGTCGTTCCTAGCGTATTACGACGCTGGTATGCCGAACGTACCCCGTTTACCATACAGAGACAAAGAGAGAATGGGTAATTGATGAATAACTCTGTCCTTAGTGGTAAAATACCACCCCTCAGTTCGACAAAAGGTTTTGGGGGTTTTAACAGAACCCTTCACAACCGTGATGCATGGTCGCTGGCACCCTTGATGGTGTTTATCACGCCGGGCACTTCCCCCAAAGCCTACAAGATGAACGACACCGACAGTAAAGATCCTCGTCTTGAACAAAAGATTCTCGAGGTTCGCCAAAAACTAGAAACGGCACGCGCCCGCCTGTTGTTGTTCGGAGGTATGAATTGACTTGTTATTTCAGGGGGATACATGAGCCTATATATACAACAATTAGCCAACTTGGTCGTCTGTATAGACACTTCGGAGCTAATTCCGACGGTGCGGCTTGGTTCCTGATCTGCACCAGTCTCATATCACAACACCGCAGACATCTCGCAGAGCTTGAGGCACAGTTAGCCGAGAAGGAAATTAAGCTACAAGAAGAGCAGTCACGCCTCCATAATGCTCAAAATAGTGTGGTCACCGATGCCTCTGGTTCGACCAGTCCCCAGCCGTCAACTGCTCTTGATTCGCTGGATATTTCGGAGTCGTCTGCCTTCTCTGTTTCTTTGGATGACTTGATACAAAACTATGGGATTTCAAGCGAAGTGAAAACGACACCAACCGATAGCGACCCGTTTGGAAACTACATAATATCTACTAGCGGCCTACGCCGGTAACTTCTAAGTGGATACGATCAAAGATTGATCCTCCAGCGGTCCAACGGCCTTACAGCCCGGCAATAGAGCCTACACCCCATATCTCTGAACCGACGCGAATGAACATGCCATATCCTGGAAGAGCTACCAGGTAAGAGAAAACGAACTGACAAAGCCGTCGCTAGGCTTAGCCTCTCTAGATCCTCTCCCCATACATTGTGACTCGGGAACGAGGGGCACGAGATGGGAATCAGGGAATTTTTCTCCGAAACCTCTCTCGGAAATGAGAGAACTGAGAACACAAGTCCTTCACAACATCAGGCCGTCCTTCAGCCCGCTTTGCTACGGGTGGAAATTCAACCTACACCTGGCCATCAAACCCCGACCACTCCGCCAAACTCGGTGCATCTTCAAGTTGACATCTATCGGGGACAGGGATGAACTGAGTACGTCCGTTATATCAACACATTAGAAGACCACTTTGCTCAGCACCGTGACTATTTTACCGAGGCTCGCAAAGTAGAGTTGGGGAGAAGATACATCTCGTCCGAGCTAAAAGGTGAGTCGTCAGGTCAGACCAACCACCTTGAGAGTATCACGTGGATGTCGTTTTTTACCCTTTTGGTTCAAAGATTTCCACGACGAAACGCAATAAATGAACAAATCATTGAATGTATCCAAGGTGCTTGCCAGAAAACAGCCCAAACCTGTGACCCGTTTTGCCTTATGGCTGATTCAATGGGAGCCTATCACTCATACACCAGTCGAGATTTCGGGGAATTTGTGCTGAAAGGGGCGTTACCCGAGATTAAATTTCAGGTGGAAAAGTCTTATACGCTACCTCCGGACTATAATACGTCGGTTTCATATTCGCAAGGGATTAAAAACGCACTGCCGGCCCGAGCGGGAGTGATCTCATCACGCAAGAAAATAATCGTTTCAAAGGGTGATTGATAGTCAAGAGGTGCTGGTTTACTTCGTAAGCAACTGGTCGGAATATCAACAATTCGTATCTCGGTTACAAAGGTATTTTGAGCAATGCGGAAGACTATACGAAGAAGCACTCATCATTGATGTCGGCAGGAAGCATCTCTCGCGTTTATTGCGCGAAAGATAGGATTTGCATGCTGCCCGCCTAAAAAAGATCAACTGGTTTGCATTCCGCGTCTTTCTGGTGGAACAAATTCCTTTCAAAGGCCCAGAAAAGAAGTACCGGGATACATATCAAAGAGAGAACCAGCCTGTGGATATCTTCGCTCTCGAGCTGCTCCGTTGGGTCCTGGATGACTTAGGTGCAGCGCACGACTGCCGGAAGCATCTGTCGGAACGAGTGCTCGAAGAACTTGGGTCAGATGCAAATGGCAGTTCAGGCTTGAAGGACTTTGATGAGTTTCACTTGTTCGTTGCTCATCTGCGGCAAATTCAGGACTCTCCCCTCTCTCCCGATCCACCTATCACCGAAGCGCCGACGTGTCATTATGAACTTTTGACTATAGTACCATAGTGAGATTCTCACAGGGTAGATTACGACCTGCTTCTTTTTGAAAAAGGACTTGAAAATTGAACTACCTATTGCACAAACGCGTTTTGCGCAGCGTTATGCCTCCTTGGTTGACCGATCAAAGGGTAGCTAGGAGCATTCGTGTCGATACATTGTAGTATCTGTCATGTTCATGGAATTTCTCTTTTAGAAGCCCACCCATATTTTGACCTCGTCTGCAAACAAGCCCTCGCTACAGCATCCTATACAGTCAGCCATTGGGGTGACTCTGTTGAGATATCGGCTCAGCAAGCCTGAGGCCTCAACATATCCGAATTCATGCGCGATGTCCAGGTAGGGCTCGTTGGATACTCTGTACCATGGAACTATTATAGATCCATCGCACTCTCGCTTAGTGTATTTCTACTACTACTAATAGCTGTACATGTACATCTTTAGAGAGTTGAGAATGAAAACATCTCGTTGAATGACATACAATTCTTGCCAAGGATCCCTCTTTAGCTAGACATTACAACAGCAGCCACGCCGCAGCCTCATTCCCTGATGTCATGGCGCGCTAAATCGTGGGCCTCCCGCTCCCGCCCAATACCAAGTGTCCACTATCTACATTTGGTAATTCTGATATTGGTCAACACGTTGGTGAGAGACCCATTGCCAAGTGTTCAGGTCTATGAATTAGCATGATGTCTGGTTTCAGTTTGCACAAGCCTCAAATCACTACTCAGATATCCAGTAGGAAAGAAACGGTGTTCCCAGGATTCCTAGTGATACATCTGCCAATCTCAAAAATATTTCTCATTAATCTGACTAGTTCTATCGAATCGGAGACTGTATGCCAATTCCACCAAGTTACCAGGTTAAGAAACAGAAATAGCTCACGGGCTATGGATAACGTACATTGATACATCTATCGTATGAGTAAGATGGCGAGGAAACCTTTGCCCTTCGCCCGCGAGGCGTTGAAAACTCCCCTTCACCATCAACGCACCATCAAAATCAATGTCATTGCCCGCTAACGCCACCTTTATTAACCAAATCCTTATAATGTTTGTTTCCTGTCTCATGAAGTATTATGGACCTGTTATTTGAACACACCGCGCCGACCATAAATATGTTCACATTTTCGTGTCTGCTCGCCTCGGGTTTTAGATACACAATTTTCCTTTTCTTAGCGAGTGCCAAAGTTGAGGACCTCAATATTTTTGGATGATCAAGTAATAAAGCCTTTCATCCAAGGAAGACTTTCTTTTTCTTTGCACAAGCTCTATGACCTGTTTCAAGAAACCCTGTCCCATCAATTTCAAAACATTGCCTGTCCGGAGTGCTACAAAATCCTCAATGACAATTCAAGTTATCGATATGGAAGCCAGCCGTTGCGATTCAAAGCCCCGACGCGCACTACAATATCAGCCCGTTCAGACTAATGGCTCTATCGACCCAAAAATCCATTTCTGCGGCAGCGGAATTCTGCTTTGCTTTATTTTCCATATAATTTGGTGTTCTTCATCAACAAGCAATGCTACTACGGCATTGGTTTCTCTGTTATCCAATCTCTTTTGTTTTGGCACTTCTGCTTGTTGTCATTACTTGCTTGACTCGGGGAAGCAGGTTTCTTCCTTCTTCCTGCTGGACCATATCGGAATTGTCCTGCACGTATGGGGAACGTCCGTATCGGTCTTGCTCCTAGAGAATACTGGAAGTGGGAAACGGACTTCCATTATTCTGGGAATCACTCTGGCCGGGGTAATCTGTGCCATCTATTTGATAACCTGGCCAAGGGAGAAGAGAGAACGAGTGCTAGTCATTGGTGCATTTGGAGCATTGGCCCTATGCAGCGTCTCACTCTACAATGCTGTTTTTTCGAGCATGTCTCGACTGACGGCATCTTATATCTTCTTGGCTCTGGTCAATGGCATCGGAGGGTGGTTCTATTCCCGTGGGTCTATTCAATTGCTGAGTCAACGTTCGAGCAAGCCTTATACTGTTTCGGGGCATTCGTTGATGCATATATGCTCACTGTTTGCGTCAATTTTTCACATTTCAATTCTGGCTTCTTCTGTCTGTATCTGACAGACTTAAGTACCTGGGCGCACGAAAATCCAAATTTGTAGATTCCTCTGGGTGTTCAGAAAGCATTTTGGCTAAAATCAATACTACCGACCTGTAGTTTGTCTTGTGAGATGAGGCTGGTGCGGATCAAAGCCGCGCTATCGGAATTGCCTCCCGAAATGTCAAAATCTCGTGCATGGAAAAAGGAATCAGCCCATCAATACCGCGAGATTTTGCTACGGGCGGCTTCCCGCAAAGCTATTTGCAGTTAATGAAATTCAAAGCTCCTAAGAACTCTCAGAAAGTGTTACGACTTCAAAGTCCTATCCTAGAAAGAGCATCCGCAACTGGAGGGCAAAGCCTGACCGCCACCAATTGAGTTACAGCGGAAACTTTCGGGGATTAAGATGATCGACGTGTCTAGTGAAATTGGAAAGCCCAGATGACTTTTGGTGATCTTAATTTCAATCGGAGCTTCTATGGTGCCTGTGATGAACAATTT
The DNA here is from genome assembly GCF_028974205.1 of Penicillium antarcticum. NCBI lineage: Eukaryota > Fungi > Ascomycota > Eurotiomycetes > Eurotiales > Aspergillaceae > Penicillium > Penicillium antarcticum. The sequence continues at coordinate 427,983 of NW_026695305.1, read as the reverse complement.
TCGATCCTCCTAGAAAAGAGCTATATGTTTCTAGCAACCCGAAGGTCTCTGCAACTCGGATTTTACGGAACAATGTTATTTAGGCAATTTTTCAGCCAATAGGTGTTGATCTCGTAGATGCCATGATTGCAGTCAGGTAAGTTTAGTCGCGAACACGTGAATCAATCAGCTGTCAAAGTGCCCCATTACCAAGAAAACACGCCTTCAGATTCCAGGCTCCTCGTCACAATTGAAGTGGCAACTGACGTCCTATGTTGGTTGCTAACTGGACCGAACCGGAAAACGAGTGCTGAAAGTGTGGTGTTGCTGCCGAAGAGTGGTTTCATGACTGAAAAGCTGATAATATATCTCATCACTTGACCGATATCCCTTGGTTGGCATGGCTGTTCCGACAAGAATCAATTAATTATAAATCGGATATGGGAACCAACTGAGCCACGAGATTATCGTTCCGTGATATATACTATATTCAGGTCCGACGACGGTTGAAGATTGACGCAATGCTGGCATTATTCACCCTTTGAACTTTGATAAATTACATATCTGTCAACCAAAATTCGCTTGTATATTTATCAGAGCTCTGAACGGGATATCACCCAAGCATGCTTCAATTAATCCATCACTGACGCCACTATCGCCCACATGAGATAAATCAAGGGCCCTAAACTAGGTCAATTGTGGAATATAGAGGAATCGCGTTGTCTAGACTAATAACACTCCCAAGTGGAGCGAGATAACGTAAAATCAATTCATTTCTAGATATGAACCAGGACCAGTCTACTACAACATTGATGAATTCCTTCTTGACTTTGCTGCAACCCCTCATCTATTTTGCACTCAAGACAGAGAATTTTAGAATAAAATAGAAACAGAAATTGGGAGCCTACAATGCAGTCAAAGGCATGGTCTGTACATTCCTAAAGCGATGCCTCTTTGCCAACTCTTCAGAGTCTTTACCAGGCTGCAGAACAATCGGGGGTAGGGGCGGTCTTAGTCGAAGATGACTCAGAAATCGATGGCGAAGTCTTCCGCGTTATCAAAGAGGAAGATGCCTCGGTGTAGGATGACTCGGTGGAGGACAGCTTGGTGGAGGACGACTTGGTGGATGGCGACTTGGCGGAAGATCCCAGGTCTGAAGCAGTCCACCGGCTGCCATGCTTGAGTCCATTGTCCAATGTATATGTCGAGTTGTCTCCCTGAAAATTGGAGAACGTGATCACCCCGGTTTTTTCGACCTTGACCCATGCAGTTGATGAATCGTTTTCCGTGCCGCAAGTCTCCGAGCCACGCATAGGGTAGCCTGGATGAGTGCTGTTGGCGACTTTGTCCAATCCTATTCATTAGTACATTTTCCCTGATCTGCATGCCAGAAGTTTACTTCCTTGAACATTCATCTCCATCAAGTTGGCTGAAGAATGCCGAAGACCCTGTGCAGCCATGATTGTCATAGGACCATATCGCGCATTTATTATCAAAATCAATGATCTCAAGAGTGCCACCGAGGGATGCCCGTGCATAGGCAATCGTGAGAATCACGATGAGGGAGAAATGCATTTTCTTTATCGTCCGGCGAGCGTGGAATGCTTGAAGATATCTCTTGCTGCGTCCTGTGCACTACTTGCTCTTGGTTCACGAATCTGGCGTTGTCTTTTTTGTGAATTTAATCAAAAAGATAGCGGAAGCAACGACTTTTATAGACTTCTATTGAGATCCCCTGGGCTTTCGGATTGCTCGTAGGGGAGGCGAATTTTAGTATGAGTATCAGTCATCTGACCAAAGTTGAGGTGCATCAGACCACTAATTTGCAAGCATGGTCGTTTATTGAGGTCAAAATCGCATGACCAATATGCCTTGTGTTTAGAATGTGTGGCCAATCAATTCTGAAATGATAATCCCCCGAATTGTGAGGTACTTCCTTTCAACATCTCACCAGATCCCACCTCACAACTCTGCTGAAAGCCAATTACCTGTGTTATTCCTATTTCGCATCATTGTGGCTTATAATTGAGGGCCGTGTATACATGGAGGACTGTTGAGGCGAAGGAAGCATGTAGAACCCTCCATAAAGCATATCAATGGCTAGAGATGTAGCCATATCTATTACCCTTCTCCATCAGTACTATGTAATTCATGACCCTCAACTTGGTTGTAGGCTGAAAAGCTTGTTTTCGCGACCTTCAGTTTTACATCTTTCGGAACCTCGAAAGGATGTACGTCCTCAAACGATCATCATCCTAATGGGAGACTTATCTGTAAGCGCCTACAAAATATCCAAAGGGCGCTAGGCAAGGGAATCATGGATCTTCTCGAAGCAAGTCACCAGTCTAGTCCAAAAGATTATGGAACCCAAGGGGTCGTCTTTTCGAGAGTCTCTTATCTATCACGTCACTATGGGAGACTTTAATTGATCTCTGCAGGACCATTGTGTTCCATAAGATGCATCAATATAGCAAACGAACTAGTACTGTATAGCTCCGGGAGATGTAATTTTCTTTTAACCATCGCTATCAATAAACCGGTCACATTCCATTCGACGGTTGTTTCGGTGCTGGGAGCACACATCTTGACCCCGGAAACTATGCCACTTCCAAAAGCCTGCAAGTTTTCCCATAAAAAAGGTACCTCTAGGAGCTCTTGCCTGAGTCTAGGAACAAGGCTTCCATGTCGGGAAGCCTAGGTCCTTGCCATCTATCGGCCACTAGGGACCATTTGATTGTCAAGCCGGTCACTATCTAAGCTTGATCCGTGAGGAGGAATTCACATATTAAGGGGCCGGATAAACAACTCCCACTTCCCAGGAACAGTTGATGTTCTGTGAGGGTCTCACGTATCCGTAGATGAGGACAGCGTAATCAGATGAGTAGTTAATATTAAAGAAAGTTATAGTCGACTCTAGATACAAGACGTAGCGCGAGGAAGCAAAAGGAAGGTAGCTTCCTCGCGTTCAGGGGAACCCATATACACCATGTGGGTCCCGCGCAGATCATATCTCCATCCATCCTGTATACTTCATGTGTATCTCTGACAGCCGCCCCTAGAAGCGAGATTAGATACTCCAGGAACCACCTTCCCCCGCGTAGCGGCTGTGCATTTGCCTTGAACCTTGTCAGGGCACCGAACGGCAAGTCCCGCTGCGTATAAAGTGAGATAGAGGTTCTCTTTTCATATAAAGCAGGACCCATGCTTCGCCAATGCTTTGATATAGCCGAAAAAGCTCCATCGCAGATATCGCAGCGTACATGTTTAAGCCATCTTCACTTGCCGGTCATGAATCTTAGCTTAGACAACGTCTTTCGGCATATGGGCCGCGTGATGGGTGACCGACCCCTTGCACCGTGAAGCTTGTGTCTGGATGGGAGAAGACGGGAAGCGATGCGGAAACATTGTGAAGAAAGAAGACCGAGTGAATGGAGCAATATGTCTACAGGCACTTCGAGAATTCCCCTCAAGCTATTCGACAACGCACCAACTCGCCATGGGCGGGACGCTCTTGCTTTGCCCTCATTGCAGAAGCCAACGCTGCCGGCCCAGGAAGTGGGCAGAGAGCGTGATCCGTTTTGTTGGAGATGCAAGCCGACCAGGCCGAGTTGATCACCGCTCTACATCCAGAGAGCTGTAACGCCTCCGGCAAGCAACAGAAGTGGCCCTTGAGCCTTTCAATTGAGATTAACGCGGACATCCGGCTGCCGTTGAATCCGTCTACGCTGTGAGCGTTTCTTCGATCGACCAGAAGAGCACAGCTTCTTCCTGCACCACGAACCCGACAATCAACCAACGCAGCTTGTGGTACGTTCTAAAGGTACCAGCGTATTATTACTATACGTGGATGACGCCTCGACTATTGTACTGTGATGATTGAATGCTCCAACTACAACATGAAATTCAAAGACATGATTACCATTGCACTACGGCTTGTGCGTACGCCTAATCAGAGCCGTCCAAGCCTCAAGGGCATGAAACTATCCATTGAAAATTCTTCCTAGCAGAAGTGTGTAAGCTTTTCCGCATCTGTAGCTCTCTGTTTCGTGCAGTCAGTCAGCACATAATACTTCCGGGAGGAAGGCTTGCGAGGGAGTGCGGACCGCTTTTGTAAGGCCTTTCTCATGCTGCTCAGAGACTTCACCCAAGAACGCCTCTGGTGATGGGGCGGCTGATCGCCGAAAGCGTTTTCATTCGAAAGGGTCTCCAAGGACATCTGGGTCGAATCGGGTTCGGCCTGGGCCGGCATTTCTCCAGGGCACGTTGCAGCTTCTGCGTGAGCTATTGGACACGGAGAAGAGACGCTTGGTCAGTCATACTGTACGTCTTGCAGTGGAAGTGAGATGGAAATGTTGAAATGAAATCGATTGAGATTGTGAGAGACGTCTACTTAAGTTACTCCATTAGAAACTACCGTATTTACAATAATTCTGGTGAGGTATTGTACGTACAGCAGTACGTAAAAATGCCACGAACTCGCACAGTCTCGGCGTTGGGCCTATACTATCAACATGCACCTGTCAACACTCGGTTTACCACGCTTCAACTGTCCGTCGCCGCAGTACTTGCGCTAGCGTTGGCCTCAGCCTCATTAAAACTGCTTCCTGTACTTTCTGATTCCAGTTTCTTGATTTGCTTCAACACCGCATCAAGAATTGCGTCGGCCGACCCCCGATCTTGACCGTTCCCGCTGGCTGCCCGAGCCCCTAGCATCTGGTCCACTAATCTTAGGGGGAGGTCGTAAAAGATCTCTGCCAGCCTGGAAACTTGGTCAAGCTCATCGGTGGCTTGCTTCAAAGCTGCTTGAGTGGCTCTGTGGTCTAGCTCCAGTTTTGCGTGAGCTCGCTTTGCTCGAAGTGCTCGGGCGTCAAGTCTGGTGAAGGTACGGAGAAGCTCCTGCTTCTGAGTTAGAGACCATACTTCCCAAGCTGAGGCCTACATACCGAAGTATCCATCCCAAAATACGAAGAATCGGCTTTGGTCTGGGTCTGTTTGCTGTGCGAAGGTTCCATATCGACCGGCGGATACTGAAGCTAGTATGCTTAGACGGGGTATCTGTCGTTGTGTTGTGTCAGATCTGTGTAGCCACGATAATCTTTTTATATTGCTTCATGCCAGCGCGACCATCTGGCTGTCTTGGAAACTCAGCACGTGAGACCATCGGGGTCAGATGTTAAAAGGGATAAACGTTGGCAATCGCGTGGGTGTTAAGGTTACTCAGTCAGCACTCGCTTAACACTAATGCCCGATGTCGTTCTCATTAATGTCCATCACCGTTATTGCGCATTGAGAATATCATCCGAGGGAATTCTCTTTGCGAAGGATCAAGTGAATAGTCAAATGCGGAAGAACACTAGGCAAATTTGAGGATGACTTGCTTCACACTGTAGCATATGTATATAAAACCCATAGTATAGGTCATGAATCAAAATCAAATTTAGATGGTTGAATTATTTTTGCAGTTTTTTACATATGGGTGGCTTTTGCATATGGGTGGCGGACCCTCGGTATGCGAGGGTCTGTAATAAATGGTAATTTATGAAAGGGGCCGGTTAATATGCGTGAGCGACACCTTGATTTACATAGTGCATGCAAGTGCTTCGAGGATTTTTTGCAGGTAGTAAGGGCTCAATACCTTTAGGCCGTGGATTCTTCCATAATGCTGTCAACAGCTTCAGCGGCTTCTGTAACCAGCGCTCCAGTTTCCTCACCCAAAATCCCCTTTTCTGTACTTAAAGCCCGCAACCTATCGCCCCACAATCGCCACCGCTCCCGTGTCAACCCGTCCTCTCTCGGCCATAGTTCCGTCTTGTCATCTAACGCCGCTGCCCAGTGATGCCGCAGCTCCTCGTGGTCTGCCTCCCATAGTGCCCGGCCCCCATCCCGCATCCAGATCGCTGCTACTCGAACATCCAGCGCCCACATCTGCTCCGGCGTTATCCTGTGCGCTTTTGGTTGGCCGGATTGGGGTCCCTGGCTCTCCAGCACATCGCGGCATGCATAGAAGACCCATATAGGATGCACCTCGCTCTTACCCTTGGTCGCTTTGAGCAACGCGGCCGAGAAACCGCAGAAGCGGAGGAAGTACTTGTCACCGCTGTTGATTAAAGTACTGGCAGTGGAGTTGTCTTTCACACTCGATTCACGCACACCGTCCCAATCGCGCCAGGCCTCAAGAATGTCATGCACGTCGCGCCACTGCGCGCCGAAGCGCGGCAGTGTCTGCCACTGTAGTTTTCCATCGACCCCGGTGTAGCTACGGAGTCGTCGCTCCGCATCGGATCTCGAGGGTACGTTGTTAGGCTGCGTCGGTGGCTGCGCGCGGAGCGCGTCGAGGAGGGCTAAGTGAGGGTCGTGTGAAGTTGAAGAGGTGACGACGGCCGTAAAAAAGGCGTCCCAGAGCGTCCAAAGCGCGTGAGCGGGGTCCGGAGAGGCAGTAATAGAGGTGACAAGGTGGACGGCTGTTTCGTCTAGCGCTGGCACTGGCGCTGAGGAAAGGTTGGTGGTGAGAAGGGCTTGAATGGGCGTGGTGAAGGGATTCGGGGGGCTGCTGCCCGGGACATCGAGAATGGTTGTCATTTTGCATACAACTCTTTTCTACCAGCGGGAGATTGTGGAAATGATACTGGCTTTGAATTGCGGTCTTGGGCGTCTTTATGCTGTTTTCGCCAAGATGAAGTGCGTAGAGGTAAATGACGTCACATTACTTAGGGCCTCAATCCGACCCCTGTACAATGACTCACCTGCGCGCAGCTGCCTGTTCTATGGACGAATCAGACAGCTCTGCCAGTTGTTGGATACTCAGACCGTCCGGCCCCAGGTGAGGCATATTGCTTTTCTGATCAAAATCTTGTTTTCGCTCACGATGCAATTTTTTGATTGAGCATATCTTCAATCCTTCTTACATCATTGCCTATGGCTTTACAATGAGATGATGCTGTGCTGACCTCCACAACCAATCTCATGGCTGCATCACGCATAGCGGCTACGATCTACATTATAGTACGAAACTCTGCCGAGTTCAGATGTGCGCTGAATGGGACTAGTGAGAAGCTCTGAGAGTTTCTCTGTTAGGTGTCGTGGGACATCTTGCGCTGCATTCGAAAGGTATCGTCTGGTCAAGGAAGTTATCGACCAAGTCGCTGACCACTGCAGTATTGTCCATTCGGAACCAGTCGAGGCATGTCTTTTCTATATTGATAACGCCTGGTGGCTGGTGGTCGAAGTGGTCGGCCGTCGGTTTGCGCCAAAGAGAGGTCTGGCGGATTGGGGTCCTGTCCACCTCTATATCAAGGCGTAGTAAGTTCGAATCCTATAGCCGCCAAATTCTTGTTCCTCGGGGGGTAAGGATGACCACGTCGGAGGAGGGGAGGCTTAGATATCGCCCAGTGTATGGGAGAGTTTAGGGGGGTAGAGTTTAGGGGGGTAATGGAGCATAGTTCTCATTCATGCCTCTCCCTTCGCATACTCTATGCTAAGTGTGGCACTGAATTCCCTAAGGTTTTTGAAACTTTTCCTTAGGGCCCGCGTTACCCCGGTGGAGCGGTACGGAATTGTGATTAGTGCGATCCCACACATAAGGAGAGCACCGCCTGTATCTAAGCCGGAGAAAGTCTGCATAGCGCCTAACATGACAAGAGGGAAGCTCCACCAGACTATAATAGATCACATCATCATCATCATATTGATAACGCCAAGATGGTCATCTGAAAGGGTACTACACAGCTAGATCTGGGAACGACCCTATGAGGGCCTGAGTCTTCTCTTGACTCTCAAACTCATGTAAAAGCTGAGGTCACCACTAGCGATTTATCAGCAAGGCAGTTCCTAGTTACCTTCCAGGGCTAGGTTACATTTCACATTTTCTTGGCGGGGGTATAGTCGACACTTGGACCCTCCTTAGCACATGGAAAATAGTTGGGGTACGCTCCGAGATTCATGCACAGGCTGGTCGTCGTCGTTCATCGTGATGTCAGAGTCCAGTTACATTGAATGGCGTTGTATGTCAAGTTATAATTCATCCGCCAGATGTTCCGTCGAAAGGTATAAATAGGCCTCTTCCGGTCGTTTATTTGCACTTTCTATAAACCAACGCTTTCATCTATCATCTCAAGTCACCCTTCGTCCAGCTACTACATTCCTCGTCTCGGAACTTCCACCCACTATGCAGCTGTCGCTTTCCACTTTCTTGACCTTGGGCCTTGCCCTTGTGCAGACCTCTTCTGCTGCCCCGGCACCCGTCAGTGCTCTGAGCAAGCGAACCGTTGACAATCTTCCCCCAAGTGACCAGTTCATAACTTGCCCGGGATACCGCTATAGCCGCGCCCAAGTTGAAACAGCTATCCAGCGAGGCATCACCAACACACCGACTAATGGGCCCCAACCGGGTATGTATCCTTTATCTCGTCATGTTATCCTATTCACGACTAACCCCGCCCACTCCTATTCCAGGCGGCTACCCCCACGTCTTCGGCAATAACCGCAAGCTAAAGTTCTCCGACGCATGCGCGGGTAAGAAGTTGTATGAGTTCCCCATTCTGCACGGGGACAGTGTCTACGGTGGCGGTGATGCCGGCGCCGACCGGGTTGTGTTTTATCTCTACACTTCCAACCCAGACACGGACCCAACGGAGAATGGTGCGTATTGCGGTGTTATGACCCATGACGGTGCGGTTAGGAATGAGTTTGCGCTGTGCCCGTCGAAAGATTAAACGACGGAGTGACGGTTCCAGCAGACAGTTCAATGCCACGACTGAATGGAGATTTGGAACTCCGCTGGGTAAAGATCTACTCGCTACAGATGGAAGTCGATGAAGTTGGCGGTTATAGTATTTCACAGTAAATGCTATTGGTGGATATTTCGCTCACTAGAATATGAAAGAAATTTTTTTATCTTGGAACCATGAAAATGCTTATTTCGCCACTAAGCTTTAGGCCTACTCGCGGGTGCTACCAAGAAGCCAACTGACCCATGACCTGCGAGGGAACTAGAGACAATCTATCAGTACACGCACTGTCTTCCGAAAACAAAATCAATTAGGCTAGGGTGTTTTGTCGATTCGGAGGATTTCAGTACTGTAACATTCTTTCCTTGTTGCATTTTGATAAAGAAGCCCCCAGTTTTGGGCATTGCACTAGATAGTCGAATACAGATAGTGCACTGGACAAAGTGTGTACTAGACAGTCCTGATGCGGTACAATATGGCTTCTCGATAGTCTCCAAGCAACTCATAGATATTGATATGTCCCTGCGAAAGAGCAGCATCCGGATCTTGATGTGCCGCCGAGGCCCGGGCATTTAGATGATGAATGGGGAATGGGGCTACGATGACGAGGTTCTTGGTGAAGAACGTCGTGATTTATGCTGGTTGCACCCAGGAATAGCATACGGTCAGCGACCACTTCCCGAGCAGTCGAGTGTCTTGCAGTCTGCCCAAGAGGTTTTGATTCGCCGTCAGAAGACTAGTCTCCGAGGAGTGCGGAGCTAGGGCTTGGCATAGAGGAAGGGGGTTTGGGGCGCTTCAAGAAACAAGCGGGGAAGATCTGTCGAACTGAGGGGTGGTATTTTACCACTAAGGACAGGGTTATTCATCAAGTACCCATTCTGTCCCTGTCTCTGTATGGTAAACGGGGTACGCTCGGCATACCAGCGTCGTAACACGCTAGGAACGACTCCTGAGATCTGATAACGCTTCAACAGCAAGATCCAGATAGAACAACATCAATGCATCTCAAGGGGACACCTCAATACTAGCACATACCAGTATCTGTCAATCCGACAAGATCAGTTATCATCGGATCAATAGCGTTCCGCGCGTAACCGACTCGCAAAGTTCACTGACCAACCCCAATGTGCCTGACCCTGAAGCGACGCCGAACAGGTTCGGGGGACGGCATGTGCATCTCCACATGAAAGAAATCTCTTTTTCTTCTGCTTTCTTTGTTCCCTTATAGAAATCCGGCTCGATGGGGCCGCTACAGTGGTGTAACATTAGTATTTGACCTCGAGTACTTCGAGATCCTGACCGCTCCTTGTACCGCCCACCATATTAGGCTACTAGACTTCACGTGTAAAGACACGCTAATATGGCCAACGCATTTACTGTACTTGCTCCGTTATTTCCTTTATTTCTCAGCTTCAGGATGCCTCCTGTATGTGGAAAAAGGGATCAAAAGCATATTCATCTGATAATATGCCCTAACAGGGTGGTTGATTGTATCAAATATGAAAGGGTGGCATACAGCCTACACCCTTATTTGTATTGAACAAGACTAAGGCGCAGGGTACCCTTCCCTTCCTTTCTTCTCAAATGAAGTTTTTTGAAGGTTTTAATGGGGCCCGTCACAACCGCGATCACATAGTCACTGACACCATTGGTGATGGTTGCCATCGAGTGGGAGTAGACCTCGTAAAAAACATTTAGAGGGCCGCCCTCATCCGCCCTCATTTGCATAAAAAATGTCGACCTTTCCTCATTTAGATGCATTATACTGCTGATTCATCACCTTAAATTACTGTTGTCTAACAGTGTTTTGCTTTACAAGTTAACTTTTCTCTTCATTTGTATATGAACATTAAGGAACTTTAAGAAATTCAGTTGTGTTATAAGTAGTGAAAGTAGGTAATGATCATATTCAGGCTTTAAGTCAGTTGATGTCCTACAGTTATTGGTAAGTCGGGTGGTTTGGGATTTTGAACGATCATGTTGCAGACATATATATTTTTACATCATATACGTGCTACATGCTCTATGCCTTAAGAACAAGCATTTCAATTTTCAATTTTTCGACTTAGCCCTTAAATGCGATAGAATAATTGTTGGATATAATGAATAGTGACATGATTTATTTTAGGAAGATTATAAAGAATTATTATATATTTGTTTCGAATATAGGGGACTTCTTTGCTCATTTTCTACTAGGGGGGGGGGTGAATTGAACCCAGCAGCGAGGGCGGATTGGCAATGTGAGTGAGGGCCGCCCTCCAAAAAAAGCGGGCCGCTCGAGAGCCGCCCTCCTATTTCGAGGGCTGGTCGAGGGCGGCCCGCGAGCGGCTCTCATAATCTAACCAATTGGAAGAGGGATCTCGAGGAAAGGTGGGGGTATTTTATGGCACGTTTAATAAACTAAGAAGCCGAGTCTTACGATATTTCACTAATTCAATTAACTTAGCCCTGAAGGACTTCTTTAGTATGTGTCTTCAAGCTCTCTCATCCAATCTTCTTGACATGTTCCCTAAATTCCCAGTTGGTTAACAATGTCACAAATTTCGCAGTTCTCCGATATCTATCCATCATCTATATATGATGGTGATATAGCCGACCCTCTTCTCTCCTTTCCGAATGAGCAATTCCCACCCCCCGACTTTTCTAAAGGCCAGCACACACTCGACTCAGCGTCAAACTCTGGGTTTCTTACCCCAATACCTCCTCCCCTGATTGCGCCTTCACTTCAGCGTGTTGGTCCTGGTCGATCAACAGCTTATATTCTATACGCCGATATGTCGAAAGATGACTTTGTCGACTGGTAGCTGAATACTGATTTTGGAAAGAAAAAGCGACTGAACTGGAATGGCAATCGGAAAGCAACCTGTTGGGAGCGATTCGATCAAGTTGCTGATGCTAAAACCGGTAAACCAGGGGCAATGTGCCGTCAATGCCAAAAAGTCCTTGATCATCCAGCAAATGGGCGGTATGGAACAACCGCCCTTCATCGGCATTTAGCTGGTCCAACTTGTCGCAAATCTACTAGCCAGAAGACTAATATAAAAGGGTTACTTGCAAATGCTGTATGTACTAAGCATCCTATATTTACACTATTCACTAATCAATTCCTAATCAATAGGCACAGAACGCACCAAAAAAGTCAACAGTCTTCACACAGGAAGCATGGGAACAGAAGCTTTTACAACTTCTTGCCCTATCACGTCTCCCCTTCCGGTTTATCGAACATCCAGAATTTCGGGAGCTTATTGCCTTTGCCCGACTTGCCCCTACACAGCCGGAGATTCCTTCTGCGATAACAATTCGGTCTCGGCTACGGGGTTATGTTCAAGAACAGCAGCAGTCTATCCTACAGAAGCTTCCTCCTAATGCAAAGCTTTCACTCGCATTGGATTGCTGGACATCTCCATTTCAACAGGCCTTTATGGCCGTCACTGGCTATTTTCTTGACCAGGATTGGGACTATCGAGAGATCCTTCTTGGATTTGAACCTTTATCTGGATCTCACTCAGGCGTGAATCTAAGTGAGGTGGTTTTAAAGCTCCTTCAGCAGCATAGCATTACAGATCGAGTACTTGCAGTAACTACTGATAATGCATCAAACAACACCACTATGATGTCGAGCATCCAAGAATCATTGCGGTCCCTTGAACTCAATAATGGTTCTACAATTGTTCGGGTTCCTTGTATTGCCCATATTATTCAGCTTAGTCTGAAGGACCTTCTTGGCAAGATAAAGGCAATTCCAAAGAATGAGAGTACGGAAATAGATTGGTCCGATGATCGTGTCCGATCTCTTCGTGCTAGGCAACAGAAGGGAGAGATCATCGATACACTTAATAAGGTATGCCCCTATTATTATACTTTTCTAATATACTAACTCTTCTTATATAGGTCCGAAACCTAGCTATCTATATCAATGCAAGCCCACAACGGCGGGAGTCATTTTACAACCTTCAGAATGAAGAGCCAAAGCTTGTTCCAATCCAGGATGTCCGAACTCGCTGAAATTCCACATTTCTAATGCTCCGACGTGCTAAACGGCTCCAATCAACCTTCGATGAGTTTTGTTCTCAGTATGGTCAAGACCATTTCGCGTTAAGTAAAGAAGAATGGCGACAGATCGAATATCTGCTTTGGATCACCCAGCCTTTCTTCAAATTCACAACTCTCCTTTCAAAGACAAAGGATGTTAGTATTCATCTCATCTTTAGTATCTATAACAAACTCTTCACCCACCTTGAAAAGTCGAAAAGTGCGTTAAGACGGAAGAAGGTTGCCTGGAAGCAGCTTATGCTTGCCTCTCTTGAAGCGGCAGAGAAGAAGCTTTCGTACTATTATGGGATGACTGACACAATTGATAACAATATCTACGCAATCGGTACTATTCTCTCGCCGCAACAGAAGCTCCAGTTCTTTGAAGGGAAGGACTGGGATGATCCAGATAATGACTGGCGTGCAATCTATCGAGCAAGTCTTGAAGACTACTTCCAATCTTATAAGCGACGCCATTCGGATGCGCAATCAACATCAAGAGCCCAATTATCTACTGTGACTATTTCAGAGCTTGAGATGGAATGCGTGGCAGAGGAGTCCCAGTCCCTAGTATCTGGTGAATATGATGAGCTAAAGGAATACCTTGATAGCGGTAAGTGGGTGAAATCTTTCTATCAACTAGCTTATATTAAGTTTAAGTCTAGGAATTGTACGAACTCCTACCTGTGTTTTCTGGAAGGATCATCAGCATCAATTCCCTGCTCTTGCAAACCTTGCACGCGATGTGCTTTCTATACCTGCTACAGGAGCAGGTGTTGAGCGCCTCTTTAATTCCGCCCGTGATGTCTGCCACTACCGGCGAGGTTCTCTTAACCCATCAACAATTCAAGATCTAATGATGTTGATGTGCACATCAAGGTTTGAGATTGAAGAGGGTCGACGAGCGTTGATCAATGAATATCTCTCACATGAAGAGATACAGGCAAACCAGGAGGAGAAGAATACGGATACTTATCTCCTTGAACCTATTAGTGATGATGACGAGGGTGATAATGAGGTCAATGAGGATAATGTTTCAGCGGTTCTTAATACTGGTCAGCCTATGGCTGTTAGGGCCCAATCGAAACGGCGACAGCGCGATTCATCGGAGCTAGAAGAAGGACAGCATGAAGAGGAGGGTGAGCCTAATCTACCAAATACGCAGAGTCGGAGTTCAGGAAGGGTTCGGAAGCGTTCAAGGCTTCTTGATGGATATGAAGTTGAAACTCCATAGAAATGGTGTATATAATATAGATCCTCAAATTGAGTCTAATCTTTTGAACTTTAATAAAGCCGTGCTGCTACTGATTCAGTGACTTTCTGAAATCCTAAGCTGTAACTCAAATACTCAATAATACAGCTCAAATTTGCATATTTTATGCAATTATCGGATTGACCATGTTTGTCATGTTTGTCGGCCCTCGAAATGTTTCGAGGGCGGCCCTCTGAGGGCATGTAAAAGACGTGCCCGACCCGCGGGCGGTTATGAGGTCTACTTTAACCTGTTGTCATGCTTTGTACTGTATCCGGCCGATTGGAGATATCGATGACTCTGTATTTTCATTACCCCTATAACTAGCTATTTATGGGTCCATTCCAGTTACATAAACTATGCCGACGGATCATCTAACTTATAGAGCGGGTTCCATGCAGTATTCGTAAGGTAATTGCGACACCTATAGTCTGCCTCGGAATGCACCCGGGAATAGGGTACAAAAGACACGAAACAGTGCAGTGTATGCGGAGGGAAATGCGGAATATTGTTGGGAGTTCGGCGGAAGGTGGAGGAATATGCCTAGGGATGCGGAGAGGACCGCGCCGAAGATGCGGAGGGAGAGGCGGAGGTATTGGGTGTTTGGTGCGGAGGATGCGGAAGACGGAGGAATACGCCGAGATAAGTGGATAGGGACCGCGCGGAGGGCGCGGAGGATGCGGAGGGAGGTAAGTTGTCCCGCGATTTTGCCTTATAAAATCTTTCCACGCCCCTCGTCTCCTCTACGCTATCTCCATTTACATTCTTTCCATCTGCCATCTCTCTACCCTTCGAAAGCAAATTGTGCGAGACGACTGATTCATAATCATGCGACCGAGGCCTCGTGGAGGCACGCGGGCGTCTTGCAATAATTGCCGCCAAAAGAAACGGAAATGCAATCTTTCATCTCGACTCAAGGATGGAGAAGAAAAATGCTCAAGATGTGCTGCAAAAGAACGCGAATGCTACATTGGAAGCCCGAATTCTGCTTGCCCCTCCAAGCGTCAGCGCTTAGAGCACACCACCTCGAGCAGTTTGCCAGATGAGAGGCTCGCCCCCGACGAAACGAATCTACCAAGCACGCTGCCCCAGCTACCGTTTCACGGCGAAACTCCCACAGCAGAGTCCCAAGAAGACCCTGGCGCTCTCACAGAGCGCCGCAATTATCCTCCATCTTTGTCGTCAGAAGGCACAGCTGCTACCTTTTCACTGGATGATGAGCTCAGTGCTGGGTGTTCGACCGACCTTTCCGAACTCAACTCGCAGGGGTCATCGTTCCTCCATCGTGTCTTCATCGGTGCTCCTCGAGCCCAATCTTCGGACACTGCGCCGCTGGCTGCGCAACGTTCAGATTCCCAAAGCGATGACTCACCAGCTCCTGAAAGGCCGACAACCACTGTGGTGATCCCAAAGGCCCCTCATTTCAATATCAGATCAGTTGCCTTCAATTCAGCGACAGGCGATTTCGAAGTTTATTTGACTGGTTCTGCAGGAGCCTTTTATCGACGTCTCTTGGCGATATGTGAGCTCAGCATACTCGATTTCATAGAGTCGCTGCATGCGTACTTTGATTTTCCGGCACTCTATCGTCCCTTCATTCCAGAGGATGCGTTTTGGCAAGATTTTCGTGCAGGTCGTTGTGGTCCAGTCCTTCTCCTAGCCATTGCCTGTCGTGGTATACCATGCACAGGGGTGAAAAACAAAGAGGAGAAGCAGCGGCACCTCGCCAAAATGTTTAGAGCAGAGTTTATGAAGGCTATGACCTCCAAAGTTCGCACCAGTCCGGTCTGCCTTGATGTTCTAGAGGGGATGGCCCTTATGGTCGATTTCAATTATGGCAACGCACACACACCCGCAGATCACTCCTGGAATTTGTTCATGACACACGATGCCCTCGTCTTGTTGACTTTGCAGTCTCGAAAACGCTGCCCGGGAGCCTTGGATCCTTCGGCATCCTTTGCAAGTGCTGACGAGCGTTTTACACTTCTTTATTGGGACGTGTTTGGCCTAGATGCTTTCGAATGCCTCGATGACAAGAGCATGTCTCTTATTTCAGATGATGCGTTTACTTTGACTGAGGATCTTCTAAATCATGAAGCCGGAAGCTATCTCGATGCCATGCTCAGCTTGTGTATTATTGCGCGTCGGATTGCCGGGAAGCTGTGTAGCGCCACCGCCAGAGCCGCCGGTATCGCATGTGAAGATATTACCGTACTCCACGAGCAGCTTTCCCATTGGCGCTACGACACCCTGCCGGTGGAGTTGCAAAGACCAATAGACAGAGAGAACGAATTTCCTGCAGAGGATCGCACTACCAGAGAATATACTCCTATCCCAGTGGGCAGAAAGGTTCGTCTGCAACGAGCAATACTATGGGCACTTGAGATCCATTGTTATCTGCAAATCGACGACTGTGTTGCCCAGTATGGCTTGAAGAATGGAAATTCAATTCAGGCGGAAATATTCAGTCTCAAGTGTCTGCAGGTTGTCATGGAAGCGGTCAACATGGCCAATACAATTAAGGAGTACCGTCCTGGGGATCAATATTCGGAAAAGCTCTTGGTTGATCTTGCACCATCCATACTGCGAAATGTTTGTGCCGGCTTGTGTTGCTGGGTTTGTTCGCGCGGCATGGAATCTTTGGAGTTACACGAACCACAAGTTCCAGACATTCCTTCATTTTCCCATGAAGGCATACTTCAAACTCTTGGAAAAGACGCTGAAGCCCAGCGGAGGGCAGATTACGTAGAACTTGCGAAGACATTCCGGGATTCCGTAGCCGCGGCTTCGTCGCACAGAGACACAAAGCAGATACTCGAGCACCTCGATGATCAGATCGCCCCTTTACAGGATGTCTGATGCCGAAGCGCATGTTCAGCTGTTATGATATTCGAATGTCTATGAGGAATGGGGTCTCCCTTGAGGCCACGCTGGAGCCCGGAGAGAATGTTACAGTACTATTGTTGTCTTAGACGGGCCATGTAATTATGTATTTTTTACTGGTTGATTTGCGCGACGTAGCTCTGGAGATTTAATTTCATATGGATGCGCTACCGGACCTGCTGATGGCTGAAAGTGGATCACCATCCCATACCATAAGCAAACTATGTGAACATATTTCCGTTTATCTCCTGAATACTAGAGCTGATGTTAAATGAGGCCCATGCAACCGACAGTGAAGTTTCGTTGGGTTTGGGTGAGGGCTAGCGCGCCGGATCTTCTTATATCATGTGTGGCACAACTGAGGTTAACCCACAAAGATATACTTGCAGTCAGGTTTGTGACAAAAGTGCAAGTGCCGCATCAGCACCACGCACAACTGCCTCGCTCTTTGTGAAACATTTGCTGATGGATGCAATTTTCTCTCCCTCTAGCCAGACACAGATGTTGTAAAGCCCATCATCCGTTTGTGTCTGTTGTAGTTCAGAGGTATGAATTGAGTTGTTATTTCCGAGGGATACATGAGCCTATATATACAACAATGAGCCAAGTTGATTAGAAATCAACTTAGTCGTCTATATAGACACTTCGGAGCTAATTCCGACGGTACGGCTTGGTTCCTGATCTGCACCAGCCTCATATCACAACAGTGTCATTTGAAAATCTGATCTCCGGCTGCCAAGGATGCGATCCAGAGCGTTCTTGGGGTGCCGTAGGAGAACCGCCTGCCCCACAAAACGCCCAAGATAAGCTATCAGATTAATTCTTTCCAAAAATTGCTCACATGCATCTATACAGCCTCCGGTATCTATAAAGATTGCTCCGATGGTGCTCTCGATAATATCGGAGTAGAACTTGGGTGGTGCCAATTGAGCGAGCGTGGCCCAGGGATACGAAACATCATTGTTTAGATTCCGCTTGATCTTATCACGGAGTATTCGATACCGCTCGCTGCATGAAGCCTGAGATTTGATGATTTCTGGAGCATCGTGACGCATGAACATCCACAAAGAAGTATTTTTCGACAGAATGCTCGTTTCGAAATCATCCAGTATCGAACTTGGCTTCGAACAGTGTGGCTCGGTCAAGGTGAGCTCCATGCAAAGGAAGGCTAAGAAGTCGGCATTGACCGTGGCAGCTCGAAGCTCCGTCATTTGACCTTCCGCAAGTTTGGGGTGCCGATTGTACAGGTTCTTTGAAACAAGAAAGTCAAGAACGGCATCTCCCAGAAACTCAAGCCGCTGATAAGACCCAGTTGTGTTGTCTCTTTGCCATGATGGGTGTGTGAGTGCTTCCCAAATCAGAGCCCGGTTTTGGAACTTGAAGGCAAGCAACAGGTCAATCTTCTCTTCTAAGTGGATCGGAAAGGTGTGGTCTTCTGTTTGTGTGCATTCTGACTCGGTTGAGATGTTGGAAAGTTCCGGGAGAAATATGCCAAGAAGCTGCTGGGAGAGCGATATTCCACCACATTCGTAGGCAGCTGCGGTGAGCGCTTCGACCACGTCCGCGAAAACCTTCCTAGGAAGTGTTCTATTTTGATATTGATTCAAGATTGGTGAAAATATAGGATGCTTTTGTGTGATAAATTCAGTACAGATAAACCTTTCTAGATGAGCACTTGCGGCTGCGCACGTTAGCCTCTCATTCGAGACGAGTTGGTCCTTAAAGCTTGACAGATAACCTTCGTGCCACAAAGGATATTGAGAAAAGGCATGTACAGCGACCACACATTTAAGGATAGAGTCACCCCAAAATTCCAGCCGCTGGTAATTGCTGGGCCATTGAGAAGAAGGAGCTGTGATTGCGTCTTTGAGATAGCTGGAGCCGATCATAGGCAGATCTTTGAACATCTTGACTTGTATTTCACTTGCCATCAGGTGTTGATGCAGAAGCTGTATGATTGGCGGGATTGCGAGGCTGGCCAGACTCAGCTCCCAAGGCAGGAAATCAAGTGTGCATTCCGTGGCCGCTACACGGATTGTATTGAACGACTCGGAGTCGCGTGGGGTTCTGTGAGATAATGAACCTCGCTCAAGCAGATTTTTCCTCTTTCCAAATCTTCGGCATTCAATAAGAAGCCCCTCAGGATCTGGCCTCCGAATCCATCTCACAAAAACATGGGGAGTAAAATGAAGGCTAGGGCTGCGGATAAAACCTGATGGCGCAAGAACCGGTATTTTATTTCGGCCCCCACGGATAGCGATGGATCCTTGGTTGACACTGAGCCATTCTTCTAAATCTTGCAAAGGAAGGTCTGGGGTAAAAAAGGGCAAAAAGTCTGGATACTGTTCTCGTGCAGAACTTGCGTGCGTCGATTGGAAGAGTAGGGTCGTTATCTCCCGCATGAGGCATCTGGAGAACGGTGAAACTGCAGTTTCGATATTGAAAGGGTGCAAGGTAACAGTGATTGTGGTTTGATCATCCCAATAAAGATCTAGATCTTCCTTCACCGGCAGCTTGACAGGCGTAAAAAGCGCCATTGTAAGTTCCGGTCGGTCTTTCCCGTTCGCGGCGAAATTGATGCGGCACTTGTACAGCATTCTTTCTGTCCAAAGCCCCGGGATGCCTCTCCAAAAGTTGATCAGATTTTCCACTTGGGGGAGCTCTGCCAGAATAGCTGTTTCCTGGATCTCACTAGTCGATGGATTGTTCGAAAATAAAGGAAGAAGATGGTCATCTATGAGATCTTGACCATGCAAGACACGCATAGCCTGAAAGGCGGCATCTTGTCGGGCGGACTGCTTTGTTCCCCACCAATGGTGACCATCTACTATCCGTAGAGAACGGTCGATGCCGCTCGGCAGATAGACCGTTGATTGTGTCAGACCTTCATCATTCTTCTTGTAGGAAAATGTGGGATGGGTTTCGCCAAGTGTTTCGCTTCGCAAGGTTGTGCAAAAATGATGCAGATGAGGTATGGCATTCTCGCTGGTCAGCAGGGCACTGTAAATAAAGTTTTCTTACGTTAGCTTGCACACAAACAATTTCGAGAGATGACAAACAAACCCTGTGTGTAACCGTAGTTGCAGAAAGACCTCGTCCGATTCTGTGTCGTCCACCTCTAACCCCTGATGGCTTCGTTTATGGTCCAAACATATACCCTGCATCTGAAGTTCGAGGTCGCTATATTGCTTTGAAGACGCGGAAATTGTTTGTACATCTTTTGCTTCCATGACAGCAAATTCGGAAAGGCCCTGTCGTGCTCGACCTCGGCGCTGTATGAACGATGTAATATTGTCCGGGGTATCAAATGAAATGACAAGGTGGCATGCTGGACGATCAATACCTTCTTCTAGCACGCTGGTAGCAATAATAAGATTCTTCAGGCCGCTGCGGAACTGTAGAATCACGTCTTCGTTCCTTTCAACAGACAAAGACTCACATCGAACAGAGCTGCTCACACAGGGCGCGCATCGGAACGCACTTTGCGTCAATGGGTGGGCATTAAGCAGCGCCGCTAGGACATAAGCGGTTACTCTTTCTCGAACGAAAATGACACCCGAAAATTCTGCGTGGCCTCTTGCTCTTAAAAATGATAGGAGCCGTTTTACTTTATCAGAAATGCTGCCAGTCGACTGTAGGTGGACATCAACACCTTCCACAATACTGTTCAGTGCAGCTCTCAAAGCTATAAATCTTTGATTACATGACGGAGCGGAGGAAGTGTTTTCGTGTTCAGTAATCTGTTGGGCAACCTGCTGAAGACTCTTTGTCAAGAAGTGTCGTAAAGCCCACGCACCTAGATGATACCAAATAGCACGCGCTTTCGAAGGGATCTTAGAGAGTTCACTAGGGATGCTATAACCTTCGATTTTGCCGTGTTCACGTAAATGGATGACCGTCCCTTCCAGTGTGTCCAGATAGGAAGGCGGGACCACTGTGCCACAGTTACTTTGGATGAAGAGGATCTTAGTAAGATTTCGATAAGGAACGTTCTTCGTCAGTTCTTGATGCTGAACCAACGGGGCTCGACAGGTTGCATTCAGGTTTTGCTCGAGCTCCCTTAAGAATCGTTAGTTGCATTTCTGTTCAGCATGTCACAGCTTTGCGCACGGGATTTTAGCTACATCAACTGAGGCTGTGAGGCCAAGGATGCTGGGAAGGGTTGACTTCTCTGGCCTAGCCGCATGGGCCGCGTGATAGAAATCGCGCATGATGCGGTTTCCTGGATGTGATTTCATACAGTGATGAGCTTGTATCTTGTCAGCTTGATGAGTAAGGTCTTGATCTTTTCATTTCGCACCCTCATCAAACACAATCAGAGCCAGTTGGTGCAGTAGTACAAAGCCGTGTGTGAGTGCATCACAAAGGACGGCATAAGTAGAAAAGACGACTTTTACTCCCTGAAGGGCCGTGTCCCAAATCTTTTGATTGCGCCAACAGTCGACACCGTCATCCCCCGTTAGCATTCTCATGCTAACTGCGGGCATATATTGCGATATATACTGCAACTGTTGGCTACATAAGACTTTGGTCGGTACCAAGAACCACACCATCTAAAGATGACAATGTTAGTTGTGTCTCATGAATAGCATTGGGGGTTTTGCCCGCCTGATGTTCCTGGCAACGTTCCAGTTCCGCCATAATTCGCATGCTAGCTCTACTAAAACGTCATTCTGAGGCAATCTGATAGCAGATTATTTGCTACGCACATATATGTTTTTCCGCTTCCCGTTGGTAGCTATCCGTTCAGCTTTCAAACTCGATTATAACACCACCGTGTTGAGGGATATATCTTACCACAGCTATTATGTTGTTTTTCATGCTCATTTCAAACATTTCAAGTTGGTAGGCGCGGGGCTGAACGTTGCTCATGCTAGTGGTCAGTATTGTAAGAAAAATGAACAAATGACCAAGAAAGTCAAACATAACCGAGATATATGCGTTTTAAACTTGGCTGCTATGTTTGAAACTTATTTCTCTCTTATTTTAATTTGGATATCACCCTGCATAAGTGAAGTAGTGCATGTGATTTATCGAATAAGTCTGTCTGTTGCAGAAGTCTCTTACGCCAATCATATCGTGCGACGTGGACGTGCAACAACATGCAGAATCATGAGTGTCAAATGCCTAGTCCCCGGGCAGGTATCAGGCCAGATATGTTTCATTTTTCCTTCTGTTCGAAATAGCTTGCAAATCATTCTAAACATTGTCATTGTTCTTTACACTGGAGCGGCTCTTGCTTATTCATGTTCATCATCAGCACGGACGAAGAATTCGATGGCTTTATCCGAAAGCTTATTAGTTGTCAAGAATTATTGGTATTAGAAAACAGCCATGCCCTTTGCTGCGCGGGAGCAGACGAACGTGAGCTTGATGGAAATTGAGAGCTAATCCGATTAGGTAAGGGACTCTTGTAGTTATGATTCTGACCGATCTCAGCAGGCTTTTGATGGGCTGTCTCGAGGTGATTACTGTTATACTCTTATAAATCTAATGACTTGATACCGCAACATTTCATGTCGAACTGAGTATACTACCGAACACCTCTGATCAGTCGGCGTAAACCCGGTCCATCCTACTGGTATGGTAACCAAAAAGTTCATTAATCAATTATTTAACTGCCTCTTTGTTGATCCTCTCCGTAGTAGCGTGTAAAAATATCATAGCATTCGAGACACCTTAAAGCTCAGGGTTTGTTTAAACAGTACCATATACCGTGCGAACTTAGCAAAGCGTGCAGGAATTGACGAGCATGTGGTCTAAAATTCTACGCCCGGTAAATGCTCGCCAAGCGATGTTGCCTTGGCCACAAGCGCCCTTCTTGGAGCTATTTACTCGGAGAAGAAAGCGTTTCAAGTCTGAACTCTGTGAGCAATTGTGCTTTAGAGTAAACACATAGGCCATGTTGGTGGATTACGTCTTTTTATGTGGTCACTGGACCAAGGGGATGAAACGCCATATTTTCCCGCAGGGAGACTGTCAACTCTCTTTGCTTATTCTCTGCATTGGGTTTGTTATTCCCTCATTGCTAATGGGAGAGGTGAATTAGAGCCACGAAGCTCGTCTAGAGTTATTTTTGTGTAATCACAGGTCTGATAGAAGCTAAAAAAAAAGCAGTTCATCTTCATTCTGATGTCGTGGTCCAGATATGTATAAATAGCTAAATCATTTGATAACTCGTTGCTTACTACAATGATATAACGCTTTTTCCACCGTCTTCCGTCAATCGTTTCCGAATCCTGATTACTAGATATCCAGCACCCAATCTACTGAGGTCTGGAGAGCTAGGACTTTCTGCTGCAGTACCCAGTACCGCACCAGGACAGAACAGCAAGGCCTCACCCACCCGAAGGTTTACAATCCGATAGAACAATGATAGCTTGCCTGATACCTCGGGCATGACTGATTCTTCTTCAATGGTGGTCGCTGCTTCCTCACTGAACTGTGTCCCCAAAGCTGCTGCAGCCACGTGCCCTTGCAGTGCGCGTAGCCATGCTGGCGAGGTAAATCTGTGGACAATGGTAACCGAGCATAGGCTGAGGAGGTCGCTTGAAATTGTCGGCTCTTGGGTGGAAATAAGGATGCGCGCCCCAAGGTGGCGTTGCAACCTGACAGTTGAAAGAAGGGTATCTGTAAAGCTCCGCGCTTCAACTGAGTCTTTCATATACTATACACAGTGCGTCAACGGCCATCAGTATGACATTTGATTCGAGAGTGACGAACTTTATGAGCCTCATCGAGTGCAACTATTCGGCCAACCTTTGTGTCCTGCTCCATGAATATTTCAAAGCAAACATTGAACAGAGAACACGCCGTGTCAGGTGAGATGCACGGACAGGAAAGATCAACGATCGTCAATTGTGATGGCTGGTCAAAGAAGTTAATCTCTCGTTGCGATACTAGAATTGACTGTCAGGGTCTAACCTCCGGTGCCCAGCTCGAGCTTGCGGCTTGGGATTTTCCGTTCTTCTTATTTATCCCACTCGCTGGTTTTGCTTGATGGGAAGGCATGAAGCTCTCCAGCGTCTCTAAGCGTTGCTTCAAGGGCTCAAGTTGACTAGGAAGAAGATCAGAACCAAGAACTCGCTTTTTGAACTCTTGGTAATCGAATTTGGATGCGTGCTCTTGCTGCAAAAAGCGCATCTCCCGGAGAATACGCTGGACAGTATGCATGTACAAAGGTACTGACCCCTGATCTTGGCCCACTGCCATAAGATCTAGCATGCGCTTGGTATTCAGATTGGCCTGATCTATTTGCAAAGGCTCTACCTTGATATTGAACCTTGCGTAGGTCCCCTTGGATATAAATCAGAGGTAATGAAACTTTCAAGGCTCAGCTTCACTTACTCGTATAGTCCTAATGTTTGTTGGGGCACACAAAACTCTGACATTAATCTGAGAGTGAGACGCGAGGAATGCAGCCTCACAAGGAGAACCGCCGTTATCGCAGATGAAAGTGTCATAGTGAAATACGACAGCCGTTAGGGGATTCGGAAGTCTACCAGCCTTAGAGGGGATCAAGCCGCCCTCCAGTATGCAAGACAAGGTATGGCTTTTACCCGACCCCTGAGAACCGCAGATGAAGGTGCTCGATGGCGATGAAACATTGAAGAACAGTCGTGGATCTTTTTCAATAAGCTGGTTCTGAGGAGTTGGAAAACCTGGTGCTTGAACTCTCTTCAACCCTCCCAATAGGGCAAATTGGGATGGGATCTGGCCGGATTGATTGAGGACTGGGCCCGTAAAGACAGGGGCTAGCACGACTTCGTCACTGTGGTCATCGGAGTCTTCAAGAAGAGTCAAGTGATATGCTAGATTTGGATCTACATCCATGGTCAGCTTTGGCTTCATTGATTGAAAAGGTACATTGAGGACTGATAGTAACAGACCACTCTGATGTTCTTTGCATTTGGACTTCGACATTTTCGGAATATATGTGCTGGGCTTTCGGACTGCTCTTAGCTACTGGGTCTTTCTGATTTATAACCTACACTCATGTACTTGTTTAACAATACTCGCTATATGCGGAAGATACGGCGGTGTAGAAAGTTTCTCATTACGTGCTTTGGATCACAAGAGATCTAAGAATTCTGACTATGCATCTCTAGGCCAGTTTGCTTGGTATCTCATGCGGCGGGGACAATGGAACAGGCAACTTGGTAGATCCATATAAATCCTAGGATGTCATTCACTACGCTAAGCCACACTCGATATCGTAAGTCAGTAAGGAGGACATCCCTCTCCTGCGTTGGCGGCCTCCCACATTGACGGCCTCCCACATTGACGGCCTCCCACATTGACGGCCTCCCACATTGGTGACCTTAGTAATGTGATTGCCCTTCGTGTGTACTGGAAATAACCTTTCTCAGCACAAGTAGCCTGTGTTGGATCTAGCTTCGTGTTATCTACGCTGAACTCACGTCCATCTCTCGAGCCACCAAACCGCACTACGGCATTCTCTTGCTTGTAATAGTGAAATAGCACTACGTTTGAGATGCCTATAGACGTTTAGCGGATGCAAAACGCACTTTATTGCCTAGTGATAGGCTAACCACTTGGAGTTAGTGTCAGAGCAAGAATGTTTCTGTGCACTAGAGATCATAGATTGTAGTTCTGTTGACAACATCCAACGTCTCTATGCTGATCTTAATTAGCAGTTGATTTCTTGGAATAAGTTTAAAATGAAGCGCATTTAGTGATAGGAAAGCGGAAAGCGTTCAGTAGGGACAAGGCAAACGGATATCAACCGTGGGCAGCGAGCAAAAAAGTCTCAAATGGCTAAAGCCTAAGTTCTGGCAACAAAATAGGATTGTAAAGTTAAGTTCTAGATGAATGTCTTTTTCAATCTAGTTGTAAAGTTTGGCCAAATCCTACTTGCCTTGCCTGGAAGTTGCTTCCTGTCACACTTTTATGTTTCGCTATATTAGTTTCTGGTTTTTGGCATGAGTGATTAGGTTTCCTCTCTAATGTTTTGTGGAGTGCCTTGTTCAATAAAATAGGACGTATGGGTATTGCTGTACTCTGGCCATTCAATGAAAACCACATCCAACACTGGCCTGGCCACCGTTACCCTACTATTCCATGAAATAAGCCGGCAATACACCTTTAAAATTCCTGCCTCCCCCCGCAACTCGAGCTTAGCCACCAATCTCTCAAACAACCTCAAGCACCCCCAAGCTCCTCACGAACGCCACTAATCTCGTCAATTGTGCAGCAAGCATAGTCAAAAGCACTTGTATTCCTTCCTCCCATGTTAAATGGTACCTTTTTTATCTCTTACCTTGACTGAACTGAAGACTTCAATTCATGATGTGCTAGTATAAAAGTCGGCTGCCCCAATCTTTGTTTTTGATGCTTCTCTGGGTCGTATTTCGTTGAGACACGTATTCATCCTATGAAGAAGTCTTCGTCGCTAGAGAATTAATCAATTGTATTACGATGGATCAGTGAAAGGCGTTTAGAACTAATAGTTTCATTGGTAGAAAAATCATCATTCGCCGCTTCGTTGATGTTCCATTGTCCCTAAGACATTGGCAAGGGAGGTTTGAATTACTGGTCTTGCTGAAGTAGTGACTCTGCTTCTAGCAAGTCATATTTCTATCACTCAAGCGTGCAGCATTTTAGTGAGAGGCTCAGCATTTGCTCCGCAACTTCGTAGGTGTCGTTCTCCTTCCTAGGCCTAGATAAGAATTGTTCGACTATCAAACTCATTTCGTGGCGTCTGAATGCCTGAATATCGCGAGGTCTGAATCCTTCATCCAAAGCTTCTCTTATCAGTTCACACCAAATTGCAGTGTATGATGCTTTCCAATCTTCAATGAAAGCTTTGGCCTGGGCCATCGTTCTAAATCTTTTATGACATGAGCCTGGCTCACCGGTCACTTGATTCTTAGCACCGTTGTTGCCACTTGACTTGATCAGCTCTATGAACGTCTTGCCCGATAGCATTTCAGTAACACCTACTGGTAAAAAGGGTAAATCCCAGGATTTGCTCCGTTCGCCACCGCATAGAATCCATTTCCACCTAGAGGGGTCGTTTCTCCTGCTCCACTCTTGAAGATCTCCTTGGGGTTGCGTGCACCCATGCTTTTCATGTAAGCGCGTGCTTCTTGAAGAGTATAACAGCTTTTACTTTCTGACTGACATCCGGTCATGCGAGGATGCGCATCGCCCTATCATTTCGGTTAGATCAAGTTCTATTTTCTGATCGAGATATGGAAAACAACCAAGATGAAAATATTGTAGGCTCATTGATACGACCTGTGAATATCGCGTAGAATTCTTTGTTTTTTGGCATCGCTCAGGCTCTTTAGAATGAAACCAGTTTGAAAAATGTCTTCGGTCGCGGGGGGAACAACCCTTTCTTGGCAAAAACGTTTTCTTGGAATATCTAGCCAACCAGAGGTCGCAGGACCTCAAGAATTAGTTTACCGTAGTCGTAACTTCAAGCGCTACCATCTGATACCTGCTTCATAGGGAAGATGGCAGCGGCGATTGCGACTGGTGCGAATGCACAGAATTTGCCCCCTGTCAGGAGAGGAACACCAAAAATCACGGCCCTCGCGGACCCGCCCCGATCCATGGACGAGATCGCGGAAGGGGCCCGCAGGGTGCTTAACCACATCGAAAACAGTGGCACGGAAGACCGATATGTCACTGGATATATTCGCTCCGTCCGCCAGTACGCACTTAACGCCCAACGGGGCGACGGCCAGGGGATGGCCAAGGTGCTCGAGGCGCTGACCAAGATCAACCTCGACACCGAACGTCTGAACCAGCGAATCGACACCATCGAAAAGACAACGAGCACCTTATCGACAACTTTATCCACACCCGCGGCGAACTCTGCTGCAGCGTGGCGTAGCTTCCGAGCCGGAGAATGGCAACGCGACCTAACCAAGGCTGTGGCACCCAACACCCGGAGCAACGGCACGTCGTCTCCAGGTGTGCCGGAAATCGAACTTCGCGAGGATCGGGAGGTCATCGTCAAAGTAGGGCCAAACCGGGAGCAGATCCGAGGATTGACGCCGAAGGATCTGGTTGAACGGGCCGAACGACAAAGGACGACAAATGCCCGACAGAAGAATTCTGGGGTACTGGCTAAGCAGGCCTCATTTGTCGCAGCCCGCAAACTGCCCTCGGGTGACGTGGCGATGATAGCTAACAGTGCTGCAGGGGCAGAGGTCTTTCGCAAGCACCCGGCATGGTTGAGGGCTTTTGGGCCTGGGTCGGTGATCCAGGAGCCGTCGTGGGGCATCGTGGCATACCACATCCCCGTGAAATCGATGAAGCGTACACCGGAGACGATGGCCGACGTCGCAGCGGAACTGCTCAGACAGAACAACTGGGGCGAAGACTCCAAGATCCAGTATCTGGGATGGCTGACGCGTCCGGGTGAAAGGGCGGAGGGTTCGATTCTGATCGAGTTCACTAGTCCAGTTGTGGCTAATCGTGCTATCATCACCGGGGTCGTGTGGGGGAAGCAAATCCATAATGCATCACGATTCTGCCGCGAGGGGCGGATGAAGCTATGCAGAAAATGCCAAAAGCCGGGGCATATCCAGTCACACTGTCCCAACGTTTTCAAATGCGGCCACTGCGCCGACGCACACCCGACCTGGGAGTGTCCGTCGACAAAGGGGCAAGCGATACCTGTGAAGTGCGCCAACTGTGGCGAGGGACACCGTCCTACAAGTCGAGAATGTCCAGTGAAGACTGCGGCGATGAATGAAGCTAAACAAGCGCTGGCCAACTGCCCTGCATATCACCGCATTCCTATGCACTTCCGAGTGGCAGCAAGCACCGGCAAAGAAGCAACCTCGACCAGGGCAGACCCCATGGCGTCGAACGGTCTCGAAGCGTCGATACACGCCTCGGAGGGGCAGCGGGGGGAAGAACCCGCGCAGAACCTCGAAGATGCTGTAATCGACGGGGAGGCTGCAGCAATAGAAGTAGAAACATCACCAGAGGAGAACACTGAGCCTATCCAGCCTACTCAGCTCAAAAGAGGCCCTGGTCGCCCAAAAGGCTCAAGAACGAGGCCAAAGAATCCCAAACCAACAGTGATACCACTAGCATGCCAAGGGTCAACAAGGCGCCGCACAGGCGAGCCGGACGACACCATGGACGAGCAACCAGACGACAATGAATGGCTCAGCATTCAACCCACTCCGGCCGATCTCCCCCACCCTGACACTCAGCAGGATAGCCTGGAACACCAACTTACCCAATTCATCAACGAGGTCACCACTGTCAACGAGACCGGTAACACGTCCGAGCCCGATGACGAGGAGGAACTGGACCCGGAGGGACCCGAATACCGCAAATTGGTGGTTCTGAAATACAGGCAGCGGCAAGCGATACCAATCGGATCGTCTCCGCCGATTTTTGTGACGGATACACCGACAATCGAAGACCCAAATGATGAAATATGGCACGAGGCCAGCGAACGAAGTGATGACGAGCAAACTCACCAATGAAAGTGTTTGAGATTCTTCAATATAACGTACACAAATCGTGGCCAGTGATGGCAACGTTTCTCAGAGACAAAAACGTCCTCGCAGCGGACGTCGTCGCGGTGCAGGAGCCATGGAAGAACGAACTACAACACACAACACATCAACCAGCGACGGCAACATTCCAGCTAATTTACCCACCAAAAGCAGCTGCCGGCGGATCAACCCAAGGCCAGGACGATCAGGTCCAAGCCTCGGATCTCCCCCAACCGGGAGTATGCCTGTTTGTGTCTAAAAGGCTTGACCCGAGCACTTGGTCGTGTCAGCTCGTCTCACAGGACTACCAGTTACTGAAGCTCAGAAAGGCTCATCAGGGCAGAGAGTGGAGAGATCTCTTCATACACAACATCTACAATAGGCCGGGCAACAATACCCTTAGACATCTAAGAAACGAGCTGTCAAAACGTCCCCATGGAGAACACATCATCCTTGGAGATATGAACGCGCATCACCCGAGATGGGGAGGATCAGGGACCAGGGCCGATCAAGAGGCCAAGCAACTCCTAGAGATCGCCAATGAATGGGGACTCGAGTTGACGACCCAACAAGGCAGACCAACCTGGTCTCGAAACGATCAGTCGTCAGTGATTGACCTCACCTTCATCACATCCAACCTTGTCAGCAGGCTTATCAATTGCGAGAGAGCGGATGACATCGAACATGCATCCGACCATTTCCCGATCAGAACTGTGCTGGATATTATTACACCAGTCGCCGTACAGCAGAAGAGAAGAAACTGGAGCGCAACTGATGATCAGAAACTTATCCAGAAGATCGAAGGAGATCTACAGACAGGAGGCTTATACCAGGCAGATCCGCAAAAGATAGAAGCCACATGCCAGGAGCTGATGGGAGTGATACAGTCAGCAATCGAGGATTCAACCCCATGGGCAAAACCATCCGCATGGTCGAACCCCGACTTTGGCGACGAGTGTAAAGTTGCGGTCAAAGAAGTTCGTCGCCTCCGTCGCAGACATACGAAAACCAAAGACCCCTACGACTGGATGTGCTACTCGGAAGCACGCAACAAGAAAACGCGACTCGTCAAGAAAACCTTGTC
This sequence comes from Penicillium antarcticum, assembly GCF_028974205.1. Taxonomy (NCBI): domain Eukaryota; kingdom Fungi; phylum Ascomycota; class Eurotiomycetes; order Eurotiales; family Aspergillaceae; genus Penicillium; species Penicillium antarcticum. Next base: position 397,536 of record NW_026695305.1, on the reverse strand, counting down.
AAGAGCGCACCGGCACCGAGTCCAGCAGGTCGTTGAAGATGGCCCACAGGGTATGTGGCGATTGGCTAAATGGGCAAGGAACCGAGACGGGGCCTACGAGAAGGGTATCACCCCTTCGCTGAAAATGCAAGATCCCCAAATACCTGGAACTCTCGCGGAAACAGTGGAACGAAAAGCAGAGGCATTCCGGGTTGCCTTCTTCCCCGAACCGCCGCCAGCCGATCTATCCGACACAGACTCATTCCAGTACCCACAGCAGATCGAATTTCCAGCAGTCACCGCTCAGGAGATACAGGAGGCGGTGCGAGGAGCGAAAGCAGGGAAAGCACCCGGAGAAGACGGTATACCAAACTCTCTCTGGCACAAGCTTATCGAGATACCGGTGGTTCTAGAAACAGTGGTCCAGTTATTCAACGCATGCATAAAAACGGGCTACAACCCGTCACATTTCCAGCGCTCAATCACGGTGGTGCTCCGGAAGCAAGGCAAAAGCGACTACCAGCTCGCAAAATCTTTCAGACCCGTCGCGTTGCTGAACACGCTCGGGAAGTTTTTGGAGGCAGTTGTCGCGCGACGGATCAGCTACGCAGCAGAAACCAATGGCTTGCTCCCACGTAGCCATCTAGGCGGACGAAAGGGCATATCCACCGATCATGCTATCCACATCATCATCGACCGAATCAAAACCGCATGGGGAAAGGGCAAGCCAGTGGTATCTCTGCTGATGCTGGACGTGTCCGGAGCGTACGACAACGTCTCCCATGAACGTCTACTACACAACCTCAAAAAACGTCGCTTGGGACATTTCGTTCCCTGGGTGAGGGCCTTCTTGACCAATAGAAGCACAAGAATCCGTATGCCCGAGGGCACATCCGGCCGAATCCCGACGCCAACAGGCATCCCTCAAGGATCACCGATCTCACCCATTCTATATCTCATCTACAACGCAGACCTCGTTGAGAACTGCGCTAACGGTGTGAATAGCAACGGGTGGGTCGACGATGTTTGCTTCATGACAAAGGGAGACAGCGAACGCGAAACCATCAAGAAACTCAGAGCGGCATGCCGCAAAGCCGACCAATGGGCCGAGAAGCATGCATCAGTTTTTGACCCGAAGAAGTATGCACTCGTGCATTTTGTAAACACCAGGGAAGTCGACCCACAATACACATCGCTGTCTCTACGAGGGCACACCGTGACAGCGACGAGGACAGCTGAGCGGTACCTAGGCTATTGGCTGGATCCGGGTCTAGAATTCCACCATCACCGCGAGAAAGCGGTGACCAAGGCCGGCGTCTCTCTCCACGCACTACGAAGCTTGGCGGGTTCAACGTGGGGAGCCTCACTCTATGCAATGCGGAAGATCTACCAAGCGGTGATCATCCCGCAGATGCTCTTTGGGGTTTCCGCGTGGTATCAACCTACGCTCATCAGTAATTACAAAGCACGCACAATCAGTCAGCCTTTCGCGGCAATACAAAAACAGGCAGCATGCCTGATCAGTGGGGCTTTCAAAAGTACGGCAGCCGAAGCACTGAATACCGAGCTTCACCTACCGCCTATCTCTGTTCACATGAACCGACTGGTGAAAGAAACGGCCCTTCGACTACGAACAGGACCAGAGTCCGCTGTCCCACCAACGATGTTACGTCGCCGACCGGCAGATGAGAGAGACTGGGCTGGATGGACACCAATGGAGGCGCAAGCTTGGAAGGCGGGCGGATGTCTTACGGCTCCCCCGAATACTTTGACAAGAGGATGGGAGAGTCGAAAGGCATTCGTCCTGGCACCATGGCAAGCGCCACCAGAGGTGATCATCGAGGACAGAGAAGCTGCGGTTAACAATCACAACCAAATCCTGACGAAAGACCCAGGAGCAAGACCCTTGATTCTGTACACTGATGGGAGCGGAATTGATGGAAAGATCGGAGCGGCAGCGGTCGTGGGCCTTGAGGATCAACATGTTCACAGCCAGATGGGAGACGATAATACGTCCACCGTATATGCGGCAGAACTTCGAGCCATTGAGATGGCTCTTGAAATGGTTCTGGAAAGCACAGAGCCATGGGCTAAGCAGGCGAAGAACGGGATAGTCATCTTTGTAGACAGCCAAGCAGCGCTGAAGGCGCTGAGGCGACCGGGGATGCCGTCAGGACAGATCTATCTAGCAGGATGCCTCGGCCTGATCCAGCGGCTTGCTGGCAGATGCGTCCGAGTTGAGCTCAGATGGATTCCTGCGCACCAAGGGGTCATTGGCAATGAGATTGTGGACCAACACGCAAAAGAAGCAGCCCAAAAACCGGACGGCCCACAGAACCCTCACGATCGAGGTATATGCCTCGCAGCCGCAGCGAAACGGCGAATCCGCAGAGAAGCGAAGCTGGAGTGGGGCAGGACGTGGGTCAAGGAAACGACCAGTCGACCGACAAAACGCTTGATTGAAGCACCAACCAAGAAGACGCTAGAATACTGGTCGGGCCTGCGAAAAGCAACGGGCTCGATTCTGATGCAGCTTAGAACTGGGCGAATTGGCCTAGGGGCTTACCTGAATCGTATCAACCGACGCGAAACAGCGCGGTGTGACTGCGATCTTGGCAGCCAAACAGTAACACACGTCCTGCTGGAATGCCCCTCGCACCAGGACGAGCGAGACTGGATGAGAAGCGCTCTTTCCGACAAGGGAATTACTCTTAGTCGAGACGAACTCCTGACACGACCGGAGGCTCGCACGGCTGTGGCCGAATTCATGGTCAAGACTGGCCTCCTAGGCCAATTTCAGACAGTCGACCCTACGGCTCTGGGCGAGGAAGGGGACGACCAAGGAGCGGAGATAATGATCCCTTAGACAGTGTGACGGAAGAAGAAGGATGGCGCCCATTAGGAGTACAGTGCCAGGTCCACTGTACTCCCTTGATCCAAGCGAGCGCGCAAGCGGCAGCCAACAAGACTGGACAGGTGGAGAGAAGAGGGCGTGGAAATGCTGTGTTGAAGCGGGGCCCTGGTCCTACCCGCGACCAGGGGTAAATGACGTACAAGTCGGCTTTGTGTTTATCATGTTTGCATCTGTGCATTTCTTTTGTTTGGTTTACATCTTTCGATTCGAGGACGATTGATCAGAAACTCGCAAGGCGAGTTCCCTGACGGTCGCCCAGTGGGCTGGTGACCACCTTCCAGCTGTCGGCAGGCCTGACAGCACTCCCGCATAGCAGCATATATATAGAGCGAGCTACATCGGGCAAATGAATACATCATCATCATCATTGTTTACCTAGAAACTAATTGACCAGGTTAACTACCAGTCGAATCACCACACTTTTTTATGCAATTTGGTTACCAAATATCTAATTACCTGGTCCCAGCATTTTCTGTCCGCAATATTCTACTTTCCCACTTTCCAGTTATATTGAACTGTTCTTTGATTAAAGTAGCATTTTCTTCTGTGGTATTGTTTAATTTTTATAAGCTTTGAGGCTGGCTATTCAATTTGGGCGTTCACCCACGAGTAACGGATGGGTCACCACACCCAGCCACCATCACTCAGCCCCTCTTTTTCCAGAGGTGAGCTCTCTGGTCAGGCGAATAGTATGCAGTAGCCGTTCCAGCTGCATCATACATGAGGGTGTAGTCTCCGCCAGGAGATAAGGAAAGAATGTTTGCTCTTCAACACATAGTTAATGGCATCTTTAAATAGCATACTTTCTAATTCGTTAGTGGTTTTTGACCGGCTATTAGTGTTGAACAAAAAGGGGGGCAACCCCGTGTCATAGACACGGTCAAACAGGACTATTCAGGTGCTCCAACAATTAGAGACCTCTCAATGTACGCTTTTCCTCTTACGGTATTATAAACAGAGTGCTGTTTTAATTCGATTAGGAAATAGATCTGCGGACTGCCTATGGTACGAACCCCTTTACGCTCGCCGCGTCCCGAAAGCAACAATACGCATTTTATTGGAATCACTTGCCCCTTCAAAAGAAAACTTGGCTAATGCAAGAGATTTCTGAGCTCCTGCGAGCCTTTTGGCAACTTCAGAATATCTTCCGGTGCCAGCGTTTCTAAAGCAAAGAGATTCTGCCGCCTCGTATCCTCATAAAGAATGTGCTCGAAAGCTTGCTTCGCAGCCTTACTAATCTCCCGAAGAAGAGTTCCTTGCGATTCATCGAGGACCTTCACAAAACTTTCAAATGCCTCATCCGCCGGAGCAAGAATACTTGCATGGTCAGTTTGCATTCCGTCACAATTCCAATAGAGAGATAGACTCACATTTTATCGATAATCACGGGGCCCGCCACGTCATCGGACCGATCGAAATGAAGTAGGCTTAGAACAGCATCCCCAAAGCAGTCCGCTAAAATGTGTAGACGTTGTCCAAATTTTCGAAATCCCAACATTGTTCGGCGCTTGTTCTTGTAAATAGCTGAGTCAGGTTCCAGGTCTGGGAAAATATTCTTCATCATTTTGTTAACTGCTATAGCCACTTCAATCTTCCTCGGGTTGCCTCTTGCTCTCGGCCGACCATTGAGCTCATCGTGTGACGCTGCCTCTATAGCAAAATTCGAAGTGCGCCCGACAGATACGCCGGTGCGTCGGTAGAGATGCAAGATATGATTACATCGTAAGATCTGGAGGAATGCCGCGTTGTCTTGAATTTCACCGATGATTTCGAAGCGTTCGTGATTTGTTAGGTCACGTGATACCCATCTTCGGCTTTGGACGCTGTGCCGCTGTTCCCCTATCTCTCTCGTGTATTTCAGGGCCGCCCGAAGAGCAACAAGTGATTGAGAGCCACCGACCAGTACTAAAAATGTACATAGACTGGAAAAAATTCCTGGACCCAGATTTAGTAGCCTGTTCTCAATTTTGGGCATGAAATAAGTGTCTTCTGGAAGCGGCAAACCCAGAGCCCGAGTCATTTCAGCTTCTCGACACAATGATGATCTGAAGTCAACATCAACACATTTAGACTTTCTCTTTTGTATTTCCATACCCCTAGGGCCTTTCCGCTTGCAAGGGAAACGCCGACTTGAGGATTGTTGGTTCGCGGGCTGGCCTGAGAAGCCATCTGGCTGGCACAAGTCAACATTAAACGTGAGATGATCGTGTACTCTGAGAGGAAGAGCATGCTGTTCAGCTTGTTTAGGCGGGATCTCCACCTCATCAAGTCTTCCATGGTGCATTTCTTGATGCGCAAAAGGATGACAAAGTTCAAGCACCTGCCTCTCCAACGCCGGTCGACCTGAGTCTTCGGTTAAAGGAGACTGCGAACGCGGGCTAGTGAAAGAAAGTCCATCTGGAAGGATATCTTTCAACAGTCCGTTCTCATTGTAAAGGCTTTCAAAGTTAGACAAACCCCCTAGATCTGGAATGGTCGGAAAATCCGGTAAAGGGGGAATCTCTTGACTCCAAACATCGATTTCACTAGTCTGGGCAGGGTCACTCCCCACCAAGGAAGGCATAAGCAGCAGATCACTTTGCTCATCTTTGAATATTCCCATCAAGCTAAACTCGTCAATGTTCTCGTCCAGGACACTATGCGCAATTAGAGATTGATCCGACATATTCTTGGGGTTACCAGAGTAGTCTTACCCCAGGGAATAAAGACCCTTGGCCACGGACATGAAACATTTTTTTCTGAGGTATATAGCTCCAATAAGGGCACTTGTTGCTATGGCAAGAACCCCTGACGAGCGAGCGCCAGGCCGACAATCAAACTTCAAGTGCTTATCAATGCCAGTACGCTTTGCAATGTCGGCACGGTGTTGGATACCGTTGACGCGGGATTTGAGTTTCGATGTAAAATCTCGAGTGTGTCAGTTTGGAAAGGCTTGCGAATAGATTGCCAATATATACCTCGAGATAACGCAATAAAAGCAACGCTGGAATCAATCAAGAACCCGGTCGCCGCCAAACCTAACTGGGCTAATATTCTGTTTCCATCCGGCAAAAGTTCGTCTACTCCAGCAGCGGTAAGCGCAACGTCTATTTCCGATTCGGTTAACTCTGGACATGCGACCAGCTTTCGAATGAACTCCACAGAATCCTTGCTCATGTCGAATGTACGAATAATAAGACAAAGAAGACAGTCGTGATAATGTGTCAGATCCACTGATTATGAATTCCGGCAAAGGCGGTTTTTGACATCAGTTGTTAAGTATTTATAGAAAGATGGCCATGCTGGCGAAAGAAAATTGTGGCGCCTCCAGCAAACCGTGCGTCTGGCCGACTGGACACTATCTTGCATACAAGAGCGCATATACACGTCGCATAACGTGATTGGTGTCAGACTGAGAAAATTTGGCAATGGGAATGATGATGATGATGATGTATTCATTTGCCCGATGTAGCTCGCTCTATATATATGCTGCTATGCGGGAGTGCTGTCAGGCCTGCCGACAGCTGGAAGGTGGTCACCAGCCCACTGGGCGACCGTCAGGGAACTCGCCTTGCGAGTTTCTGATCAATCGTCCTCGAATCGAAAGATGTAAACCAAACAAAAGAAATGCACAGATGCAAACATGATAAACACAAAGCCGACTTGTACGTCATTTACCCCTGGTCGCGGGTAGGACCAGGGCCCCGCTTCAACACAGCATTTCCACGCCCTCTTCTCTCCACCTGTCCAGTCTTGTTGGCTGCCGCTTGCGCGCTCGCTTGGATCAAGGGAGTACAGTGGACCTGGCACTGTACTCCTAATGGGCGCCATCCTTCTTCTTCCGTCACACTGTCTAAGGGATCATTATCTCCGCTCCTTGGTCGTCCCCTTCCTCGCCCAGAGCCGTAGGGTCGACTGTCTGAAATTGGCCTAGGAGGCCAGTCTTGACCATGAATTCGGCCACAGCCGTGCGAGCCTCCGGTCGTGTCAGGAGTTCGTCTCGACTAAGAGTAATTCCCTTGTCGGAAAGAGCGCTTCTCATCCAGTCTCGCTCGTCCTGGTGCGAGGGGCATTCCAGCAGGACGTGTGTTACTGTTTGGCTGCCAAGATCGCAGTCACACCGCGCTGTTTCGCGTCGGTTGATACGATTCAGGTAAGCCCCTAGGCCAATTCGCCCAGTTCTAAGCTGCATCAGAATCGAGCCCGTTGCTTTTCGCAGGCCCGACCAGTATTCTAGCGTCTTCTTGGTTGGTGCTTCAATCAAGCGTTTTGTCGGTCGACTGGTCGTTTCCTTGACCCACGTCCTGCCCCACTCCAGCTTCGCTTCTCTGCGGATTCGCCGTTTCGCTGCGGCTGCGAGGCATATACCTCGATCGTGAGGGTTCTGTGGGCCGTCCGGTTTTTGGGCTGCTTCTTTTGCGTGTTGGTCCACAATCTCATTGCCAATGACCCCTTGGTGCGCAGGAATCCATCTGAGCTCAACTCGGACGCATCTGCCAGCAAGCCGCTGGATCAGGCCGAGGCATCCTGCTAGATAGATCTGTCCTGACGGCATCCCCGGTCGCCTCAGCGCCTTCAGCGCTGCTTGGCTGTCTACAAAGATGACTATCCCGTTCTTCGCCTGCTTAGCCCATGGCTCTGTGCTTTCCAGAACCATTTCAAGAGCCATCTCAATGGCTCGAAGTTCTGCCGCATATACGGTGGACGTATTATCGTCTCCCATCTGGCTGTGAACATGTTGATCCTCAAGGCCCACGACCGCTGCCGCTCCGATCTTTCCATCAATTCCGCTCCCATCAGTGTACAGAATCAAGGGTCTTGCTCCTGGGTCTTTCGTCAGGATTTGGTTGTGATTGTTAACCGCAGCTTCTCTGTCCTCGATGATCACCTCTGGTGGCGCTTGCCATGGTGCCAGGACGAATGCCTTTCGACTCTCCCATCCTCTTGTCAAAGTATTCGGGGGAGCCGTAAGACATCCGCCCGCCTTCCAAGCTTGCGCCTCCATTGGTGTCCATCCAGCCCAGTCTCTCTCATCTGCCGGTCGGCGACGTAACATCGTTGGTGGGACAGCGGACTCTGGTCCTGTTCGTAGTCGAAGGGCCGTTTCTTTCACCAGTCGGTTCATGTGAACAGAGATAGGCGGTAGGTGAAGCTCGGTATTCAGTGCTTCGGCTGCCGTACTTTTGAAAGCCCCACTGATCAGGCATGCTGCCTGTTTTTGTATTGCCGCGAAAGGCTGACTGATTGTGCGTGCTTTGTAATTACTGATGAGCGTAGGTTGATACCACGCGGAAACCCCAAAGAGCATCTGCGGGATGATCACCGCTTGGTAGATCTTCCGCATTGCATAGAGTGAGGCTCCCCACGTTGAACCCGCCAAGCTTCGTAGTGCGTGGAGAGAGACGCCGGCCTTGGTCACCGCTTTCTCGCGGTGATGGTGGAATTCTAGACCCGGATCCAGCCAATAGCCTAGGTACCGCTCAGCTGTCCTCGTCGCTGTCACGGTGTGCCCTCGTAGAGACAGCGATGTGTATTGTGGGTCGACTTCCCTGGTGTTTACAAAATGCACGAGTGCATACTTCTTCGGGTCAAAAACTGATGCATGCTTCTCGGCCCATTGGTCGGCTTTGCGGCATGCCGCTCTGAGTTTCTTGATGGTTTCGCGTTCGCTGTCTCCCTTTGTCATGAAGCAAACATCGTCGACCCACCCGTTGCTATTCACACCGTTAGCGCAGTTCTCAACGAGGTCTGCGTTGTAGATGAGATATAGAATGGGTGAGATCGGTGATCCTTGAGGGATGCCTGTTGGCGTCGGGATTCGGCCGGATGTGCCCTCGGGCATACGGATTCTTGTGCTTCTATTGGTCAAGAAGGCCCTCACCCAGGGAACGAAATGTCCCAAGCGACGTTTTTTGAGGTTGTGTAGTAGACGTTCATGGGAGACGTTGTCGTACGCTCCGGACACGTCCAGCATCAGCAGAGATACCACTGGCTTGCCCTTTCCCCATGCGGTTTTGATTCGGTCGATGATGATGTGGATAGCATGATCGGTGGATATGCCCTTTCGTCCGCCTAGATGGCTACGTGGGAGCAAGCCATTGGTTTCTGCTGCGTAGCTGATCCGTCGCGCGACAACTGCCTCCAAAAACTTCCCGAGCGTGTTCAGCAACGCGACGGGTCTGAAAGATTTTGCGAGCTGGTAGTCGCTTTTGCCTTGCTTCCGGAGCACCACCGTGATTGAGCGCTGGAAATGTGACGGGTTGTAGCCCGTTTTTATGCATGCGTTGAATAACTGGACCACTGTTTCTAGAACCACCGGTATCTCGATAAGCTTGTGCCAGAGAGAGTTTGGTATACCGTCTTCTCCGGGTGCTTTCCCTGCTTTCGCTCCTCGCACCGCCTCCTGTATCTCCTGAGCGGTGACTGCTGGAAATTCGATCTGCTGTGGGTACTGGAATGAGTCTGTGTCGGATAGATCGGCTGGCGGCGGTTCGGGGAAGAAGGCAACCCGGAATGCCTCTGCTTTTCGTTCCACTGTTTCCGCGAGAGTTCCAGGTATTTGGGGATCTTGCATTTTCAGCGAAGGGGTGATACCCTTCTCGTAGGCCCCGTCTCGGTTCCTTGCCCATTTAGCCAATCGCCACATACCCTGTGGGCCATCTTCAACGACCTGCTGGACTCGGTGCCGGTGCGCTCTTGACAAGGTTTTCTTGACGAGTCGCGTTTTCTTGTTGCGTGCTTCCGAGTAGCACATCCAGTCGTAGGGGTCTTTGGTTTTCGTATGTCTGCGACGGAGGCGACGAACTTCTTTGACCGCAACTTTACACTCGTCGCCAAAGTCGGGGTTCGACCATGCGGATGGTTTTGCCCATGGGGTTGAATCCTCGATTGCTGACTGTATCACTCCCATCAGCTCCTGGCATGTGGCTTCTATCTTTTGCGGATCTGCCTGGTATAAGCCTCCTGTCTGTAGATCTCCTTCGATCTTCTGGATAAGTTTCTGATCATCAGTTGCGCTCCAGTTTCTTCTCTTCTGCTGTACGGCGACTGGTGTAATAATATCCAGCACAGTTCTGATCGGGAAATGGTCGGATGCATGTTCGATGTCATCCGCTCTCTCGCAATTGATAAGCCTGCTGACAAGGTTGGATGTGATGAAGGTGAGGTCAATCACTGACGACTGATCGTTTCGAGACCAGGTTGGTCTGCCTTGTTGGGTCGTCAACTCGAGTCCCCATTCATTGGCGATCTCTAGGAGTTGCTTGGCCTCTTGATCGGCCCTGGTCCCTGATCCTCCCCATCTCGGGTGATGCGCGTTCATATCTCCAAGGATGATGTGTTCTCCATGGGGACGTTTTGACAGCTCGTTTCTTAGATGTCTAAGGGTATTGTTGCCCGGCCTATTGTAGATGTTGTGTATGAAGAGATCTCTCCACTCTCTGCCCTGATGAGCCTTTCTGAGCTTCAGTAACTGGTAGTCCTGTGAGACGAGCTGACACGACCAAGTGCTCGGGTCAAGCCTTTTAGACACAAACAGGCATACTCCCGGTTGGGGGAGATCCGAGGCTTGGACCTGATCGTCCTGGCCTTGGGTTGATCCGCCGGCAGCTGCTTTTGGTGGGTAAATTAGCTGGAATGTTGCCGTCGCTGGTTGATGTGTTGTGTGTTGTAGTTCGTTCTTCCATGGCTCCTGCACCGCGACGACGTCCGCTGCGAGGACGTTTTTGTCTCTGAGAAACGTTGCCATCACTGGCCACGATTTGTGTACGTTATATTGAAGAATCTCAAACACTTTCATTGGTGAGTTTGCTCGTCATCACTTCGTTCGCTGGCCTCGTGCCATATTTCATCATTTGGGTCTTCGATTGTCGGTGTATCCGTCACAAAAATCGGCGGAGACGATCCGATTGGTATCGCTTGCCGCTGCCTGTATTTCAGAACCACCAATTTGCGGTATTCGGGTCCCTCCGGGTCCAGTTCCTCCTCGTCATCGGGCTCGGACGTGTTACCGGTCTCGTTGACAGTGGTGACCTCGTTGATGAATTGGGTAAGTTGGTGTTCCAGGCTATCCTGCTGAGTGTCAGGGTGGGGGAGATCGGCCGGAGTGGGTTGAATGCTGAGCCATTCATTGTCGTCTGGTTGCTCGTCCATGGTGTCGTCCGGCTCGCCTGTGCGGCGCCTTGTTGACCCTTGGCATGCTAGTGGTATCACTGTTGGTTTGGGATTCTTTGGCCTCGTTCTTGAGCCTTTTGGGCGACCAGGGCCTCTTTTGAGCTGAGTAGGCTGGATAGGCTCAGTGTTCTCCTCTGGTGATGTTTCTACTTCTATTGCTGCAGCCTCCCCGTCGATTACAGCATCTTCGAGGTTCTGCGCGGGTTCTTCCCCCCGCTGCCCCTCCGAGGCGTGTATCGACGCTTCGAGACCGTTCGACGCCATGGGGTCTGCCCTGGTCGAGGTTGCTTCTTTGCCGGTGCTTGCTGCCACTCGGAAGTGCATAGGAATGCGGTGATATGCAGGGCAGTTGGCCAGCGCTTGTTTAGCTTCATTCATCGCCGCAGTCTTCACTGGACATTCTCGACTTGTAGGACGGTGTCCCTCGCCACAGTTGGCGCACTTCACAGGTATCGCTTGCCCCTTTGTCGACGGACACTCCCAGGTCGGGTGTGCGTCGGCGCAGTGGCCGCATTTGAAAACGTTGGGACAGTGTGACTGGATATGCCCCGGCTTTTGGCATTTTCTGCATAGCTTCATCCGCCCCTCGCGGCAGAATCGTGATGCATTATGGATTTGCTTCCCCCACACGACCCCGGTGATGATAGCACGATTAGCCACAACTGGACTAGTGAACTCGATCAGAATCGAACCCTCCGCCCTTTCACCCGGACGCGTCAGCCATCCCAGATACTGGATCTTGGAGTCTTCGCCCCAGTTGTTCTGTCTGAGCAGTTCCGCTGCGACGTCGGCCATCGTCTCCGGTGTACGCTTCATCGATTTCACGGGGATGTGGTATGCCACGATGCCCCACGACGGCTCCTGGATCACCGACCCAGGCCCAAAAGCCCTCAACCATGCCGGGTGCTTGCGAAAGACCTCTGCCCCTGCAGCACTGTTAGCTATCATCGCCACGTCACCCGAGGGCAGTTTGCGGGCTGCGACAAATGAGGCCTGCTTAGCCAGTACCCCAGAATTCTTCTGTCGGGCATTTGTCGTCCTTTGTCGTTCGGCCCGTTCAACCAGATCCTTCGGCGTCAATCCTCGGATCTGCTCCCGGTTTGGCCCTACTTTGACGATGACCTCCCGATCCTCGCGAAGTTCGATTTCCGGCACACCTGGAGACGACGTGCCGTTGCTCCGGGTGTTGGGTGCCACAGCCTTGGTTAGGTCGCGTTGCCATTCTCCGGCTCGGAAGCTACGCCACGCTGCAGCAGAGTTCGCCGCGGGTGTGGATAAAGTTGTCGATAAGGTGCTCGTTGTCTTTTCGATGGTGTCGATTCGCTGGTTCAGACGTTCGGTGTCGAGGTTGATCTTGGTCAGCGCCTCGAGCACCTTGGCCATCCCCTGGCCGTCGCCCCGTTGGGCGTTAAGTGCGTACTGGCGGACGGAGCGAATATATCCAGTGACATATCGGTCTTCCGTGCCACTGTTTTCGATGTGGTTAAGCACCCTGCGGGCCCCTTCCGCGATCTCGTCCATGGATCGGGGCGGGTCCGCGAGGGCCGTGATTTTTGGTGTTCCTCTCCTGACAGGGGGCAAATTCTGTGCATTCGCACCAGTCGCAATCGCCGCTGCCATCTTCCCTATGAAGCAGGTATCAGATGGTAGCGCTTGAAGTTACGACTACGGTAAACTAATTCTTGAGGTCCTGCGACCTCTGGTTGGCTAGATATTCCAAGAAAACGTTTTTGCCAAGAAAGAGTTGTTCTGTTTCTTGTATTGCTTAGATACAAGTGAAGTGAAAGGTAGGTCAATGTATGCAAGTGAATCCAGCCTCATTATCTCAGCAATCGGGATATTCCAACAATTTCCTTACCCGCCCATGGGCAACCCACCGCGGGTTTTGGCCTTGATGAGCCCGCCCATGGGTTCTTGGCGGGTACCCGCAGGTTGCCCAAAATACCCAAAAACATGCATAAATCGTGGATAATCTTGATTAGTCATCTGGTGTAATTTTGGTCATTTATTTCTGTCACCCTTTTGAGTGGATATTACACTGAAACAATGAACGCCATCGACCTGGAAATATATATTCTCTGCATGTAGATCACTGCCCCCATCGCCCTGCTTTACACATCTGAAGGGATTACAGGCCACATTGATGATTTTATGTAAATTCATCAATTGAGAATCTGATGATGATGATGATGATGAATTCATTTGCCCGATGTAGCTTGCTCTATGTAAATGCTGCTATGCGGGAGTGCTATCGAGCCTGCCGACAGCTAAAAATGGGTATCCAGCCCTGTACATGATAGAGAGAGGCTCATCTTTTGAGCATTTCTCTGACCATATCGAATGTAGAATAAACTAAGACAAAAAGAAAGCGGGCTGCAAGTGTTCAACCACAGCCACTTGGCCCGCATGAAAATGAACGTTCCTGGTCCTCACCGCTTTCGTTGGGACCCCTGGTCCACCTCTGACCCCAGCTCTCCCCTTTCTCCACCTCCTCTTCCGCTGCCAGCAGACGCTTGTGTGCACGTTCGATTCAAGGGAGTACAGTGGACCTGGCACCGCACTCCTAGCGGGCAATATTCATCTCCTTCCGTCACACTGTCCATAGGGATCATTGTTTCTCTGTTCCGAGAGCTATTGGATCCAGCCCCTGGAACTGACCCAGGAGATTGGTTCTGATCATGAACTCTGCCACCATTGTGCGCGCCTCGAGGCGCGTCAACAATTCCTCGTGACAAAGCGTGATGCCCTGCTCAGACAGGGCATTGCGCATCTCATCGCGCTCTTCTTGATGCAACGGGCACTCAAGTAGGACGTGTGTCACAGTCTGGTTGCCCAAGTCGCAATCGCATCGTGCGGTCTCGCGCCGATTGATGTGAGCCAGATACGCATTCAGTCCGATGCGCCCGGTCCGCAATTGCATCAGGATGGAGGCAGTTGCTTTGCGTAAACCCGACCAGTATTCCAGTGTTTTCTTGTTCGGTGTCTCGATCAGCCTTCTGGTCGGACGACCGGTCTTCTCTGATGCCCATGCTCTCTCCCACTCGATCCTCGCCTCTTGGCGGAATCGACGCTTTGTCGCTGCCGCGAGGCGAATGTATCGATTGAGAGGGTCTTGTGGATCGTCGGGTTTTTGGGCCGCGTCTTTTGCGTGCTGGTCTACGATCTCGTTGCCCAGCACTCCTTGGTGCGCTGGGATCCACCTGAGTTCGGTTGTGATTCCTTTCTCCGCTAGTCGACGGATGAGGTCCAGGCATCCTACCAGGTATACTTGACCTGAGGGCATGCGAGGTCGGCGGAGCGCTTTTAGCGCAGCCTGGCTGTCGACAAAGATGACCAGTCCATTCTTTGCTTGCGCGACCCAGGGCTCTGTACTGTTCACAACTGACTCCAGTGCCATCTCGATCGCGCGTAGCTCTGCGGCATACACGGTCGTTGTGCTATCGTCGCTCATCTGGCTGTGGGCGACATGGTCTTCGAGGTCGATCACCATCGCTGCCCCCACTCTTCCTTCAATTCCACTTCCATCGGTATAAATTATCAAGGGTCGCTCCTTTGATGCCTTCACCACGATCTGTTCATGAAATGCTACTGCTGCCTCTCTGTCTTGAATGATCACCCCCGGCGGCGCTTGCCATGGTGCCAGGACGAATGCTTTTCGGTTCTCCCAGATTCCTGCCAAAGTTCCCGGGAGAGCCGTGAGGCATCCGCCCATCTTCCAGGTCTGCGCCTCCATTGGTGTCCATCCAGCCCAGACTCTCTCGTGTGCCGCTCGGCGTCGCACCATTGTTGGTGGTATACCAAGCTTCGGTCCTGTTCGTAGTCGAAGAGCCGTTTCTTTCACCAGTCGATTCATGTGGATCGAGATGGGTGGTAGGTACAGCTCTGCGTTCAGTGCCTCCGCCGCTGTGGTTCTGAAAGCTCCACTGATGAGACACGCTGCTTGTTTTTGGATGGCCGCAAAGGGCCGACAGATTGATTGGGCCTTGGTTTTGCTAACGTGCATAGGCTGATACCATGCGGAGACGCCAAAGAGCATCTGCGGTATGATTACTGCTTGATAAATCCTGCGCATGGCATACAACGAGGCTCCCCACGTCGATCCTGCTAAGCTTCGTAACGCTTTGAGAGAGATGCTAGCCTTTGCCACGGCTTTCTCCCGGTGATGATGAAATTCCAGGCTCGGATCTAACCAATATCCCAGATATCTCTCGGCTGTCTCCGTGGCTCGCACAGTGTGTTCTTGTAGACGTAGTGGGAGGTATTGTGGGTCGACTTCTTTGGTATTGACGAAGTGTATGAGGGCGTACTTTTTGGGGTCGAAGACTGATGCATGTTTCTCAGCCCACTGGTCGGCTTTGCGACATGCAGTCTTGAGCTTCTCAATGGTCTCGCGTTCACTGTCCCCTTTGGCCATAAAACAGACATCGTCTACCCAACCACTGCTAATAATTCCTGTCCCGCAGTTCTCAATGAGGTCTGCATTGTAGATCAAGTAAAGGATTGGTGATATCGGCGACCCTTGCGGGATGCCTGTAGGTGTTGGGATTATACCGGATATGCCTTCAGGCATGCGGATTCTTGTGCTGCGGTTGGACAAAAACGCCTTGACCCAGGGAACGAAGTGCCCCAGGCGTCGTTTTCTGAGGTTATGGAGGAGGCGAGCATGGGAAACATTGTCATACGCCCCAGAGACATCTAACATCAACAGGGACACCACTGGCTTGCCTTTTCCCCATGCAGTTTTGATGCGGTCAATGATGATGTGAATAGCATGATCTGTGGATATACCGCGTCGACCACCCAGGTGAGTTCGAGGGAGTAGTCCCTCCGACTCTACTGCGTAGCTGATCCTTCGCGCAACTATCGATTCCAAGAATTTTCCGAGCGTGTTTAGCAGTGCAACCGGTCTGTATGATTTGGCAAGCTGATAGTCACTTTTGCCCTGTTTCCTGAGGACAACTGTGATTGAGCGCTGGAAGTGCGATGGGTTGTATCCAGTGCGTATGCAGGCGTTGAACAGTTGGACAAGCACGTCCAGGATGACTGGTATCTCGATAAGTTTGTGCCACAGAGAGTTCGGAATGCCGTCTTCTCCTGGCGCTTTCCCTGCTTTCGCTCCCTTCACTGCTTCCTGTATCTCTTGAGCCGTAATTGGTGGGAATTCGATCGGCTGCGGGTATTGAAATGATTCCGTGTCAGAGAGGTCAGCTGGGGGCGGTTGTGGGAAGAAGGCAGTCCGGAAGGCCTCTGCTTTCTGCTCGATTGTTTCCGCCAAAGTCCCTGGTGATTGGGAATCTTGTATCTTCAGCGAGGGCGTGATGCCCTTTTCGTAGGCTCCATCTCGGTTTCGCAAAACACATACACGTCCCTTCAAATGTCCCATGAATGCATGCACCATGGGGTTTGCAACCCAAAGAGACCTCACGCGACACGAGCAATCACTCCATAAGGTCATTGGTCGCAGCATGGCCTATTGTCCTCATCCCGGTTGCACATATTTTGCAAACGGAAGGAGAGATAATCTCAAGCGCCATATTAAGAAAAAGCATCGGCTAGACTGAGCTTTGGTACTTGGGTCAGTCCAGACATTGATTTCTATGTGTATATAGCGTTCAGATCAGTTTTCTGATACGGAAATTTCTACTCGAACATCATCTTCGTGAAGTCAGCCTGTAACCATTTTGCTTTCTCCTATTATATTACGACTGATAGAGCCGAGCGGATCTGACTCGTTTGTCTAAAATATCTCCCTAAGCGAGGAGGTGCTCAAAACCCGATAAATATCAAAACAAAAAAAGCTCGACCGACCCTGGTTTCACCGGCGGTCCCTCTCGCCTTGCTGGTATTAGATTGAATTGCGACGCAGGGTTCCCCATCGAAACTCTCAATATGCGGAAGCAGTACAGCCTTTCTCAAAATCGGCTTGATCAATACACATTCGATAATTGTTGCCTAGCCCCACCGCAGAGTCTTTCGCGCAACTCAACCCTTAGGGCGTGCCACAACTGATTGAGGTTCACCATAACATGCAGCTCTTACTGTACAGTAATCATGACGGTTTATTTTTGGAAGGTAAGCAGACACCCATAAAGCGGGTTGATACCTAGGACATAAGTCGAATCGAGCCATAAGGGTGAGTAAAATTGGTGCCACCGCCCATATTCTTTGATTGATATCACTGCCATAATGCCAAGATGAGGTAAGCTATTTGGGATTTTGTCCTCTCAGACAAAGTCGTATTGTGTTTATATAAATTACGGTGCATTCTTGGAGAATGTACTCGATCTCAATTTCAGTGCTGTAAAACCACTCGGATGTCAGGTCATAATGGTGGGAAGGGGATGAGGATCAATAGTCGGGCACTGTCTCCTATTTTGATTGAACTTAGCCTGTTCTATATCCTAGTCAGAATAGTAGTAATCGTAGTCACAGTCATTGATAATGTCCCTGCAGCTGGTCGGACCGTCATCCTCCCAGCCATGGTCATCATCGTAGTCTTCAGGCCCATAGAAATCATCATCCTCGCAATGCAATGTATTATCCAGAATATCGTCATTCCATCGATTAATCGCTTCCTCAATAGACTTTCGATTCCAAGGCCCGCGGGCGTTGGACTTCGATGTTCCGTCAAATTCCGGACTTCGTGAAAGCTTGATCCGCTCTTTGGTTTCTTCCAATACATGAAGCTTCCAAAATTCCTCTCCAGGTCGATTTAGCTTAGCGCCATAAATGTTGAAAAGATCTGGCAACAAAGTAACATCTCCAACGCAGTATTTTGCGATCGCCGGTTGAATGGGTCGCTCGTTGAATATGTCGTATCGCCCGCCGAAAGCAGGATCGAAGAGTCGTCGAGTATTGCCTTTGGTAAGCCCCCATGCCTTTTTCTCCGTTGCAGAAATCGTACTGTCTTTCTCCACACATTTGTCTAGGCCGGCCAAGAAATCTTTCGGGCCCTTTCTCGTCCCGAGTTCCATTAGTTGGACATCCCTGATACCGTCAAGGGAGATTCCATAGAGACTGTACAACGCGTCTGAATCATGCCGAACATCAAATAGCACTTTCAAAATGACCGGAGATTCGAGTATGAATTTGAGAGATTTTTTGTCGCTATTGACAGTCGAAAATGCTTCTTTTCCCAGTCTGCATATATCGATGAGATATACACTCTTCCTGGAGGGCACATAGAGGGACATGATTGAGATTGAACCATGTCGGCCAAGCTGTATCCCTTCCAGGTCCATGAAAAGTGATGGAACGTCGGTCCGAAGCCCAATGACCGCCGCGTCTATGACCGATTGAAGGAGAGACACGGAGTCTACAACAATGGTTTCGATTCCAGCTGATTTAATGGACATGGTGAATTGCACGCCGAGGAGCCTGAATTCGTGCTGCGGAAACGCTGAAGGTATGGTAACGCAGAAGGAGAGTAAGTGAAGATTCAGGTGGGTGGTCACGCCCCATCTTCGTCCACTCTAAAATCCCGTGCTCAGATCCCTCGCCTCACGCATCCTCCCAACAAGACCAAGGTTCTTATTGGCCGGTCACTTGCATTGTTCGCCTCGCTGGTCGGTCGTTTAAGTATGATCAATCTCACTTGCCAAATAGCGCCCCGACTTTGTCCACATCATCCCACCTCGAGATTGACATTGCGCAAATCTAAACCCAAAAGCCTTTCTGCCACCTTTAGCTTTGCCGCTTACCTGTGGTTTGTACGCACTTAAATACTCCCAAGATTGACTCCGAACGCGGGTTCTGCTTTTTATGTGGCTGCAGGAAATGAGCCAGCTGCATATCCCTTTAGTTCAGCGATGGCTTCATGACAAACCAGCCAATGAATGCAGACCAATGTGCACGGTCAACTTTTCGCCTGCTACCCAAGCAACTCATTCCATCATCAAGGCGTATTCCAAAATACTATAAGCTGCGCATGAACCGCTTTAAGTGAACTAGTTCTTGCTAGAGCATCGAAGAGCTCCTAATCGGATATGTTACTGGATCCCTCCCCCGGGCGAGTCTGGGATCTTAGAATCCAAGGGCGCTTCTTGTTATTTTTTTTTTGCTACATCGCCTCCTTATCGGCATGATGGAAACGACATGGAATAGGTCATGGTGTATTAGTTCAAGTCTTGGAATACTAGGGACTTCGGGGACGAAAAAAGAGCGATGAATTGGAGGAGCGTTTATATGCAAACCGTGGCGAGTTCTCGTTTGTCCCAAAGCTGGATCTGTGCCTTGAGACACAATTGTCTGCGCATAAGATATCGAGCAGAGTAATGTACATGTACCAAACGTTCTTTTGCTTTATAGCCTGATCCAAGCTGCCTGGGTATTGATAGCAATATATGAATTTCTATTTTCCCAGCGCCACTCCGGATTGGACTAGTAAGCCTTGGCATTGGGTTCGAATCGAAGAGCGAAGTAGTTGCACCAGTTTTGGGACGTAGTATGACAAACAATAAGACAAACTTCAATCCGTGACGGACATTTGACTACGAGAGAAAGAGAAGCTCGGGTGAAGATTAACTGAGGTAGTATGGTAACTTGAGGGAGAGGCGAATTTGTAGTGAAGGGATCCTCAGATCTTTCGGGCCAGATCTTCTGGTGCTGGGCAGAGATATTTGAAATGTCAGTGAGCAGTACAGTACCTAAGGAAGCCGCTCCGTTGAGGAGTTGGCTTGACAACCGCGCGTATCCCACGATAGGCTATGAAGTATTTCGCGCTTTTGGCAACAGCCACCATAATCAATATGAAGCATACAAGAGTATGGGCTTTCTCTCAGGCTGATTAGTTGTGTTGACTTTTGAGGTAATTTGGAGAATCAAGGCAGGCTGGCCCTAGCTTTCTGCGACCGGTCGCTGAGGGTCCGACACCAAGGACGTCAACGTGGGAATCATCCTTCACCATATCTTCTTTCTTGAAAAGTCTTGCTATTTTTAATGTCGAGATATCGCATATCTTATCACCTCAAATTCCATCAGAAGCCTCATGGAAGTGGGGGAGTGGGGGTGGTGGTTGACTGAGTATCTGATCTATGGAAGAACCTTTACCCGGAGAGAGCTATCTTGGCAGCGGGACTGACGAATGACTATGATCGGTTGATTGGCCAGACTCAAATTGAGAATGGTTCTCAGATAACTTCAGTTACAACATTTCTAACTTACACAAGGGTTCCTTAGAACAAACAAAACAGACACACGGCCTAAGACGGCCGACAGTGAAAGCACGTTGTTGCCTATCTAAATTAAAAGACTGCCTCTGTGGTCGAGACTGGGTGTGTCACTAGGAGATTTCTATTTCTCGCAATATAAATCGAAGCAAATGCCTAAGGACTACGTTGCCGTTTCCTGTCTCGTCAAGATTATTACAAAAGATTTTGCGGGTTGTCCTGGTGTAATCTCGCAGTTCCTCTAAGCTATGGAAGAGCCGTAGGTCACTGTGCTCTCCCCTGCTGCGAGCCCAGTCAATCAAGTCAACGATATTGACGTATATCCCTCGCGCAGCCTATTGCTCGTTGTTAACAGGATGTTGCAGGAAATTTTGGTAACATCTACTACCTTTTCGCAGCCGAGACAAGTTCTCGGTAATGGTTCAATTTTCACAGCGCGGCAAAGTGAATGCCAAGCGGCAAGGTCATCCTCTGCTCCAAACCAGAGCTTGAACTCTTGACTAAGAGCTTCCTGGAACTGGTGCCAAGCTTGATCAGAGTCCTCTTCGCCTCTGCGCCAACCATAGTACCTTTGTAAAGACCAGTATGATTCACTCGGCGGTAACGTCGGATCATATACAAAGGTATCAAACGATAGGAAAAATCTGTCTAGCGGTGTTCTAGGCAGCTGGAAATGCGCGGGCGAGTCACGGAGATGCTGGTCGAGAGCGTCATGGCTGCCAAAAGACCGATCGCAAGGTTCGCAATCATATGATGGAGCATGCGCGGGTGAGTCACGAAGATGCTGGTCAAGAGCGTCCTGGCTGCCAAAAGACCGATCGCAAGGCTCGCAATCATATGATGGAGCATGCGCGGGCGAGTCACGAAGATGCTGGTCAAGAGCGTCCTGGCTGCCAAAAGACCGATCGCAAGGTTCGCAATCATATGATGGAGCATGCGCGGGCGAGTCACGAAGATGCTGGTCAAGAGCGTCCTGGCTGCCAAACGAACGATCGCAGAGCGAACACCACTTCATGATAACCCAGATTGAATAGGTTTCCAGAACAGCCTCGTAGAGGTCAATGAGACGGTTATCACTTGCTCTTAGCTACCCCGCATTGTTGAAACAAAAAATACAAAGACGCAAGGGTGCCCAACCGTACCAACCACTGACATCTTGTACCAAAGACAAAGCCTATTTGAGCACTCGAGTGGCCATGCCTCAATATATGTATTTTCAATGAAGATTTCGAATTTTGCAGCGTCCGTTGAGCTTGGAAATATACGAGCGAGCACGATTCAACCTTGACAATATGTGACTATTATCTTAAACCGCGGATCTCGATGGAAGTTGGCTACCTCTATTGGCGCCGCGCCCACCGGAGACTAACCTGTACGTCTGAGCCTGATTAATTTATAACACACAGACTCATTCATGTAGAACAAGCCATATGAGATAATATCCGACAGTTTATATATATAGAAATCTCGTGAATCGGCGTTTTGCTCCTTTGTTTTCTGTTGAGCCATCTTCTCGAGATTGTGACCTGGATACGGAACTCGTCCCATTAAAACATTGCCATTTTGTCCACATACCATCTAGGATTTTAGATGAGGCGACAAGACAGTGCTCTAGCATCGAGGGGGTTATAATTCGTCGTCGACCGACGCGAGTTGAAGGTACTCTGACACTTCCGAACCGGAGAATATTGCTGCTGATGTTGATGATTGAACGCTTTCTATATCCAGCAGTTTTGGCCGTTTGAGATGCAGTCAGTGATTTGCTCAATTTCATATCCTGAATCATTTCGAGCTTTGAGAGACGGATTTTTGGCGCCATGTTGCGAATATCTGGATGTTGGTAGATGAGAACTTCGGTAAGGCGGTGACAGACCGCCAATGGGGGATGGGAAGCGAATTAATTTGCTCACCCTTGCTCACCCCTCTGCTCAGTGAGCAGGTGAAATAATTTTGAGCTAAATTTCTGTGGAAGTACTAGGTGCCAGAAAGTGTACGTGACTCGGCGATCTCGCAGTTTCTGGGAGCTTGGAGGTCATTCTCGAAATCGGCTTAACCAATATACGCTGAGTAATTCTTCCCTTGTCCCACCACCAAGGCTTGGCCAACAAGAATATCATGGGCAAAGGGAAATGCTTCAGTATGGTCCGGTATCATGCCATGTGTAATTGCATTCTACTTTTTGACCATTGAACGGTAAACTTGGATGGTCACTGTACTATATGGCGGCATAACACAGATGGCATAATACTGCGGCTCTCACCTTGGTGCGGCTTGCGCAGTATATTATCTGCGCTATAGCCTTGATGTCGGGGCCACAGAAGGTTACTCAGCGTATATGGTCAAGGCAATTTCGAGAATGACTATACTAGTGAAGTTCTCAATTAACGAATGTTGGCTATTAGACTAATGTTCACCAAGGGCCAACGGCCCAAATCAATCTATTACTACCCACGTAGCTCTATCCTTTCTAAAGCTCTTCGAGGGGCTCTAGGGGCGTACATTACTTTATCTAGTAGTCTTAGACACTAGGTTCAAGGATCAATGCCAGGCAGCTAGAGCGTCCAAGGTCTTGCCACTACTGATAACGAACCAACTAGCTGTCCGTATCGCCATATCCATCAGGATGTACGGCACACAATCTAAAGCAATCTTAATGTTCCAACGAAGGGCGCAAAAAGGGATGAAAATTACCACAAACGGTGGCGTTCACCACAAGATCCCGTGTAGGTCCCTGCCGTCCGATAACAGCTCTCATCTTTGTTTTGTGAGGCTCTTCTGGTAAATGTCGTTCGCAAAACGAATTTTTAAGAATTTATCATCCATTGTTCGAATAAACGTACTTTCTTCACCCTTGGCAGACTTGGCGGTTTCGGATTCTTCCTCTTCTAGATGGGCGCAGGAGATTGATTCAAGGGAACAATTACAATCAGAGCTTTGGTCACATATTAATCGGCATGGTGCCAAGTCACAAGTTGAGTCCGTCACTGCGGGTTCGTCCTGTGGAACATGGTAGCCTCTGTCGCGCAATCGTGCCCACGATTCTCGCGTACTCAAAAGACTCAGTGCTCCCGGCAGAATTATGCTGCCTGGTGTGTGCTGTTCGTCACACTTGTCGTCGTCATTTTTAACGAAAGGGTTGGCTTCTGGTCTTCTACAATCCACAAAGCCACCTGAGCCCACCAGCTGCTCTTTCCATATCTCAATACAGTCATAAAATTCCAGTATTCAGGGTACCAGCCAACAGATCTCCAATCAAGAGGAGCTTTTCATAGGACATCAGGCCGTTGTTCTTCAGCGATTTGAAAGACCGCCTTCATGCACGATGGACGTAACTCTGACGTATCATCCGAAATCGATATGAATAGGGCGCAAGGGAGAAGGGCAAATGGGACTTCAGCCAAGTCACGTTCTCCCCGACTGCCCAACGAGCGGCTCGTCGGGAGACCCGTAACCAGACCCAACGGAACGCACGATTTTGTACCAAGCGATATTTCTGCGCTATGGGCAACAAGACGCACGGTCATGGCCTCAAACATGTCGACATGAATGATACGCTGCTGTTTGCGAGTGGAAATTTAGAAAAGGATTAATTCCATTGGAATCCAGGGACGTGGAAGAGGAGGTTGAAGAAAGAACATGCAGTTGCAGCGCGTGCTGCTGCCACGTCACGGATGCTGGATCACACGTATTGGCTATTCTGTGTCGAAATCCCACTGCAAGCAAAGGAAGCGCTATGCTACACTAAAGTGAAGAAAAGAGTAAGTTCCAACCAATACAGTAATTAAACTGTAACATACCGTGTTGAAAGTTTTACTCTACCCCTTACAGCATGCATTGTTTCTCTTGACAGTCTTCTACTCAGTCGAGTAACCCAGATCAAATGAACTACAACGTTCCGCTTCAAAACACCCCTGTCTAACAGAATGGACGACTTCAGCGAAATTGAGAAGGCTATTGGGGGTGTCAGTGTGGCAGTGGCAGACAATGAGGCTAACGACAATGGGACAGCCGAACCCAGCAGCACAAAGACGGTCCGGAGCCTGCAGGGCATGGTGAACACCCTCATGTCTGACAACATAGAACTTAAAAGGAGACTGAGCACAATGGAAGCCAAAGTGGCAAGTATGGATGCGGGCTTCATTAGGCCCTGGGAGAGGAGTAGCACCATGTTACCCAACGAGAGCACCGTGAGGGACAGGTATGTGAAGCAAGTCATGAATTTGGACAAGGTCAGGCCCTAAGGAAATATCCGCGCTGGCTTCATAGCCAATCCGAGCAGGTTGTATCCACGCGAATCCCCATAGCGACGACGTTGGACTTCAAGGATCAGATGATAGCCGATCAGCAAGAACAGCGAGAGAGGACGCATGAAGCTGTCGACGATGTTGAAGCTTATGTCGAGGGGCGAAACTGGTCGGTTGCATCATTCCGTCCGTTCTAAAAAGACGAATGCTGACAAGAGGATTTTATGTAGCCCATCATGCAAGAAAGCGATCACTAAATGGTGCTTTATCGAGGGCTGTTTCGACTGGTGCTTTGTGCATTCTGCTATCTGTACCGGTGCGAATGGCCAAACCACAGGTTTTTTGAAATCCAGGCTTAGGGATGAAACTGGCAACAGCACCATCAGAGAAACCACTTTTCAGGTGGATTTATGCAATTCTCCAGATGCAGGTGCAGATTGTGATATATTCAACTCTGGTAAGTTGGAAAGCAGTGCGTCATATGCAGAGCTGACATGGATTTGTTCTAGAATATTCTCGCTTGGGATGGCAAGAGGAGGAATTTATTGAGTGGACGGCAGGTCAATCACCATAGTCTGAAGTAGACCTCTTCAACTCCCACGGGACTGGTCCCTTGGGACCAGTCCCATGGGACTAAATGGGAGTGCAATGGGACCAAACCTCGGTCCCATGGGCGGGACCAAGACCCTGTCGGACTCCCATGGGACTAAAGGAAATCCCCATGGGACTAAAGTGTCAGCAAAATCGTCTCACCTGTGCCTTGCATAACTTATACAGCTTTGACTGTTTCTTTCAGTATTAGGCTTACAGCCTACGGGCTATAACTGAATGAACGGGGTCCAAGCAAACAGTACAATAACATAATAATCTGGGTTAATTCTTCGTCCAACATTCACATATAATACGTAAAGTCCTCATCCTCTCGTCTTGGACGCTTCTGCCTACTAGATACTCGTGTCTGAGTACTACTTCTAGGCAGAGGCTGAGCATCGTCATCAAATTCCGCCTCATCACCACCCTCCTGGCCCTGCTCGGGAGTACACTGTCGTCTCTTTCCCAGTGCCCGTTGAGTTAAGGGTCGTGTCTGTAACTCAACAGAAGGCTCATCCGGAAACGATAGTGATTCATCCTCTTCGTCATCACTAATCGGATCAGGAATTTGTTGAGGAAGGTCAGCTTCTTGACGCTCGTCTGCCTCTTGCCTTTCTTCAGAGGTGAGAGCTACGTCTTCTAAAGTATCGTCTTCTTTATCCTGCTTGTCGAAGCATCGGAATATCATAATATCTTGGATTGTTGCGGCATTCAGTGATCCCCGACGATAATGACAGACATCTCGAGCCGAGTTGAATACACGCTCGACGCCTGCACCAGTTGCAGGAATAGAGAAAATATCCCGTGCAACCCTTGCCAGTGTTGGAAATTCACGCTCGTGCTCTTTCCAGAAGGTTAGCGGAGCGATTTTCTTTTGGCCTACATCGCATGATAAGTAAAGACAGGTTGACAGAAAGGGTTTCGTGACGCTTACTTGTCCCAAGATACTCAGTCAATTCATCATTGGTATTTGTATTCTCTCGAGAGGAGACATCAAGCATATCCTCATCAAAAAGATCTTCCATATCATCTCTATTCGTTTGTGGGGGGTGTTGGTGCGGCCGCTGTGCATCGGAAATAGGCTTTTGGTAGGGTTCCATGAACTTTTGAAGGCATTCCTTGTATGTCTGACGAGACTCAGCGTCATCGCCATATTCTCCTCTGGAGAAGAACTGTAGCTTATGCTGTGGAGCAAGAATAGTACCGATTGCATAGAGATTTCCATGCACTTCCGCAGTTTTCCTATAGTAGAGCTTTAGCTTCTCCCTTCCTGCTTCAAGGGCATGAAGCATTGCTTGTTTCCAAGGAACTTTCTTCTTCCAGAGTCGTCGCATTGACCCCTCGAGGTGATCAAAAAGCTGGTAGTAGACCCGAAAGACATTATGAACAGTGACCTCCTTCGTTTGAGAGAGACGAGTCGTGAATGTATAGAAGGGATGTGTGATGCAGAGAAGATAATCAACTTGTCGCCATTCCTCTACGTTGAGCTTGAATTGAGATTGCGTATGTAGCTCGCAGTATTTGTCAAACGTCGTAGAAAGGCGCTTTGCGCGTCGAAGCATAAGGAATGTTGAATTCCAACGAGTCCTAACATCTTGAAGAGGAACAAGCTTTGGATCATCTGGCTGAAGACTGAGAAAGGCCTCCCTTCGCTGAGGGCTAGCATTGACGAATACCGCGAATCCACGAATCTGGCTGATTGATTAGCAATATATATATAGGGCAATACTAAAAGGACCCTAGAATTGAGTATTTGGACCCCATGGCCTTACGCTAAGCCTAATTAGGCCTAGCCTAGTAATTGTAATTCCAATGCATTAATCGGTAAAAATGCATCAGTTCTTGGCAGTGCTGGATGTCCCGGGTATCGGCGGTCATAAACCTTGGGTACTTCATTTACTATGCAGCTCTCTAATAAAATTAAGTCACCACCGTTTCTTACCAACAACCAACTGGACTCAGTAGCTTCTTGACCCCAAGATACTTCCATTTACTATGCAACCCCCTTATTAAATTAAGTACCGACCACTGCTCAATTTCCTAGAATCGCACTAGTCCTAAAAGGTCAGCACCACTAATTAATTACCCCGTAATTAGGGCATCGCCAACTCCATGTCTACGGCTTCATGCATCTCGCCAATTTCAACACATCACAACATCACCAATATAGCCGATACGAATTTCTAAAATTATTTCATCGCTCAGAAATGGCTAATCAGTCTCTATTGAAATTTTCAGCTCACAAATAGCGATACTGGCCCCGTGAGGGCGTTGCAACTATCACCATACTGTTTGTTGACATCCCTCTACCAAAACGTCGAAATGGCACCAAGAATCGGCTCCCACACCCCTGAATTCAATGAGACTGACTGGGATTCGAGTCTCGCAGGGTCGTCGGCCTCATCGAGTCGCTTCTTTACCCCTGATCCTATCGAAATCGGCCCTGAAATCGACCCTGAGCCGGCGGAGACACCTACAATCGAAGACGGGCAGCTCTTCGGGACTTTCCAGGAAGGAATTGATACGATAAATGGCATCCTCGGGCCTACTGGCTACGCAGTCGTTAAGCGCCGTACCAAATCCAACGCTACCGATGGGCTATACATCGTGGTTCTTCGATGCGACCGTGGTAGACGCCCAGACTCTAGCCGGGCGGCTTCTCCCGAGCTTCCTGTGGCGAATACGGCTTTATCTAGACCTTCTCGGCAGACATTCACGTCTATGACTGGCTGCGAGTACGGTCTGAATCTCCGCCTACAGCGGGAGACCGGTCTCTGGCGGTTACAGGTCGATCATGGAGAGCACAATCACGAACCGGGGCCTCAATCAACTCATCCTACGCTGCGCCGGCGAGCTCTCGAGCCTCATCTTGATACTCTAGATCCTCTTATACGCCAAGGGATCCCTCCACGCCAGATCATCTCGCTTCTAGCTAGCCAGGGCATTCATCTTAGGCCGGCGGACATCTACAACCGTGCTAGACGTCTTCTTCAAGAGCTTCTTGCCGGTCGGACGCCGATACAAGCCCTCTTCGAAGAGCTGCCGAAGCATGGAGACTGGATCTTACGCCATACCACTCAAGCCGACGGCGAGACAGTATCAGGCGTCTTCGCGATACATCGTACTGGCCTTGCGCAGCTTCGACAGTCTCCCTCGGTGCTATGGATGGACTGTACGTATCAGACTAACCGCTTCAATATGCCGTTGCTAGATATCATTGGCGTCAACTCGATCGGGAGGTCATTCTGTGTCGGCTTCGCATTCCTACCGAGTGAGCGCGAGGACGCGTATCGCTGGGCCCTACGCTGTCTACAAGGTATCTACGATGAATATGGCCTCGGGAAGCCTCTCACAGTATTCACTGATAAAGAGAAAGCCCTCCTCAATGCGCTCGCAGTAGCATTGCCAACGACAGCCTCGCTGCTATGCTTGTGGCATGTTATCTCGAATATCAAGGCGAAGGCTATACCGGCGGCTAGGAAACATGTGAAGGCCCTGATTGACGCCGGCGAGGTCGAGAAGGAGGCATACATCGCGTATGCCACTGCTTTTTGGCTAAAGATGCTGCAGCGCTGGAATCGAGTCGTCTTCGCTGAGACTGAGCAACGTATGAGAGAGCAGTGGCTATACTTTTGTAGCTGCTATAGTGAGCCAGTCTTCTCGAACCTCCTTACCTATATCGAGAAGCACTGGATCATCGAGTCCGGTCGGCAGGTGCTACGCTGTTTTACGAATAGCTTCTTCCACCTCGGCGAGACATCGACATCTCGCGTGGAGGGTGCTCATGCAGCTCTAAAGAAAGACCTCCAGAATTCGCGGCGTAACCTCCTTGCCCTGCTTCACTGCTTCGAGACTGTTATTCTTAGGCAATTCAAGCTCTCTCAGCAAGCTATCGCCGACGAGAAAGCGCGATCGCCGACCGTATTATCTGCTATGCGGCATCCGATCGTCCGTGACGTCTTACGGCTGGTTTCACGAAAAGCGATCGGGCGGGTCTTAAAGCTATACCATGCGCATCTTCCGGAGGATGAGGGTATACCCGGCAAGAGACCCTTCGCCGTCGGTTGTACGCCTGGCTGCAAGGCTACGGGCTATCCCTGCATCCATGACATCAAATGGGCTGACATGATAGGTGTCTCTGTCAAATTATCGCAGTTTCATACCCAGTGGCACCTCTACGAGACCGAAGCACCGCCGATCGGCCTTAGCCACCTTCTCCAAGAACCCGAGATCCTTACCAGCATCCGCGGGCGGCCTAAGGGCGCATTGAATAACCTTCCGACGTCTACGGCATCATCTACGCAGCGGGATCCGTCGCTGTTTGAGATCGTGGATGCCCAGGAAGCACGGGAGGGTCGGCGGATACAACGGGGGGGGACAGCGAGGTCGAGGACGAGGTCGAGGACGAGGACGAGGACGTGGAGGCCGAGGACGAGGACGTGGAGGCACACAACAGGTGGGAATAGCCTCGTCTATAGCCCAGGGAGCTCAGGCTACGGCCCCGACGTCGCCGGCGAGCAGTCCTACGTCGCAGGCGTCGGGAATCGCATCGACTACGTCGCCGGTGGCATCTCAGGCACTGGGAATAGCTTCGTCTACGGCCCAGGCATTGTCTGCAAGCATTCCTACGTCGCCGGTGGCATCTCAGGCACTAGGAATAGCTTCGTCTACGGCCCAGGGCGCGGCCCAGGCTCAGAATACCTGGTCCGACCGGCTCAGGAAGCGTCGGAGAGCTCTCTGAATAGCGTCAGAACGCATTGGACATATCTGTATATAGGAAATATGTCAAAATTTACTGCTTTCTCGTACGTTTTGACCACAATAGCTGGATTCCTTCAAATCTGCGGAGTTTTCAAATCAGCCTCTGTTTCCTAATTGGGACTAGTGCGATTCTAGGAAATTGAGCAGTGGTCGGTACTTAATTTAATAAGGGGGTTGCATAGTAAATGGAAGTATCTTGGGGTCAAGAAGCTACTGAGTCCAGTTGGTTGTTGGTAAGAAACGGTGGTGACTTAATTTTATTAGAGAGCTGCATAGTAAATGAAGTACCCAAGGTTTATGACCGCCGATACCCGGGGCATCCAGCACTGCCAAGAACTGATGCATTTTTACCGATTAATGCATTGGAATTACAATTACTAGGCTAGGCCTAATTAGGCTTAGCGTAAGGCCATGGGGTCCAAATACTCAATTCTAGGGTCCTTTTAGTATTGCCCTATATATAAGTATGTAGGGGGAGGGGTTACCTTTGAAAGGGTATAAGTAATATCCTGTTCACCCCGACTGCTGCGAAGGGACTGTTTTTGAGAATCCGACCAGACCCTGCCTGGGTTGTCATTTTTTGGGTTGGCTTTGATCCGACCAAGAAGATCCCGAAGACTAAGCTGAATGACATGAGCTAAGCATGGTATCCGGACAATAAGTGCCTGATTAGGTAGCCTGAGTGACTGGATAGACTCCTGGATATTTTCGATCAAGGTATTGTTGTTCGATGCGTTATCTGTTGTAATCGCTAGGACGCGATTGACAATATCGTACTTTTGAAGTAATTCCATCAGAATGGTGCTTAAATTTACACCAGAATGTGCACCATGGAGCGGCTCAAAGCCAAGCAGAGTCTCGCGATACTTCCAGTCTTTGTCGATAAAATAGCCAGTGATGGCCATAAAGGCTTGCTGAAACGGGGATGTCCAACAGTCGAGGGCAATCGAGAGCTTTGCAGTTGGTGGAAGGTCTAGGAGGACTCTTTCCTGGCCCTCTTTAACCATCGACTGGAGGCGGCGACGCGCAGTCACTGGGTTGAGTAATTGCGGCGTTGACGGGGCTAACTGCGCCAACTCAATGAGTTCCGCAAAGTCCTTATGGGCCAGAAACTGGAACGGAAGCGAAGATTTAGCAAGCAAGATCACTTGCTTACGTGCCCATTGTTCCTGAGTGAACACCCTCTTAGGCTGCTGAGGACTGAGCTGAGACTAGAGGTAATATTTTAGCCGTCGAGACTTGGAAGGATTCCTCATAGAACTCATACTGCAAACTCAAACGATTGTTGGATACCTTGCTGCTGAGACTGATCACTTGTGACTCTACGACATGAATTTGACCCGAGATGACGTTTCATGGAGTTTGTTCCATCCCCCTTCTCCTGCGGATGGGGAAGGACTTTGCCACATCTTCGACACATGACTTTTGCTTCTCCAGTAAGCTGATGAGCCACCTGGTCGAAATTATCCCAAACTTCCGAAGAATGTTTCGACTTCCAATTGATTCTCTTGCCATTGCCCTCCACGGTCGCATATTGTGTCTGAAGCCACCAAGCAATGAATTGCTCCTTTGACATATCGTTGTAAAGCACATAAATCTTTTTCCGATCGGGGCCAACCCGTCGGAGAGACTCAGGACCTGAAATCGGCTGGGGGACTTCAAACAGCGGAGCTGGTGTGTTCGTTTGATGTCTGTAGTTGAGATCGGGAGTGAATGACTGTATAGAGTCAGATGAAAGGTAAGGAAGGCTATCGAGATGTTCTTCGTAGCGGTTTGAAGGGCCAGCATCAGAAGACTGGCTACATTGATCCATGATACCGATCCCTGGGGGAGATAGAGAAGACTTACTTTGATTTCTCGCGAGGCATGATGGTATCTAGGCCACATTAGGCCTATTAAGCAAAATGACTATTTTCTCATGCTTGATGTATCACAAAGCTAGGCTCCAAAGATATGTCGCTGATTGGACGCAGCCCCTTAGTCCCATGGGGAATTCCCATTACTCCCACTACAATGCCCATTAGCTCCTACTGCAATCCCCACTAACCACACTTCATTCCCCACCAGTCCCATAGAAAATCCCCATCCTGTGGATTTGGGGGTCAGCCGCCTTCCCCAGCTGATTTCGTATGAAGTTTTCGTCCACCATGAGTTTTCTAGAGGGTTTGACCCAAGCCCTGGACAAAACTAAGGTGTGAGATTAAAGATACCCAACAATTAATAGCATCTACTAAAGAATAAAAGTAAATTTAGAGGCATAAAAATGAATGTTCCACACTTCATGGTTGTTAAAGACATAGACCAACTATCCTCTAGTGAATATATATATTTTTATGGGAACACATAGCACGATTCGCGAATTTACTTTGAAAAGCCAAGGATATGTTTGAAACATCAAAAACCGAATTTCATATCTCTAGTAGGGAGAAACTATGTAAGTCCAAGGTAGTGTCAAATAATTTCATACGGGATCAAGATGAACAGTGTGAACCCTCGCTTGCTTTTGGAAAACCAGAGTAGCGTTAGGAGCATGAGTAAGGATTTGCAAGATAATAAAACATACTTTAGCTTTCCAAGATGTCGGTATTCCTTCTGGCAGTGTTTACACTGAAGTAAAGAGACGTTGGCTGCCGCAGAAGATGAGGGATGCTGCTCAGTTTTTGATGAGGTAAAATCCACGTCGAAAACAAGATCTTCTGTTTCTAATTGCTCATCTTGAGAAAAAATTTTCTGGTTGCTGTAAGGTGGCTTGCTGCTGATGTTGCTCTCTATCATGGGTTGTAGTACTAGGATACCGGGGTTGGAATGTGGAAACGGGAAATGCACGGGGACCAGAGATGTCCGACACGTGTAGCCACGCTGGATCGACAAGTCCAGAATCTAGAAGTTGTTGTTGTTGTTTTTCAAGAAAATTGGACTGCCGGTCAGTGACTTTTGGTGGGGGTTCTGGTATGTGTGTTCGCCGCGGGAAAAGGTGGAACAAGTGGCTTCACTTTATAACTCCGGTACCCAGACTGACCACAAGTTGGAAAAAATAGAGAGGATGGATTGGAATCAGCCTCTCAGTTAAAGCAACACAGAGAATAATATTCTTTTCAATGAACGAACGAAAGAGAGAATCGAAAGGCAGACTCAGAGCCGCGGAGAACGAGTGGCAGTGGCAGCGAGTGGAGTAAAGAGCGAAGATGACAGGCCCGCTGCCCCTGAGAAAGAGAGAGCAAAAATAGTCAGGATAGGAATCACCATCCCTTTAAGCATTTTGAATGGCACGCTAGACTTAATCGACTAGTCTTAAGTATGTACCTAGTAACTACCCGAGATGCTCTCAGTCAGCAGAGGGACCGTGCGAGGAGGGCCTCAAAATGCGGTGTTCTGATTAGCGAGGGTCAGCCATGTCGCAAGCCTGCCGGGCTATCGAGCTACAATTCCACTATCGGCCCAGAATTTTGAGTTGGAGGAGATATGAATTTGGGCATCAAGAGAGACGATCAGAAGGGGGCCTCAAAATGAAGAACTGTGATTGAACGATCCACCCGCGGAATACAATATCTGTTGACAAATTACCGGATTAGAGTATGCATATGGTCGTCATTCAATAACTAAGTTGCTACGATTTCCTCCAAAATCAAGCTCCCTGAGCTAAAGGCGCCTTGGTATTGACGTCCATAAAACCGACTTGAAAGGCATATAAAGACGATCGTTTCCCTAGAGTAGAAAGTTTCAGTGATCATTCAAAAACCAATATAACGACCAAGGAACCACTCTCTAACAATGTCTTCCATTTTTTGTTGCCCTTCTCCATCTCCTTATCGACCAGCCTATCTAACGCACGAGGCCAAATTTGAGCCTTTTATTGCTTGGGCCAAAAGATCTGAATCATCCCCCTCTGCCGTTTCAGCTTCGTTCTTTCAGAATCCTAATATTTTGCCACCTTACGCGATTCAGTTTGTTCGACAAGTCAACTTTGGTGCTATCGAAGCCAAAAGATATTTCATCCCTCACAGCGAAGCAAGTGGCGATCGGATTGACTTCGTGGAGGTTACCGAGCAAGATTTGATCGCGGGGAATTTCCAGAAGCTCAATTCGTATGATCTTTATATATCCGATTTTATTGGAAATTGCAGCAAACTTATTGAATATAGGTATAAAAACTTCAAGTGTACAACGCACAACAAGTTTTTCGAAGTCAATCTATATCAAAAGGACCCTGTTAATCGGCACCACTGGCGATTGAATATTGCTCGGCCAGCTAGCGATATTGATCTTTAGATCAATCTATGACGGGGAATGCGGAGTGTAGAAAATGCACTTATTTTCTGATTCAAAACATAGTGACAATGTCCCAGACCAGGGTAATATTTGGATCTCTAACTTAGCGTTGAAGCTGACAGATCATGTAACCATAATCTAGACGAGAGGATTGTGTCGCGGAAACAACACAACATCGAATATTAGCCGGATTCCTAATGTACCATTTACCCACATATTTGAAGTTATGTTCCAACTCGCAGGGCGATATGTAGGCTACAGCAGTTATATATATCCGAGTATGTACATGCAACATGTCTCATTTCCTGAAAACGAACTTAAAGCCTATCGTGGCCCAATTGCCGCTCCCGTTGTTAGGCTGCCCTCATGGCGCGCGAATTTGAAATCGTTGTGACGCCTCGGCGAAGTCTAGCACAGATTCGACCGTCGTAGCCCGCGACATGCTGTCTGATTTAGCTCTCTCATCTTCTTTGGAGCCGGCCAACAGATTCAACACGCTGTTGAACGCGTCTCCAACTTTTCTCCTTGACTCCCTTTGCAATTGATTTAATCCTGAGTCCAACTATGACGTAAGCGACAGTTTCTTGCGCGCCGCATGCACCGATCGTCGTCACAGAAAGCAACGGTCTTGTGGTACGTGGATAACCAATTATGGCCCGTGCGTAGCTGCGACAGCAAGTACGCCCGGTTTCTGGGCAGCTTTCCGTATAGCTTTTTGGTGTAGGCCGCCGGCAGAGTGCTATCAGTTTTTCGTAGTTGACCGCCTTCCGTAAATGCTTTCCATTCCCGCTCCCACTGAGAGAGGATGCTGTGGGATAAGCGCCCTCTTCCTTGCCAGCGAATGACGAAAGGGGTGTGTTTTGCCCAGGCCTGCCGCGTCCTTGCCAGCCGTTCTGCAACGTCGTTTCCTGGGTTGTCGCAGTGTCTAGGTATTCGTTGGAGATGAAGTGCGGTTCCCTTTGCTTGAACCTCTGCGGTCACCTGGAGGATCGCGTGGATGATGCGTTGTTCTGGCTTCTTTCACGGGTTCAGGACTGCTTGCTTACGGTAGGAATGAGACATGGCACATATCTCATAGCCAATAACAATTTACCACGAGCTGGATATTTGGGCACAAATGCATGCATCTGCAGGCCATTATTGGCAGACAACGTGAATGTATATATACCCTATGACTTGGGTTTGGTTTGGGCCAGCAGGAAAGTGAGGCTGCGCACAGTTCAAGCCCAATACCATTCCCAGTCATCTTATCGGGCTGCGCAAACCTGACTTGTCTCTCAGTCTGCTTCTTTTCAATCCTTATAATATCCTCTCCCCTCTCCTCATCTTTCAGTCATTTTCCATTTGATCCATTGTTTCTGACAAAATAAACCACTATATTATTATCATCAGCATATTGACCAATTTCGATTCTCCGCCATGGTGTACCCATTTATCTCCAGTCCTTTTGCATTCAGCCATTCGTACCAAAAAAGGCACTCCCCCAATTGGATACCGCCTTCTAAAAGGTTTTCTTGGAATATCTAGCCAACCAGAGGTCGCGAGGCCTCGAGAGTTAGTTCACCGTAGTCGTAACTTCAAGCGCTACCATCTGATACCCTTTTTGTAAGGGCAATGGCAGCACTGATGGCGACTGGTGCGAATGCACAGAATTTGCCCCCTATCAGGAGAGGAACATCAAAAAACACGGCCCTCGCGGACCCGCCCCGATCCATGGACGACATCGCGGAAGGGGCCCGCAGGGTACTGAACCACATCGAAAACAATGGCTCAGAGGACCGATATGTCACTGGATATATTCGTGCTGTCCGCCAGTACGCACTCAACGCCCAACGGGGCGATGGCCAGGGGATGGCCAAGGTGCTGGAGGCGTTGACCAAGATCAACCTCGACACTGACCGTCTGAACCGGCGAATGGACACCATTGAGAAAGCCACGAGCGCCTTATCGACAACTTTGTCCACCCCCGCGGCGAACTCTGCGGCGACATGGCGCACCTTCCGAGCCCGAGAATGGCAGCGCGACCTGGCCAAGGCTGCGGCACCCAACATCCGGAGCAACGGCACATCGTCCCCAGGAGTGCCAGAAATCGAGCTCCGCGAAGACCGCGAGATCATCGTCAAGGTGGGCTCAAACCGTGATCAAATCCGGGGACTGACGCCGAAGGACCTGGTTGAACGGGCAGAACGGCAGAGAACTACGATTGCCCGACACAAAAATTCGGGGGTACTGGCTGGACAGGCCTCGTTTGTGGCAGCCCGAAAGCTACCCTCGGGTGATGTGGCGATGATCACCAACAGTGCCGCCGGTGCAGAGGTCCTTCGCAAGCATCGTGTGTGGCTGAGGGCGTTCGGACCGGGCTCGGTGATTCAGGAGCCATCCTGGGGAGTGGTGGCATATCATATCCCGGTGAGGTCGATGAAGCTCACCCCGGAGACAATGGCCGACGTCGCAGGTGAATTGCTCAGGCAGAACAACTGGGGCGAAGGGGCGAATATCCAATATCTGGGATGGCTCACACGCCCGGGTGAAAGGGCGGAGGGCTCGATCCTGATCGAGTTCACCAGCCCAGTCGTGGCCAATCGCGCGATCATCACCGGGGTCGTGTGGGGAAAGCAGATCCATAACGTCACAAGGTTCTGTCGCGAGGGACGGATGAAGCTTTGCAGGAAATGCCAGAAGCCGGGGCATATCCAGTCACACTGTTCCAACATGTTCAAATGCGGCCACTGCGCTGGCGGGCACCCGACCTGGGAGTGCCCGTCGACAAAGGGGCAAGCGATACCAGTCAAATGCGCCAACTGTGGCGAAGGACATCGGCCGACAAGCCGCGAATGTCCGGTGAAGATGGCGGCAATGAATGAGGCCAAGCAAGCGTTGGCTGAATGCCCTACATACCACCGCATTCCCCTACACTTCCGGACTGTGACAAGCTCCGAGAAGGTGACGACCTCGAGTAGCTCCAACACGACCAGAGAGGGGATGGAGGCGTCGATGCATGCCCCTGAGAGTCAAGAAGAAGAGGATCCCTCGGTGAGCCTTTCAGGAGCTGTGATCGATTTAGACGCAACACCAGCGGTAATCGAGACGCCAGTGGAGGAGCTCACTGAGGTCACGCAACCCAGAAAAGGCCCGGGTCGCCCAAAAGGCTCCAGGACTAAAGCAAAGGCCCCCAAACCACCGGTGATACCACTGGCGTGCCAGCGGTCGACGAGGTTCCAGGTTGCCTCCCAGAAAGCGACGCAGGAAGAAGCCAACTCCAAAAGACGACGCACAGGGGAGCCGGAAGATGTCATGGATGAGCAACCAGATGACAATGACTGGTTTAACATCCAACTCAACCCAGCTGACTTTCCCCAAACCAACTCCCAGCAAGATAGCCATGAACAAAGACTTTCTCAATTCATCACCGAAGTAACCACTGTCAACGATCCAGGCAGCACTCCAGAACCTGCCAGCGAGGAGCTGGACCCAGAGAGCCCCGAGTACCGCAAGCTCGTTGTCTTGAAATACAGACAACGACAGGTGGTACCGACTGAATCCTCTCCTCCAGCCTTTGGAACTGATGCACCGACGATCGAAGACACGAGCGACGAAGTATGGCACGAAGCTAGCGAGCGAAGCGATGACGAACAACGCCACCAATGAAGCCTTTCGAAATTCTTCAATATAACGTACACAAGGCATGGCCAGTAATGGCTACGTTTCTCAGAGATGAGAAGGTTCTAGCAGCGGACGTTATTGCGGTGCAAGAGCCATGGAAGAACCAACTACAACACACAAGCCACCAACCTGCAACTGCATCGTTCCAATTGTTGTACCCGACAAAAGGTGTAAGACAGGAGCAGAACCAGGAATCAGATCCTCCCCCACCAGGAGTGTGTCTCTTTGTATCCAAAAAGCTTGACCCAAGCACTTGGTCATGCCAACTCATTTCACAGGACTATCAGCTACTGAAGCTCAGGAAGACCTACCGAGACAGCGACTGGACAGACCTCTTCATACACAACATATACAACAGACCAGGCAGCGACACACTAGAACGACTGAGGTGTGAACTAGCAAGACGGCCGCATGGAGAACACGTGGTGTTAGGGGACATGAATGCGCACCACTCGTTGTGGGGAGGTGTAGGAACAAAAGCGGACACAGAGGCCGAAAAACTTCTCGAAATCACCAACGAATGGGGGCTTGAACTGGCGAATGAGGAAGGAAAACCTACCTGGACTCGCAATGATCAAACATCAGTGATCGATCTTACCTTTGTCTCCTCAAGCCTGGTTGACAGGCTTATCCAATGCGAGAGGGCAGACGACGTCGAGCACTCCTCGGACCATTTCCCGATCAGGACGGCACTTGACATCAAAACGCCAGCTGCTTCGCAGCAGATGCGAAGAAATTGGAATGCAACGGACAACAAAAAACTGGTCCAGAAGATTGAGGAAAATGTGCAAGTGAAGGATTTGTCCCAGGCAGACACACAACAAATAGAGGCCCAATACCAAGAACTACTGGAAAGCGTACAATCATCAATTGAAGACTCAACCCCGTGGGCGAAACCATCGACCTGGTCAAATTCCGATTTCGATGATGAGTGCAAGGCGGCAGTGAAGGAGGTTCGTCGTCTCCGACGCCGACACACAAAAACGCAGGATCCCTTCGATTGGATGTGCTATTCCATAGCGCGCAACCGAAAAGCACGTCTGATCAAAAAGAAACTGTCACGAGCACACCGACGCCGAGTCCAGCAGGTCATTGAGGACGGGCCGCAAGGCATGTGGCGGCTAGCGAAATGGCAGATAGCTAGAACAGGTGTAAATAACAGTAATTTTGAATGAGTTGTCAGCGATTTTATCCATACCTTTTTGGTTATTTATGCAAAATCTAGGTCTCGGCGGGAAATTGGGGAATCCCCATGGGAGCATACCCCACTCCCATGGGAGGGACTGGAAATGCTAGGTACTCCCATGGGAGTGGGGTGCACTGGGGTTTGGGACTAGGTCAAGTCTAGTCCCACGGGACTTGAAGAGGTCTAAGACTGACAAACTCTCGTGCTTGTTAACCTACTCTGGGAACCAATATGTTGGCCCTGGGAACCTCAAAAGCATTCCTAGGGGCTGTTTATCCCCTAGGAAATACTCTTGAGATCCTGGGGCTGTTTCTAATTCTAGGAAAACGAGATCTACCCCTGGGATCTTCGCCTTACGTTCCTGACTGAATACGGAACTGGCTCTGGGAATACATTGACCAGATCTGGGAGCTGTGGAGCCCCTGGGAGCTTACTTTAGGGTCCTAGAGTCACTATCTTGCCTTCCGAGATCGCCGACAGCCCTCACAAAAAACCTTCACCGGACCTGCGCACAATTCTGCGTCATTGGGTCACTCCTAGAGGGCCAAATTATAGCCCCAGGAATCAAAAAAATCGTCAACAGGAACGCGACTTTGATTCCCCGAGGTGGGGATACCAGACCCCAGAAGCTACATCGGGTTTCCTGGGGGCTATGTGGCTCCTAGAAGCTGCTTCTTTGCTCCCAGAAATGTTATAGGAGCCCCTGGGAGTAAGATAACTCCCAGGGTCAAGAGATGAGCTCCTAGCGCTGATCGAATCGTCAATAGGAGTGTGAGAAGTTTCTTGATAGTAACAGTGGATAGTCTTACGAGCCGCGAATAAAACCCGCGTAGTTGACTCTACGTTCACACTGGCCTACGGTTTCTAAATATTACGTATCGATGGCTTCAAATGGCGTTGGCTCTGAATATTCGACGTTGAGTATCAGTTATGCAACACAGATCCATCGCCGAGCGGAATTCAATAACTCATAGGATATTCATCCTACAGGATTTCATCAATCAATCATAGATAGTTCATAGCGATTTCCAGATCTCCAGAGCTCCCCCAAATCACGAAGCATAATTTGGATCACCCTGTAGGAATAGTTGAAGTGGATATGAACGTTCCTCGATCAATCTATCCAGTTCATGGGCTATGGCAAGGCTTGTTTGCAACCCCGCCATCCTCATTTCTTGGTTTGAGTAGGGGGGAAACGGCATTTCCAAATGGTATGTAAACTGTAAATAATCATGTACCTAGTAACAGATGTGGGCCCACCCCCGCACTCTATTTCTTGTGGACAAGTCTCTAGAGTTGCATATCTCTAAGGAGCCAACAGTAAGCCGGGAAACTATCCCATATTGTTTGATTTTGCTACAGTACGTTAAGTTACTTAGTTCCTCATCATAAATGTTGAGGGCTGGGAATGGACCGACCGATTGCATATCAACGTCTATAAATTTTCCACCTTGAGTATATATATTGAATCCACTCCCAGCGGAAAAAACAGAAAACCACACTAGAACTGGCTGCCTTCACATCAGTTTATAATAATGCATTGCAAAGATCTCTCACCTCGGGCTAGACATGGTTCGTATGTCCCTGTGGAATGAATACGCCTTGCTTACAGCAATCAGATTGGAAACGTGCGGAGGACTATTGCTTGGCCTTTGAATCACAATTCTTTTTGAAAAGGTGGAGAGAAGGTTATCGTATGACGAAGGCGATGATGATGTCCCGCGTTCAGATGTCGTCTCACGCCTTTGATCTTAAGATCGCGCATTACAAAGATGTTTCGTGCCAGGCTAAAGGCTTCCGACGCCAAGTCAAGAATGGGCTTTTAACGGCCAAAAAGATGGAAGAGAAAAGGCAAACTGTTTACAGTCTCTATGCTGATGCTATGAATGACCTCGAGAGATGGACCGGTAAGGGTCCTAAACTGTTAGTAACGCAACATTGGGAAACTAACTTTTTGCAGAGTACCGGTTCCCACTATATTGGACATGAGCACTTGAGCATAGACTACAGTGAACGATGGAGCCGCCATACAGTATTTTTAAAAGACCTACGCACGGCAGCGCGGTATGATCAAACAGCAAAGAAAAGAGAATCATCAAGCATCCCGTGCCATTCGCTTCCTACTCCAACAAGTATTCTGATTTGATAAAAACATGTTTTGCTTCTGTCTATTTACACTCTCCTGTTCTTCAAAAATCGAGTAATCAACACGTAAGCGGTGGAGGATCAACTAAATGTAGAGCACCTCTCCCCCCCCTCCCGCCCCAGCAATGAAGGATTTCGGTTGAGTGATCACCATGCGTTTTGAGCTACAGTATACTTGTCTCCACTTGCTTATAATCTACAGGTTGTGGGTAATGGAATCAGAGAATTGATGATAAGTCCGGCCTATGTTGGTTTGTCGACACATCTTGACAGCTAGAGCAACCGCGACACGATTTCTATCTGCAGTATTCTCCTGACTGATACGTACCAATTGTCTGTTAGGTGAGGCCACAGTGGGACTTTTCCGGAGAGGTAAAGACAGGCAATGTGTTCTCTGCAGTGCTGATGGAAACGGTACACGATGCTGGTGAGGAATACAAGATTCTAGAAAGTGTGTCAACGGTTTACTTTTATGATGCTCCTCATAAAAATAGTGTCAGCACCAAACACGGAAAACCACTAAATTGAGTGGATCCAAAAGATTCTTCAAGACCCGAGTAGCTATTAATGACCTGAAATTTATGATATATGGATGCTTTTCACCTCCGGGAGGCGTCGTGAACTCCAGTGACTAATCGTTGAGCCGTCCACTATTGAGCGTTTACTCACCAGTACACCAATCCACTTTGGAAACATAGTGAGTCTGGTATTCAAAACTCGCAGGATCAAACCAGGTCTTAAATCCTGATATGTAGGCTCTTCCCATTCTATCAAGCAAGGCAACCCTGAAAAGCCACCGCCGACCACATCACTCAGCATAGAAAGAAGAAAAGTATGTTTTATCTGATAAAACCACGTCCTCTGTTGGTAAAGCGTCCACTGGCTGGAAGCTTCGAGAACAGCGGGTCCTCAACCAGAAAATGAAGACTGTTCTCGATAGAACAACTAGTATTGGATCACCA
This sequence comes from Penicillium antarcticum, assembly GCF_028974205.1. Classification (NCBI taxonomy): domain Eukaryota; kingdom Fungi; phylum Ascomycota; class Eurotiomycetes; order Eurotiales; family Aspergillaceae; genus Penicillium; species Penicillium antarcticum. Next base: position 355,504 of record NW_026695305.1, on the reverse strand, counting down.
CTTTCCTGCTTTATAGACAAGCATGCTAAAAGCCGACGGCACCACATTCAATCAATATCAATAGTTGCCACAGTCATACTGTATATATACACCGAAAGAATATGATGATTGGTAACGGAAAGTCATCCTGCTGAAAGAAGTTTAATATTGATTTTGCATTGTCTCCTTCACTCAAGAGAATCCCAAGGAAGCACCGGGTGGTATTGATGTGGGTTCTATATATCCATATTGATTGAATTAACCCGGTCCTACCATTCAACCAACCTGTTACATTCCCTCGGACAACGATCTTGGGACATCCATAGTTTCAATACCAACAAGCCATCTTTGAACCGTCTCGGGTGCTTGTTCTTCGAAGACCAAAGGATGCTTCGCCATATAATCTTTCACGATGCTCAGCGATTGCAGAACTTGGGACTTTTCAAGATGCGCTGCCAATCCAGTGTAGCTTGCTTCCATATGACTGTGGCTCTGGCTTATCCTAAATGACAAGCTTGGCCATCGCTGCTGATTATTTGGCTGGGTAATGTGCTGGTGTAAGCCTTGGTGATCTGTTGGCCGACCACGGACTAGCGCTCCGGATGCATCGCCGGTCAAAACTGACGATTCGATCCTCGCTACGCTTGCAGAGCCATTTGCAGGCGGTATCGGTCCAGGAGTGAAGGTAGGGACTTGGTTGCTCGAGCACAAGTCGGACTCCGTATATTGGTTGCAGGGCTCGGTACTGTATTTTGTAGTTCTCGGGTCAGACGTGAAATAGACAATATCAAATGAATGAGAATCCAAACCTCTCTCTCCCAGGCTTAGTTGGAGATACCAAGCTGGTATCGGCCTTTAGTTGGGTGGGCTTAAGCTCGCTGCTTCTCTTTGGACGTTGGCTACTTCGGCGCATTTCACCTTTCTGACGTTTGCTAGACTTGGTTCGTACAACCTTATCAACCTTCCTGGCTTTGGAACCATCGTTCTTGGGTCGAGGTTGGATGACGCAATATTTGGGGCGCAAGGGTGGAGGAGAGGGAGAGAGCGCGGGAGTTGCCCAACAGGGTGATGGAACAGGTACGTGTAACCCGTAAATAAAGTCCCGGGATTGAAAGCCAGCCCCAAAAGACCTGTTGCCAACGGCTGAGTGGTATGATGAAAGGCATTGCGGTGAGGTGTATAAGTATGGGTAACTCATCTGACCAAATGCGAACTGGTCCCCGGTGTCCATGTTGATCCGGAGTGGAGAATCTTGAAAGGGCTCGTGATTCATTCCAAGCATATAAGGAGATAACTACCTCAGCACATTTCTCAACAGTGAACGGTATATTCAACAATGATTAAGAATGAAAGAGATAGTTCCAGATCGCCGGGGAGTAGGATGGATCTCTATTAACGAGAATTGGGGAAAGGATTGGCGCTTCTTTCTCGCTCTCAGGGCATTGCACTAGCGAAATGCTCTAACCACACAACATATTATGTGACCATGCTCTCATTCCTATTGGAAGATAGCGTAAAGGCACCAAACTTTGATCTTGCCGGAAATAGTTCGTCCGAGCAAGCCGCAACTGGCGGCAAAGTCGGGTTCTGAATCATAGCCGGTTGCATGATCTGGTCTTAATGGCTGAGCCTTGCTCGCAGGGCCCCGCGGCAACTGGATGATCAGCCCGTGTTTCCAGGTCGAGTGCATAGCAATAATGCCAAGCTATACGTAGACATTACTAGAGGTAATCTAGCACTTCGGCCCATGGTCGATCCATTGCCCCTCATATTCTGACTTCTCTTCATCTTCTTATTCTAGGGTATTTATCAGGATCACACTCTTTGGTATTCCACGAAAAGACTCAACTTCCAGAATGACCTTTAAATGGCTGAAAGGCAGCTCCGAGGGTGTGTCAGCCCAAAATGGACCGGATTCAGATGAAAGCCTGACAGTGATGAATGGGCGTATTCTGCCAGACCTGCATAGAAATGCTTTGGTACCAAGCTTTCATACTAGCCCTTCTTTTCTAGATAACCTTATGGCTAATAAAATGTCAAGGCCCAACCAACGTCGGCTCCGATGCACGACAGTCAGGACCAGGTAAGTCTACCCTAAAGCCAGCCCGTACGTTCTTGTACCTTCCAACGACTGTTACTGACCATTTCTCTTTTTCGCATGAAGCGACTATCCCATGATAGACATATTCCGTCTAGTCGGCTTCTTCCCAACCCCGATGAACGGAGACAACAGGGTACCTATGGCACGCCTTCTCAGTACGTGGCTTGAGTATTGACTTGCATTACTATAGCCACCATCGACTGCCGCCGCGGACCTCAAGGTATCGGTCATGAAAACCAACGAACGTATACCTTCAATGACTGCACATTCGATAACACAAGCATGGTAATTATTGGAAGCGCAAGCTCTAAGAACGAAACTGTGGTCCTCCGTGATGCTAAAAGTGGCCGAGGCTTTTTTGCCAATGGAGACACGGATAAAGAAACCTTCTTGAGGGAATTCTGTGGAAAGAAGTAGTTTTAGTGGAAGCCTAGGATATTATGCCGCTATTTTCTCTTTGATTTTATATGGATCAAGTAGACATGCAAAGCAGGTCGAAGCTACCGTTCAATACCTCCCAGCAAGCCTTAACTCCCCTTTGTATTCTGTGCTATTCCGCAAGGGGATGATCAAAACAGACCGAATATACTGGTTCTTATTCTATACCTCCCAAAGTCTTTTTAAGCGGGGAGTCCAAAGGAGGTAGCCGTGGGATAGTGGGTTTGGAAAGGGAGAATATTGGGGTTCTCTGGTATTCTCGACGACAAACGACTGCTGACATGCAGGTACGCAAAGAGAATTGGGGGCGCAGCTTGAGTATTGAACCGAGGAATGGACTTGGTGGCTACTGAATAGCCTACATGCAGTCTGGCAGAAGGATGCGCTCAAATTGCTTGAACTTGGTGCGAAGACTGACCATGCGAATCCTTCCCCACGACGTGGACTGCATTTGCCTATCAGACAGAGCCCTAGAGCCGAGTCAAGCTTTGAAGATTTATCACCAGTTGTACCTCCTTCTGAATTGATGACAGACCCTCACTTGCATCACGATACTCTTCATGAACGACCACTAATGTGATTGAAACTTCAACCGCTGTAGCTTCGGCTGAGGTTTAGAGACAGTATTCTAACCACAACGGATAACGGTAGAGTAGAGTATGCGGCGGTTTGATCATACGGGTGATGTCTATCACGTTCAAACAACAAAGCGGGAGAGCTGTCTGGTGCGGTCGCAGGGCTTCTGGCTGGCGTCCGACTAGCCCTTGGAACCAGACCAGGTCTTCCACCCTGTGGTATTGAAGAATTTTCTTACTCCAACAACACAAGGCCGACCCTTCTTGCCGATATTAGCTTTATGCAGTATTCTGGTTGAACAACCTCAAACAATCATGCACGAGGATCGGCCAACGAAGAGACGGATGGGAAAGGCCAGGAGCTCGGTGGGCCTGAGGATTGTCGTTTTTGGAACTGTTATTATTCAACGCAAGTTTGAGTCCCTTGTTAGCTGAAAGATTCTTGGATATCAAGGCATTTCGGTGGCTAGACCTTCCCGTCTCAAGCCCGAAGAGCTTCCGTTGGGATGGCTCGAGAGGATTCGGTGAGATTTAACTTACTGGCAAGGGGAGCAAGAGGATCAGGATTTGTAACACGGACACGCACTTTGTTGATCAAAGAGGACGGGGGATTGGTGATGGAAAGAGAAAAGCAGGGCTGGAATACTCAGAAGTGTGAGGGTGCGGTGAAGAGCAGACAAACCAAGGGTTACTTACCTAAAACAGACAGTTAGTGTTAAGTTTCTCCTTCTCCCAAGCTTTCTGCCTCGCATTCCCAGGATCCAGCAACAGCATGCACTGCATCAAACTGGGGTCTCCTTTGAATATGAGGAGCCTTAGCTTAACGGAAAGCAGCATTCGACACTTCCCAGCAACGACTGCGCACATAGCATCCACAAAGCGGCTCCGGGGCAACTGAAGACCCCTGGAAGATCAACCTCACTGAGCTGTACGACAAGTGACAAAGAGCATGACTCAACTGTTGATGTATGTGAGTGTCCAGAACATTCCTACTAATCGAAGATTTCTCCAGGCTCAGAAGTGCCATCTCCTTCCCGTTTCTCTGAATTTCATTTTCGCGAAGCCTCTTTCCTCCTTCCATCCTCCCACATCTATCGATGTGCTACAGGTTCACTTCCGCATTCCCGAACCCTGTCGACCTTACTTTTTGGAGACGAAGAGTTGGCTTCCTGGCCAGGTGCTGTCTCAAGCAAGCACGAGGGGAACTTTCCAACCTTTGGTATACGAGATGGCCGGTGGTACAAGAAGGAAAACACGCAGCTCGGTCTATTGAGCCTCAGAGTGCTGTATTATAGTGGAAGCCTGTTGCTAATGGCGATGGGGTTCGCGCAGGTCCTGCTTTGAACGGTTCGGTCCGACAGAATGTTCCATACGAACGAGAACGTACGGATGATGGATCCGGGCCACAAATACACCCCTATCGTCATATGGTAATAGATTCTTGGGGATGTAGAGTGTACGTGAGGCCTCAATCGTACCTCTGCAAGCCCCAAACGAAGGCTGTCATGACCAAACCGTGATCAGTGGAAGCACAACACCGAGCATATTTTGTCCGGACAAAATGGTACCAATCCTATATCCGGAGCAAGGCAGAAGCACCAAATGAGGAAATAAACGGATATTGGAAGCAGTGCCTTGGAATCCACTTCAAGGAAGTAAGAGCAATGATGTCCCGGACCCAGGGAGGACGGTACTGAACCTATTGGATGTGTAATGGCATGCTCCCTAATACCCAAAAGAGAGTGAAATATGCATGGAAATAACAATTCGTACAAAATGGAATGTAATAAACAAGAGACTATTCGCAAGCTTCGGAGAGAACAGCTTCATTTGACTTGCTCATTGAGTGTATCTGAGCTAAGCCTTTCTATCCATCTACCAACATCAAGATACAACCTTCGATTTTGGAATAGGTGGTACTCCTCCGCATAAATCTGTATATAATTCAACAACTCGAGCGCTTGGTCTCTGATAATATGGTCTCGCATGGGGCCTGGAACAGTGATGCATTTGGTGAGGATGACATTGAGGCTTTCAAATGGAGCAAGCAATTGGAGCACGCTATTTGATACTATAGGGATCAGTGTTGCATCAACTCCGGTGATTTCTACCGTCCACTTATCAATTGTCTCAATTTCCAGGTTGTATGAGCGGAACTCCCCAGCGATCACGCCCAAAATTTTCAGTGCCTGTAAAACTTGAGTCTTTAAGGCTGACTGGAGAGCCTCAACAAGAACATGAGCAGAGCCAGTTTGGTGGTCTGGAAGGGTTTCAGAGGACCAAGAGCGTGAGCACTGCGTGACTGAACTGGGTCGCGGCACTGGCGTTGTTGTCACTTGACTGCAATAGTCTACTTAGCACTGCAGAAAAGACAAGTTCGAAAGTACAGCAATGCAAACCTTGTTTGATCATCTCTGGCTGGTAAGTTACCCGCGCCAGTTTCCTCAAATACCGCCCGGCCTGCACTTTTTGCTGTCCCCTGGGCGCGACTGAGGCTCAACTGTGTTCTTTGCTTTGAGTGTTTCCGGCCCCCTAAGTCCTGGTCCCTATTGTGCTTCTCCTTTTCCCCCGTCTCCCGTGGAGGTGATGTAGGTGTTGATTTATGCGACAGCGCAGGACTTTTTTCCCGATGAGTCACATCTGGCCGAGAAGGTTGATACATGCTGCCAGAACAAGGAATTAGCTTGCAGTATTCTACGCCCAAGAAGACTGTGGAGGCGGTTTACCTGCAAGCGGTTTGTTGAAGCTGACTGGAATATGAGACGAGGTTGTATCCTGCCTCCTGGCCAAAATGCAGGTGCGGAGGTCGGAAGGGGCGATCAGAAATCTAGGGCATGACACTGATTTTACACCTGGCTGGGAGCACGACACCACCAGAGGCACTCGTGGCCAGTAGAATCCTAGCAACCAGACTTGGAAGGGTTAGTGGATCAAATGATAGGCGATCTTGCCTCACATAGGTGCCCCGAACTGACCCGGACCGACCTCAAGTTCTTGGTCTGAACCTTCACTTTACCTACTGCCTACATTCTTGGCCCGCGGCAAACGGGTCATTGGCCTGGTAAGCCATTTATAGTGTGACTACGTGGTTTTTTTTTTCTCTTTTTTCCCCTTTTGCCTCCATTACGACTGGACTCCAGCATACGCAATGAACTAGACGCTGGAAGGCCGCTTCACGCTCCAGCCTCTGCCCCCTACTCCTCGTTATACCCGTAAAATTAGCAGAATCTGATGATCAAACCACTCATCCATTTGGGTTTAGTGGAGCATGACTTGGGCCATCATTGGCCACCTTGCCCTCGATAGCCAGAGGCCCCATGGATTTTGGCCTGAATCCTCTTACGTTAACGGTCAGGTTGACCGGCGCCAGTGGCTAGCACTTTTGCTGCAAGCCCGCAGCAATTTTACAAAACATACCATCACAAAAGTTAATACGGTGTGTCCGTGGGTTAGGCTAGTGTTAAAATACGACACAAATAGGCAGCTAGCCTTCTTTCATCTTCACTTTTTCCATTGCATTTCATTATCTCATCAGTTTCAACTCTATCCACTAGAAATATTCTGGCCCTGTGACTAGTATTTTACACCACGATCATCAGGTACTCGAAGGGAGAGTTACCTCTTCGAAATGATTCATCTTCGGATCAGGATGTGCCGGTAGCCGGGGAAGCGATGTTGCACACAAACCAGGGCAATAAAGTATGTTTCTGCCAAAGCAAGCACTGCTGATCATATAGAGCTACGTGCTAAGCCTTAACACTAGACTTGTTCCTCCGGCTTCGTAGCTAACCAGACCGGCGAGCATAAAACGAACTCAGGTATTTCCATAACCGACCGGCGGTTTACCCCTTCCCAAAACGTGTCTCCTGATCGCAAGGTTTACAGGCCACACTAGCATACATTCCATGTCAAATTTCATCCTCAACGGCGGATCAATCATGAATGGCGGAATCAAAAATACTCGGCACAAATATAGAGAACAGCCGAAGCAGAATGGCCGGACGCCGGCAGTCAGGAAATCTAAATCGCATGCCCAGGACGTCAGTACGGTATGATAACATTTTCTGCGATTATTGGCTTGACTTGTCAAGTTGCTCATACTTACCGCAGGTTCGAAATATACGGTATGGTGCAGAAATCTCGGCCTCCAATCCCCGGATAAGCAATGTCAATATTAGCCGAGGAGCAAAATTTGCGAACCGAGACATGAGTAGAGACGAGTTCATGGACTACTACTGCTGGGGAATTTTAGGGGTAATCCAGACCATTAAGCTCTGTAGAAGCTCCTACCTATTGGATACTCATGGATTTCAGTGGATGGGTCAAGTTAGGATTGCTCTGTTCCCTAGGGAGTTGTCTAGAGTGGTCCTGAATGGAACACGGAGCTTGGTGCAAGTTGGCTTGAGTACTTTCGATAGCGGGTCGAGGATCACAGGTAATATGAGTCGGTTATAGTGAAATGGACCTTGTGATTGACAGGTCAATGTTGCAGCTAAGAATGCTACGTACATGAAGCGAACCACCGCATGCTCCAAAGCCCGTAAACTGTACAATACAGATCTCCCATCAACAGGTGGCCTATATCCAGGGAACCTAGGTTGTCCTTCTATTTCAGCTCGTGGAAGCCATAATAAATGAATTGTGATCTGTGGGAGATGCCGGAAGAGGGACGTGCAGTTCGCAAGGGGCGAAGGATTCTGGCATTGGAGCCTTCCCTATGGGGTATGGTTCAGATTTCATACCCTCCTTAGTGTGCTAAACAAACACCGGTTATAAGGGAAATGGTTGGAATTTCGGTTCAATATGGCAATCCGCCAAATCGCAATCTGTATCCCTGGTATGAGTACGGATCGGGGTCCGCAGCGACCCTATCGTAGTCATCGCTCTTGCTAGGTACGACAGTGGCGTCTGCGGGCGAGAAGCAGGATTCTGGTTTTTGGCGTGGAGAGCTACTCCCATTTTCCAGCATGTCCGAGTCTAAAGGTACATGCAAGGGGATTTTCATTTTGACTAACTACCCTGATGGCTTTCTTTGGATACCCTCGAATGGTTCTAGCTTCAAGTTTATACCAGGGAAAGGTCAGTCCAACCGTACGAATCAGTGAAGTTACATGTATCCAATTTCTGGTTTGTCGGGCAGTTCATGTAAATGTGTGTGTAATAGGCGCAAATTTTGCCACTGCATCCTCGCCCCCATCCATTGCCATCACGTCGCGATACTGCATACGCTTCAGGACCGTCTCCTTTGCCCAATCGAATTTGATTTCAACCTCCAATTCATCAATAGACAGGGGTTTGACTCGGTCGTTGAAAGTGTAATTGATAGACCATACGTTGACCACATGAGACTGAGCAACATCCCCCTCCCCGGCCCTGGAAATTTCCATCCTTTTTTCCAAACCTGGAGGGTCACTGACAGTGGTGCATCCACTGTATGAGATCATGGTATGTGCCCAATTTGTCTTTGGCTGGGTGCTGTCCGTCTCCTCCTCGAGGGAGGGCTCCCTTGCATCCATGAAGGCAGTTGTGCCCTTTATATAGTTTTAGCATGTATCAGGCGGAACGGATAATTCAGTTTTCAGACCTTTGAGAGACCAAAACAATGAAAAAATCGCAAAATGTTCATGGCAAGTGAAGATTCGAATGGGGGCTGGCTAAAAGTCACTTCGATGCGTGCACGCACAACCAACATCAATTGGAAGCATGAGCATTAAGTAGGTTTCATGGGTATGGAAGTGAGGACGGTCTCTTTCGTACTCAGGGGTAGTACAAAAGCCAGTTGTGCTGACATCGCACATTGTCTATGGTTCAGGTATAAATCCTGCGGCATGGTCTGATCTATCCTCTTTCTAGATGTGTGTGTGATAATCCCTGCCGACTGAACCCCTGCCGACCCCAGCCCATCTGATTCTAGGCACTCACGACCAATCCCGCCTGTCATCATGACCCCAGTCACCGCAGAAAAACTGCTATCAGACTTATCAACGCAACTGGATATTTTCATTCGTTTTCTCAGTATCGACTTGACCTCAGTCATCCTAGAAGGAGTTTCGGACCAAGGATGCCTGCGGGCTGCAGAACTCATAGCAACGGGAACGAACACCTACATCTGGTTACAACGCATCCAGGAAATCCATCAATGGACCAACCTGGCTTTGTGGGAGCAAGATTGGCTTCAACGGACTGGACGCAATAAGCCTACACCATGCTCGGGGTCCCATCGACTAGGCACCATGACCACATTCATCCAGGAAGAGAAATTATCCGACAGTCACAACACCAGGAAAGCACTCCAGCATGGGCGCAGACTGATACGATTTGAATATGAACTTGGACCTGGAATTACGCTTCTTTTCATACCAGTCCTTCCAGCTTTCCGTTGTTTGACCTTAGCTGAAGAAGCTAGGACAGTGGTGATGCTGCGAGATGGCGACTTTGCACAGATCATGTACCAGGCGCAAGCTCTGGCTTGCCTGAGGTTCAATTATCAATGCATCCATGGAATTTATCCCGGTAAGCTAATACGGACCAGCTACCTATATTGTCTAACTAAACTGTTCCCAATAGCAATGTCCTGCCCACCACATGCAGATCCAGCATGCCATAGCGCGATTTCCTCTAGATCTTCATGAAAGCAAAAGCTTCACGTGCTGATGATGTATCCAGCCCCCACGGGTGCTCAGAAAACCCTTGCCAAACAAAGGATCCTCCAGCAGGCAGTGAAATTACCATCTTGACTGCGCCTCGCACGAACAGTACTTCATTTGATCGTAAATCGAAAGACCTTGGTGTTCTTCTTTCCTGTGCGAATTCGGTGCTCGTCAAGTGGTGGGAGATCGGATAGAGCTTCAAGGTTGTCACTCTATCCTCTATGGTATCTGAGAGGGCCCGGAAGACGGAAAGCCCATTTCGGCAAGGATGGGCGGCATTGATTCCCCAGTTTAGGCGATCCGACGAGTGGACGATGACCGGGCCCTGGTGGAGACGGAAGGCAGGCCTCCCGATCACTTCTTCGACCTTCTTTGTGAACTGCCATTATCTTTAGTTTTGTACAATGACCACTGAATTGAAGGACACACATCATTACCCTGGATTCCAAATCTCAGGAAGCTCTCGCATGCATCATGATCCCCTCTCCCATACATGACGGGCCCCGACGCTTCCTTTGGTCGTGTTCGAAGAGATTTCTTCACATCCGTGACCATAGACTGGAGTGGCAAGTCGGCTGGAAGTATGCTATATCCCATAACCTCCATGGTCGAGGACCCTCTGTTGTCGTCACAGAAAATGGCTTGGTTGGATGTCATGTCTGCGGAGTAATACAGTCTAGCCAAATGAGGCTTAGTTCGGTTTGGCGAAATTTGTAGGACTTGTTCCCACTATAAAAGAAAGAAATGATTATTTCTTATACCAATGTGTAGCCTGCGGGGAATATGCCCTTTTATATTGCTTCGACTTAGCGATTAGACAAATGCGTAGGTGCTTCTAGCCTTCAACGGGAAGACGGAACTATTAGGACGATGGGTAACATGTCATTCTCCGCGCGTACTCTCACACCAAAACGTATCTGTTGGGAGACCAAGGCCGAGGAGTTTGTTGGTCTTCTAATATACATTGTGACCATTCAGCTATGGCCATTAAGAATCCATCCACTGGACTCATTGCAAGGCTTACGGTTCCACTCTCAAAGTTCTGTCTATCTACAATTCGAGGATTACAATTCTTCCAGAAAGAATAATATGACGATTTAATGAACAGACTTAATGGACGGGGGCTTGTTAACTTCATCAGAAAGGATACAAAAGCGTACATAAGGATATGGCATTTAATACAGGAATGAATAGCTGTCGTCTAAAACACTAACCCATACAATGTTTCAAGCGGCTCAAGGCGAAGACATGCCTGTCCAGTATCGATGATCATGCTCAGAACAGGTATCTTTCCCCTCTTCCGAAGAGCCTCACATCCGATCCTGGAACGAAGTTAGATAATAACACCCGGAGAATAGCGTTTGGGTGGTGAGGCATACATCGGTATTCGAGAATAAACGCTCCTCTTGCAGAGAATATGCTGCGTGCCGATAACTTAGAAAATATTTCCAGCGTACGGTTTAGTAAAGACTCGACCTCTTGGTCTTCCTTTCCTCCCTGGAGCCCTGCAGCGCCTCCGATGAGAGTATATGCTGATTGTTCAGCATAGTAGCTTCCGAGACCTCGCATATACCAAGCATATGATTTGGACTGCATGCTCTCAGCCAAAAGATTGAACACTCGCAACGTAGCCTTTGCAAAAGCAATACACTTCAATGCAGATAATCTTGTTTCTGGTGTCGTCTCCCCATCTAGGTATCGCTGAAGATAAGGCAAAAAGAGAAGACGAAGCAGATAGTTGATATAGCAGTGCAGTATACCATAGCCGCCTTGATGAGAGATTGACTGCGAACCAGGTCCACCGAGCTTGGTGTTAAGCTCGCTGCAGGCTTTCTCCATACGGTCTAGCTCAGTCTCAAGGACAGCGAGGGTACACTCTGACATCAAACCACGCTCTGCGCTCACACAGATCGTGTCTGATATCTTCAACAGTTGAGAATTCAACATGGTAAACGTCGTCTCCATGGGAGATAATTCTGCGGCACCAGTTGATAGGCTTGAATGTTCAGGATACTCTTTGCAGATATCAGTTAGTAGCTGTATACCTTGGGTGAGTACCGGGTTGCGGTAGTAGTCGTGCATCTGAGCGTTGAGCATAAACAGGGCTTTCAGGCTAACCAGAATACATCGGTATTCCTCGCAAACCTTGGGCTGGACAACACACTGCTCGGTATCCACATGACATTTGGTAGATATTGCCGCACGGCAGGCCAGTTGCAGGTCACTGAATACATCCTCTCCACGGTGTGTGCGACCATAGATTATGAGTACCATCGCTTTCAGTGAACTCCGTGATATTTCAAATGGTGGGTCGTTGGTCAACAGACAGTGCCAGGCAGCTTCCTCGCACCGCATCGACAAATCATCAGAGAAACAGCCTCTTCCAGAATCTTCTTCCGCACGGCAGGCTAGTGCTAGAATTGCAAAAAGCAAGGATAGCCAGGATTGCGGTGCGACATTAAAATTGCGGCAGAATGCCTCATACTCAGCTTCGAAGCTGATGGCGTCGATGACACAACATAGCTAGCGTGATGTTAGTGAACATATCTCGGCAGTTTGATAGGCCAACTTTACCATGGAAATAGATGTAAAGTATCTTTCTATAAGGTGGTCAATCACTTCACGGTTTGGGAGGACGTCGAGGAGTTGCTCATATGAAGCGCACCCTGCCAGTGAAGATGGGCCAACAGCACTGTCGGAACTGCTGACATCTGGGCTTGGAGTTCTGCCCAGCTCCGACGGGGCAGTCAAACAGCTGGTTTTGGAAAGTGGTGTGGTAACTCCCTCTGACTCATCGTGGAATGCTCGTCTCGTATCTATAGCAGCAAGAGTGGAGGTGTAGGATGACGGACTACTGTAAGACTCTTCATGGAGAGGGCTCTCAGCCGGTTGGACTGGGGCCTTCTCTAGTACTGCATTCCAGGATGACTCGGCGGGAATATCGGACTGACATAGAGGTGTATGCGGTATTGTGGGTTTCGTGTGAACTGGTTTTGCAAACTCACACGTACTTTCAATTCCACGAAGAGTACATGATACACACGGAGGTCCTTTGCCAGTGCAGCGGATTTTCTTGGCGCGGCATGGCAGGCAGGCAGATCTGGCCCTTGCCAGGTGCTTCTCGCTGCGCGAGCCAAGCTCAAACGTACATGCTCCATTTCCACGTAGAACGCATTCCTCACACGGCAGTCCTCCCCTGCAAAGTGTGCTGTTCGTGAGACACGGGCCGCATGCGTCACTTTCGATCCTTGCCTGCTGTGCAACAAGCTTCCTGCTAATTGCAGTGAGGACAAATTCACAAGACTCTTTCCCCCGTTCAAAACAGTTCTGACAAGGAGGTCCCCCAGCGCAGCGTTTCCTAGTAGTGCGACAAGTTTCGCATGCTGTACTAGTTCGAGCTGCCATAGTACACTGAGATTGCTGACTCCTCGAGCTCTTGGAATAGAAAGGTCATTCAATGAATAAAAATGAAGGTTCTTGTAATGCTGGTCTGGCGATTGGTAACTTTATAATTGACAGGAGACGTCGCGACTTTCAGACTTACCTTAGTGGAGTAGGATGGCTGACCTTGAACCCAGTTATAGCCTCTCCGCTTCTTCCGTCCAACATGATCGTTGGTTAATCCGTCATCTAGAGTACGTTCTAGAGATGGTGTATACTCACCCTTCTGTCGAACCGGGCAACCTATTATTATGTTGTAATAATATCTTGCCGAAAGAGGAGAGTATCTGCTTTGTAGCTGAATTTCTATAAACGCCGAAAAAGGCATGATAAGTAGAGATCTATCCCGACAGAGTGTAAGGTCTCGATTACCATCTCGAAAGTGTTCTAAATAAGGCTGGAAATCAATGGCCAGGTTGTTGCAAACGAGTAGTAAAAGGAATGATATTGCGTCACATTGATAGGTGACTTCGAGCCCGGTAGCCCAAGTTCATAGCCAAAAGAAAAAAAAAACCTAATGCGCACAATCACTCAAGTGGCTCGAAAGAGTTCCTAGACATCCGTTCCGAAACAGTATTTACCAGACCCTGGGTCATGACAATGACAACCAACAACAGTCGAGACCCACAAATGGCGATGCTGAGGATCAGGCGCCGGAAATACTTCCAATTTCCAATCAAAGCTGCTTTACAAATTTGGCGTAGTAATTGGACCTTGACTCGTAGCGTGTACTGGCTATCCGGATGCTCAGCCTGCCAAATCATTGTTCGACCAGGTGTCGTCATCTCCAGCACAGTGAATGGAACCAAAGCGGAAGTATTGCCATAGACGACAGGGCATATAGGCAGTCGTCCTTTTTGAGTTTTGCTGCCAACTCGAAGGCCTTCGATTCCGGATAGTGGCTTCCACTCTGAATTCCTCCAATGCCGCAGTGTGTGATAAACCATGCACCAAAAATACCCTCCGTGGTCGAGAAGAAATGCGCACCCGAATATGGAGCTTTTCATCTCGTCGAGGAGGAGTTCTAGCTTCCACCCCGTTGCTCCTATTGTCACAGCTTTTTCATCTTGCTCCCGGATGTGCAACATATCCCAGGGCTGGTTAATTGATTAGTAATTTTCCTCAACACGGAAAGCGAAGCTCACTTCTAATTTCAAGACCATCAGGTATGTAATTGCTGCAGAGAGGCATATCTCCATTTTGAGCCCAGAATAATTCAAGTCAGATGCCAATAGATATCCTCGCCTCTTGGAACGTAATCTTCCCCAGGGAATGGAAAGCATTTATATCCTTGCGCGTCATGGTATGGAATATAAAGACACAAATCAATTGGCAGCCTTCTCCTTATGCGGCACCACGAGCCGTCAGTATCGCCTTTTTCTCAAATAAAAATCAGGGCCGGTATCACAAGGTATATGGTAAGGATTTTCCTGGTGCAACATCGTCTAAACTTACGCTGCTTTTTCATTGTTTCCGGGTATTGCTATTTAGGGAGCGGAGATTAAAAAGTGCAGAGATAAAGTAATCGACAATGAAAAATGCCTTTCTCGAAAAAAAAAACGAGTATAAGAATCTTGATAACCAAAGCAGTATATCTTGAATATGAAGCACGAATGCAGTCCATTTTTTCTAATACGATCAGTCTATTTCCGTCCACTCAAAATTCTGAACTCTGGTTATGCGAATAATTTTAACCCGGAACAAAGAGAAATGCTTCTCCTTGGATCATGAGTTGCGAGTAATGGACAGTGAATAGACTTTAAGGTTTGTTTCTAAGACTCGATCAAGAAATTCTAGATACAAATTGGTGAGAGAGTGTCCTCACATCTCTTCTAGCCATGCCAACGCCCACGATTTCAGATTACGCGCTGGGATGAATGCTCTGCCCTGAAGCATCCCGAGGTTTAGGTCAACCTTCTCGTATGATATTCCTGATATCGATTAGCAAGATCCAACCTCAGCACAAAAAAAAATACTTACACCCGAGGATTCATTCCATGTCGATCTTCAGGGCCCCAGATGATTGTAATCAAGCCTCTGATAAAAATACCGCATCTGCGAGAAGGACCTGCGGCGTGACCGTAACCCAGTCGTCGTAGTTTCCAACAATGCTTGAATAGAAGTCATCCCAATCAGACTGAGCATTTCTATCTAGAGCTAGAAGCAGTGTTGATTTAAGCTCCGGCTTGGCCGCAATAATTTGTTTCGCCAAAGACATGCAATCTTCGAGGTCTGTATCTTCAAAAGCCTTGGAGACCGATTCGACATCTTCGAACAATGACTCCTTGACAAGTTTGAAAATATGCTTTGCCTTAGCTGATGGGTCATCGGGCAGCGTAGGTTCTTCATTTGTCTTGAGGTGATCCATCGTATAGTTCTTAACGTGAATCAAGGCAAGTCTGCCACGTGAAGTATGGTTAAGTATAGTTGAAAGAGAGGAAAAATGTTGCCTGGTAGGTGGGAAATATTGGTCCGGCCATGGTTTATATATTTTCTGGCTATGTCCCATTCATGC
Organism: Penicillium antarcticum; assembly: GCF_028974205.1. Taxonomy (NCBI): domain Eukaryota; kingdom Fungi; phylum Ascomycota; class Eurotiomycetes; order Eurotiales; family Aspergillaceae; genus Penicillium; species Penicillium antarcticum. Next base: position 339,805 of record NW_026695305.1, on the reverse strand, counting down.
ATCCAGACAGACAGATAACTATTAATGGCGGCAAACAGAAATGGCTAAAGAAATCTATGCAGAGTCTCTGTTACATGTTACGGTAATTGCACTATCCAGCGATAAGGGGCCTATCCGTGATTTTCCATATTCGAGACCGGTTACTTGGAACCTTGCATTAGATCGCAGGGATTCCGTACATGTTCGTACTAATTGAAGGACGGTGATTGAAAGATTAACTAGCAGATTGTATTGAAGGCGTCTCATACCCCAGGGGCTAGTATTAGCGTGTTGCAAGGCGGGTTTCCCGAAACGACCAGATTTACCACACAAAAGAATACGGAGGAGCGGGTAGCCGTTGAATCAGTTGAATGAACTCTGATTTGTACTTGAGATATCTATGTGCAATTGGTTGGTTTCTCTGGGTCCTGCTGTTGAATGCTGCAGACCTCCGGACTTTTGCTTGTGTCACGACACTAGGATTGTACTTCAAGTTCTCGAATACAAAGATAAAAGAAAGTAATGTGTACCAGGATAATATTCCTACCATCAGAAGTAAACCAGCCTCATGTTTAATCGCCGCGGGTAATTTTAAGGACCAGCCGGTTGTAGGTCGGTGGACTCTAGTTTCGCCACATTCTTGACTGCCATCACCGGGTCTTCATTGCACTGCAAGAAATACTCTTGCAGTGTAGCAGGTGACAAGGCCAAATGAGAGACGACATCGGAAAATTGACTGGCCAGCTGATCAAGCGTTGTATTCGGGAACTTTGCATCGGCATCATCATTACCAAAAAAGAAAGAGAAGTAGTCGTGTATGGTCGGTGCATCAGGGTTTCGGAACTCGAATTGCTTGTCTATCCGTCCAGGTCGAGTCAGAGCCGGATCAAGTGTTGGTTTAGCATTCGTGGTGGCAACGAGTATATGGCCGTTGTGCGCTCCGATGCCATCTAAAGCATTCAGAACAGTTGCCAGCGTTATTCCTTTCTGACGAGATGCATCTTTTTCTTCGTTCACTGTATTTCCACGCTGATCAATCCTGGTGGTGTCTATATCTTCAAGTACCACCATACAGCGTGCAGGAGGGGCCGGTAGTGTGCGGAACAATTCTTGTAGGCCATAATCATCAACAGTGGCGAGGTTGAATATATATATCGGAAGCTCAAAGTGGGTGGCAATCACCTTGCAGCAGCTGCTCTTACCAGTCCCCGGTGGGCCATGGAAGAGATAGCCTCGTCGATGCGGGATGCCACGTTTCCGATAAAAATCGGTAACGGCTTTGCTGAGGAATTTTTCAATATCTTCGATCATTTCTCGCTTCATTTCTTTATCCTGTGCTAGGCTGTCCAGGCTCCGAGGAATCTCGTCGCACATGTTTTGCCAGCCCGCATCCCGCTTATCTTGGCGTGCACAGAACACGGCCAATTGTCCGCGGCGGCAGTCAACATTGAATTTTTGGATATCCACCAGAAGATTTTCAAAAACAGCCTTGTTCCAGGACATGTAATAAATAGTGATATTCTCGGCATTTCTCGAGAAGGGATCCAGAGCATTCCGGTGCGGGTCACGGTAGAAGGCAAACCAACATTTCTGATACCGAAAGAAATGAAAGCGCTCTTGTCCCGGAGTGATGCGAAGCTTCTCTATCTTTCCTCGATATGCTGGGATTTCTGTCTCCACATACTTAAGAGAGTCGTCGTTGGAATCCCAAAGAAATCCGAATGCCTCCGTAATTCCAACGATAACCGAGCTTGAGCAGCTGCGAAACCTGACACTAGATACCCATCTCATAACTTGAGGGTATAGATTATTCCGGTGTCTAATTTCCGCGGAGGCGACAAATAGTGAAATAATGGGTTCCAGAGCTCTCGAAAGTGACGGCAGTAAGAATGTCGAAATGATCGGAAGGGCAACCAACGGCAGAACAGAAGACAATATGTTAACGCCCAGTGCGGCCGAGATTAACCGGATAAGCCATGAAAGCCCTGGTGCAAAGGTATCAAGGAGAGAATGAAGTGCCTCATCAGGTTGTTCGGACATTTTAGGTGGGAAAGCAAGAATCTCTGAGGGGTTTGGTATTTGGAGTGGAGATGAACACCGATAATCTGTTGATGATCTGTGATGTATTTCTTCGTTGTGTACAATGGCATAGGAACAGTATTTTGGGCAGCTAGTATTTATATTATATCCCGAATGGGGGCTGAAACTTCGTCTTTACTTTGGCGGTTGAGGTGGGACGCCTGGTTTCTTGACTCCTGTTGTATCGTATACACTGCGTCTGCAAAGCTTAGCCTGGTTTAAGATTACTACTAATTTAAATGAACATACCTGTATTAAATTGATCTTCGTCAGGAGGAATCACGGTTGGTATTTGCACTTCGACTAGCTCTCAATTGGAATAGAGTAGCGTAAATTTGGATGTGCTCGAGGAAGAAATACGATAATCAAGCCTTCTTCTTTAGGTGCAGAGCCCTACTTGCTGTGGGATTGAGGTGTAGATTTAAATCCTTGCGAGTAAGACAAATTACTAGCGATTCTGTATACATTCACGGTGCATAGACTATCATGGTCGAAAAGTGGTTTTGAATTTGAGCATAATTGCCTTGTGCTAGTCGCTTTCCCCTTGTGTAGGTTGGTCTATATTCAATTGGTTTTGGCCGACAGACAAGCCTGTCTATATGCATGATTCTCGGTGAAGAAGTCTGCCAAAATAAACGTTGCGAGCCAAGACCGCTAGCATGACGTCATGAACTTGGTTCTGATATGGAAGGTGTGGTGTGGTGCATTGTATGAACAGTATCGTTGAGGTAGAACAATCAATTTAAAGCCAGACAATGCAGAAACCAAAAAGCCCCAGGTTCCAATGTACCTATCCGAGATACTCGTTTGAAATCGCCCGTGGAAAACTCGACTAGCCATTGCTCAATTGTGCTGTCGGGGCTCTGGATAATATCAGATTGTTCCAAAACCGCGTTTTGTAAATAGTCTGGACTCATACACAATATCAAATCTATTGCATATCATAAAACAGGTCGCATGGGATCCAGAATGCTCATGAAAGGCCAATGAAGTATGCGTGACTCGATCGAGTTAAATGACCCTGAAGCTTTCGTTCTCACGAATTCGACATAAAGGTGCTTGGAAAAGCATACCCAGATTACTGCTGAGAATGTAGTACGTCGACTGTGTAGTCAGTATCAGATAAAATCAACCGACCTGGGTTATTTCACATTTAATGAAAGGGTGTTTGTTTTTGCACGCCGCCTTGAGCCTAGAAAGAGCCATCATGTAGTGGTCAGTGGCGTCATGCAAGGTAACGACTATTGATAGTTAGCACTGCTTTGACTGCATAAAAGTTATATTGACTGTGTGAAAATTCTTGGAACGTTTATATCTCCATTATGAGATTGAGGGAAGCTGTTTGCGGCTCTGGGGCTAGCTTGGGTCTATATCATTGTGGCAGTGGTTGTGGCTGAAGCGAATATAAGGCAAGATGGACTTTGAAGGGACGCCATGTGAACGCCGGCACTGAAGAGAGGATGGAGCGTTGACTCCTGGTCATTTCACTCCAGTACGAAGCCCGTCAGTGTTATGCATTTCTTCGTTTCCCTTATCGCGCGCAAGATATTTTCAGGAGCCATCGAGCCCTGTCTGGCGCACTATGGCCACGTAAATCAGTTCGCCCATAACAACTTACAAACTTCACACATATGTTGACAGTTACCAAGGTAAATTTTGATGATACGGTCAATTCAAGATTTGAAGCCATATTGACACACGGGTTTATCGGATGCCGCCAGTGTAGGGGTAACTGAAACCCTTGATATGGCAATCCGTTTTTGGGATCCCAAATTTCCTTCCCTAAAAGGGGATAGCTCAATCCCCGCCCGGGTAGGTACAGTGGTGTAACAAAAGTATTTGACCTCCTGTACTTCGGGGCCCGCCTTCAATACCGCCTACTCTGTTAGTACGTACTCTAACTCGCGTTTTAACGCGCTATAACATGTACGCTATATTTCAACGCGTTAAGGATGGCTTAGATATTGAGATATTTAAGTATCTGTTGGAAATTATGTCTGACAGGGTAGCTAATGTTATTAAGTATAAGGATTTGCATACTAGCTATCAAATTGAATTGAATTTATGAGGTTTCTGCCTCGCAGTATTAGGAAAGTGGGTCCTAGGCCTAAGTATTCGAGGTCAAATACTTTTGTTACACCACTGTATGAGTCACTTGTAGCTGGTATGATGTATTAGTCGTATTTTTGCGGAGTTGCGTGGGCCACAGTCCAATAATGCGTATGTAGATACAGGTCTAACCCGAGTGCATGAGTGCGTATCAGGATGACAGAACAATTTTTTCTAAATAGTTACTCCAGCAAATTCTGTCCGATCACAGGACGTCCGTACGCGCTCGCACTGAGGGAACCAACCTTGAGGTGATTGATTGGCTGAACTAACGGACCACTGCCGAGAGGGTCTATATCCATATCACTCCCGACATTAATACAATGCGTACCCGAGTTGATCAGGTTTACCGTACGGAACGTAGATTGTATTCGGAGTACTACTGATTTAGTCCAGACTAGTGGTAAAATACCAAATTTCCAGATTGGCTGAATCCAAATACGGTGAGATGACCAATCATATCTTTTCCTAGCCTTCCCGATGTCAGTCAGGAGTTGTATCTCATTTGCAGGTCACTTGCGCCTGTCACTAGACTTTTTCTAGCCGTAGCGTGTGGAGTAAGATTTCCTCAAATGGGCAACTTTCGCGGGGTGGGTCGACGGTCGGGTCGTCGGCTGAAACCAACCTTGTATGTGTCTACCAACGTCCCCATCATGCCCGTGCCAATGGCTGGGCAACGGATTTCAATACATCGGACACAACGTAGGTCGTAATATCTAAAAGGGCCAGGTGCTTACATAAACGTACACTGCCGGCAGATACATGGGAGGTGAACGCCTTTTGACCAATCATTGAGTTCATGCCAACCGTCCTCCCACTACCACTAGAAATTGGTTAATCACATTTGCACGCCGCTGCAGAAATCCTAGTCATTCCGAACTAGTTAAGCACATGCCTTGCGATATATCCCATTGCCCAATCAAATGCGCCATATAATTGCACAGCTACCTTCATTGGTAGACGGATCTTCTGTGCCGTCAATCACGCACCCGCAATAGCCGCCGGCATTCGACGAAGCTGGAAAGTATGTATGCACTGGCGCTCCAAATTCCCCAGATCATGTGATTGTTAAATCGCCCAAGCCCTGCGCCCGACGCTGCGACCCCATAATCCTTTCATATTTCACTGACCCGTTCAGGCTGCATACCTTGTACCGATCAACGCAGAAGTTCCAGCCTCATGGGCCTGACTGATAGCAAAATGGCAGCTCAAGCTGTGTTTGGAGCTTGCTCTGAAGCTGAGAAATCCGGCAAAAATGATATCAAAGCTATGCTGACCGACCCAAAGGTGTGTTTTGATCCATTCACCACGACCCGAGGTAGAGCTAATAACAGTGTAATATCAAAAAGATTCTTTCTTTACTCCACGGTCTTTGGTCTGGCTTACCTGATACGGCCAAGGAAAAGATTGATCCCGAACACGAAACGAAAAGAAAGAATAGCGGCAAACTAAAAGTCGACCGTCCCAAAAAAATTCGGAAACTCACAAAGTCTATCCATACTGAGTTCAAACTTGACAAGGAATTTATGAATAAAGTATTAGTTTGGAACAACAACCCGTTGTCATTTTTCCACGAAGGTGAAAGTCGGCTTGAAATGACAGAGTCCCCTTTCGATGGGATGAACGCCTATATGGAAAAATTGAGCAACCGTACTGGGATGGATAAAATACGCCTACGACTTCTCAAAGTGATGTATTATCGCCTGTCTGGGTGTGTTGGGTGGACTCAAATGTGCCAGAGACGTACACGGATGGCGCAGATAACAACTAACCCCGATATGTCGGGATGGGTTAACGATGGAAAGCGGATTGACAAACTGTGTCGAGACATTGGCAGTGTCAGACAAACCGAGCGCTTCGACCAGTACTTCCATCTGGGAAATCTTTTTTATTCACTCCAAGACGTTGCCGATTATTGGTAATCATTTTACGCTGTTATTGTATCTTCCATGCTGATATCCTTGCAGTATCATAGAGCTACCTTTGACGCGTCATCCTCGGCCACAAGAAGTTGCACGACTCAAAAACCGCAGCAGTATTTTGAATACCGAAGACAGGAGCAGTCTCGATATCTTGGCACATAAACTCACGGAGACTATATGGACAGTCTTACAGAACGCAGAGTCTGACTTGGGTTCGTTCTGTCTTTTCCCGAGCTGTTTGAAGCCGCATGCTAACGGGCAAGCACTGAATAGATATTGAGAGACACTCAATGGGAGACTTTCTTCGGCAAGGCTCTCAACAATCTAGCCATTGCACCTCTTCATCACAGCAAGGTGGAACGACTGGGAGAACCGTTTGCGATGCAGAATATTCACGACTCTCAGCCGCAAACACAACAAATGACGGGGAACACGCCACAGTCGACGAGAACCTCGAGTCTCTACTACAGACTCCTGCCGTTGGATCAATGTCACATGAAGGAAATCAATCCGAGCCTCATCCTACGTCCCAGTTCGGAGCACCTTGGTCAACAGACTCAAGAGAGATTCGTCCGGCCCATGGGCATGTCTCACTTCGACCTTCCCTTATCTCGGACTTCACAGGTAGGACATCGGGATCTATAGAAAATGGTTCTCCGGTACTTCTCAACTACACATCACTTTCTCCTACGTTAGTTTCGGATTTTCAATCATCCCTTCAAGGTGCACACCCCGAACCATGCCTTCCTGCGTCGATTTGTCCTACCTCCATCTCAGATTTCAGTACATGCATTCCGCAGGGAACACAAAATCTGTCCCATGGCGCAATGTCATTCTATCCTTCAGCTTTCTCGGATTTTACCACCGCTTCTAGGACGACAGAAAATCTCCAGCCTGGGTTGTTCTCAGAACCGTCCATCGACCCAACACTGTCAGACGAATTCACCATGATATCTCAAGACCTGCACACACACGTTGTCGAGCCATGTTACCACGATATCAATACGGTTGCTGGAAATTCACCCGTAGCCTATAATGAGTTATCCACGGCCTTTACAAACGGGGCACCTCCACAACCCGTCTCTGTACTTCAGTGAAGCTGTCTTTGAACCGTTACAGAAATATGCGGTCGGTTATGGAAAGTCTTTCTCGTGTTTGCTATGTGAATGTCCGAATGTTTGAACCAATACTTATTCCTCTTTCAGTCCCGGTACGACCACGATCAGACAATCCAAAGTTGTAGTCAGTAGTTGTGTCTCTGTTAATCGCAAGAAGTCCCCAAAATGCAGTTTTTGTCCGGCAATTTCAACATCCTGGAAAGGGAAAAATATAGTGTCAAACCCCTTCTCCTTCTCGATGCTCACTGTTCCTGATAATCGCAGAAGAGCGTAACCGTTACCCTGAAAATGTTTATTAGCTATTTTTACTCACGATAAGAATATCGTAGCAATACCTCTTTATGCAAATTCATTTGTTCAAGAAAAGGCGTCCATTTTGTAAAGCGACCATTGTCCACGCATCTTAGAATATCACCAGCAGCGTCTTTCTTCTCAACTTTGGCGACTTCGGCATCCTTAAACCACCGGGCAACCGAGCGTAACTCGTCAAAACTTTTTGGGTCGATAGAAGAAGGAGACATCAGGAATCTGTCAAGTCGATTCGCCGGACTGAGGGGTTTGGGCCTCTTCAACAGAGGCTTAAGGGTCAGATTTTGTTGTATAGTGTCTTCTGATAGAGAGTAGATGTAACTCACTCCAACCTAAGTTTGTTTGCCGCGGTATCGTGGCCGGCGTGCCGGTATATTGAAACGAAAAACTTCGGGAAAGGTGAGGTAAATAGAGGGGTCGGGAAAATGCCCCCCAGACAAACAAAACAAATACCTTACCACGTGATCACAGCCATCTGTTGGCGCGCAGTGGGTTCTCGGAATTATGGATATTCCGCATCGCTATCTCTTAGTGTTGTGATACGAGGCTGGTGCAGATCAGGAACAAAGCCCCATCGTAATTGATCCTTGAGGTCTCTATACAAAGCCAAAAGTTGATTTGGGATCAACTCGGCTACTCTGTTACGGAAAGACAGAGCCGCACTTCTGGTTAGGGTGGGATTTTACCTAGCGATTGCAAGATAGAACGGCTTGTTCATGCCCTATGAACCGTTTTGCAGAGCATTTTCATGGATACTAGACTTGGTTATAGCTCTTAGACCCAGTGGTTTATTCTCTTTATGGTGGCTAAGCGTTTAACTGCTCTCCTTGCAGATACCAGTGCATTATCTTAACTACATCGGCATGAGGGGCGGTTGACTGAAGAGTCTGGCTGAGCCACGCAGACAAGTCGCATGCCCTGCCGCGTTGATGTGCGTTGAGGTCATTCTATTCCTAGTTTGAGGAGGCAGCTCAGCTCAAGGCGATTTGCTTTGTGGATGACCTGTCGGCCTCGGCCCCCTTTTACAGCTAGAGACGACGCGCTTGCAGTCATGTTGCAGTGATTTTGACAACGTATCTCAATGTTCGATGACGTGAGCTTACCAGATTAACGTAATTCCCGTACGAGCCGCCCACCCCGAGAGAGCCGCCCACCCATCGAAAAACGCGTCAATAATGCAACTGAGATAATTTCAACCACCCACCATGCCACCCATGCGCAATCAGAATCGCCAAAAGTTAGCACAGCAGGAGGGTCCCCTATTATTAGCTATTAGAGCTATAGAAAAGGGCGAAATAAAGTCAATTCGTGAGGCTGCGCGCATCTTTAATGTCCCCCGCTCCACTCTCCGCGGACGCGTCAACGGCCAGACGTTTCGCCCTGATACGCGCGCAAATAACCATATATTGACCGTACAAGAGGAGGAATCCCTTGTCAAGTGGATATTTGACCTTGACTATCGCGGGCAGGCCCCTCAGCAATGTATGGTGCGAGAAATGGCCGATATACTGCTCGCCGAGCGCGTATCGAAGGCATCATCAAAGCGACCAGCGCAAGTCGGCAAAAATTGGGTAACCGGCTTCGTTCGACGCCAACCAAAGCTCCAAAGCCGCTTTTCACGCAAATATAACTACCAGCGAGCCCAAAACGAAGATCCAGAGGTTATTCGAGCGTGGTTTGACAAGGTCCACCAGACGATTTGCCGGTACGGCATCACCGACGCCGATATCTACAATTTTGATGAGACTGGCTTCGCGATAGGCGTTACAGCGACTAGTAAAGTCGTCACTCGGTCGGAATACTACGGCAAGCGAGCCGTTGCAGAGCCAGGGAACCGCGAGTGGGTGACGGCGATCGAATGTATTGGCTCCGGATTCGCGCTTGATCCATATATCATCTTTAAAGGCCGTGTTTTCATCCAAGGATGGTTCGAATACCTTCCGAAGGGCTGGCGGCTTGACAAAAGTGAAAATGGATGGACTACAAACGAGATTGGGCTACGTTGGCTATCGGAATCGTTCATTCCGCAGACAAAAAGCCGTCGTCAAGGTCGGTGGCTACTTTTGATACTAGACGGCCATAGTAGCCATTTGACACCCCGATTCCATAAATTATGCGCGGAAAATGATATCATTGCAATCTGTATGCCTGCACATTCGTCTCATATACTACAGCCGCTTGATATTGGCTGTTTTGCGCCGCTGAAGCGATCGTACGGTCGGATCGTTGATCGATGGATGCGCGCGGGTGTTGATTTTGTCGACAAGCTTGAATTCCTATCAAACTATCCCGAAGCCCGATCGGATGCATTCACCTTTGAAACCATCCAGAATAGCTTTAGGGCAGCTGGTTTACTACCATATAACCCTACCGAGGTGCTTGACAAAGTCAATATTCGCATCCGCACCCCTACCCCCCCTAGTAGTAGGGGGAGCAGCGTTCTACATAGACTGCGGCATATCCTCTCCATTGGATATTGGGTCACATACCATATCCACAAATTGAGGATAATGGATATTGCTTCAATACCATATCCTCAATGGGGATATCCATGGATATCCACTTGGATATGAGGATATTTTGCGGATATCCGCACTAGCATAAATCATCTACTTGGAGGTAGTCATGTGCCTCTTATACAGCTTACCAATTTATTTTTCAGAACAAAAGATATACATGTTCGGTCATGACCATAATTCCGACCTTGTTTATCCTATTCGGCAATGAAATAATAAGAAATAGTCTTGTATTGAGCAACATATATCGCCTTTATCATTACTTACAGTATTAATCTCACTTTTAAATGTATTAGAGGATATAGGTGAGTTTTTGTTATTCTATAGTACTTTACCGTAGAAATATATATTTACTCTATATAGTAGTAGAGAATACTTTAGCTGAACTCAGTAGATACGATTGAAATCGCTGTTTATCTGTTGAATCTAATAAGCTCGATATGAAAAAAATGGTTTGATCTACCTTTAAAAGTGTATTAACTTCTTAAAGTGTAATTTGTATAACATTATGAAGAAATCTTGGTCGGAAGCTCTGATATTATAGACTTCTGATTTATTTTCCCTGAAATCAATGCCTGAGGATAATTGAGGATATATAGCGGATATCCGCACAGATATCCACGGATATCCACGGATATCCTCAATTGTCCTCAAATATCCGCACTAGTGATTAGTAACAGCCAATCATCGCCATTGAAAGTTCAAGATATGTGGAAAACGCGCCCGTGAGTCGTGACTTTGTTTGCTATACCCCTGATACTCCCAGCTAGTCTTACATGTACGTTTCTCTCTCTCTTTTTCTCTTAATGCCTATTCCTAGGTAACCCGTGATCAAGTACAATATGTCTTACTCACAGGCATCTCAGTCCCAGTACTCCTTCTACGCCGATTCAGATCTAGGTCTGAATCCCGACATACTTCATTCCGATGACATATCCGCTCTTATTAGCAGCCAGACTGTATTGACATCTGTGTCGCAAGTTTCATCTCTAACTGCACCTCTCTCGCTTCCTCGTGTTGGCCCCCCTCTTCAGCAGTACTGGGTCCTCTATTCCTCTAAGCCTAGTCGGGAGATGGATGAATCCCGGAAGAGCTTTGTAACTTGGTGGCTAAACACAGAGTTTGGATCAAAGCCAGATATACAAGACTCTATCCGTTGGGATGGAAAAAAGACGTCTAATATATGGGATAACTTCAATCAAGTTGCACATGAAAAGACTGGCAAGCCAAAAGTTATGTGTACAACATGTCTCTGTACCCTTGTTCATCCAAGATTCCGCCGTGCTGGTTCATCGCCAATGAATGCACATATCAAGGCAGGCTCCTGTACTCGGAAGCCTGTCCAGAAGATTGATCAGATGCTCAAACAAATGGTATGTTTTTCATCTATAACCTGGACTCTCAATATCTCTCTTACTTATCTTTATATACTATCCTAAAGCCGACTTTCCCACAAAACCCATCCTTCTCCCAGGAGCGTCTAGCAAAAGCGATACTAGACTTTATCTCTACCGCTCACCTACCTTTCCGAATCATTGAGCATACCCAATTCAAGGATCTAGTAGAGGTTATCCAACAAGCCCCGAGCAAGGTCAATATCCCATCTGCGCGAAGTATGCGGCGTTATCTCGACTCCACAGTCAAAAGCAGCCAAAAAGAGATTCTTAGAAGGCTTCCAGATAGGAGTCGCCTTTCAATAGCCCTTGATTGCTGGACGTCGCCATTCCAGCAAGCATTTATGGCTGTCACAGGTTATTTCCTTGATCAAGATTGGAATTACTGTGAAGTTCTTCTTGGATTTGAGCATCTTCACGGATCACATACGGGTGAGAATCTAAGTAAGACCGTGATTCAGCTTCTGACTGATCATGAAATCACCGACCGCGTATTATCCGTGACCACAGATAATGCAACTAATAATAACACCCTGATGATGAATATCCAAGAGACAATTCAGTCACAAAGCCGATCGGATACGTTGATCTTCCGAGTTCCATGTATTGCGCATGTGATCCAGTTAAGCTTGAATGAGCTTCTTGGGAAGCTGAAAGTGACGCCACCGAATAAAGAGATTGAGCTGGAGTGGTCTGATGAACGAACCCATTCATTTCAGACTAAACAATCTAGCTCAACTAGACAAATTGCGGATACTCTAAAAAAGGTGAATTACTTCTCATCCTTAGTCTTTTAATTCATACTAATAAAAAGTCTAAGATCCGAGGTCTTGCTGTGTTTATTAATGCAAGCCCACAACGCCGGGAGGCATTTATGGCCCTGCAAACTAAGGAGCCTCGTTTGATCCCTATCCAAGATGTCCAAACCCGATGGAACTCAACCTTTATGATGCTTAACCGTGCTAAAAGGCTACAACCATTTTATGATCAGTATTGTACACATCATCAATATCTCCACTTCAAACTTGATCAAGAAGAGTGGCGACAGATTGAATATCTTCTTCTTCTTACCAAGCCTTTCTTTGACTTCACTACTATGCTATCAAAGACTAGGGATGTTACTACACATAACATCTATAGTATTTATAACAAGCTTTTCTCTCACCTTGATGAAGCTGAGAGAAAATTGAAGAATAAAGGGGTTATCTGGAAGAAGAGTATGCTCCAGGCTCTTCAGACTGCAAAGAAGAAGCTATCAAAGTATTACACTGCTACTGATCATGAATCGTACGGTGAAATATATGCACTTGCAACGATCCTTTGCCCATCAAAAAAGCTTCGATATTTTGCATCAACAGACTGGCAAGGTGAAATTGACTACGTCAAACACTACCATGGAGTCCTTAAGCGAGAGTTTCATCGATATAAAGATATGCTTCATCATGATTCAGATACTATGGTCGTGCAAGATGCCACTGGAGAGGCCCGAGATGACGACTATTATGATCTTGATACCGCTTGCGCTTCTCAGAACCAGCCACAGGATAAGCTCTCAAAGCCTGAAGATGATGAGATTGCGAGGTATCTTGCCCGCGGGATTGAGAGACAAAAGCCCCGAGCATTCTGGAAAGAGCATGAGAACGAGTTTCCTATTCTTGCAAGAATGGCACGGGATATTCTTTCTATCCCAGCTAGTGGTGCAGGCGTTGAGCGATTATTCAATTGCGCTCGCGATATCTGCCACTATCGTCGTGGCCAATTGAAACCAAGTACGATCCGAGGATTGATGCTTCATCAGCTCGCCACTAAATTTGAAGTTGAGCAGAAGGAGTTTGAGGTTATAAAGGAGCATCTTTCCGCCGGAGAAGCTGTATTGTTAGATCAAGCTCGGAAACCAATACCCCAGCTTGAAACTGTCGAGCCTATTAGTGATAATGAAGAGGAGGAACAAGAGCTAGGCATTGAGGATACACAACGGATAGAAAGCTACGATGAGAACTCAGAAGACGGGAAGACTGATAATCGAAGTAAGCAACTACAGCTTAAACGATCAAGGAAACGATTATCCGAGGCTTCCGATGACGATGACGATGGCCTTCCAGAAATGCTAATAGATGAGGGCATACAAGGACGGTCGGGGCGGATTCGGAAGCAACCAAGATTACCTGATGGATTTCAGTTTGATCTCAGATAGTCTGCGTAACATGAATATGCTACAATTTTGTTTACCAAATTAAAATCTTCAATAATGATTACACTATGAGTACTTGAAAAATACAATAGAATCCGCATAAATAATGCACGCTCAAAAAGGCCATGAGTCTTGGCATGTTTGGCCTGTTTTATATCCATTGGATATCCTCAAATATCCGGAGGATATTGGGTTGCATACCATATCCACAAAATTGAGGATTGCGGATATTAGGTGACATACTATATCCGCAATCTGCGGAGAGGATATGTGGATATCCGTGGATATTGAGGATGTTGCCGTAGCCTATGTATTGCTATTGGCTGAATTAACTGTATTGCTGTTGGCTGAATTGACTGTATTGCTGTTGGCTGAATTGACTGTATTGCCGTTGGCTGAATTGGCTGAATTGACTGCGTTGCCACTGGCTGAATTGACTGCACTGGCTGACGGCGTATCACTGGCTGACGGCGTATCACTGGCTGACGGCGTATCACTGGCTGACGGCGTATCACTGGCTCAATACTCCGGCGATATATCGGACTAACGGATCCGACTTGGGACCGAAATCCAATGGATTCGCTGTCACTTCGCTGGCCACTCGCTTCCGAATCGGCTGGAAACTGGCTCAGTTCTTCGACACCCTGACCTCTCTCCACGGAGCTATACTGGACGTCTTCCATGGGCTCCGTACATAATGCTTGCACGGGGGTCTCCGCTGACTGATTCAAAACATGGGACAAAACCATGGGATCCGATGCTGGAAATGGCCCATTCCTGTCACTCTCACGTTCACTGGCCGTTTCACTGGCTATTTCACTGGCCATTTCACTAGCTGTCTCACTAGCCGTTTCGCTCATCACTTCTTCATTGACTTGCCAGTTCTGATCACACTGATCACACCGCTGCTCCGTAGTATCACAATACTGCCGTACGTGGCCATCCAAATACTCATCCAATATCACCCGTCGGCAACATCCTTGATATATATATCGGTTCAGTCGGTCTTGCTCGACATCCGCCTTCACTGGGTCTTCGTGGATGGGATCCCACGTTGGCCGTTCAAACCCGTCGGGTTGGATGATAATGGCCTCACTGCGTAGCCCGTCTCGGCCAGCTCGTCCGCTTTCTTGCGCGTAATCCAATAAACTCCGGGGAAGTCCAATATGAATGATACTCCGAATATTGGGGATATCCACGCCCATTCCTAGCGCACTAGTCGCCACTACTACCCCCGTAGCGTTGGCCTGAAAGCGGGCAAGTACGCCCTTGCGGTCTAACGTGCGGCTGTGATATGCTTCACTGTCAATCAGCTGGGCCAGTTGCTCCACCGTCTTGGTGGTCGGCCCGTAGATCACGACTCGGCCTGTCTGCACACGCGCGCGCGTGATACGGTCTCTGATAAAGCTGATCACGTCGGGGCTCTCGATCCAATCGTAGCTGTTACGATATCGATTCGACAGCGTGGGCTGCCAGATCCGATATGCCACGTTTGTCCGATTCGTCCGTGCTCGAAACATATGGGCCTTCTCTCGCGTCGTCCGTAATCGCTGTAAAAGCTGATCCTCCGCGGTGGGTGGCAGCGTAGCGGTCAAGTATATCATCTGAGCCTGAGCCACGATCAAACGGCCTAGCTGGGCCATGGCGGGCCGGAAATTGGCCTGATCATTGAGCACCACGTGGCATTCGTCTATCACGATCCGATCAAGCCGATGGCCGAGACGCTGTCGGTTCAAAAACGTCATAAAATCCTCTGTAATAGCCGATTCGGGTGTCACGAGTACGATGGATGCCTGATCGGCCGGCCGACGGCTCTCCCACTCTACGCACGAGATGCCGAGTCGCTGGCACCGCTGGACCATGTCTCCGCGTAATGCGATTAGCGGCACGACCACCACCGTGACCCCACGGGGGCTGATCCACGCGGGTAGCATGAATAGCAAGCTTTTGCCACCCCCTGTCGGCATCACCGCCACTACCGGACTCTGGCCCTGCTGAATAGCTTCCAACGCCGGTGCTTGCACCCCCGAAGCCGCACCGCGCGATTCCCCATCATTCGTTGCATTTCGGACTCCATAGCCGCCTGGGTCAGTTGCCATCGACGTTCTATACGGCCAATTTCGGCTTCTTTCTGCCATAGCGAAAACTGGCCTAGTCCTAATGCGCTCTCGGCACCCCCGTCATCCGTGGACACAAACCCTAAAAACCGATGCCAATCGGTGCTGCTGAGCCGAAACATCTCTCGCCGGTGGGCCGTCGTACCGGGCTGTTCGGTGATCCCACGGCCGTAAATCATGCCGGCCACGTGGGATGAATGGGCCGCTTGCAAATCGGCAATATGGCCCATCCATTGCTCCGCATTCATGCTCTCTTCGTCATCCTCTTGGGATGCCTCAGCTCGTACATCCTGACGCGTGTTATTCGGGAATACGCTAGATGGCCGCATAAACCGACGGCTAATGCCAATAGCAATATCACGATACGCGTTCAAATTGATGGCGTGCCCGTTAAGTCCAATGGTGGTTTCACGCTTCAGCACTTCACGGAGTCGTTCGGATGACCAATCCCGGCCAGTACTGGGGTCGGGGGACCATAAAAACGCCTGTCTCTGATGACTGATTGGAATTAGCATCGAAACGTGATATAACGGATCAGTGGCCAATGGACCTAATATAACGTGATATATACTAGATCGCTGACCAGTAGACCAAGTAAAACGGTGATATATAACGCTTTAGTGGCCAGTTGCCCAATAAATCCTATATATAATGGGCCAGATGACTTACACTTCAATTTCGGAATGGCCCATCCTCCGCACCTTCTCCACGTACGCCTCCAGTCTCTCGACAAACGGCAGTACTAGCCACAAATACCAGACCACTAATTCACCGACTTCTCGGGGTAAATACCGATGAATCACCTTGGTGTCATTCGATGCGTAAAACCCTTTGTGATACTGCGTCACAAATGCCACTAGCCCATCCTCGATGAAAATATTGCGATGGCCGCCGCTATTCGTATTATAATATCGAATACTTAATAGCTCTGGGGCACGTGCTGGCTGGCCCCCACTGACATGAACGGCAATAGCAAGCTTCTCCCGAAAATGGGCCACCCGTTGAAGATACACGTCAATCGCCGTCATTCGTAGCCGGCCTGTATTGCTTTCAATAAAACGATGCCGTAGCGGTCCGTTTCGCACCTGATTCATTATCCATTCACTGCCAGCCACGGGCCACGGCGTACGGGTGTCATTCAAAAAACTCCATCCCTGGGCCGTCTCTGTGGGATCATCGCAGATATCCCGCCACGGAATCGCGGGAACTGACCCAGTCTCCGTGCTCAATAATAGCTCGTCACGGAGTATTTGCCGTGTCGAACTAATCAGCCCGTGGACGAAACCCCGGAAGTCCCCCATGGAAAAGTTGTATTGCTGATACAATAGCTGGTCTTGATTTATCCAGCCAACGTGGCCTGTTGTCGTGCTATTATAATGGATCTTCAAGCCGTAAGTACGGAGATCCAACAGCCATTGCATCGGGCTATTCGTTCCACGGACCATAAATTGACTGACCATCTCAGCCACCCACTCACGAAATGACCGCTGGCCCTGCTGAGCCTGGCTGAATTGGACAAAATGGGATGACTGGGTCGATACTGGAACTGGGCCAGTCTCGAAATTGTAAAAGTCATCGTCGGATATCGGCGTCGGCGGCGTCAAAAACGCAAATTCAGGTGAATCCAGTGGACTTTCGGTATCCCATTCACCTGCCATTTGATGCTCTGTAAGCTAAGACAGCATTATCTCCGCTGTCGGATCTAGCTTTAACGCCTTGTGGACCACTATGAACCGTGCGATCTTAATAAGCTTCGATAAAATGGGTGGATAGCTCTGCGCGGTACGCTAGCTAGCCTCGCCCTGACCAAGCACTGCCGTGGCACAAATCAGCGCACTTTCGTAGTCTTCCACCTTGGTCCGATGGTTCAGAAGCTCAATACAAAATTCTAGACACGCAGTGTCAATAGGCGCCAGTTGAAATAGCGAATTGCTATTGATGCGTCGATTCGCTATTGATTCGCTAGCGATTCGCTGACTATTATCATCTAAACCGGCCCTGTCGGAACTAGCACTGACTGGACTAGCTGGACTAGCTAGACTGGCTGGACTGGCTGGCGCGCTAAATCCTGGCTGGGCTAGTTTCCAAAGCGAATTCCACGCTAAACGCTGCCGTTTCGAAAACCGGTAATATGGACTGGCCTATTCGTGCGACGCCTGCGTACGTACGAAAAACATCAAGATTTGCTGCCACGGAATCGTATGTCTCTCGATGTTCTCGGCATCTATGTACGCTTGCAATGGCTGATGCGGCAATCGGTCCCGCTCCGTACGGACGGCCTCGGTGCGAATGGAATGGCTAGTTTTTGTACAAATCAACTAGCTGATTCGGGCTACTGTAGCCATCGAATCCCAAATAGCGGAAGCAGCTAATTCGGTCGGATCGGCCGATTCGGTATCGGGTGCTATGACGCTGTCTCGCAAGTCTTGGGGGTTGATTCCACGTAGATACACGGCCCACTGGGTCCGTCGAAGCCATGGATTCGCGTCGTCACGCTGACTAGCCTCGATCAACTGGGGCTGTTCTTGTTTTTCGATGAATGCTTGTTCGATCTGATCCAAAACCTGATCACTGAGTACGGTCGGTGCCGATTCGGCCTCGGGGACTAGACCTCTGCATAGCCCACAAATGGGCCCATACCCCCGGCCCAAAGCCCAGCCCACAGTGGGCTATGGGCCTAATATTCAAAGCCCAACCCAACCCACAGCCCATTAATGGGGGCCCATAAGGCCCCCATCAAAGCCCATTTCTACGCACAAATACAGTCTTGGCATGCATAAAGTAGCTGATTAATAGCTGTATTTTACGCAAGTTCCAGCCTGTATATTCAGTATCATTATATTATCACCATCAGAAGTACAACATTGTAGGAATTGAGTAGATATTATACTGAATTCAACATCATGATGCCAGATTTCATACAAAGTCACCCAAAAAGGATCCAATTTGACTATGAATTCATACTATTATAGCGTACTGAGTATCAGCATGAAGAGATATATATATTATCTAGATCAAACTAGGTGCATCTTTCTGTTGAAGTATAAAACCAAGTATCAAATTCATATTTTGTAGGTTTACATGATTGAATTTTATACTGACAGATAGCCCATCTCTCCTTCTTTATTTCTGCTTTTATAGATATGTGATTTTATAGCTCATCTCGAGGCAATAGAGGTTTAAAAATATATCTTGAGCCATCGGGTGAAATTTTTTGGATTATAATATTGCGAAATGGACCGGGAAATGGGCTGGGAATGGGCTATCTATGGGCTTTGGATGGGCTGAGCCCACTTAATATGCACGATGTAGTCAATCATATACGAGTATCATAATCATACGTTTCAATTCTGACTAGCACTATGATGAATCCTCTGTTTGTTGCATCAATTTGCTGTTTAATGCTACTATCAAGATTCAAGAAATGGCCTTTTGTAATGTATGACCTTGAAGCTATCCCCCTGAAAGCCTATATCCTTCCTACTATACATTTCTTACTATACATCTTCATCATTGAATCAATCTTCATTATTGAATCGTCAACTGATCATGTCGCAAAGCCAGCAAACCGAGTTTGGATCATCTCAGTTCGACCCATTTGAGCCTGACCTCGATACTATATCATTTACTACCTCTCATCAGGCATCCAGCAGCTACCACCGTAGTGGTTCATCGTTTCTTCAGCCGTCTGTTCCTTCGTCAATTGCCTTAGAAGCAGAACACTTTCAGTGCTTTCAACGAGTCGGTCCTGGTAGAATAGGCACTTATTTTCTTTTCGACGCCATGAATCACAGCAATTGGGTTGATTGGTGGTTACAGACCGACTATGGATCTACCAACACGATGATTCCATGGGACTCCCAGCATGGTGCTGCTTCGGAGACCTGGAAACAGTATGAACAAGTGGCGCATGTAGTTTCTGGGAGCCCGAAGGTGATGTGCAAGCGTTGCGGTCTTATCCTTGAGCATCCTTATGGCACTAAGAAACAAACTAGCAACGGTAAGAGTACTGAAAAGGTCAACCGTCATGGTACAACGACTATCACTCGTCATCTGGAAACTGCAGCTTGTAAAAAAGCTACAGGGGTACGGAAGCAAAAGGGGGTAATGAGAGGGTTTATTCAATCGGTATATACAGTCCTATCGTTTTTTCATACTACTTACTTATATCAATATCAATATAGGGTCATACCGAAGCGGAAGCATCTTTCTCGCAAGAAGACTGGAACGATCAACTCCTACAATTCATTACCATCAATCGACTCCCATTCCGACTTGTCGAAAACCCATCCTTTCGTCTCTTGATTTCGCAATCACAGTTAGCCCCAAGCCCTTTGGATATACCATGCGCTACTACAATTCAACGTAGGCTATCTCTTCGTGTCAAAGAGCGGCAAAAGAATATACTTAGGTTGCTACCGGAGCATGCAAGGATCTCAATTGCATTGGATTGTTGGACATCTCCATTTGGGCAAGCATTTATAGCCATTACTGGCTATTTTATCGATGCTGACTGGGTCTACCGCGAGGTGCTACTCGGTTTCAAACCCCTTCATGGAACACATTCCGGTGTGAACCTAAGTACAACTGTCATGCAGACGGTTACTCAGCATGAAATTGAGGACCGGATATTTGGATTGACCACTGATAATGCGTCGAATAATAAGACTCTGGTTGATACACTACAGCAATCTTTGCTACAACAATCTTTATCTAATGCACGGGATATCAACATCATCCGCATCCCCTGTCTTGCGCATGTGATCCAATTGAGTTTGAACCAGCTACTTGACCGTCTCAACGCAGTCCCTCAGAATGAGACTACAGAGACCAAATGGACTGAGCAACAAGTTACTCTCGCAAGGGCGAATACAAAAAAACGGGATATCTCGCATACTTTGAAAAGAATACGAGCACTTGCTGTATACATCCGCGCTAGTCCTCAGCGCCGAGATTCATTTATCGCACTTCAACCTTCAGGGCAAGGGATTATGCTTCTCCAAGATGTGAAGACTCGGTGGAATTCAACATATCTTATGCTCCGGCGAGCCAAGAGACTCCGTATCTTTATCATACAATTCTGTGATCAGTTCAATGAGCAAGACTTCGCACTAGATGATGATCAATGGCGTCAGATTGACTATCTTCTTTGTCTTACAAAGCCATTCTTTGATTACACACTTGCTCTCTCAAAGACACGAGATGTAACATCACATCTTGTCTTTGAGATCTATAATTTGCTTTTTGAGCATATTGAACGATCAAAAAGACAATTGAAACGAAAGCGGGTTGTATGGAAGCAGCAGATGCTTGCTTCACTCGATGCTAGCTGGTCAAAATTACGCGACTACTACAAGGAGACTGATAAAATGCGAGGGCATATCTATGCAGTTTGTACAATGCTGTCGCCGGATAATAGATTCCAATTCTTTCTTTCTGATGACTGGTCCGACGCTAAAGAGCTACGGGATCAGTATCGAGTAGCATTCCAGGATGCACTTACTCCGATCCAGGAACGTCTTGCTAGTGCTAAGGGCCCGCAAGAGTCTTCTACATCGACACCAAGATCAGTTCTTCACAATCTTGTTCGAAGCCAGAAATCTATCCCCAAGTCAAATCCGGTTGTTGATGAAATAACGCAGTATCTTGATGGCAGTAGGTTGATTCCTTCCGATCACTTATCTAATAGATACTAATGTTGATATAGATGTAACTGATTCGGAGCCGCTCTCATTCTGGAAAGAGAATGAATCTCGTTTCCCAGCTATCGCTTCACTTGCGCGGGATTATCTTGCAATCCCAGCAACAGGCGCTGGTGTGGAACGTCTGTTTAATACTGCACGCGATATCTGCCATTATCGCCGCGGCTCTTTGAAATCGGGCACCATCGAAGAGCTAATGCTATACCTCTGTACATCCAAGTTTGACCTTGATGTACAGGAAGCGGAGGAATTGAAGCAGTTCTTTACCTCTAATGAGATCGACGCATTGATGGAAGAGAAGGATGAGACGCCGGATGATGTTGAGATTGATGAGATTAGTGATACTGAAGAACAGGGTGATCTATCTGGGGATTTGATAGATATTGATAACTACAGTCTTGACGGAGATGATGATGATGCTGCTGCACCACAATTACCGAGTACTCATACTCAGCAGCGTACATCAGGGAGGAAGAGGATGCGAGTTGAGGATGATATGTATGAGCATTATTAATATAATTCAACCACCTAGCATCTATCACTTAATATCTTCTCAATCAATCATATAAGCTTATAAGAAGAAGAAGATGGTTCAAGTACGGCTTAGACAGTAATTAGAATACCCAAAAAAACCAGGGAAAAATGCATTACTTATACAGCTGCGATAAATTGGTATGTTTGTATTGTTTGGTGAATAATGGGGGCCCATTATGGGCCGAAATGGGCCCTGTGGGCTTTCACTCTGGGCCCATAACCCACCGATGGGCTCGAAGGATGGGCCCAAAGCCCAACCCATTCGTGGGTTGGGTTGGGTTGGGCTATGGGCTTTGTGGGCTATGCAGAGGTCTAATCAGAGACCTGCCCAACGAGCTTTTGCTGTGGATTGTGTCGTATTTGGACGGTAGTGCATTATTTGCCCTCGCAAAATCATGCAAAGACCTCGATTTTAGACTGCAGCCCAGCATCTGGAAATACAATATCAAATTTCAGAACAGCAATCTGTTGCACCTGGCCGTCAAATACGACAACGTTGGTCTTGCGGAGGTTTTGCTCCGGCACAACGCCAACATCAATGCATTTTACCGAGGCAAAACTCCTTTAATGAGGGCGCTGAAATTCTCTTCCGCTGCTGTGCGCGACCTCTTGCTCAATTGTCGAGATCTAGACATCAACATTCAAAATCAAGCGCGGGAGAGCGCCCTGTGGTATGCCATCCACTACGGAACTTTTTCCACCGTCAAGCGCGTTCTAGAACAACCCAACGTCCAGGTGGACATCAAGCACAAATACGGCCGAACGGCGCTCCACCTAGCAGTCTTCGCAGGCCGAATAGGGCTCGTGCATCTGCTACTTTCTAGAGGCAGCGACCCTGATCTACAGGATGATTCGGGCCACTCGCCATGGGACTGGGCATGTCGCTTCAATAGACCCGTGATGGAAATGATTTTTTCAAACGATCCGATGGCCGAGGTGTTTCTTGGTACCCAATCATCACAGGAGGCTGAGCTACCTCTTCACCATGCAGTATCCTATGGGTCGGTAGATGTTGTCAAACGGCTTCTCGGACAAAAGGGCCTGAGTTTGGACATCCAGAACCGGAATGGTTATACGCCGCTCCACCTCGCCATTCGAAACAAGCGCCTGGAAATGGTCAATTTGCTCCTAAGTCACCCCCGTGCCAACGTGAACTGCAAAGACAAAAATGGCAATACGCCACTTTGGCTGTCGACTTACTCGTCATGCGACGAGATAACCGAAAGGCTGTTGGCCGAGAAAGACATCAACGTCAATTTTGTTGGAGGCCGCGGGAGATTCGAGACGCTGTCTACATCTCTCCACCACGCCGCGGCCAGGTTGGATACCGTGCTCCTACGACGGCTGCTTGCGGTGCCAGGGATCAGTCTGAATCTCTGTGTTGGAGGCCACTCTCCATTCTCCGTGGCCGCATATCACGGACGCATGAGCACGGTTGCTTGTCTGTTAAGTGTGCAGGGCGTGGAGATCAATGGAATGGATGTAATAGATCCGCCCATTTGTCGAGCGGTTGCACATGGCCATCTCGATGTGGTAAGACTCTTGGTGCAGCAAGACGCACGTCTTAACATCAATGAAAGCACGATCGCAACTCACGACACTGCTCTCTGCATTGCCGCCGCTTGTGGTGAATTGGAGATGGTTCAGGCACTACTAAGCCATAATCGGATTGATGTGAACCTCAGGAATCAATGTTCTGAGGATCCATTGATGTTGGCGGTCAGGGGCGGGCATTCCTCGATTGTTAATGCACTTGTGGTCAATCCGAGACTGACATACTTCAGTTTGGCAAAATCCCTGCATCTAACAAGGAACGATTGCATCCAGAGGGCCATTGGAAGCAGAATGGAAGATGCCAACACTCCGCAAAGATTGCTGAAGCGGTCTCCGGGGAGAAGGTTTGGTGGTCTGGAAGAGCTGGCGACATCTACTTCGGGTAGCTGTCGTGATGCAATGCGGGACGGCCGAGTTAATCGACACTTTCTCCGCTAGCTACACTGCCCACATTGTCACTGGATCCGTAGTTTTTTGTTTATAATATATTGGGGTAATAAAAGCGATACTAGAACATGCGGGATTATTCGCAGAACATTCCACGAAGGCTATGCTATTCCAGATGTAAGCTACTTTCCATGCGGTAATTATCTCTCAATTACAATGTTGTCATATTATTGCCAATTTGGAAAAGTAAGACCTAGGGCGATCATGAATATGCAACCCTTCACCCTTCTCTTGCGTAATCCAAGAACCCTGGTACATGTAGATTGAGTCTGGACGGGTGGTTCCAATCATCAAGTACGCAAGTCAGTCGACCCCGAGATGATTCCAGTGCCTGCTCAAAAAAGCGCAGCCGAGACAGCTGCTTGTCGTGGCGCAGCTGAAGTCCATCCCTCTCTTTAGTCAGGTGTCTGCTAGCCTCCTTCAAGATCCGATTGCTCTGCTCTAGGTTCTGGCCATCGATGTGTTTGGACACGCACGAATCCCATAGGCGTCGATAGAGCCCGACAAGTCGAGCCGCGGGAAAGGAGATTTGGGATCGTCGCGTTCGAGGTCTTCTAGCACTTTTAAAATAGGTCGAAAAGGCTCGATCGCCCACGTATGTCTTATTTCTGCTTCCTGTTGCGAGGGGAGAGCTGTAATGGTCAGCAAGAGCATTCGAAGCTGAGCCGCCATACTTACCAGTGGAGAGACATGATCAGAAGCCTCCCGCGAATTCTCTTTTTCAGAAATGATTGGCAATGCACTGGGCTGTTGTTCTCCTTCTTTTCCCTGGTCTGGCGTGCTGTTAGGGGTATCCATCTTGATCGCACGGGAACGAGTATCTGGGCAATAGCATGTCCACTAATTCTTGGAGGCTTTTATAGACTAGAAGACATCGGTGGCTAGGTACTCGGTCTCATTTTCACCATGAAAGTCAATCAGCGTAGTCAGCTTTTCAATCTCAGCACTCTGTTAGCAGTCCGTTTAATGATGGTGCTGGTAATCAGACTCGTGGTGTTGATGGTTGGTGAAAATGCCTCATATTAGCGGCTTACTGGTGATGAACGGTCCAAAAGATATATATTCAATCACAACGCATTTTCCACAATCGTTGAGCTCAGAAACCCCAAACGTAAATAGAGTAAATCTAGAGGACAGAAAAAGAAAATCGAAAAAAGGATATCTATCTCAACCATGATCACAGGTTCAAAAGTTGACTCCCGTCAGCAAGGACGGCCAAGCTTCAACGGGTTGACGGGTTGAAGTACCCGTGCCCACGCGACCGCGGCCTGACGCTTTCCGCAGCCTAGAGGGACAGAACCATACACAGCGCAGACAATCAACACTCGAGCGAGGCCAGAAAAATTCCATGTTTTAGACGAGAATGATTGCCTCAGTATTAGGACCGTAGATTCAACAGTGAGCCAACGTTTCTTAACCGACTCACTTTGACTCCTTCTCAACATGACTCTAGCATTTCTTTTCTCCATGGGCATCTGACATGACACCAAAAATTTCGCTGCAAATAGTTGCGGTAGAACAAAGGCTTGAATTGCAACAGACCTCACTTAGGATAGTGTCGTGTTCTTGAACGTTTGGTCCATAATAGAGCACGTATGCGACGGGAGCCGAGAAACCTATAAATTCACCCTCTCCCCCCAGCAATTTTTTCTACAACACTGTCACTTGCTGCGCAAAGTCGAGCAGGCCTTCGGTTCGAGGCACCTGATAAGTTCTTCCCTTTGACCTACTGGATTTCCACTGTACTGACGTCTATAGATACAATGTGGACGGACAAGCTGCAAAGTTCTTGTGAGAGACGAGAAATTATCACCCCCAAGTCTACAATGCATCCATGCCAGGCGACCAATCTACAAGATCGTCAAAGTATCTATGCGAACATTTTGTCCACCAAATTAGTGGATTCACCGTGCCCCCTCTGAATGAATTGATGCAAAAAACCGAATTCATACAGTCGTAGATCTCAGCGCGACTCGTCCGAAACTGGACTGACTTCACAGACGATGCGAAAGAACTGGAACCGTGCATTCTGGCCAATATACACCAGCGTAGAAACCGTGTAACACTTTCCCGTGTCTTTTTTGACCTTCAGTACCTGTGAGTCATCTGCCCGATGCACAAGCTAATAATGGACAAGAAATCGTTGACAGCGCACCAGAGTGAGTCGAAACCAGCACTCTGTCAGTGCTCCGAGCAGGGTCATGGCTTACACGCCATTTCTGGCCCTGTCACTTCAAACCATGCAACATGTCCTATGTCAAATACCGCAGACTAAGGCCGCGGGCCAATAGCAGGATGCATAAGCTCCAGATGTTCGTTGCCCACGATGTGGTGAGTGGAATATCGCGCCTCCTGCTGCGCCGGTTTCGATTTTTGCCAAGTCTGTGCCCGAAAATACAAACACCACTGACATCTCCATGCCCTCGTAGGAGCAGCTCATCGCCAACCGCTCAAGGTCTCGTGGCGAGTTACCTATTCCCGCCGACTCAGATGAGACCAAGGGGGCGGGCGACCATCGCGTCTTTCCCCTTCTCACCGCCTTCACACACGACTTGAGTGCCTCAGCCTCTCGTCGCGTATGGGAAGCGGTCTCCATTTACGACTGTATAAGTTCTGGTCGCACGTGAATTCGGCGCTCGCCTTTGCTCTCTTGTGAACTTGCCCGGTGCATTCAGCGCGGTTTCTTGAAGCGACAGCCGGAGAGTGCGACGAACCTGGATACAACATGGCATATTGGTAACTGCATTGCAGGACAGAATTGGCAGTGATCTAGTTGGTAAGCTGGTATGATGACGATCCTAATTGACCATCTGTCTCAACCCTACACTCGGGGAATTCTTCATGAAAGACGTAAAGCACGACACCTCGTCCAACTGGATCAACACTTGCTGACTCGGGTCTCACCACAAGAAGACACCCTCAGATTCCCATCACTCGAATGCAAGCGAGCAAATCTCTTATCTACTCGAACTCCCCTGCACCAACACCATCGCATGCTCTGTTTCTTCCTTATGACTACCGGTGGCATCGACGAGTCTCTCCCTCGACCTTCTAGTCGATTTGGTTCATCAGGTCATGCGTTGTTATGTCTACCTAATTCAAGACCCAATGGAGCGCGTAGTAGCGTCTGTTTCTCGTCATTTGAACACCCTCATAGGATAGCCTACTTGCCGGCTTGGATCCCCGGAGTCCAGTGGGTGACCATCGTTGTCCTCTGATGGCGTCTAGCGTCTTTCGAGCCTGAAAATCTGAAGACACCGGGAGGAGCCGATGTGTAGTCTTGCTAGAGCCGTATTTTCGTACACGGCGAGGTTGTTCTTCGAGTCTGCTTGCAAAGAGAATGTAAGGCGAGTCCCGTCATCTCTAGCCGAATCAACTAACAATAGCCATGCCAGCTTCGAATCGATGGACGAAACCGAGGACGGCCAAACGAAAGAGAGGACCCATGGCCCAAGAACCCCGTCTGATAGAGTCCCTTGATCCCTCTTCCTCTCCGCGTTGCTCAGCTTATCGACATATTCGAGCGAGCGGGAACCACTCGGACATACACGGAGCTGCATGCTATCAGGATTGTTTGCTTTTCCCTGTTAGACAGAAGCTTGGTGATTTCATTCCTAAGCCTGTGTTTTTCTATCCAAGCCCGAGCACTACGTGCAAAGCCCATACACCTTGAATGTCAGAGCAGCTGGAGGTCAGTCAAGCCATCCAGTATCCTTTGTCCATTGAGAACCTGTCTAACATAACGCAATTGGAGGGGAAGCAGGTCTTGCCAGCAAATCGACTTCTCTACCTCCCGAGCTCACTGTGCTCTGACCATCTATGATGTATTTCTCCGCGCCCAAGGCGATATCTGGCATATGACTGTTGAGCAATTCACCGTGAAGGTGGGTTTGATGTCTGTAACAGCATCACAAGAGCCCTCGGGTTGTAGGACCTCTGAATGTCCCGTACAGCCTATACGAATTATCTGCCCCAATAAGCGCTCATGTTACATTTGCTTGGGGAGGATTTGAGTGGATGCCTGCTAGGGTCACACGTGGGTGAGAACACCCCCGTACAAATTACCAGGTCCCGAGCGGTGATCGTGGAGAGTGTCTTTACCAGTTCTGATTTCAGATGGCTCGTTGGGCCCCGATCAGAAATCAATCATGCTATATCAGCAGCGGAGCATGATTTATCGCATGTAGTGGGGAATAAGCCTCACTGAAGGTAACGACCGTTTCTTCGTCGCTGTAGTGGACTTCTACGAGAGATTGGTTGGATTTACTGGCGGGATATTATTCACAAAGTTGCGACGGCTCCTACATGTAGAAGGAGCGGATCAGATATTCCCGAGCCAAAGCTACCAATGACATGTTAACCTCGAGAGAACGAAACTCTCACTCTCGTAGTCGCTCTATGATGTAGGCATTCTAGTGTAGAATAGGTTCGAGTGACTAGCAATAGTCATTTCAAGCAATTTTTTTCGCGACGCAAGAAACTGAGCCTATCGCATAATCATCTTGGATTGAATCCGTGATTCGGATTTACGAAATACATCACATGGCTCTACACTTCCTAGTTCTGATCTTGAGTGTACAGTATATTGTGTGATCAGAGTTGCACAATTCTTGAATTAGATCATCTCAATTGAGTTGGAAGCCGTAGTCAAGACGTGTCAAACAGGGATCAAAATTGCTTTGCAGGATCAAAAAAAAAAAGCAATTAAAGTTTCTATGATGTGGGGGACATGGCAAGAGACCGCGTTGCCTCTGTGAGACGGTGGCCACCCCCCTTCACCGCCCGACCATTCACCACATCAACATCAAACACCAACATCAAACATCAACATCAACATCAAACATCAACATCAAACATCAACATCAAACATCAACATCAAACATCAACATCAACATCAACATCAACATCAACATCAAACATCAACATCAAACACCAACATCAAACATCAATATCAACATCAACATCAACATCAACATCAAACATCAAACATCAACATCAAACACCAACATCAAACATCAACATCAACATCAACATCAACATCAAACACCAACATCAAACATCAACGCGCATCAACACATCAACTCTCAGCTCTCAACACATCAAAACACCAACACATCAACACTCTCACCAATTCTCACCAACATGTTTGCCCTACGCCTGAATGAAGGGTGTCAATTTCACTACGCGAAAGGACTATCGGACCGCAAACTATCAGTGCAGAACATTTGGGAACCTCCCCTTTGATAAAAATGACACTTTCGTTGTTATATAATGTTGGCCATTGAATTTGGGACGATCTATCTAGGGCTCATTCTATCTGTCCAATGATGATCCTTCGGAAAAAGAAACAGACTATGAGGAGGTTGGGCAGGTCTTTGCTTCTTCGAATACTGTTGAATATCGAATACTGGTCTCTAACACCACGAAGAGGTGCCTGCACATTGCTAGAGGGCTTGTTAACGCAGCAATCCCCTGCAGAGCACGTTTGTTGACGCAGAGACCATCCTGCGAGGCACACTTGTTGACGCAGAGCCCATCCTGCGAAGCACACTTGATCACGCAGAGCCCATCCTGCGAGGCACACTTGATCACGCAGAGCCCATCCTGCGAGGCACACTTGATCACGCAGAGCCCATCCTGCGAAGCACACTTGTTGACGCAGAGCCCATCCTGCGAGGCACACTTGATCACGCAGAGCCCATCCTGCGAAGCACACTTGTTGACGCAGAGCCCATCCTGCGAGGCACACTTGATCACGCAGAGCCCATCCTGCGAGGCACACTTGATCACGCAGAGCCCATCCTGCGAGGCACACTTGATCACGCAGAGCCCATCCTGCGGAGACTCTTGTTGTCGCAGATGTCCCTGCGGAGACTCTTGGTGTCGCAGATGTCCCTGCGAGGCGCTTTGTTGACGCAGGACCTAGGCTGCGGAGAACTTGGTAATGCAGCGGTCTCCTGCAGAGAACTTGTTAACGCAGCGGTCTCCTGCGGGTCTCACTTGTCATCACAGCGCCCCCCTGCGAGGTAGTCTTGTTGACGCAGCACCTCCCTGCGAGGATTATTGTTGACGCAGACCTATCCTGCGGGGTAGTCTTGTTTTCGCAGCACCCCCCTGCGAGGATTATTGTTGACGCAGACCTATCCTGCGAGGTAGTCTTGTTTTCGCAGCACCTCCCTGCGAGGATTATTGTTGACGCAGACCTATCCTGCGGGGTAGTCTTGGTTTCGCAGCACCTCCCTGCGAGGATTATTGTTGACGCAGACCTATCCTGCGGGGTAGTCTTGGTTTCGCAGCACCCCCCTGCGAGGATTGTTGTTTACGCAGACCTATCCTGCGGGGTAGTCTTGGTTTCGCAGCACCTCCCTGCGAGGATTATTGTTGACGCAGACCTATCCTGCGGGGTAGTCTTGGTTTCGCAGCACCCCCCTGCGAGGATTGTTGTTTACGCAGACCTATCCTGCGGGGTAGTCTTGTTTTCGCAGCACCTCCCTGCGAGGATTGTTGTTCACGCAGACCTATCCTGCGAAGCACATTCTTACATCGCTGGGCTCGTGGCAGCGACAGCCGTGGTCACGGAAGCTCTCGAGCCCGCAGGCAAGAGAGGGACACTCCGATGCATCAAAGTGTGAGGACTGAAGTCCTGAGTTTTTTTGGGCCGGGAATCCGGCCTCTTTTTATAATTTTTCGGTCAAGTTTCTACCAAGGAACCATTGCGCCGGGGGTAGCGAGAATCACTGTCCTTTGATTGGCGTTGGAACAAGTTGAACGACGTTGAAACGGTGTTTGGAGAATTGGTGGCCTACAGACTCAAGTTTTGACCCGGATTTATTCCTCTCAAAAACTTGCGTTGAGTATGGTAAATCACTTTCATCAACTGTTGAAAGAAAGCAACGCCGCAGAAATGTGATTCCTACATATTGTTGAGTTTGCAATTAAATCGCTCAACGCGGTGACACTCTACATCTGTCTGCGATTTGGCACCAGTGCGACCCTGCTTCCGCAGGATATGGTACTTTTTTCCTCGTAAAGACTCAACGCTTCGATGCACCTGGTATTCTTCATAATATGCGTCGGAGAGAGCTTTCCACGACAGCTCCGGATGGGCATCCAACCATGGAAGAAGGTTTTTCTCCTCCCATTCTGGCCAGCCGCATGCGTTACGTGGGGACATGGTTATGCTTGGGTAGTTGGCAGAAGTGGTCAGAACAGGTGAAGAAAATTGCAGAAAGTGAACTTGAAGATGTAGGGTTGTTGAGTTTAAAAGATTGAAGTGTGGCAGATAAAATCGACTTCTGTATGTTTATGAGATTTGACCCAAACAAGCTCTCATTTTTTGATGCAATGTGTTTCGTTGACAATCAATAACCCTCAATCTTTGATGCAATGTATATCGTTGAGAATCAACAACGTTGAACGCGGCCACAAGAGTCCGTTCTTGTTGACAATTTCCCGTTGTTTCACCAATTGTTGAATTCTATTGTCTGATCCGCCTCTTAGTGAGTCATTGTTAAAAACATGTGCAGATTCAGAAATAGATATCTACGGGTAGAAAGTAGGAATGAAAAATGCGTGCACTTGCGATCCCCTCCTCAATTGCGAGCAAGCAAACAGTCAATCCTGATCCCGTGATACAACATGCTATAAAACCCGAGCGCCTTCTCCTATCACAGAAAACCAGAACTAGGACCACTCCTCACCCCAGCGTAACTCAGACAGTATGGGCGGAATTCGAAAAGTCTCGCACACTCCTCGAAAACAGAACTTTCGAAGCCGATTGCAACGTGCATTGTCCTTGTCGTCTTCTGAGTCTGAGGATACTGGTAGTCCATCCAGATCCGCTACAGGCGATACCACAGAGGACGATTCATCCTTTCAGGAGGAACACGACTGTGTCGACCAGGACAATAGCACCTCGGCCGATGAGAGTGAGCAACAAGCTGTACGACAGCGGAAGTCTGTGTTTGGACACCAAATGGGCTTGGAACCACGCGGGCAGACTCAGCTTTCCGGAGATGGCAATTCGGTTGCTCTGGAATGCCTGACGGAGTAAGTACAATCCTATCAAGCACATAATCATGATTGGCCTGCTAACAACATCTAAACTAGATAACCGGATGCGGTCAGTTGTGGTCCATCTTGAGTGACAATGTAAAGCGCTAACTGTCTCCGCAGGTCTATTGAGCGCTCATCGCAGGGCCAAGCAACCTGGAATGAAACCATTCGCAACGATCTGGCCGATATTTTTGGTCGATTGGCACTCGTCGAAAGTGAGATCCAAAAGGGGACACGGCCCGGTTCAAACAAAGCTACAGAGGGCCAGAAGATCGGATGATCCCTGCGTCGGCAGCAGTGATGCGACTGGAGGTTTACTTGGATGCCGAACCATGTATATCAGACCAAGATCAGTCTGTATTGGTTTTGAGGTATGATCACCAGCTCAACCAACAGAATATCAACACGGTCATCATCGATGCTGGATAAGACGGTCACTGGACAAGGTCGATAGACTCACTGCCAAGCTGATGCCATGGCGAGCGATGTATCGTTCGTTGTTTCATTGGGGTCTTCGTATCTCGCCTATGCTTCCCTTAGCTGTGCAGACGGAAAACTATGACTGGTATATGAACTGTGCCGAGGTAGCTCTCCTGAATCGATGGGCTATAGTCGCGAGCCACTATATGTTGCCGAGTAGATTAAATATTTGATTAGTTCTATCATTGCAGCTGATTTGTATTGCCTGGCCCACTAAGCTTGTACTCGGTCTGTATGAATGAGGAAATTCCCGTGAAGGCTAAAAATACAGTAGTGCTCAAGAATCATACACCATGTAACAAACGATCAAAGATTGGTTGCGCCTATTGAGGTGCGACCCTTAGCGGTCGATACTCGCACAGTAGTGCCACATCTATCGACTTGCGATATCCCACTTAACGAGAAACTGCTATTTGTGGTTGAATAGTACGGCAAGCTTTGGCTGAACGCCGAGAGGAAATAATGACTATAATGCGCAATAGAAGCGTGGGTTTCTGCGCGAAACCCAGAGCCCAGATATTAGCAATATTTAGATCGGTCAATTAGAGTCCGTTTCCTTTACGACATGGGGAGACCACGTGAGTAACAAATCCGTAGGCCAGCGAAATAAGGTCTTTTCTCTCATCTAAAGCGTATCTGAGCGTCTCGGCCTTGAGCGGTGTGATGCTGAGTACTGTATCGACGCACAGGTGCTTGCGCGTGCTCAAGTTACGAAAGCACGCAGCCTCCCCTTGGGGGCGATTAACAGAATTTACAACACTCACGATTTGGCACGGGACCTATATAATCCGAAGATAGAAAAATGATTCTTCAAGAACTATCTCCTCGTCGACCACTTTGCAAAGGCCGTCTTCTGCAGGACATTGGGGACCTACTCGGACCAACGCACCTTAATTTTCAGACAAAAGGTTCATCTCAGTCGGTGGTAGGTAGTTCATGTTGAGTACCAAGCGGAACATTGTCATTGTTCGATTGGGAGATGCTGGGGAGCATATCGTGGCCAAGAGTACCCGCGCCGCCCTGATCGGGCCATTCTGCCTGGATCATTCCGGAGCCTGGCAAATAGGATGCCAGTCGTCTGTTCTGGAAGGCGTCGATCGTGCTCCAGAATCGAGTGGTCGCGGAAACCAGCTCTGCGTGTGCCTGATCCAACACTAGCTGTATATCATTCCACGGGACCTGATCTTGCAGTGCGGTGTTGGTGGATTCCAGCTGCTGTTGCAATTGGCAAATCTCCCGCTGAAGCTTCTGCTGCTCGGCTAATGCAGCATCCCTTGCCGTAACTGCGATTTGCAATTCCTAACTCTTCTGCGCTTTCTCGGTTTTG
Organism: Penicillium antarcticum; assembly: GCF_028974205.1. Lineage (NCBI taxonomy): Eukaryota > Fungi > Ascomycota > Eurotiomycetes > Eurotiales > Aspergillaceae > Penicillium > Penicillium antarcticum. Next base: position 305,972 of record NW_026695305.1, on the reverse strand, counting down.
ATCTGGTCCAGCAACTGAGAAAGATCGTGGTTCTCTCCATCTCTCTCCTCAAGTACCTCTTGAAACTCCTCCTCAATATTGCTCATCACCCGAAGACACTTTCTATGCGTTGCTTTGTCATTTTTTCTTTTGGGCTTCTTCGTAATCGAGGATGTGTAGCATAGTCAGTAAAGAGTACATTCAAATAAAAGGCGTGCCACCGGGGCGGTTCTGGGCATAGCGAAGTACGAGCAAACAAGGTGAGCATTGGCGTACCAAACTTCTGTGTGATCTAGTCACCGGCTTGCGGGAATTTCGTTCATCCTTGGATTTAGAGCCAGTAGAACAAACGGAATAAGACGAGGGTGCAACACGCCGCTGTGCTCCGTCAGACCTGCGGTCTGCGTCGCCCTGAGGAGGCTTGGGATTCTTTGCCATCTGCGAACTTTTCTTTCCCTAAATAAACAGTGGTTCAACGATGTGTAGAAAGGTTGAGAGAAGTATCAGCAGTGACCTTCCGAGAAGCCGGCATTATATAGGAATAGGGAGCGTAAGATCTGAAACAGAGTAGGGGTGCTCTCACTCCTACCAAGCAGCTGCGTCGGGACCAGGATCGCGAACTCAAAAGATTGAGGACTACTTTACATACCGGGCCCCATGGAGCGTTAGCGCGAGCGCACTAAATATCTGCCGTTCGATTGTAGGGGATGCGAGCAAATGGTCCGCACAAATCTGTACATTGATGCGGTATAACGCTGTTGAGGCATAATAGAGTCCAATCGGCCTCAAATAATATCCCATGTTGAGATTTGGACCCTTGCTCCTGATCTCTCAGGCGTGGATCTCATTGTCAGTACTGAAACTGCCATCATGGTCTACTCAGTGGACTCTATGAAGGAGGTCCATTTATGAGCTCGGTAAGATCATGTAAATATAGGGGACCGGTAATTCAACACCCCTTTGCGTAACTTAACGTAATTCACTACCGAGCTGGACACACTACCGACCTCAGTGCCAAGGGCAGACCGCCCTGTAATTCTGCCACACATTCTTACCTACTTGTGAACATCGGGATTCTCAAAACATGAACCCTCACTTTTGTTCCTGTCACGCCTGTCTACCAGAACGAAACACAATTTGTGATCTTTGATCTATTCACCATGCGCGGCGAAGTACGTGCTATCCTGTTGCTGTTCAATGTCAGCCGTGGTGATCGTTGATCGTTCAGCCCTCACCCGTTCTATCCCAATCTTGAACCGCAAAATGCACGATCTTATCTCGCGGTGTGGCACTCGATACTGCTGCATTCAAGACTAACCAAACCCCTTTTATGATGGACATTGGTGTGCTGATCGACTAGATCTGTCATCTTCACCTCGGCCAGGCTGGTACCCAGTTGGGTAACGCTGCGTGGGAGCTGTAAGTCTTACTGCTTTGTGATCTATTCGTCAATGGTTGACCGCTCAATGATGATGCAGTTACCTGCACGAACACGGCTTGTTGCCCGATGGTAAGAGAGATCCCGATGTCACCGAGGACATCAGCCAGAGCAGCTCTTATGAGACCCTTTTCACCGAGACCGGAAACGGCAAATACGTCCCTCGTTCTATCTTTGTCGACCTTGACCCTTCGGTGTGTAGCATGCGAACAGAGAATTGCAACATATTTGGACTAACATATTGCCGGTAATATAGCCTATCGACGAGATACGCACTGGTACCTACCGCCATCTGTTCCACCCCGAGCAACTGATAAGCGGAAAAGAGGACGCCGCCAACAACTGCATGACCCCCGATGCTGGAAGACATCTGATCAAACAAGCTGATATTTAATAGATGCTCGTGGCCACTATACCATCGGCAAGGCGCTCGTGGAGAGCATTGTTGACCGAATCCGCCGTGTGGTCGGTGTGTACCCCAATACTCTCTTGATTCTTGACCTCTAAGCTCATTTGATTACAGATAACTGCTCTTCCCTTCAGGGATTCTTGATATTTCGCTCTATCGGCGGTGGGACTGGCTCTGGGTTCGGTGCCCTGCTGCTGGAGCGGCTTTCTGCCGAGTACGGGAAGAAGTCGAAGCTAGAGTTTGCGGTCTACCCGTCTCCTCTCGTGGCAACGGCCGTGGTGGAACCATACAATGCTGTCTTATCCACTCATAGCTCTATTGTAAACTCCGAATGCAATTTTCTCGTTGACAACGAGGCTATTTTCGATATTTGTAAGCGCAACCTTGACATCCCTTGCCCTGGATATGATCACCTCAACCGTCTCATCGCCCAGGTTGTTAGCTCTGTCACGGCTAGCTTGCGTTTCAATGGTGCCCTCAACGTCGACTTAAACGAGTTTCAGACCAACCTCGTGCCGTTTCCACGTGTTCACTACCCTCTTATTTCATATGCTCCTGTCATCTCCAGGAAACGCAGTGGCCACGAGAGCTTCAAAGTCAAGGACCTCACCTTTCAGTGTACATGCTTCCGTATCTCTAAATGTCTTCATACTAAATTTTTTGTTAGGTTTTGAACCTAACAACCAGATGGTTGTTTGCAATCCTCACAATGGCAAGTACATGGCGGTAGCTCTTCTATACCGAGGCGATGTTATACCTTATGACTGCACCCAGGCTGTAGCTGAGGTCAAGGCCAAGGCGTCTTTCAACCTAGTTGAGTGGTGTCCAACCGGTTTCAAGCTCGGCATCAATTACCAGAAGCCTGTAAGTGTACTCGATAGCGAGCTTGCTTCCGTCGACCGCTCAGTCACTATGCTCTCTAACTCCACCTCTATCGCCGAGGCCTTTGGTCGTCTCGATCACAAGTTTGACCTTATGTACACCAAACGTGCTTTCGTCCACTGGTATGTGGGCGAGGGTATGGAGGAAGGCGAATTCTCCGAGGCTCGCGAGAACTTGGCGGCTCTGGAGCAGGATTACAAGGAGGTCGCCGATGATACTGTCGGCTTAGACCGGGACATGGATCTCGAGTACTGATTGGACCTGTTTTCTTATTGAATGACTTTTTTTAGAATCTGCAGCAGATTGTGGTTGTTTTAGTGGGTCGACTTCAAAACGATATCACCAGGCGCTAGCGTCTTTTCAGCCCTGCTTGGAATATCTGTCACTATGGTGGAGTCTCACTGAATACGGACACAGTCAGGCCCGATTTCACGCTTTGCATCGTCGCGGCCAGGGCTTTCTTATCTAGAAGAAGATGGTTTGCGGATGAGTGTCCCGGTATTTGAGACTGTTCTGGTTCTTGCACTCTAGCAGTCCAATCCGCGCCATAATAGATGTCTAATCAACGGCAATTTATCCGCCTGCTAGGATAGTAAAGCTGTCTTCCATAAAAAATGTCATAATATAAGGTTTCGTCAATGTGTTTTTGTCCAAGTTCGATCTAGTCAAATACTTCGTTTCGCCATCAGAACACTCTGTCGATGGCACGTAGTCGCCGCAATTGTGACCACTATTAATGATGGCGGATTGCAAAACCAAGCGCGAAGAAGTAGCATCGTTCCCGATCACTCTGGGATTGGCCTGACAGCCGATGGCTGAGACTCGTCGAATTCAGTCTTTTAGAACGGCGAGCCGGTCATGCCAGAAGTTGTATTGACTGATCTGTCTGACCGCCGAGCCACCTCCTGGTACGTTTCCTTCGAGCTCATCGGGCCCATTCTGAGTCTTGTATTATTTTATGGTCTCCTTTTTGGTTTGTAGGAAGTTAAGGGCTAATTTTGCCAACGGATAATCCACCTTGCCATTGCCTCAGTCGGTTGATTGCTGAGGAGACGGATGGCTCCACCAAACTTCTTTCTGGGTGCTGCAAGGCAGACTGGCCCATCCGCTTGGATAGTTATAATTCTGCACATATTTGTGAGCTCGAGCATGAGCACTTTTGTTTCCGTTTCTTCTGATTCCGACCGTTGTTAATGCGAACAGGATTGTAGTGGAAATTCCAGTAGTGGTCAAAGGGAAGAACTTATCAAGTGCTCGACTTTGCGTAGTGAAGTGATTGAATTGTAGAGCAAATTGCCGACGGTAGAGGGCGTGTTTATAAACTTCTCGGCTTCTGTCACTTACAAGCTTGGTAGGAAATGTTGAGGGACACCTATCCTACTTGAGGCCTGTAGAACACCGAAAACAGTCATTATGCTGTGACGATTGTACCCACCCTTCTACCACGATCACACGGGCTTACAACGACCGTCGGTGGCTGGCCAAATATGCTCAAGTCCGCAAAGGTCATGAACATGAATACTTGGGATCTAAACCTCAACGCCGTGAGGCTTGATCAACTCCCCGACTAACGCGTTGATCACTATTGTTGTGATATGAGGCTGGTGCAGATCAGGAACCAGGCCGAACCATCGGAATTAGTCCCGAAGTATGTATACGAAGAACGAAGTTGATTGGAAATCAACTTGACCTCATAGCCCCGCGCCGCTGAATGTTATTTCTTCCCTTTCTACTCACACCCAGCTAATATTGCTTTTACTAGAATCTCTACTACCTGGGCGCACAGACACCGGCATACTTTCAAAATCAGGATGAAGATTGTCTTTCTTTGGGAGGGCATAACCAAAGTTCAGGCCGTATTGGAATGCCTACAATAGGATCCTGAGCCTGGTTTTCAGGACAACAATGTGAACTGTTGCAACCAAGGCTCATGAGCTAGGTTCTCGTGATCGCCACCCTCACGCAAGATTGCAACACTGCTATCACACTGATGAGACCCTGGAGATGAATAGCACCCGACGGACCAATCAAAAACCGCTCCTGAATTTAGACAGACGCAGGTACGGTTCTGCGATGCAGATCCGTGGGAGAGTAGATCAAGGAGATTCTATTTGTGGCCCTGAGAGAAACTGCGGAATTGGAAAGAATTGCAAAGGTCCAGTCACGATCCACAGGCCCAAAGTTGGCGGCCGTCAGTGTCCGATGGAACGGGACTTTGTTGCTTAGGAGGACTGCTAGGCAGGTGAGTATTTGGAATATCACACAGACTTTGGCAACAGAATGGTAGGCTCCAACCCGATCCGTGGTTGTGTTCCCCTGGTTGCAGTCACAAGAGAGCAAGTTCCCCTGTCAAGTGGCAAGGTGCTCTTTGTCTATCTGGTGTTTAGAACGAACGTTCTAGAAGCTATGTATCTTCTCTCTTCTCCTGCAACCATTTTCCTTTGATAATTACACTATCTTTGAGCCATAACACTTCCTCTCCATCTGCTCCCAGTCTATGGCCATTCCAATAACTTTAGTAGACAGCTTGTAAATATCTATGCCAATTAACTAACGTGATAACGTATTGCCCGAGCGACCGAATTGACCGAGCGGCCCTACCAAAAATCAAAAAACCTTCAATTTTTAACCACGACTAATGCCACAAAATTGACTCAAATTTTGCTATTTAATACGTGTAGGGCATTTAACATAGGTATGACCTTTAATCCCACATCCAGAGCAGGTGACCTGCCGCCTAACCGTAGGCATAGACGGTAAAGCAGGTTCTGCAGGTGGTTCTTCAGGCAACTCTTGCAAAGATATATCTTCACTGATACCATCATCCTCAACAACTACATCATCCTGACCATCCTCCCGACTCCCGAAAATACCCCTCTGGCTAGTGAACTTATGTTTGATGGCTCGTTTTTTGATCTGTTTCTTATTTGAAGCCTCCAATTGGTCGCAGCGATTCTGAAGAAAAATATGATGATGGACCACTTTTATGGTCATTTCATAGGTCCTCTCAATCTCCCGTTTGGTTGGTGAAGAAAGGATGGACGAAGAGGATTCCAGACCTTTTTTGATCCGAGATTGCGATTTTGAGAACTTTGAGAGAGTCCAGAGAGTATTTGGATCACTATCACTGCCAGAAGATAGTGGTCGCTTAGGAAGAATATCAAGAGGAGGAAGTTCATCCAGGCATACATTAAGCTTTTCCAAGACTCTACTAGCATTGAATGGTGCTAATCCAGTAGCTAAAAAGCTATTCTGGATAGTAGAGGTCTTAAAAGCTCCCTTTCTTGCATCTGCAATCAATTCAAGGAAATCTTCCTTATCAATAGAATTGACTCCATTCCGCATCATGGTTGAAACCGCTCCTCCATAAAGCCTCTTCAAAACCGAAAAACAACCCACATCCAAAGGTTGTAAAAGATGCGAGGCATGAGAAGGCATACAGATAGCAATAATATCATTTTCTTCACAAATTCGATCGAATTCAGGAGTTAAATGACTCCCATGACCATCAAGGACTAAGAGGCAGTATTTTCCAACTCTTTTCCCAATATTTGGAATAAACTGAGATTTCAACCACCATAAACCAATTTCATTTGTAGTCCAGCCATTTTTGCTCACAGTCAATCGAGATCCAGGTTGATTTGAATCAAGGGGGATGCGTAGATGTTCAGGAAAAAGTTTCCCCTTGAAAACGAAGAGTGGAGGATGAACACTTCCATCAGCTCTAATGCACTCAATTGAAGTCACCCACTCGCGATTCCCAGCTTGTAAGAGGGTTCTTTTCCCATGGTACTCAGCTGAGGTAATAATCCTTTGTGTGGTACCAACTCCCATGGCAAAACCAGACTCATCAAAGTTGAAAATATCATCCGAAGTGATACCCCATTTTTCAATGGTATTTTGGACCAAATCAAACCATGGTTTGATAATTCGAGGGTCCTCTGAAAGAGCCCTTTGATAGTCGTATTTTCGAGATAATCGTGTGGACAAATTTGGATGTCGTTTGACAAAGTGAGATGCCCAATCTCTACCAACAGTAGAGGGGATTGCTTTTTGGGCATGACGGAGTAAATTGGCCATATCTCTCAACATAGGCAATGTAAGAGCAGCACCCCTCGTATCCATATCCAAGAGCCATTTTTCAATCGATTGCTCTTCAACCTCAGAGAAAATAAAGCGATTGTGTCGTTTTTCAGAAGCAGCTTCACGCCCCTTAAGGCGGGCCTTCAAAGTTGAGACTGGTAAATCAAAAGACCGCGCAGCAGCTGCAGCAGAGGGATATTTACCATCTTTTATAGCTTTTATAGCTAATAAAAGACGACCCTCCTGTTCTAATAATTTTCTCCTTCGATCAGACCGTTGGGGGGGCATTATCATTGTGGTAAACAAGAGATGTTAATTTTTGAGATGGCTTTTTGGTGGGGCCGCTCGGTCAATTCGGTCGCTCGGGCAATACGTTATCACGTTATGGACACACATGAGCTTACGTAAATGTCTCCGGTTTTTGCACTAAAACCGAGAAACCGATTGGCTCCCGGACATGAGTCGAGCTGTGGGCCGGCCCACCTGCGGCACCTAAACTGTATTCCAAGCACCCTGCGCATCTCGATATGACGCTGAATTTAGAGAATGCCTCTGATAACATATTGGCCTTTCCCAGTAAATTTATCCTCCATATCAGCCGACGGAGATTTTGGTGATTCTGCTCCGGTTCTCTTTTCCTTTGGGCTGCAAGGCTTACTCACGAGCAGCCCAGAAAGAAAGTGGGGCAGAAGCCCAGGCTTGAATTCTTCATTACAACCGCATTCTCTCACCGAGCGAGGATTTCCATGGTTCGTCTAAACAAGCTCTTGAAATGATTTGCGGTTCCGCTCGTGGTTCCACGGTCTGTGTCAAACTTGATTTCCTTCTGACTTGGGCGTGGGTCGAAAGCAAGTCGCACGCTTCACTCCAAAGATCACTCTGCTTTCGACCACCAACCCAATCAAATCCAATCAGGCGTATTTTCTTGAGCTAACAAGAATCCAAATATTTTCAGTTTCCCCGAGTCCCCTTGCTACCATGTCCTATCTCCCCTATGGGAACTCATAGTACCGTGAATCCTTATACACTGTCCGCAGTATTTTGGAGGCCGCATGGGTCATGCCCCTGGTTTAACATGGCAAGGATGAAACCGTGTAGGCGGGCCTGTTACGAGGCACCACAATCGTGCTCGAATGTTCGCCTTTGACCTCGGAACTTCCTCACTATTGTTGTAATTCCAAACAGGGGTGATAACTCCTTCCCATACGAAATCCATGGAGTGAAATACAATAATGCTGATATTTCTCATGCTGATAATTCATAGTTGGGTAATCACAGCCTTTATGGGAATAACATACACCAGGACTATTCAATCGAGATAGTTAGCCACTGTTCCTTCGACATAGCAATGTAGCGCTCCAGCCGATGACATGCTGCTAGTGTGGACGTTCTGTTCGCCGGTATCTCCGTTCCTGGCGGCACAGACACGATGTACATAGTCCCACATCCAGGATGACGATCGTGTTCTTTTAGGCCGGTACGGAAGCGGTGCTGGCGTCACGCGGCCTGTGGCAAAATGTTAGCCTCTAATGTGGGAAGAATAAAGGTATTTCGTACGTACATAGCTGAAACTAGCTTGGACGGGGTTGGAGAATCGCGAGCGCCGGTCACAACATGGTCATTGGGATCCCTCCTAGGAGGCTTTCGACGCCATGCAGGACTTGCGTGGCGTGGTGAGATTGGAACTACCATCAAAGTTTTGCCGACGGCTCTCCTTGCGCTTTCTTGACATCGATCTATGTTTTGCATCAGTCACAAGATCATCCTGGCTTGCACGATCCCGAAATAATGATAAAGGCTCCGGGTACTCACCTCTGTCGTCTAGTGAACCGTCTCTTTCCCTTCTGCTTCCCTGTGATCTGTCTGCTCTTTAAATTAGAAACATGGCTTTCCGAGAGCCTGGTGTTGGAGCGCAAAGCGTAAAAAAGCACTCACCGTGGGCTGATAGACTGAGCCTGGTCATTTAGACTGAATTGAATGGGCTCTGGTGACTTTCTTCCTTCAGTGAGGTCAAATCTAACCCTACGGTTGCGTCTGCTCTCAGGCTTCGCAGCTGGAGGCAGTGCGCGACTGTGTTCTGTCGGTAGCTTCGTATGAGACGAGCTTGTAGTTCTCGAGGAGTCCGTATTTTCTGAGGCGCAGGTCTCTCCCTCCAAGTCATCACACCAATTTTTGTAATCCCTCAAAAGTTTTCTGCAGCGATATTCAGAGGATGTCTTATCCTGCTGTGTCATTGTCAACAATTTTCTTTTGACGCGGTTGACGATGAAGAGGGGTCAAAAAATAGGACTGTTAAGAGTAGATTGAAGGGGAAAATCTATCTGCTGCATGGAAAAGTGTAGGAAGGGAAATTTCTTGGTTGCCACCGACCCAAGCAGTGTTACAGTACATTTCTGGAAAATGGTAAGAAAGGCTCACGCTGAGGCCGTGAGACGTTGACCACCGGTCCACCACTCACCTTCACCGCCCGGCCATATACCACCACAACGCACATCAACACCCTCGTCAACGTTCATCAACGACCATCAACGTTCACCAACGACCATCAACACACATCAAAACCCTCGTCGACGTTCATCAACGTTCATCAATGCTCACCAACGCTCATCATCGTGTTGTGATATGAGGCTGTTGCGGTTCAGGAACCAAGCCGCACCATCGGAATTAGCTCCGAGATGTCTATACAGACAACCAAGTTGATTGGAAATCAACTTGGCTCCGTGTTGTATATATAGCCTTATCTTTCCCTCTAGAACAAAATACAATTAATACCTCTGAACTACAACAGGTTATGAGCCCGGGAGCAAAATCTCGGGTGCCGTCTCTACTCATCTGAGAATCGTCTTAACCATCTTGATTATATATTACCCCGCTTTCACTATCCTCACCATGTCTGCTCTGGTCCATGACTCGCCCGACCGAGCCGTCACGGCCATCGAGCCTTTGACGGGAAACGACAACTTCGCGACCTGGAAACGTCTCATGACCTCCTATCTCAAAGCAAGGCAGGTCTGGGATGTTGTGTCGGGCGATCTTCAGCGTCCCGACTGTCTATTCAAGTACGCCAAACCCATTACGGCGGACATCCACCCCTTGGTGGAGCCCCACCTCAATGGGGCGGTGAGGCAGCTAGCCATTGAAGCGCGCCTCGAAGTGGAGGTCCAGGCATTCGAGCGCCACCGTGAATGGTCGCGCCGCGAAGCTGAGGCCTACCACACCATCTTCCGGTACCTGTCCCCCCACATCAGCATTCATGTTCTGGGACTAGAGACGTCCCGTGATCTCTGGAATGAACTTGAAGAACGATACCGGCGGATGGAACTCGCCACTTTCTGCGAATTGTTTGCCCAACTTCGCGAGACAACCGGCGAACGATGCGCCAGTGCGCGTGATTTTGTTGATCGCGTACGGCTGCTCGTACATCGATTGAATGCCATTGCTCCAGGATCAATCGGTGACAAGACACATATTGCGATCCTGCTCACGCAGATCGGACCGGAATACATCCTGGTTGTGGATGCCATCCAGAATGACAAGGATCCGGTCAACCCGACCACGATCGGAAATCTGCTGTCCAACGCCGAGCAGACGGTCCGAAGAAAGGAGTCTCCCGCGCCTCTGCAGGGAGCCCTAGGACCGTCGATCAATGCAGTACAGAGAAAACTCAAGAAATGTACATACTGCAAGAAGCGCGGCCATGTGGTCGCGCAGTGCTGGAAGAAACAGCGAGAAGTACAGCCGTCCAGGGACCATGCCCTGAAGGCAGAACGGAGTGTTTCCGGCTCACCAAGAAACAATTTGCAAAATATACCATCAAGCCAGATGGGAGATCGGCAGGGCCCGCCGACTCCCAAGAGACCGAGGATCAATATCGTGAGGGCGAGGGTGACGACCCTTTATACCCACGCACCGCAACCCCGGTGGATCCTGGACTCCGCCGCCACCAGCCACATCTGCTGGGACCGGAGCTGCTTCAGCAGTCTGCGGCCCCACCGCGAGATGCTGGACACGGCGGGCGATCCAGTGGAAGCCGAAGGGATTGGTACGGTGAAGCTCACGCTCCGGGGGAAGTTCAACCAACCTCTGGTGTTAAAGAATGTGTACTTCGCGCCACGCGTCGGGATGAACCTGATCAGCGTGCCGAAACTGTTGCGAGACCGCTACTCGGTGGTGGCGCACCCGCAGAACGTCTTTGTGCAACGCCGAGGACGGACGGTGGGGACCGCCTACCATGCGGAGGAGGATCTACTGATCCTGCGGTGCCATGTGAGCAAGAGATCTCGAGAGCGAGTCCAACTGGCGAGGGCGCCGGCGACCCATGGCCATGCAGATTCCCTGGAACCGCAGGCGGTGGCTATGGACGTCGACGACCCTCAGGAGTCAAGTGGCGCAGAATGCGCAGCGTCAACCTCTGAACTCGGTGGTGAAGCTGTGATACTCGAAGAAGATGCGTGCAAAGGAGTGGACCAGGCCTCCGAAGTGTTGTGGCACACTCGGATGGGACATCTGAACCGGGGAGACTTGAGGGTGGTCCTCCGGCGGACCGGCACTCCGTACCGACCACTGACGCAGGCGCAGCTGCTGGCAACGCCGCAGTGCCAGGCGTGCATGTCGGGTAAGCAGTATCAGAAGAGGAACTCCCGTGCAAGACGGCCACGTCTGCATTCGACGAGAACGTTTGAAATGATCCATTCGGACATTATGGAGATGCCGATTGCCAAAGATGGCTCCAGGTACGTGATCACCTTTACTGACGATTATTCTCGTGGTTCGTGGGCATATGCCATGAGATGGAAGCATCAAGCGCTCCAGAAGTTCCGGCAATTTGATGCCTGGGTGCACCGTCAGTTCGGCGCCCACATCAAGAGGTTCCTCACCGACAACGGGAGAGAATACTTGCCGATCGGAACACACCTCGAGACCCAGGGAGTTGAGTTTGACACCTCGCCGCCATACTGTAAAGGGCAGAATGGTTTGGCCGAACGCACGAATCGCACTATCCGGGAGCGGACCAACACGCTCCTGTCCGATGCGAAACTTCCTCCTTCCTGGTGGACCGAGATTTTAGAAACGGTAGTCTATCTGAAGCTGCGCGCTCCAGCATCAATCCTACAGAAAACGACACCGTACGAAATAATTTACGGGAAGCCGCCCTCGCTGTTGCATTTGCGACGGATTGGCTCCCGCGCATGGGTGTTGATCCCGAAAGAGCATCGAGCAAAACTCGGACCCAGATCATCCGAGTGCCGATTGCTAGGTTATTGTGAACCGAACCAGTACAAGCTGTATGAAATTCATTCAGGGAAGACAGTGTTTTCCCGTGATGTCGAGTTCGATGAGAGGACCCCAGTGGCGCCACTCATCGGGGGGGAAACAGGCAACGACCTCCCGGACAATGCTCCTCCATCACCTGTCTTTCCACCACTGCCCTCATCAGCTAGCGGGCTGCCAACACCACCTCTATCGCCGAATTCCTCAAACGAGGAAGAGAAAATGCCATCTGGGCGTGTGGAAGAAACACCGTCCGTGGTCAACCCAAGCCAACAGGAAGCCGGCCTAACACCGGACCTGGGGTATTCGATCTATGGTCGTAGAAGGCGACCCTCACGCCGACTGTTGGAATCTCTCGACAAGGTGTATGCAGCAGGTACGCTGAATCCCACAGCGAAGAGTGTTGACCCATCCACGTTTCAAGAAGCCGTGTCCGGCCCGAATCAACTAGAATGGTGGGCCGCCATCCAGAAAGAATACGCGTCTCTTCTCGAGCACGGAACATGGGAAAAGGTTCTGCGAGAGGACGTACCAGCCGGAGATCATGTGATTGGCTGCAAATAGGTCTTCAAGACCAAAGCCAACGGAATGCGCAAAGCGCGACTAGTCATCAAAGGCTACCGGCAGAAGCATGGCATCGACTACCACGAAACATTTGCTGCGGTGTCACGGATGGACTCGGTCCGCTGCATTATCGCCAGCGCCGTATTGCGCGGATGGAAGCTTCACCAATTCGATGCTGTCACTGCATTCTTACACGGTGACGTAGACTCGTCCATTTACATGGAGTTGCCCGAAGGCTTCGAAGAGCCAGGATACGTGTGCCGGCTTCGCCGCTCCCTATACGGTCTAAAGCAGGCCCCCCGGATTTGGTACCAATGCGTTCAACGCGTCCTAGCCGCTCGTGGCTTCACTATGGCACAATCGGACAACTGCGTGTTCTACAAATCCAATTGCGTGATCTGTGTCTACGTCGATGACTTTCTCGTTGCTGCAGCAAACTCGTATGAGATAGACCAAGTGCAACGAGCATTGGAATCAGAGTTCCAACTGAATGATCTCGGTACCCCACGTTCATTTCTAGGCATCCAATTTGACTTCCAGGCCGATGGATCTGTGTCCATTCACCAACACCAGTACATCCAAAAGGTTCTCTCCGACTTCGGCATGGAAGCCTGTCAGCCGAAGACTACTCCGATGAATCCCAAGCAAGTCTTGAATCGCCATCCAGACGAAGAACCTCCGGACGAGGAAACAAAAGCACGATTTGCAACTGCCATCGGTTCGTTAATGTATCTGATGGTCGGAACGCGACCGGATATCGCGTTTGCGCTAGGCACATTGAGTCGCTTCACGTCTCAGCCGCAATCGCACCACCAGGTCGTCCTGCAGCGGTTACTTCGCTATGTCAAAGCCACACAATACCACCGCATCACATACCGCAGTGGTCAATTGATTGGATACACGGATGCCGACTTTGGTGGGTCCGTCGTCACTGACGGAGCCTACTCGACGTCCGGCTACGTATTCCAACTTGCGGGTGCGCCGGTTTCCTGGTCGTCCAAGAGACAAGGGGAAGTAGCCACGTCTACGACTCATGTCGAGTACATTGGACAATATAATGCCATTTTGCATCTACAGTGGCTCCGGACCTTCCTGGCCGAAACACAATTGTATCAGTCCCCGGTCACCAACATCATGGCTGACAATCAGTCCGCTATTGCCCTCTCGCGCAATCCTGAGTTCCACAAACGGACCAAACATTTCAACGTAAAATTCCATTATCAGCGAGCAGTGCTGAATACAGGCGAGATCAGTCTTCAATACGTTCCTACTGAGGAACAGGCCGCTGACGGTCTCACCAAGCCGTTGGGACCAACGGCTTTTGCCACGTTCTGTAGTCTCCTAGGAATCGAAGCCTTGAAGACTCAGAGGCAACAAATGTGACAGCGCAGGCGCTCTTTCCACTTTATTTTCCCATGAAGGTTTTTGAGTGGTTTTACCGAGGCTTGGCTGCACAGCGTTATTCCAGTATCGCCTTGCCAGCAAAGCGATCCTGAGGGGGAATGTTGTGATATGAGGCTGGTGCAGATCAGGAACCAAGCCGCACCATCGGAATTAACCCCGAGGTGTCTATACGAAGAATCAAGTTGATTTCCAATCAACTTGATCTTCTCGTTGTATATATAGCCTCATGTTTCCTTCTGAATTCAATTAATTTTCATTCCTCTGAACTACAACAAATGGGTCAAAGTGAGTCGGTTAAGAAACGTTGGCTCACAGTTGAATCTACGGTCCTAATACTGAGGCAATGGAAGCTGTTCATTCTTTGATTTTACCAAGAGCGCTCACATTTTCATCTAATGAAGATGGAAATTTTCTGGCCTCGCTCGAGTGTTGATTGTCTGAGCTGCGTGTGGTTCTGTCCGTCTAGGCTGCGGAAAGCGTCAGGCCGCGGTCGCACGGGCCGTGGTAGACGGTTCCAAAAGTCTATCGGCTTGTTCAATATCGCCCACCTGGGGGAAGTTCTGAAGGAGATTGACATAAATTGGAAGTAAAGTATGCTCGTGCATGTGCAGGGCACACTGCCATATTTGCCGCACCTGATCTGCCACCTCATACTTGGCGACCATTCCGTGTCGATCACGGCTGAACTTACCCAGAGCAAAGTTGTAACCAAACTTGTAGTGCTTGACCCCTGAAGTAGTCATTGGTAGCAGGATCCCATGAAGGAAGAGCTTTCCGTGGAACTGCGAATCAAGAAGCAAGTCTCCTCGGGGCGTTTCTACAATCGAGGGGGGATAGGAGAGCCCGCGAATATCGAGAGTGACTCGCAGCCACCCGAAGAATGTTTCAGACGATACCGGTCGACTTTGATTGGCACGTCCAGCCCCAATCATTACCGTGATGTCTCTTTCATCCTGGAACCGCAACTTTGCCATATCATCAGCTGGGTCTCGTTGAATGGCTGGACTCATCTTTCGGGAAGGAGTGATGACACAACGGAGAGACTGGGACGTCCCATGCAGACCAAAACTCCACCTACAGTGGCTTGCAGCCACGCTCATTTTATATCCGTCTCGACTCATTATTAACGCAGCCAGCTTGAGCCCGTCACCATGGGAGCCTGCCAGCTGGTCTTGGTTGTCCTTGGATGTGAACCCCATCACGAGAGACTCCACGGGAAGTTGCATGCAGGAATTGGTCAAGGTGACTCGACCGGTCTTTTTCTCATATTTTATGTACCCCAGAGCTCGCCGATTGCCGTTGTCATTCGAGGTAGTCGGGACTATGATGGAGAAATAGTCTTTCTTGTCTTCATAGAATGGCTTGAAATCCAACCGGTTTAGCTGAAATCTTCCTAGAATAGCATCTTTCCTATTCTGTCTCAGTGTTTATCCAATAGAAGAGAATGTCACATACCAATTTTGGTATAGCTCGCGAAATGCATCTGTAGAGTCCCAGCCTTTCACATAGGCAGGTGAAATCCCAACTGGAATAGTTTGCCGGGACGGCTCAGTCGCTGTGTAAGTGGTTCCTTCGCTTTGTTGTAATTCACGATCCAGCTGCAGATTCGCTTCGTCGCTCGTGCTTGTACAACTATCTTGATCCATGGGATCCTCATCGGTGTGATTACTCATCGTTAGGTACGCATTTGGAGCACTGCAGCAGAATGAATTATGGGTTTTTTGTGTCTCTGGGTCGTACGCCTGTTGTTTATATGGCGCCCCGAGCTTTCCTCTAAGACATCCTCCCTGAAATCGTTGATTGCGGTGAGCAAAGGCAGTGACATCCTCATTAATGATTTCATGAGGAAAAGTTTCAACTTGATATATCGAAAATGTGACAATAAACTGGTTTGCATTTGCATCCATGACTTACCAGACCTTTACGAATGACCAAACGGTGATGTTGAAGATCTTTACGGTTGACTAGCTAGGGCATATCCGGCAAACTCGACATTCAACGTTGAATACCGGGCATGTGAACCATGAAGGGCCACCGTGGCTCCGCATTTATATTAGCGTGCCAACTGTTGAGTTGAGTTCAGACAGAATGCCGAAGTCAGCATGTCCAAAGATGAGGTATGCAATCCGTTGAACTTATCAGCCTGCCTTTGATTTAATCAAGCATTCGTTAACGGTAGTCAACGGTGGATTGAGATCATCAATGAACAGGAAAAAGCTATTAAAACACACGATGAGAAGCTTGTCAGCTCGATTATCTTTGAGGTTGACGGATCGTGAGAAAGTTGAAGAGATGGGCTTGCTTCCAGATAAGACATATCTCCGTTCAAAATACGCTTTAGACCGCGCGAAGTTGGCGTTGTGGAAATACCAGGACGTATACACCGTGAATAGGGATAAGGTATGCGGGTATATTTCAGCTGGTGTTCCACTGATGAGGCCAGTCGAAACGACTTTGTCAACGTATGACGAGCATTTTGGAATCAGTGACTGAAAACCAGCACAAACCGCCAAGGGTGTGTCGGCAATATCATACGAATACTGCATGGATACCGGAGACACTATGATCCAGCCCGATGGATTAGTAATTAGACTAGGCATAAATAGCTTCAAATTAGCGGTAATACAATGCAGAGTCTTCGAGGTCTCCAATTGGGTGCTACGGTATAGGATTTCACGGAGATTCGACAGGGTGTGTCAGTGCTGCATTCATGAATACGGATTGAGAACCGGAATTATAGTAACTCCGAATGAGCGGATTACTAAGGATGAGCATAGCATAAATAGCAAGAAATAGCAAGTAATAAATGACAGAGATTTCAATGCCCTCATTGGCTGAGCAAGTTACGGAAGACAGCAAGTTCCGACAGGGTGTTTATGCCTGAGGCACCAGATGAGTAAGCCGGTAAACATCGTCATGCGTGTAGCCCGTGACGGTTAGTTCCCCTTAAGGCAGACGATAGCCCCCTGCTGTATTGACTGCGATCTTGTCATTAGAAACACAAGTTCTGACAGGGGATGAAGGAGACAAGGGATGGAGGATACAATCGCTGAGCTTCGACGCCAGCTTGAGGAAGCGAGAAAAGCGCGAGAAGAGGCAGAGTGGCGCCAGGAGGAAGAGAGACAAGCGCGAGAAGAAGAGAGGAGGGCGCGAGAAGAGGCAGAGCGGCGCCAAGGAGAGGCAGAGCTGCGAGTGCAGCCCAACACACTGTTTCGCCTTCTCGATCGTTGCCACGTCTCTTTATCTCAAGCGATTCGAGTTGAGACGGATGCGACCCTCACGACCCAGGGTGATGCGACTGACCCCGTCAACCGACTCTACCCCAAGCGCATTGTTCCTTGGCTTGACTTCCCCCGACTCCAAGAGCAAATCTGGAAGAAACTCGACCGCACGGCCGCCTTTACCTCGCGTCCGCTCTTCCCTTCTGACACCCAATTGGACTATGTCGCTACGAATATCCAGAACAAGCCGATTTATTCAGAAGCGTCCCTACGGAACTTTGAGCGCGACACGGTCGACAACTTTGTCGAAATGGTGATTGAGAAGTTACGAGACGATGAAACCCTTCGACACGAGTTTGGCATCCAGGGCCGAGTCGCTTTCTATGACCGCGCGAACCCAGCGGAACCCTCGCTGGAGAATAGCTTGGAGCAGATGAATCTCCAGGACGTGCGGCCCCAGCGACCACCGAACATGAGGCATGGGAAAAGCAGAGGAAAGGGGAGAGGAGCGGCGCAGAGCCAGAAGAGGGCTGCCACTGCACGAAGACGCAACCGCCGCGCCGACCAGTTCTGCGTGCACGTTGTGGCCAACGAGCGACAGAAACCGGTGTATGCGGTGGAGTTCAAAGCGCCACACAAGGTGACAATCCCCGAATGGGTGGCAGGTCTACATCAGATGGATCTCGCTCGCGATGTCATTGATCAGGAAGGCGACACGTTTGAGTTCTATGCCACCTGCCTCGTCGCCGCAGTGGTCACTCAGATATTCTCATACATGATCGACAGTGGAATTCAACACGGCTACATCTGCACGGGGGAGGCTTTTGTTTTTCTCCATATCCCGAAGGATGATCCCACTATTGTTCAATATTTCTTATGTATCCCGAATCAAGATGTGCAGGTGAACGATGAGTGGCGCCTCCACCGGACAGCCATTGGTCAGGTGCTTGCGTTCACCCTCCAAGCGCTGGCCGCCGAAGCTCCGTCTCAAGAGTGGCATGATGCGGCACACGACAAGCTGAAGACTTGGGAGGTCGAATACCTGGACGTATTGAGAAAAATTCCCGAAACGCTCCGCAAAGACCCGCCAGCCTCCAATTATCGGCCCTCGCACTGGAAACTAGAGCCGAAGACACACAATACACGATCCCGTGCTCACTGCCAACCAGGCATGTCTACTCCGAAGCATTCGTCGACCGAAGGCAGCGGCAGTGATGAAGAATCGCATTCGCCATCCATCGCAGCAGCTGCTCGCAGCCGCTCGAGCCGCGGCCGAGGCAACAACCGTCAATCGACTAAGGAAAGCGAAAACACACGAGCCGGTGGGGACAACAAACAGACCTCTCGGAAAGACGGGCAGTCTACACGACCCTACTGCACAATTGCCTGCATCCGTGGCATGGTCAACCGAGACCCGCTGGATAAAGAATGCCCCAACTGGAAACTCCACGGTAGCCAGAGACACACCATGGGACCACAGGAGTTCACACGCCGGCTTCACCGTCAACTTGCCCGAAACCGAAATCATGGGTTTGAACAACTCCACGTCTGTGGTCGGACCGGTTACCTCATCAAAGCCACTCTTCTATTACACGGATACACTGTGATAATCAAGGCTACCACGGCGGACAAGCAGCATCTCATTCAAGCAGAGGCAGACAATTATGGTTATCTCAGGAGCCTGCAGGGAAAACACATACCCGTCTGTCTTGGGACATTTACGCCACGAGTCTCATATTGGTACCACGGCGAACTAATGGAGCAGATGATGATCCTGAGCTGGTCAGGAAGCAGGCTTCAGCACGTCATCAACGATGACAACTCGAGTTTCTTCCACCAGGAGCGCGAGAAGGCCCTGGCTGTGCTCCGCTCACACGGGGTGGTCCATGGCGACAGTGAGTGGCGTAATATGTTGTGGGATGACCTGGGCGGTCGTTTGATAGTCATTGACTTGGAGGACGTGAAATGGGTGAAGCGCCCTCGGGCACTTGAACCAACCTCTGGCAACACGCGGCATGGTCATCGCGTCGGGGAAGGAAAAAGCAGACAAAGGCTCCTATCCAGCTCAACTGCTGTATGCACATGACGGCCCCTAGGCTCATGGACATTTACATCTGCACCTTCAGATTACATCATTTGTTCGTGATGTCCATAGGGAAGAAAGTACAGTGTCGATGGAGCTGGCGCCTTGATTTCGCTTGGAAATTCACAGATCGAATCAGGAAATCAAGGGGCCTTGGGAATCATTTACAAAGACTTTCGAGATATGAAGGTCCTTTGGAATGAAAAGCTCGAACGGGCAACAATCATCGACTTTTACGCCTCTAGAAAATTGAATTTTGGCCAGCTCCAAAGACCATGAGCAAAGAGACAACTGCTGCAAACGGAAAACCCAAGGGTCTGCTGTGCCTGTTTTCCTGGGCACGATCGACTTGGCCGAAATCTACTTTCTTTATGGAGCTGGAGAGATTCGTCATATGCTCATGATGGGCTGGCCGGGGGAGGGGGGGGCGGAAGTACAGCATCGATGGACTTGACGCCTTGGCTCCACCAGGAGATTCGCAAATCAACAAAGGAATCACTCACGAAGATTTTCGGCGTGACAATTTTCTTTGGAATAAAGAACTAGGCCGGGCATTAATCATCGACTTTCACCGGTATATATTGAAATGTCGACCGACTTTGCAGCGATCACGAGCGGTACAACGACAACTATGTCAACCAGAGATGGGAGATCCAAAACGTCTTTGTGTAACGGGAAGCAATATGCTTAGTTTTTTGGATTAGCAATT
Organism: Penicillium antarcticum; assembly: GCF_028974205.1. Classification (NCBI taxonomy): domain Eukaryota; kingdom Fungi; phylum Ascomycota; class Eurotiomycetes; order Eurotiales; family Aspergillaceae; genus Penicillium; species Penicillium antarcticum. The sequence goes on along the minus strand of NW_026695305.1, from coordinate 285,929 downwards.
CAAGTATGCATGATAATGAAGCATGAAGCACTTCCAGTCCACATCCTCGTGAATCAACCAGAACTTCGACCTATTATCGATCCTTGATGCCCGCTTTTCCACTTCACCTACATTGCCCCAAGAGGGACTCCGCTTCTATATTTGTTGACAATGACAAACTGACCGTCCAATTCTGGCTCTCGCACTTGACTTTTGTGTGAGGTGATGAATGATATGAAAACGTTGATTCAACTATGAAGCTTCAGTAACGATATATTGGACTGTCGTGTGCAGTACTAATCGAACATTTTGCAATAAGAGACCGACTGCTCGACAACCTTCAGAAACGAGATAATCCACAGGACTTTCCCAGGTATGCTACTAGACATACATTCCATCAACAGGCCTCTCTTTGCCAAACTCCTTTGAAAACTTCTTATTGGAATCGGCTGCTAACTCCAAGTATTTGTAGGTCACCTGATTGACGTCAGCCTCAGCGAGAGCATGTGCGATTGCTGCGATGTTCTTGATCTAGTTCATGTTAGTCAACAAGTGAGAAGTGCAGAGCAGCTCTCTGGAACCCACCTCTCGCCCATTTAGAGTTAAAGACTCCAATCGTCGGAGATCGTACTCCTCAATGACGGCAGGTCCTTGCATCGTACATGCCTTGGACAGAAAGGTTGACCAAAGATCTCTGCGAAACTCTCTCGTCAAATTTTCATACTCGATGCTCAAATGGATCCGGCTTAGAATTGCGTCATCAAACTGGATACCCCGATTTGACGTCAAGAAAAGAATTCCTTGATAATATTCCAGCTTTCGGAGGAAAATGGTCACAAGGCGATTGTGGGTATCGTGGTATGAGGTACGCTGCTCCATGAAAGCGTCTGCCTCATCCAAGAGAAGGACGGCATCAAAGTGTTTCGCGATCTTGAATACTGTTTCAAGTTGCCGCTCGAGCGCGTTGGAATCTCCGTGGTCGACAACAAGTTCGCCTGCAGATATCTGAAAAAAAATCAGTGACGCCTAATCCAGCCGAGCTGGATAGTTCATACCGAATAGAGGGGGAGCTTGAAATACTCCGAGGTTGCCTCAACCGTGAAAGTCTTTCCGACTCCCGGTGGGCCACTAGCACGAGTTAGTTGGAAGTCTTGATAGCATAGGCGCTTCGCCGACATACTCCAGAAGAATGTTGAATCCTTGGCCCTTTCCATCAACTACGTCGTCGAACGGTACCATCGGTATCATCCCTAGGCGGGTTTTTGCCAACGACAAGAGGATGGTCTTGGTCTCTAAAGGGATCTTCAGGCAGTCGAACGACTCAGGTGACCAATCCACGTCCTCAAGAGCACTGACTGCGCACTCCACTGGAATCACATTAGTCGGGCGCCAAATATTGTCAGAAGACTTACATACAGAAAATCTTCTCCTTGAAGCTGAAACAGCATACTGTTGGGCAGGCGACCAAGAAATCGGTCTCGCTCAGCTTTTGTGCATCCACTCCGTCTCCTTGCATTCTCTCCTTCTCTCGCTCGCGGTCCTCCTTGAGCATCGCACCTATGTCAATGACTGCAATGCCATTGTTATCTTTTGTCCCTATGTCGCGGAGTGACGGTCGGGAGTAGTTTGGCTGCATTTCATAAAAAAATGCGGCGTCCACTGCCACTCGACTATTGATGTTGACTTTGATAGCCTTCCCCTTGTTCATAAAGAATGCGCTGCCTTTACAGTGCTGAATGTGTGAGCCGGCCAAATCCCGAAACTTTTGGCCTCTATCGACCAAGTTTTTCCGGATTTGCTCGTGCCTTGGGTGGTAGCAGAGGGGGAAGGCCTCAAGGGTCTCAATCGGCTTTGACCCCCGGAACTTTGGAACACGCAGAAAGATTCCGGTCTCGCCGAATTTGACTCCGTCATAATCAAGGAATCGGCACTCGAGATTGAACCACGTCTCGTCACTCTGTGTCACCTCTTCCCCTGCATCAACTACGACGCATCGCGGCTCTTTTGTGCCCAAGCATGTCGTGAAAACATGGGAACCCGGTTTGAAAAGTGCCCAGAGAAGGTCGTAAGTAATGTGACCGTGCTGCAGCATTGACGATAAACGCTGCGAGATGGCTGAATATGCTTGCTTGAGGTGGTCGATGAGCAAGCGGAGGTGCTGACGTGGGAATTCATACTCTGAGTTGTCCATATTTTCGGCATATTTGTCGAGCTCTGGGAGGAAATGGAAAAGGATATTTTGCTCGATCTAACCAATGTCAGCGATCTTCGTGGAGATAATACTCTGTCTCAATTACCGATGGCTTGTCTTCCATCAGGCTAATGGCCTTGATATCATGCAGCACCTCACGCAGGATGTCGCGCAGGCCTTCCGATTTGATGTCAATGTACGGCGTCACCTCCTCAGAATTTCGTTCTAATTATACCATTAGTCTGGTCTCGGTTTCCAGGCAAAACATTACGTACCAACACGTTCACGGACAACGAATGCATATTCAGCATAATCGTCCAGACCACTGCTGGTCTCCGCCGGTTCGACAATCTTGTATTTACATGCTTCTTTGTCCCAGCTAGATCCGGGTCAGCCATTTTCTGAAGGAATTAGAAGGGGAGATTGGCTGGTGGCTCATACGTTTCGACAACTGCTTTGAATGAGGGTGTAGATGCCCACTTCTCAAACAATTTGAAGTCATCCGGCGTCGTACTGATTGGATGTTTGAGATCTGTTCCATCTGCTACCGCAATGTCCTCCTGTTCATTGCTTGCAGGACAAGAATGATCAGGCTTGGCTGCCATGGAGAGTTCAGCCGAAGCACATTCATCACTGGTGAGGTTCACCAGCAGTTGCTTCAGTCGAACCATGTCAGGGCTTGGTGGGGACTGGTCCTGGGAGATAGGAGTGTTTGGAGGTTCTTGGTCGGTAAGATCAAGCAGCGCATTTTCAAGAAACACACCAAAGAGATGCATCAGGTCCTTCAAGGTGGCAAGAGGTATAGTCGACTCCTTCGTTGGGCTATTGGGTGGTGTCAAGCCTTGGTGGCAGGAAGGAGTCTTCAGTGCCATGTTGAGCAATTTGAACGACTGAAAAATATCGGTGCGATATGGGAAGCTGGTATGGAGTGGCCCAAGAGACTGGAATGCCAATGATGAAGGGAAAGATCAATAAGAACCTGAGGAATTGCTCCTTCTTATGTGTTCGTTACTCTGGACTTCTGTGTTTTCCAAGATTATACTCACAGCTCAAGAGGTTGCTTCCCCTTACGTTCAGCGTTTAGCTGCATAGAAGTGCATTGTACGGTGCATGCATGATATACGAAGTAAACTGCTAATTTTAATTGGATAGGCTCAGGTATTATTCAGTTGGTGGCGTCGCTTTTGCATCGAACCACTAAATCGTGGTGTCGTTCTAAGCTCTGTAGGTATCGGAAGCACCAGCTTAATGACGCGGTAGACTTGGCGACCAATTGCAGTGATGATCACAGAATTGTGATCCCTGTGGAACGGCATCACAGGATTGTGTTCCCTGACGGATAACTTCCCCGTAGGCAGTGGTATCACAAAACTGTGATCCTTGTAGAAGGGTATCACAAAACTGTGTTTCCTCTGACGTACCTAACTGCGAAAACGGACAAGTAGGAACGGGAACGCCCGAGACCGAAGTGGGGCTGGGGTTTGACGGTTATTGAAAATTAATTTTCCGGATAGCTTCAACCGACCACTGCCCCGCAGCTGTTTGCATCGTCGGCTTCAGGCACAGCCAGTCTCAGTTATGGCATCATCCGCATTCAAGCTAGATGTGGCAAGGAAGTTTCTCCTCGAGGAGGGATTTTTTGATTTGAATGACTCAACGGTTGGCGAGCGTGTCTTGGAGATGGAGAGGCGGGGCTTCCCATACCTCACCGAATATGGTATGGACTTTTGCAAGCAATTTGCCTTTGATGAAGTAAGCAGAATGATACATCTCCGTGGCTACCATCTAATCATCTTCAGCGAATCCGATCTATCCTCGAAACCTCCCTTGAACGGTGCAGCCTCGGACACTGGCTGAGATACGAAGAATTCCCTGGCCATGTCGAATGCTTCAGGAGGGGTGGTCTAAAAGCTGGTCGCCGTGTTCTAATGGTGCATCTGTGGGCCAAAGGATCGCGAGCGGAGTATTATACCCTTTCGCATCTTTGCGACTTGGCGACTACGAAGGGGAGAAGATCCTTATATGAGATTCCCCAATCCGAGCTGGATCGTGTGGGCTCTAAGCCCGAGGTGAAGGATTTTCCAGATGGTGGCTTGTAAGTAATATATTTATATTATAGTGTCAGGATCTAACAACTGTAGGGTGATTCTAGATGCTAGACTCGGTTTTAAGATCGAGCAGGGATATGCCATTACGTTTCTTTTTGCCACGGATGAAGTGATCGCCAACTGGGCGAAAATGATCCTTCCATACTCAGAAGGACTGGAACATAAAGTCAGGGAATTAGAGATGCTGAGCGCGAAAATTGGACTGAACTTCACGTTTGAGGGTTCTGGTGGAAGCACAAAGAATTAGCCCTCATTATTCACGGTATACTGCAGCTTCTGTGGTTATATCCACAAAATCATCTTGAGCCGCCCATCCGGTCGACAATGCTGGGATACTGTTCATAATCTGAAGGATAGGAGCATCAAAATCTTGTAGCAAGTCGAGATCTTGGGTTTGCCCTTCTCCGGGATTGAAGTAGATTTCCTCCGTTGACATGTTCGAAGAGCTGTTAGGATTGACGGTATCAACCATGGTGCTCAGCCGGGGTAAGGCTATGGGCGATTGCATCGGGATTAGGGGTGCAGATAGTTCATCGCGAGCCTGGCCGAGCTGGCGAAAACTGTCACCCTCATTGCTTTGGGAAAAAAGACTTTGGTCCAAAGCCGTCATACCGATCCTGTCAAACTTGGCTTGAGCTCCCGAAATATCGGAGCCCAAAGCTGCCACTTCCCATTTCCGTTTCTTCCCCACAAGAACGCTTGATCGACACTGGCTAATTGCGAGAGCTAGTTGTTTGTCGGATTGTTCGCGTAACTCATCACATGTTTTCTTGATGAATGACCGTTTTCTTTCGCATGCTCCATCATGTCTATCGGCATGTCTAATGAACTCGCTCACGAGCCTGAAAACTTTAAAACAGCACACACAAACTTCCTCGCATGTGACATCTGAATTAATAATTAATAGAAAGCAGCGTGTCAGAGAGGATACCACTTGCGTTGTTGGAAGTGCCGCCGGAGTCCCTGCATTTTCGGAAATGGCTTCGCACGTTCACAGGATGGACAGAAACGCCCTTTGGAAGCTCCAGTCTTCCTTATAGTGCTCATAGGATTTCCGGCATCTTTGTCATAAATATGTTGGTCATCGTCGCTCTCGCCTTGGTCGTTGTCGTCCTTCCCTCGACAGTCATCACCATTGGGCCTCGAATGGGCTCGACACCGCTCGAGTTCGGCTTGCAGGCGCTGTTCGCGGGACTGGAAGAAGTCAGCTAAGTGACACGACTTATCTTAGCGTTACTAACACGATATTCTTCCAAATGCTCGTGTAGATTTAATTCTGTTTCAAAGAAGGCTGAGCAAGCACACTGTGGTTGTGTGTTTGACATTATTGAGGATGGGGTGCCGAGGAGAGGTAGGTCCACCCGACTTTTCCCATGGTTCGGCGGAAGCTCGATTAGTCAGAATCCGAGAAATCGGCCGGAATCCAATAAATACCGAGCAGGGCCGCCGCCGTTGGGCAGAAAGAACATCAGCCTTTTGCTCACAGAACTAATGAGGTTTTCCTGACTTGCTCTTAAATTACCGCTCAAGCCATCAAGAATCTACTTCTTTACCTACTTTTCACCTTGACGAGGACGAAGATGGCCCCATGTGAAACCTGCGGAGGCAAAAAGACCGTGAACGGTATTGCATGTCCAACCTGCAGTGGCAAGAATTGAAGATCAGCTGGTGAGCTAACACTCTAGCCGAAAATACTTCTTCATCCTTGATATTGTTAACACCTAGGAGCGTTCAGTTAAGCCAGTCTTTGTCGATATAACTACAATCATCATGCTCACGCAGGAAGATCGTGCGGACTGATCAAAGCGACATGCAGCTGTTATCACATGATCGGATATATCATATTTTCCTGCCTGGAACTATGGTTGCCTGGCCTCGGGGTATTACATTGAAACGGCTACTCGTCCCCGCGCGGTTATGCGACCGACTTCTATTCTCTTAGAAGCATCCCTTGGAATTTCCTTTTTATAAAACGTGGGCTTGAAAAAACTAAAACACGGATGATTGAAGTTCAGGTGTGTAGACTTTTTTCCAACCACAGTATGCGTATTAATTCAAAGTCGGTCAGGTTTCCCATCCACCGTTTATGAAGAGGACTCGGGCTGTTGCAGTTGGATTGGCGATGCGGGTTTGCTGGAACAGTTTTATGCATTTGGAATTTTCTGACGGTACTACTCGGTTTTGAGTTATTGCTCAAATATCCCCGTTCCGGATCTTTGAATTTTTATTTTATTTTATTTTTTTGCCTTTTTGATATTGAGACATCTCCGCAGTAAGAATGCCAAGGTTGTATCGGTTGTTTTGGGCAAGCCACCGTAAAGTAAGACCATTTGCTAGTAAGGAGGAAATGGATGACAAACATCTTGGTAATGCTCTGATCGACACAGACTTCGGGTAGCGGTAATCAATGAGAAGATCGCGCGGAGGTTGCGTATTTTCTGGCAAAGAACTTGAGGCGAAATTTAGCGTTTGACATTGCATGGGTGATAGATAGATACGGGAAGAATATTGGAATAGGGGACTTACAAAACGGTTGGAGAACAGGATCCGTGTCAATCCGGCAAGCACTGTGAGAAGGCGAGTCGCTAGGCAAGAGGACTGGTGGCCCGGGCTTCAGATTACGATGATTGCTATGTCTAGATTTGGCCTCCTCTCTTGTCCGCCTTGGAGGGGCAAGAGGAGATCGACTCTAGACAAACCGTGCCTCCATGCGAAAAGGCCTTCTGGTTTTATACTATTGCAAGTAATTCTATGAGCCTAATTTGGGCGCAGTATTTAGATTCATACCGCGAATTGTCGCAATAAAGCGTATGTCATATGATTGAAAATGCGTCCCCTTTCATTCAGCTTCGGACAGTTTGAGGAGTTGCTTTAGCTGAAAATCTCCTCGATAGCTTTCCATGGCCTCCGCTTTCCAGGTTTCCCAGTTTGAATCGCCTTCGATGCCCAAGGTCTTGAGTAGCCCGAAAAAGAGCCCAATGAATCCGTCCCAATCATCGAGGTCATATCCACAACAGAATTGGATTCGATGAAGAAGCCGCCCATTTCTGACTATCTCCCCAAGATCTGGATGTCCTTTCTCTGCCAAGCACTTGGCAAAGAAAGCTTCATCTTCGCCGATATGATCAGCCCCTTCGTAAAAATCCGCAACCGGAAGAAGCACAATTGGCGAGTTGAAAGCTGCTGATTTCGAATCAGTCTGGGCCCATTCCCAGTCAATAATGCCTGTTATGTTGTAGTCGTTGTCAACGAGGATCTGATCCCCCTTTTCGTCCGCATGTTTCAAGTAGAACATCCCATCGTCGAGAGAGTTTCTTGAAAAGATTTTGGGGATAATTTCTAGGAGAAAACGATGTATCAAGAAAGCATCGACTGGGCGGTTGACGTAGGATTCTTGTCGTATTATCAAATCCAATATCAATCGAATGTGTGCGGTGAAGTATTCTTCTGAAGACGAATAGGGCCCAAGCATTTTCATATGCAAGTCCTGAAAGTCGGTCAATGACTCTCGTGCGATGGGGCCCACATGAGAAGAGTTCTGCTGATTGAAAGAGCCCATTACCGAGAAGGGATAACTTTTCAGTTCAATGTAAATATCCGCAAGCTGACTAGCAATTTTTTGCCTCTGCTCAGGGGTAGTAATTGACCAGCGCAATGATTTTCCAGGCAACTTCTCCATAAGGATATAACCAACACCGACAGGGTTTGATTCGTCTGCATTGAAGTCAAAAACCGTAGGAACAGGAACTTTTGTCTTGCTCAAGAACTGCAATGTTGAGACTTCGCTGCGCAGTATGTAATCCCGCAGCTCCGGGGGTGGGGAAGTAGCGTTGAATCTTCGGATACGCGCGAGCCAGCTTTTCCCATCCTCGAATAAAATCTCGATATGATAATTCATGCCTCCCATAACTGAGCTACGCAATGCTCTGTCATATTGTAGACCCTGGGCTACAGAGCACGCGAGACCGCCGCGGAGACTGCTAGCACGTCGAGTGAGCGCTAAAATATCAATCTTTTCAATAAGAGTCGTGATTTCTTTCTTTTCAGCCTCTTGAGCAGCAGGGTCGTAATGATGCTCATCCTGTTCAGACCGAAAAAAATCAGTAGCCATTTCAATTTGTAGGATTTGATTCACAAACCTCCCACTTTGGGCACGTATGATACTCTGGCCCCAAATGTTTCGCGCAAAGATGGAGATCACAAAGGACGCAGTCCCCATACGTGCGAACAGAAGGTTTGTTGCAACCGTCAAAATCACAATGCCAAATTGCCATTGTTCGAAATTGAACGGGGATATCGTGAAATAGCGAAGCAGAGACGATAATGTCGAGCCTTGTATCTATCTGTTAAGACCCTAGAACGACCCCTCCTGGTGGCTGGAATGACCCGTGCTGAATAAGTAATGTCAAACTTGCATAGACCGTGTACGATTGACACGTGTCCTTTACTTACGCAGTGGTCATCATCATATACGCACAGGCCTTGTCAGCATAGAAGACTAGATCCGATTTAGCTGCAACCCTTGTCACAATCAATGGTACGTGACTTTCGAGGGACATGAGCTTGCTCCTGGGCCCCGTGCTTATCAGGTATGATGATGGGACACTTTCAGCCGCGGCGCTGGGCTACCAGACTTCATAGGCCAATGTCAGGCTTGGCAGTGTGACTGATGCAGTAGCAGCGTCAGACCTTGGGAGGTATCGCATGCATCAGCAGGCAGCATTGCATTCGTGTTGGTGGACTGGACCTCAAATAGTAGGTTCTTCCCCGGAGCTGCTCGAAGATACTCTACTGCTTTCCTACTGCGTTTCTCTATTGTATTCAAACAATTTCTCCATCATAATCAATTTGAAGTCCCTACTTCACCAGCCCAAGATGCCAAGTCCCGCCATCAAGTGTGTTAAGCAAGGCTGTAATACGTGGGCCGAGAGCGGATCGAAGTTCTGCACTGCCCATAGTACGCTACATTTGCCTCGATACACCTGGAACACTTCACTGATTTTGGCTTACCATAGAGTGAGCACTAAACCCGAGACGTTGAACGTGGAATACCGTGTTGTTCGCGCTACATATTGGAGGACTTGGATGATGTAGTTGGGCTCTCCAGATTAGACAAGACGTGCTGGTGGCATTGGTGGCGCTGATTCAATGCCATATGTAAAGTTCAGGATCGGAACTCGGGCATTGAATGGAATTATTCTTGTAATCCAACACCGTGATCTTGTTCCTGTCTGGCTTCTGCCTCGTTACTTCTTACTTATTCCTGCTTTCGCCTCTTGTCTGCCTGCAGGAAAGGGCTCTGTAATCTAGGGAGATGTTTATCAAGAAACCAGTCACGTTCCTGTTGACGGTTCTATCAGTGCCAGGAGCTCATCTCTTGACCCTGGGAGTTATCTTACTCCCAGGGGCTCCTGAAACATTCCTGGGAGCAAAGAAGCAGCTACTAGGAGTGTGAGGGTCTCACGTATACATAGAGGTGGATAGTGTTTCACGATGAACAATCAATATTAAGAACAACTATAGTTGACTCTAGATACAAGACGTAGCGCGAGGAAGCAAAAGAAAGGTAGCTTCCTCGCGTTCAGGGGAACCCATGTACACCATGTGGGTCCCGTGCGGATCATATCTCCATCCGTTCCGCATGCTTCATCTATATCCTTGACATAGCTCCTGGGGCCCTTCATATTCCTGGGGAACTGAAATTTATTCCTGGGGCCTTCAGCCCAGTTCCTAAGTGAATAGGAGATTGGTTTTGGGAACACATTGGCTGGATCTGGGAGCTAGTGCACTCCTGGAACCCTAATTATGGGTCCTAGAGTCGATCTTTTGCCTCCGATGGTCGAGTAAAGCCATCACAAAACACCTTCACCAGGCCTGCGCACAAATCCGAGCCATTTAGTTACTCCCGGAAGGCCAGGCTATAGTACCAGGAACCGCACTTCAGGTTCCAGGAGTTAATGAAGCTGTCAACAGGAACGTGGCTTTGGTTCCGCGAGGTAGAGGTAGAAGGCCCCAGAAGCTACGCTGGGGTTCCTGGGGGCTGTGTGGCTCCTAGAAGCGGGTTGTAGGCTCCTTGAAACTGTAACAAAGCCTCCGGGAGCAAGAGAACTCTCAGGGCCGAGTTGTGTGTCCCCAGGGCTGTTAGATCGGCGGACCGATCATATCAAGAGATGAATTCGCCTTAAATCCAGTCAAGAACTTAAGTTAGTAGAGTATCTTAGCAACAAAGTAGTAAACACCCTCCGCCACATCTCTACCATTTTGGGCTTCCACCCGTCCTTCTACCATCCTTCAAAAGATTATCAACTCGCTGTAAAAACATGTACCAGAGTTACGATGATCAGTACAGCTCCAAAGGCGGCTTCGCCAACAGCTCCATAGTACATGATGGTATAGTATGGAAAAACTCCATCCCTGTCAAATAACTCAAAGGTGGATCGAGATTCGTGAACGCGGCTTGATAAGAACCCTCTGTAGCCTTGAAATGCGTTGGTGGCAGCGGCAACATGGTGTTGATCCCGCGGCTGATAATCTAATAACATTCGCAAATGACAGATCTCCGCATCTATCGTGATACTTTCTTGCGCCTCATAAATAGGTAGGAAATTGGTATAGCTGTAAACGGTTTCTGGAATATACAGGAAGTGTTGAACCTCGTCGTTGAAGCGGACTCGGTTCGAAAGTTCGCGGGAACGATGTTTTCGAGATACGCCAGACTGCATGTTTGGAAGAGGTTCAGTTGTGGTCAGGAGATGTTTCAAAATAAAGACGTACCTTGTCTTCGAGTGATTTTTGTATTTGACAACGCCGTGGAGAAAGTAATATGCTCTTTTTGCTAAGAAGTTCATCACCGGTTTCCACAGAAGTAAAATCTTTCTCGGAAGAACCAGAGAGTGTGGAAGCGTCCGATTCTGATCGAGGAAAAGCGCCCGATAGCTTGGCGGCGAAGGATTTGCGGGGCCCGAAAAGCCAAGTTGTATCGCTTTCTTTGTCCCTATAAAGGCAAGAGAAATTAGTAAGTATCGATTACATTCACACTTGATCATTGATTCTTACCATCGAAGCAGTACCGGTGAAAAACATGGTATCTTCTGCTCCTGTTGTGTCCATGCCCTCCAGAGAGCATTTTCTAGCCGCTTGAAGTTCGGCAGCGTTGCTCGTCGCTTGTGGATGTAATTTTTAGTAGCTCGGACGTCTTCCAATTTCCAAGCCGTGGATAGATAGTCGGCATTCTGAGTGGGTTCATCTTCTATAGAGAGATCGTCGAATGCTGTTGGCATTGTACTGGGCAGACTTCCTCTTGGAAGGGATGATGGTCAGAAAAGAAAGTATGAGGCAGATTGAAAAAGTCGGTTCTTATCTGCGAAGAAGTGGCGCTGCGGTTCAAATTTAAATGCTTCTAAGACCAACCTCTCGCGACGTTCACCTACTCGGCTCTTTTACGCAAGCAGAACGTCACATCAGCTCCGCAGGTTAAATCAGATTTTCCCGCTCCCGGTACATTTTAGTCTTTAGCCATAGCGATAAAGCATTTTATACAGCCAATGTCTTGCTTCTTTTACCGCTTTCTGGATATGGTAAATAGTTGACTGGTAGAACGCGAAGCAAAGTTTCAGGGTCTAGCTCTACATTGCGCTGTCCTTTTCCGACAATGACAGGCGAAATACTGCGAAGTTGAATGCCAACGACACATGTCCCCTAGTTAACGTATGCTATAAAACATGCCAAGAAAGAAATGAATGTCTCCTGCCAGACGGATTTAAGAGCTTGAACCATGACTGACAGCTTCAAGCTAGTCTGGGTCGGTCGGGAGAGCATATATGAACGAGGAAAAGGTCTTACGTCAGGCAATGCTATCCAGGGATGGCAAAAAGAGCCGCCAATGAACAGCCAACATCGACCATGCTGCAGGTATGTCCCGCGACTGAGGTTGCTTTCTTCAGTACCGTTAGAGACAAGAACCGAGCACACCGGATCGATTATGACCTTCATGAAGTTCGCAACGCAAGATTCTGATTGGTCGTCCTCGGATATAGTGATACAAACAGAACAACCATAGGAAATTGAACCCAAAGGAGCGTAGCCCCGTCCTCGCGCTTTCGGCTAGGGGCCCTTCTTCCACTCCTGCATCTCTCTCTGTCACTGGCTTCCTCGAATCACCGAGGCCCTGCATCACCAAGTTCGCCGGTCGCTTACTGCATTTCTGCATCGTCGTCCGCTTTCCTTGAATCACCAAGATCCCTGTATCACCGGGTACGACTTCTTCTACGTAACCATCCAACCCCTCGGCTGCCGCTCGCGCGGTCGCTTGGATCAAGGTGAGTACAGTGGACCGGCACTGTAGTCCTAATGGGCGTTATCTTCTTCTTCCGTCACACTGTCCTAGGGGGTCATTCTTTCTCATCCCCTTCTTCCACGCCTAAAGCTGTTGAATCGACTGTCTGAAATTGGCCACTTGAGGCCTGTTTTGACCATGAATTCGGCCACAATTGTGCGAGCCTCCGGTCGCGTTAGAAGCTCGTCTCTGCGGAATGCGATTCCCTGGTCGGATAGGGCGCTTCTCATCCAGTTGCGTTCATTCTGGTGCAGCGGGCACTCAAGCAGGACATGATTCACTGTCTGGTTGCCTAATTCGCAGTCACACCGCGCCGTGTCACGTCGTTTGATACGGTCCAGATAAGCACCTAAACCGATTCTCCCGGTTAGTAGCTGCATAAGTATCGACGTAGTCGCTTGACGCAGTCCTGACCAATATTCCAGTGTCTTCTTTGTAGGCGCCTCGATCAGGCGTCTTGTCGGTTGGCTGGTCTTCTCCTTTGCCCACGCCCTCTCCCACTCGATCTTCGCTTCACTGCGAAATCGACGCTTGGCTGCGGCTGCGAGAAGGATATATCGATAGTAAGTTTCTGTAGCCTATCGAGTTCTTGTGCGGCTCCTTTTGCGCGTTGATCTACTATCTCGTTGCCGATAACCCCCTGATGAGCAGGGATCCATCTGAGTTCTGTTCGAATGCCCCTTTCCACGAGTTAGCGGATAAGGTCTAGGCATCCTGCCAGATAGACCTGTCCCGACGGCATCCGCGGTCGGCGGAGCGCCTTTACAGCCGCTTGGCTATCTGCGAAGATAACTATCTGGTTCTTCGCTTGCTTAGCCCACGGTTGTGTGCTTTCTAGCACTAGGGCGAGTGCCACCTTTATTGCACGGAGCTCAGCTGCATACACGGTGGATGTATCCTCATCACTAGGCTACGGCAACATCCTCAATATCCACGGATATCCACATATCCTCTCCGCAGATTGCGGATATAGTATGTCACCTAATATCCGCAATCCTCAATTTTGTGGATATGGTATGCAACCCAATATCCTCCGGATATTTGAGGATATCCAATGGATATAAAACAGGCCAAACATGCCAAGACTCATGGCCTTTTTGAGCGTGCATTATTTATGCGGATTCTATTGTATTTTTCAAGTACTCATAGTGTAATCATTATTGAAGATTTTAATTTGGTAAACAAAATTGTAGCATATTCATGTTACGCAGACTATCTGAGATCAAACTGAAATCCATCAGGTAATCTTGGTTGCTTCCGAATCCGCCCCGACCGTCCTTGTATGCCCTCATCTATTAGCATTTCTGGAAGGCCATCGTCATCGTCATCGGAAGCCTCGGATAATCGTTTCCTTGATCGTTTAAGCTGTAGTTGCTTACTTCGATTATCAGTCTTCCCGTCTTCTGAGTTCTCATCGTAGCTTTCTATCCGTTGTGTATCCTCAATGCCTAGCTCTTGTTCCTCCTCTTCATTATCACTAATAGGCTCGACAGTTTCAAGCTGGGGTATTGGTTTCCGAGCTTGATCTAACAATACAGCTTCTCCGGCGGAAAGATGCTCCTTTATAACCTCAAACTCCTTCTGCTCAACTTCAAATTTAGTGGCGAGCTGATGAAGCATCAATCCTCGGATCGTACTTGGTTTCAATTGGCCACGACGATAGTGGCAGATATCGCGAGCGCAATTGAATAATCGCTCAACGCCTGCACCACTAGCTGGGATAGAAAGAATATCCCGTGCCATTCTTGCAAGAATAGGAAACTCGTTCTCATGCTCTTTCCAGAATGCTCGGGGCTTTTGTCTCTCAATCCCGCGGGCAAGATACCTCGCAATCTCATCATCTTCAGGCTTTGAGAGCTTATCCTGTGGCTGGTTCTGAGAAGCGCAAGCGGTATCAAGATCATAATAGTCGTCATCTCGGGCCTCTCCAGTGGCATCTTGCACGACCATAGTATCTGAATCATGATGAAGCATATCTTTATATCGATGAAACTCTCGCTTAAGGACTCCATGGTAGTGTTTGACGTAGTCAATTTCACCTTGCCAGTCTGTTGATGCAAAATATCGAAGCTTTTTTGATGGGCAAAGGATCGTTGCAAGTGCATATATTTCACCGTACGATTCATGATCAGTAGCAGTGTAATACTTTGATAGCTTCTTCTTTGCAGTCTGAAGAGCCTGGAGCATACTCTTCTTCCAGATAACCCCTTTATTCTTCAATTTTCTCTCAGCTTCATCAAGGTGAGAGAAAAGCTTGTTATAAATACTATAGATGTTATGTGTAGTAACATCCCTAGTCTTTGATAGCATAGTAGTGAAGTCAAAGAAAGGCTTGGTAAGAAGAAGAAGATATTCAATCTGTCGCCACTCTTCTTGATCAAGTTTGAAGTGGAGATATTGATGATGTGTACAATACTGATCATAAAATGGTTGTAGCCTTTTAGCACGGTTAAGCATCATAAAGGTTGAGTTCCATCGGGTTTGGACATCTTGGATAGGGATCAAACGAGGCTCCTTAGTTTGCAGGGCCATAAATGCCTCCCGGCGTTGTGGGCTTGCATTAATAAACACAGCAAGACCTCGGATCTTAGACTTTTTATTAGTATGAATTAAAAGACTAAGGATGAGAAGTAATTCACCTTTTTTAGAGTATCCGCAATTTGTCTAGTTGAGCTAGATTGTTTAGTCTGAAATGAATGGGTTCGTTCATCAGACCACTCCAGCTCAATCTCTTTATTCGGTGGCGTCACTTTCAGCTTCCCAAGAAGCTCATTCAAGCTTAACTGGATCACATGCGCAATACATGGAACTCGGAAGATCAACGTATCCGATCGGCTTTGTGACTGAATTGTCTCTTGGATATTCATCATCAGGGTGTTATTATTAGTTGCATTATCTGTGGTCACGGATAATACGCGGTCGGTGATTTCATGATCAGTCAGAAGCTGAATCACGGTCTTACTTAGATTCTCACCCGTATGTGATCCGTGAAGATGCTCAAATCCAAGAAGAACTTCACAGTAATTCCAATCTTGATCAAGGAAATAACCTGTGACAGCCATAAATGCTTGCTGGAATGGCGACGTCCAGCAATCAAGGGCTATTGAAAGGCGACTCCTATCTGGAAGCCTTCTAAGAATCTCTTTTTGGCTGCTTTTGACTGTGGAGTCGAGATAACGCCGCATACTTCGCGCAGATGGGATATTGACCTTGCTCGGGGCTTGTTGGATAACCTCTACTAGATCCTTGAATTGGGTATGCTCAATGATTCGGAAAGGTAGGTGAGCGGTAGAGATAAAGTCTAGTATCGCTTTTGCTAGACGCTCCTGGGAGAAGGATGGGTTTTGTGGGAAAGTCGGCTTTAGGATAGTATATAAAGATAAGTAAGAGAGATATTGAGAGTCCAGGTTATAGATGAAAAACATACCATTTGTTTGAGCATCTGATCAATCTTCTGGACAGGCTTCCGAGTACAGGAGCCTGCCTTGATATGTGCATTCATTGGCGATGAACCAGCACGGCGGAATCTTGGATGAACAAGGGTACAGAGACATGTTGTACACATAACTTTTGGCTTGCCAGTCTTTTCATGTGCAACTTGATTGAAGTTATCCCATATATTAGACGTCTTTTTTCCATCCCAACGGATAGAGTCTTGTATATCTGGCTTTGATCCAAACTCTGTGTTTAGCCACCAAGTTACAAAGCTCTTCCGGGATTCATCCATCTCCCGACTAGGCTTAGAGGAATAGAGGACCCAGTACTGCTGAAGAGGGGGGCCAACACGAGGAAGCGAGAGAGGTGCAGTTAGAGATGAAACTTGCGACACAGATGTCAATACAGTCTGGCTGCTAATAAGAGCGGATATGTCATCGGAATGAAGTATGTCGGGATTCAGACCTAGATCTGAATCGGCGTAGAAGGAGTACTGGGACTGAGATGCCTGTGAGTAAGACATATTGTACTTGATCACGGGTTACCTAGGAATAGGCATTAAGAGAAAAAGAGAGAGAGAAACGTACATGTAAGACTAGCTGGGAGTATCAGGGGTATAGCAAACAAAGTCACGACTCACGGGCGCGTTTTCCACATATCTTGAACTTTCAATGGCGATGATTGGCTGTTACTAATCACTAGTGCGGATATTTAAGGACAATTGAGGATATCCGTGGATATCCGTGGATATCTGTGCGGATATCCGCTATATATCCTCAATTATCCTCAGGCATTGATTTCAGGGAAAATAAATCAGAAGTCTATAATATCAGAGCTTCCGACCAAGATTTCTTCATAATGTTATACAAATTACACTTTAAGAAGTTAATACACTTTTAAAGGTAGATCAAACCATTTTTTTCATATCGAGCTTATTAGATTCAACAGATAAACAGCGATTTCAATCGTATCTACTGAGTTCAGCTAAAATATTCTCTACTACTATATAGAGTAAATATATATTTCTACGGTAAAGTACTATAGAATAACAAAAACTCACCTATATCCTCTAATACATTTAAAAGTGAGATTAATACTGTAAGTAATGATAAAGGCGATATATGTTGCTCAATACAAGACTATTTCTTATTATTTCATTGCCGAATAGGATAAACAAGGTCGGAATTATGGTCATGACCGAACATGTATATCTTTTGTTCTGAAAAATAAATTGGTAAGCTGTATAAGAGGCACATGACTACCTCCAAGTAGATGATTTATGCTAGTGCGGATATCCGCAAAATATCCTCATATCCAAGTGGATATCCATGGATATCCCCATTGAGGATATGGTATTGAAGCAATATCCATTATCCTCAATTTGTGGATATGGTATGTGACCCAATATCCAATGGAGAGGATATGCCGCAGTCTACCCCCATCCAATAGCATGGAGCTCGCATATACGCTCACGTATAGCAGGAGTAAGATCCTTAGAGCGAGTTACCATAGTGAGAGAGGGTAGCAGAAAGGGTATAGCATATAAAAAGTAGTAATTTCAAAGAGACAAATCCTGGGTTTTTGACAAAAATGCGCGTATGTTAGCGTGGTTCTATACTACGCGTTTTAGGTAGGCGGTATAAATCTATAGTGGCGGTGAGCTAGGTGGGGCCATAGGGGGATGCAAGAACTTATGTCCACTGACTGTAGCGTTCTTCTATATGGTACCAGACGCGTTCATTGGTCAGAAATGACTACCCCACCAGCTTTTGTGACATGGTCTTTGGAAAGGTCATTGTCACAAAATACGGGCGCCGATCTGAGAAAAATGTCTATGAATTTTAATCGATAATTCCAGAACACAGGCTCTGAGAATGCTTGAGCGAAATGAAAACACCCAGCTTATGCACGCTAGTGCCAATTGAATACGCAAACAATGAGACAATAGCCCTATCAAGCGATAACAAATAAGATCAAGTCGCTTCCTATCTTACTCTTTCTGCCGGCCTTTCAAGGTGTCTGTAGTTCAGTGTGCCTCCGCTCCAGTGCCAAGAGCATGCGCAATAGAAGACTAAACTTCTCGGTTGCCTCCGGATACGTCAAGGATAAAATTATGCTTTATGGCTGAGAGATTGGCTGTTTGTGCGATGATGCAGGACCATCTTCGCGACTTGGGCGGCTTGCAGATGAGCGGTGACTGCTCACCATTTAAAAAGAGGCTTCCCTTTGTAAGAAACCACTTGTCACCAAGGGAAAGTGGGTTTCGTGGAATATCAACCTAGGTCCGACACTACATGTTTCAACATGGAGTCTTTAACAGTCAGTATTCCTTGTCGTTCTACGACCACCATGTCACTGACATTCAGTATATAGACCATGCGTATCGCAGCTCCCCTTGACTGCGATCTTTGCACACAAGGCTCCAACGATTGCTATGCCCTCAATCATATCCAATCAGAGATTCAATCGGTGGAGCACGGTCTTCATGATGCGGTCCTCCTGGCCATTCCTCTGGGCAAAAGCCAGTTTGACTTGGCGGTTGAACAGAACACTGTTAGTCGAATCAGAGAGCACTTCACTGACATAAGTCATTTGCGTCTGCTGAGCTCTGACCCTCTTTTCGCTGCCGAACTCGGTCGCTCGTTTCCCGAAACCGCATTCGGTGCTTTGACGCAAATGAGACGTCAATACAACCTGGCGGCGAGTTCAATTTACATATCAAATGACCCACGCCGGATCCGCTGGTTCGAGACCGAAAACAAACGCATTGAAAGTCTCCTGGAGGTTTACCAACAGCAGTTGGTCGATCTAGCGGAAATGTCAATTTGTATCAAGCAGCAATAGACGTAATTCAATTGCATCCACAAAGCGGTCCCTTCCACATCTTGACTTATTACTCCTCACTGTAATGGAAGACGCTGCATGTTCACACACTTGACCTTATGCCAGTCATCAGCCAACTGCGGAGAATTTACTCATGCACCTTTCGAGGGGCACGAATGTTTTTTTTAAACGAGTATGGGGCGAAACGTATGCATATGTCTTACTCGCTTCAAACTATTCACATAATACTTTCGCGCAATACGGGAAGAGAGTTGGTAGGAAGACTGGGATGATAGTATTAATGTGTGACCATGTGTCAGCATCTTGCTCGGTAGAACTTCCAAATGCTGAAACATGTTATTGTTTCTGTCGCCCATGTTATATCGTCCTTCAACTCAAGAATACCTTCACTGGGCCTTTGTTCCGACCATCGCCTATTTCAGCCATCACGCCCCATGAAAAATAAATCCAACTAGGACTGTGTAGCTCACTCAAGTTGACGTGCTTTAGAGGCCAATGTTGTTCATGTTAGGTGTCCGCGGCAATACTTAGGATCGTGCAGCTCAGGAAGTACGATCCTCAACATCCTGGTTCTGAACGCCATGGCCTTGATGGATCCCACGGAGCCGGCAGATCCTCTTCGGAATTGGTGCTTTGAATTCTTCATCTCGCTCGCACGTTGCGGAAGAAAACCCAAAGTCAGAATGTCCGAACTGCGTTCTCTTCTGGCTTGGTACATTTGGACCGGGTGGATATTGCCGTGAATAGTTTGAATGGCGAGAGCTCTGACCGCTGGACAGCTGCTGGTGTTGCCCAGGAAGCTGTGGCGGAATTTGATAACTGTCAGTGACAGGTAATGCACCGCTAGGGTGAGCAAACCGTTGATCAGGGTGGCTAACAGATGACAGTATCCCGTCACTGCTATAATTTCCACTGGAAATCGCAAAATTAGCATTTAGAACAGGGCTGGTTGTGAGCAGTCCAAACTTCGGCCACACTTGGCGAGTAAATATAGCAATTGAAGGAAGAGGGGGTAAGGAAACGCTTACTTGACATATACAGGTAGCAGACCCGAGTCGAGTTGAGTCGAGAAGTCTGCCACTGCCCGTCCTGAATCCGATCCCTGGTTCGGATACAGTCCCACAGGCATTGGGGTAGAATGCGGCCCCTGGGTTCCATAATATCCAGCCGAGTCTATTCCTGAGACCCCCAAGTGGGGTGTTACACCGAAAGATCTTGAATGATTCATCGCACCCTCATTGGAATGACCAGACTCCGTGAGGTTCACATAAACTCCCATGCGCGTTTTGCGATACATCGTCTGTTCCCTGGGTCTCCCCATAAGAATGATCACCATGGATGTCGTTTCGAAATCATTTGAATGAGGGTTGCGAGTCACTTTTGCATAAGAATTTTCTTTAGCATAGACATAACTCCATATCATCCCGGGATAATCTGCTCCTCGATCTTGGACAAGTCGGTCGACTTGAGCGCGCTGGTCAGGGCTCAGCCTGTTGTACTGCCATTCAACAGAATATTCTTCTGCACGCAAATGGATCATCTCGCAAAGCTCTTTGCGTTCCAAACACAGTACAGTCCGCTCTGCGCATGCCCAGGTTGCCATTGCTCTGTAAAATTTGTATGCTTCGAAAATGGTGCTGGCTGCCGGAGAAATATATTGCTGTTGGTAAGGCGGAAATCTCCGGGGAGAAGCTTGCGTTGGCTCAACAGGAACGGTAGCAGTGGAGCCTGTTTGACTGTGTAATGATCCGAGAACATCGTGATTGGCCGACATTTGGGCTCACTGGAAGAGGAATTGAGCAGAGTCCTGCATAGCTGATTCTGGAAACGGAAGCAGGTTATATAGCGTTATTTTGATGAAAAGAATAATTTCCGGGAATACGCCACCATTACGCCCAGGCGACAGAACTGCATCTAGGCAGCGATGGACTCAGGGGCACGAGTCATGCTTGAGCATCCTAGTCCTTTGTGTTAGTTCACTACTGTCGGGCTGTGCTCCTAGGAATCAAAATCTGACCCCAAGCCCGTATTCTAGCCCGCAACCAACACCCAATTAGATTGAGATTCGATGAATCGAACATAATTAGTACTTACGTGTTCCAAGATGAAATGAGTGGCTAGACCAAGTGGACACTCTCATGATCGACAGGGAGGTTACGATAAATTGTACTGATTGGACCTTTGCAAAGCTGACTATGGTATTGATTAACGTACCTTTTCTGAGGTTATCCATTTATTCCATTCCACTATTCTTGGTATTCCTTTCCAGTATCTTGCTTGACTCCCGCTCCTCACTCCCAGGGACCAATGACAGGTAGACAGTCGGGGCGAAGGTGAATATATTAAAGGGGTACGTAGCCACCACACAAGAAGCAGGAGAGATAACTCAAGCTCAATCTACTTCCCGAGTGTGTGGTAGATCGCCAATTCAAGTCAATATGGTACTGGTAGGCATTAATAGAACCATTGAATCCTGCACCAGTTACGGTTTGTCTTCAGCCTCATTGGCAGGATCATAGCATGTAGCGTGTCTTGTTCCGTTACAGGACAAGGTCTAGACACAAGACGGACAGAGTCGATGCCAAGGGATCAGATCTCAATGCAGGCCTTAGTGTCCCGTTTCTAGAAGCCGAATGGTCCATTCATCGGAATTTGGTGGTTCCAGCTCAGGAGCAGGGTATAATTGGCTTCCTGCATCTTCGACCAATACAAGGGCTCCAAACGCATCGGACCGGTGTCCCCGGAGCAAGTCGAGGACTGGCCATTGTTTTAAGATACAATGCCACCCCTGTTTTTTCACCCTCCATTCTCGAAAAATACTTAATATCCCTCTGTGACCCTTTATCTCAGCATGCCCAGGCACAAGGTATTGGGGACAACCCAAATCTTTGTCAACTTGGTTGATTCTACAGGCCACTGCATGTATGGATCGTTTCCGATATCTTTCAAACCCAACGATTTGACCTTTTCCTGGATTGTGAAAGCTCTCGGAGAAACTCCAGAAACTGCCCAGCAGCTGCTCGAGCACTGTCATATCTCATACTTTGAGCAGTTGAACACACTCGGCAATATAATTCTGGGAGGTGTGACTGGTCAGACTCTTGCATCTATTATTAAGACTACCAAAAAAATGGAGACTTTACTGGTTTCTTGGCATTGGGTTGAACACTGCGATGGTGAGACAGAATTCCAAGAGGATAAACACCTTTTCGACCACATAATCTGACATGTCAGAACAGGAAGTTGCCCGTTGATAAACAGTTCCGCGCCTCTCAAGGAAAAAGCATATCGCACCTCTTTGCAGGAGGGATGCAAAGCCAGTGGGATGTAGCACATACTGAGGAAAAACCCTGGAAACCAACGTGTTTAGAAATGCCAATTGCCAGTTTACTATAGACATCAATTTGTGCCCTCAATCTCTTCCCCCTTATGGCTTTAGGGCTTAGGGTTTCCTATAGTGCTTTATTGACCTGATCACCACCAAACTGATGCTCCCAAAGAGTTTGATATCTCCCACCCTGATTCACCAGCTCCTGGTGTCTCCCACTTTCCACAATCTGCCCTTCATGCAAAACAAGAATCCGATCCGCTCCAACAATAGTCAAAAAACGATGCGCAATGACAAAAGTAGTGCGTCTAGCTCTCAAGCGGTCAAGAGCAACCTGGATCTCTGACTCCGTCTCTGAATCCACAGCACTGGTAGCCTCATCCAACAGAATTATTGGTGACTTCTTCAATAAGACTCGGGCAATGGCAATCCGCTGCAGTTCTCCGCCAGATAGCTTGACACCATTTTCTCCAACTGTAGTGCTGTACCCATCTACAAAATTCAAAATCTTCTCGTAAATAGCCGCAGCGCGACATGCTTCTTGGATCTCCTCATCTGTAGCTGATCGTCGAGCGTATCGCAGGTTCTCAAGGATAGACGCGTTGAACAGGACGGGATCTTGTGGAACGACCCCGATGGTTTCGCGCAACGAGCTGAGAGTTGTGTCTCGAATATCTTGACCGTCGATTTCAATATGGCCTGACGTCACGTCGTAGAGTCGGAGAAGGAGCCTGAGGATTGTTGTTTTTCCGGAGCCTGTCCGTCCAACTAGAGCGCTGCCATTGATGCTGTGTAGGAACAGGTTTCGTAATCGGACTGGAGGCTGGGATCTGGAAAATGCTTGGAATTTTTGGAAATAAATAACATTTCATGTAGCATAGAAGTATCGTGAATCTCCAAAGCCATTTCCTCTTCTGCCTGTCAGGTGCCATAACGGCGCTAAGGTATATTGGCATGTAACGCCGGGAACGCCTCTGGAACTCTCCATGTCCACGAAAGGGCGCTTAGAAGCGTAAAATGTAGTGATCCTCATAGGAGAAAGCCAAGCTCCTCCTCATTATGGCAATTTTCCACAGACTAAATATATCGAAGGATTCCAGTGGGTTCACCGATCTGAAATCTAGTCCTCGTCGACGATGATGCACATGCAAGAACTGATGCAAGCGATGCTCACTTCTTGGGCTGAAGCTAAGTTGTTGACCATCGATCTATTTGGTCATATTGGAGTCCTATGGCATTTGGTATCAAAAAATAGTAAATACAACCAATGAATCAATTGCAATGCCTGTTGAACGGAACACATTTCCGCCATATGTGGCAACAACCCAAAGACCCCATCAGGTAATTGATGCCGTGGTCATTCCCGTGGGGTAGTGGGGCCCGTTGAAAACACCTTTATAGATTGAGACGATTTTCGACCACCTGTTCTTGTCCCCAGGGATAGAAAGCATCTGAAAAAACGCGAATCTTGCATAAAAGGTTGTCGCGCACCATTTCGCGGGGATAAGGGACTATGCATCTAAGGCAAGTGATCAGTTTTTGCTCTATAGATTCATGCAGCCATCACGCTAGCTCACATCTCTTCTTGGGTTTTCATGACACGATAAATCTCATGAGGAAAAGTCTGCTGGATATCGCCCGAATGACCGGCTCTATCGATGTCGATGACGATATGAAACCTTGATTTTGCTGTACCATTTGAAGGTTGAAAGTGCCAAAAATGTTTCCCTTGCAGTGCCTCCTCTGCAGGGCGTCCAGTGAAGATCAAATACGCCTTCACACTTGCAATGATTTCTGTGTATGACATGTCTGGGAAGTCATCTTCCCGAAGTCGCAGTATCACTCTCTTAGAGCACATTGGAAAGTTTAGCTGGCAAGCGAATGAGTGAAAAGGTGTTTTGGTTGTGGTTCCACCCTCATTTATGATTATTGCAAAGCTCACCTGACCGCTGACCTGATCAACCCCTTGCATTAGTTGTCATCTAAAGTCAGGTGATTCCACCGCCGCTAGACTATGATCCCGGAGGCTTGGCAGGGTTTCTGGTCAGACTTTTGATGCCTCTGTATTAAGGCACCCACTTGGGCAAGTGGTAACTATAGACTTGCTTGGCAAGCCTGGCATGTCAGTTATGTAAGTAGGATTTATTTGAATAAGTTAGCTGATAGCGGCCACGTAATAAAAACCATGCGATCCACACAGTATCTCAACTAAAAGTGTGGCATTTCTGATACTAACATAGCGACTAACGTATTCGGTAAGCGAGCTGGACATGTAAGCGAGCTGGACACCCATCCAAAACGCGTAATTCCTATACTACCCTCTATCTTTAACCACCCACTATGCCACCAATTCGCTCTCAAAGCTCTCGAAATCGAGAAGAGCAAGAGGGTAGGATCTTATTAGCTATTCAGGCTCTTAAGAATCAAGAAATTGCTTCTACACGCGAAGCAGCGCGTCGATTTAATGTACCGAATTCAACCCTCTCTACGCGCCTTAAGGGTGTCCAAAACCGCGCGATTTCTCGCGCCAATTCACACAAATTAACGGATATCGAAGAGGAATCGCTTCAAAAATGGATTATCTCTCTTGATACCCGTGGAGCAGCGCCTCGGCCTTCTACTGTACGAGAAACTGCGAATCTTCTTCTCGCGGCCCGCGGAAGTATACCAGTTCAAATAGTCGGCGAGAAATGGGTCTATAACTTCGTGAAAAGGCATCCCGATCTTTTAACCCGATTCTCGAAGCGATATAACTACGAGCGCGCAAAATGCGAAGACCCTAAAGTTATTCGTGAATGGTTTTCTCTCGTCCAAAAAACGATCCTTTCGTACGGTATCGATTCCGACGATATCTACAACTTTGACGAGACCGGTTTCGCAATGGGCTTAATTGCGACCGCGAAGGTGATCACGAGAAGGGAATTCTACGGTCGGCGAGCACTTTTACAACCCGGAAATCGCGAGTGGGTTACCGCAATTGAATGTATAAACGCGTCGGGGTGGGCGCTTCCTCCGTGCGTGATTTTTAAGGGCAAAGTCTTCGTCGAGTCTTGGTTCGACGGCCTTCCGAAAGATTGGCGCCTCGAGGTTAGTCCGAACGGGTGGACTTCCGATGAAATTGGACTTCGGTGGCTCGAAAAGCTCTTTATTCCGTCTACTTCTTCGCGTACGAAGGGGAAGTATAGACTTTTGATACTCGACGGCCACGGAAGTCATTTAACCCCGAAATTCGACGAAATTTGTGAAAAAAACGATATTATTCCAATTTGTATGCCTCCGCATTCGTCTCACCTTTTACAGCCTCTCGATATTGGCTGTTTTGCGGTATTAAAGCGCTCGTATAGTCGGCTTATCGAAACGAAAATGCGGCTTAGGATCAACCATATCGATAAATTAGACTTCCTCGAAGCTTACCTATCCGCGCGAATCGAGGCATTTAAATCGGAGACTATTAAGAATTGCTTCGCCGCCGCCGGTTTAGTGCCTTACGACCCGGATCGAGTAATCTCGAAGCTCGATATTCGCCTTCGAACCCCGACCCCCCCTCCGAGCCGAGGGAGTGAATCGAGCCGTAATTTCACACCAAAAACCCCCTTTACCGAGAAACAACTACGTCGGCAAGCTTCCTCAATTAAAGCTTTACTTCGTACAAGATCGCGAAGTCCACCGAGCCCATCAGATCGCGCGTTAAATCAGCTTATCAAAGGCTGCCAGCTTGCAATGCATAACGCTATATTTCTAGCGAAGGAAAATAAGGAATTACGGGCCGAAAACGAGAAAAAAAAGAGAAAACGGACTCGGTCTACTAGGCAGATATCTCGAGAGCAAGGCCTATCAGTTTCAGAGGCTCTAGAGCTTATTCAGGTGGAAGAACCAGTAATTGAAGCGCCAATACCCCGTCAGCCAAAACCGCCTCCGGCACCTTTACAGCCGCGTACGAGGGCCTTACCGAAGTGTGGATCATGTGGAATTGAGGGTCATAAGAGAAATGCCTGTCCTAATAGACCTCGATTTTAGCTTATTGAATTTAATGGCGTTTTGGTTGAAATAATTGTATTTAAAAATAATTGGTTTGGATGGGTGTCCAGCTCGCTTACATGTCCAGCTCGCTTACCGAATACGTTACTGCGAGCGCACCATTGAGAAGATTAGATTAATATTATTCACACCAACAACTATTAGATAAGTGAAAAAGTATTTGCCCGACCTACACTCGACCTAGCAGGGAGTGTCCTTTTGGTCATCGCAGGTTGCGATGTCCGAGACCTAGAGTTGAAATTAAAGAACACGCTAATGGATACCCTAGCCAGCTATGCAGGGCTTTGAAGAAGTTACATTTCGACCATCAATAACTCTTGGTCAACCGTGTCAATATACAGGCTTGACTAAGCGGAATTGCGATACTTCCAAGGTGTAGAGACTATTGCATGCGGTTTGTCGAGACTGGCTGTGCAACAAATAAGGTAGTTTCTTGGTATTCACTATTGGTGCTTTTCCGAATAGGCGGCGAATATTGTAAGTCCGAGTGAGATGACCGTTTATGTTGTCCACATATATGATGGTGAGACGGTGATGCGGTCAAGCATGAGATCAATATGTCAGATATTAGGATTTACAACAAGTGTATGAGTAATGTCCTGGGCAAGACTTTCGTGGAAAATGTATTGAAGTAATCACAGTGAGTACATGTTTTCGACGAGGACAGAAACTCGCAAACGAGTTACAGCATGCCACAAAATTTCGGGCCTAGAATCAGATAGCAGCAAAGTGAAAATGAATTGGCAGCTGACTAGCCTTATGAGACTCTCCTCAGCTATACACAAAACAATGATACAATTTCCTGGTCTCAATTACTCTCCAAATTCAGAAAATTCAGAGCTGCTAGGAGTAATGCCAAGGCATACTGGGCATTTACCAGCGTGCCTTTTGTCTGCATCAGGATATAATCGAGGAAGATCTCGAACTTTGCCACTTGGTGGTTCGCAGTAGGCTCGATCGTGGCGCCCTTCAGACATAGTGCAACGCTGGACCGCAATGAAGAAGGTGCAGCCACAGCCATTCGGACCGTCGAAAGTCTTATACCGTAACCAACACATCTAATTGAGAAATTAGAATGAATGACAACCAATAAATGGCATGGAATTTGATACCTCCAAGTGAAAGACGCTTTTGCCGATAGATTGATAAGTGCTAGGATGTATCTCGTTGGAACTTTTAATACAGCATTCGAGTAGGGATCTATAGGACTATATATACTACCAGTACCTTCAAGCTTGAACGCGCGCACGGTTGTCGTTTATCACTCAATAAATCATTAGGGTACAATCCAACGGAAGGATGCCCACCTAGAAAGTAATGAGACTATTGGAGACTGAGCCTTTTGATCCCGTATTGCTTGTGGCCAATCAAACAAGTAACGTAATTCACATGCGAGCTGGACACACAAGCGAGCTGGACACCCCACCAAAAACGCGTTAGTTAATTAGATCTCTCTTCTTTAACCACCCACTATGCCACTAGACCTCGCTTTGGGTCGGGTTTGGGTACGACTTCAGGAACCGTACCCATGGGTCGGGTATGGACCCAAAACCCAAACCCAAACCCACGGGTTTACGGGTTCTTGGCGGGTACCCGCGGGTTACCCGCCAAGAACCCGTTTCAGCATAACTATCCTAAATAGGCCGTGCCAAGATGGATAAGGCTGCTGATTAAGTCAATTACATTACGGTTATTTACCTCTGTTCCAGTCACGTCTGCTGTTCTTTCCCGAAAGCCTCTCTTTCTTTTGTGAAATTTCAGGAAATTGCCTTGTTTTCAGAATAGTAAGTCGTGGTAATGTTATAGACATTGCTCTCGGCGTTTTTCTATATAATTGTGGTAGTGAAAAAAATGCTTGTTGGAATACTGCTCTGTAGATAGGAAATATATATATAAGACGTGCAGTGAACTCAGCGGATATTTATAACAAAGGCATCAAAGTTCTGACGGCCGTCACAAAAAGGGTGCCATAGACTATAAGCAATCGCACTAGTACTTTTGACGGCCGTCAGTTAATACGATTATTAAGTTATGGTGTTCTACAAAGCCTTATATACCGTACAAGCTTTTTTCGATGGCCGTCAGTACTTCGGGACCAACTTGAAGGGAATGTATTAAGTGTAGCGGGTAACCTATGGGTTTATGGGTTCTTGGCGGGTAACCCGCGGGTTACCCGTTCTGCATGCATGCGATAAACCAATTAACATGCCTTTTCTTCTTCCTGTGTAGGCCTTTATTGATATATCATCTTTTTGTCTTCGAAGAACAGGGGTATCGCGAGGCCCCCAAATATAAGTCTACGCGTTTTAGAATCTTCTGTAAGTCGTCTAACAGTCATCAGCGAGAAACCCTTCAATGTGTACAGTCCCTAATGTCTCAATTCACTAATGCCTACGCATCATCTGCGTATGACATAGACCTCCCACTACTAGATAACCTTCCAATTCTTCCTTCGGACGACCTTACCCCTGATCCATCGATTAGTCAACAGGCATTTCCTCCGGTCGCAAGCTCCGCAATCGACTCCGATTTCACACTACAAACCTTCTTGTCTCCGATTCCACCCAACCTCGAGACTGTTCGACCTAACCGTGTCACTCTATATGTGGTATATACTAAAGAAATGACTATCGAGTTCGTACAATAGTGGCTACAATCAGACTTTGGAAGAAAGAAGCGCCTACGCTGGGACTCACGGCACTTCTCTGATGTTTGGGATCATTTTGACCAGGTAGCCAGGGCTACTAATGGGGAACCGAAGGTAATGTGTAAGCTTTGCAAGGCTATTCTAAACCACCCAGGGCTTGGTGATGGGACTTCAACCATGAAGAAACATGTTGCAAGCTGCGGTGTAAAGAAGAGAGGCCCAAATATTAGGCAATTCATGCAAGCGGTATAATACCCTCTTTATCCTTATATACGTCGATTTTAATGATTTCTTAAGGCGCCAGTACCTTCTACCGATACCCCGTTTAGCCAAGAAAAGTGGGAATCATGTCTTCTTCGGTTTATTACTGAATCAAGACTACCATTCCAGCTCCTAGAGCACGCAGGCTTCCGGGATATTATAGCCATGGCCCAAAGAGCTCCTAAGGATGTCAATATTCCGTCTGCAAAGGTAGCACGGAGTCGACTACGCACTACAGTCTTCGAACGCCATCGGAAAATACTCGAGAGCTTGCCCGAAGATGGGAAAATCTCAATTGCCCTTGACTGTTGGACGTCCCCTTTTGCCCAAGCATTCATGGCAGTCACTGGATATTTCATTGACAAAGACTGGAACTATCGAGAGCTGCTTCTTGGATTTGAACCACTTCGTGGAGCACATTCTGGTGCTAATCTTAGTGCTATTCTACTTCGGCTTCTACGGAATCATAATCTGGCCGATCGAGTGCTTACTATCACTACCGATAATGCATCAAACAATAACACATTAGTGGCAAGTATTCAAGAATCGGTTCAGTCTCTTGATCTCGGTAATAGTACAGCAATCATTCGAGTTCCATGTATGGCCCACGTTATACAATTAAGTTTGAAGCAACTTCTCGGACAGATGAAGGCAGAACCAAAGAACAACACTGCCTAGGCCGAATGGACTGAATCCCAGGAACAGTCAGTTCGGGCTAGGCATCAGAAAAGGGAGATTATTGACACTCTGAACAAGGTTCGCCCCTGATTAATCTAGTAGATGTCTAATTCTAACATCGCATTAGCTTCGGGGCCTAGCG
Organism: Penicillium antarcticum; assembly: GCF_028974205.1. Classification (NCBI taxonomy): domain Eukaryota; kingdom Fungi; phylum Ascomycota; class Eurotiomycetes; order Eurotiales; family Aspergillaceae; genus Penicillium; species Penicillium antarcticum. Next base: position 255,943 of record NW_026695305.1, on the reverse strand, counting down.
ATCTTCATTAACGCGAGCCCCCAACGTCGTGAAGCTTTCCTGTCTCTTCAGACGGGTTCGAACGCTCTTGTTCCAATACAGGACGTCTGTACGCGCTAGAACTCGACATTCTTAATACTTCGCCGAGCTAAACGACTACAATCCTACTTAATTGAATTCTGTTCAAAGTATGGCTATCCCCACCTCCAGCTTGATTATAAGCAATGGCGTCAGATTGATTATCTACTCCTAATTACACAGCCATTCTTCCGATTTACGACTGCACTATCAAAGACAAAGGATGTCACTATCCACCTGATCTTTGCAATCTACAATAAGCTCTTTGATCATCTTGAAAAGTCAATCAGGCAGCTTGTAAGGAAGAATGTCGCCTGGAAAAAGCTTATGCTCACTGCTCTCCGCGCAGCCGAGGAAAAGCTAAGGCAGTACTATAGTAAGACGGAGGATATCCATGGTGATATCTTTGCTATTGGTACAATGCTTGCTCCGCACCTAAAGCTCCAGTTCTTCCGAAGTAGAGAATGGGGTGGTGGGCCTGAGTTAGTTACTCGATATCGACAGAGCTTTGAGGACTACTTTGAACCGTATAAGCAACGTCGGTTAAAAGAACAAACTAGCAGTGATCAAGAGCCTACTACGCAAGGCTTAAGCCTAGATCTTGATCAAATGTTCAGCCTCAACCAGGTATCTCAAGCTTGTCAGCAGAACGAACTTACAACATATCTTGATGGTGGTAAGTATACCTAGTCTTTATATTGTCAAACTTGGGTTAATCAATGTTCGTTAGCAACTACTGCTACTATGCCAGTTCGCGCGTTCTGGAAGGAGCACCAGGCTACATTTCCTATACTTGCAAAGCTCGCACGAGATATTCTCTCGATTCCTGCGACTGGCGCGGGCGTTGAGCGGCTGTTTAATACAGCGCGGGATATCTGTCACTATCGTCGCGGCTCACTGAAAGCTACAACAATTCAGGAAATCATGTTGTATCGTTACACGACCGAGTTTGAGGTCCAAGAAGACGTGATTGCTGTCTAGAAGGAGTACTTTTCTGAAGGCGATATAGAAGCGGATCATGAGGAGAGAGATAGTCCAGATGGACAACAGCTAGAAGATACAATTGAGCCAATTAGTGATAATGAGGAGGGGAACGAGGATGATACACAATCGGTTGTTATTCTTGTTCAAACCGAAGCAGCTGTGCAAGGTCATTCAGAAGGTTCTCTTGGAAAGAGGAGAAGGAGTATTGCATTGCAACAGGATACTGAGGGCCGTAAGGATGATGAAGAGCTAGAAGAGGATGATGTACCCCTACCTGAGACCCAACAGCGTGTCTCAGGAAGATCTCGAAAACGCCCACGGGTTTATGACGATCAGTTTATAGAGTATTAGTCTTTGATGAAATTGAAGCTATTCACACTTATTTTGCTATCCAGTATCTGTAAACGTGACTACCTGTAAGCAGAATACATATAAATACAGCCAAAAAAATGCACAATTTGTGTATGTCACGAGATTCTCCATGTTTGCACTGTTTATTAACCCGTGGGTAACCCGTGGGTCGGGTCGGGTATGACTATCAAAACCCATACCCGACCTCGGGTATAGACTTTGGACCCAAAACCCGCCAAGAAATGGGTATGGGTCGGGTAAAACCCGCTTACCCACGGGTATGGGCGAGGCCTATATGCCACCAATTCGTACTCAATCCTCTCAAAAACGTACGGAGCAAGAGGGTAGGATCTTATTAGCTATTCAGGCTATTCGGAAGCAAGAATTTACCTCTATTCGTGAAGCAGCACGCCAATTCAAACTACCGAATTCAACTCTCGCTACACGCCTTAATGGGGTTAAAAACCGCGTTGAATCTCGCGCAAATTTATACAAATTGACTGAAATTGAGGAGGAATCGCTTCGAAAATGGATTCTCTCAATGGATTCTCGTGGAGTAGCCCCTCGGCCTTCTACTATACGAGAAATAGCAGACTTACTACTCGCGGCGCGTGGATCTATCCCTCCTCCTTCGGTCGGCCAAAATTGGGTTACGAATTTCGTTAAAAGGCATTCTGACCTATCGGCCCGATTCTCGAGACGCTACGATTATTAGCGAGCAAAATGCGAAGACCCGAAAATCATTTCTGAATAGTTCTCTCTCGTTCAAAAAACGATTCTAACGTACGGTATCGATCTCGACGATATCTATAACTTTGACGAGACCGGGTTTGCAATAGGCTTAATTGCGACCGCAAAAGTTATTACGAGAAAGGAATTCTACGGTCGGAGATCGCTTTTACAGCCCGGAAATCGCGCGTGGGTGACTACAATCGAGTGTATAAACGCGTCAGGGTAGGCGCTTCCTCCGTATATCATTTTTAAGGGTAAAGTCCTTATTGAATCTTGGCTCGACGGCCTTCCGCTTGATTGGAGACTCGATATTAGTTCGAACGGGTGGACTTCCGACGAAATTAGCCTTCGGTGGCTTCAAAAGCAGTTTATTCCGTCTACTTCTTCGCGTACGAAAGGGAAGTATAGACTTTTGATACTCGACGGCCACGGAAGTCATTTAACCGCGAAATTCGACGAAATTTGCGAGAAGAACAATATTATCGCAATTTGTATGCCTCCGCACTCGTCTCACCTTTTACAGCCTCTCGATATTGGCTATTTTGCGGGGTTAAAGCGCGCGTACGGTCGGTTAGTCGAATCGAAAGTTCGGCTGAATATCAATCACGTCGATAAACTAGAATTCCTCGAAGCCTACCCGTCTGCCCGAAACGAGACATTTGAATCAAAGACTATTAAAAATAGCTTCGCCGCTACCGGTCTAATACCGTATAACCCCGATCGAGTGATTTCAAAGCTTGATATTCAGCTTCGAACCCCGACACCCCCCTCGAGCCGGGGAAGCGAGTGGTCGCCGAAAACGCCCTCGAACTACGTCCAATTACAAAAACAAGCTTCTTCAATAAAAGCCTTACTTAAACAACGCTCAAAAAGCCCACCGAGTCCGCTAAATTCCGCGATTAATCAGGTTTTAAAAGCCTGTCAAAGCACGATGCAATCAGCTGCCTTACTCGAGAAAGAAGTAAGCGATTTACGCGCTGAAAACGAGAAGAAGAGGCAAAAAAGGGCTCGTTCTACAAGGCAAATACCCTCCGGAGAAGGCCTCTCAGTTTTAGAGGCCTCTACTCTAATAGCGCAGTCAGAGCAAGCAGTTTTAGCACCATTGCCCCGCGAGGCAGAGCTAGCTCCGACACCTTCTCAGCCACGTACGAGAGCCTTACCGAAGTGTAGCGTTTGTGGAATTCAGGGTCATAGAATGACTACATGTCCTGATAGATCTCGAGTTTAATTCATTGAATTTAATGGCGTTTTGGTTGAGATAAATGCATTTAAAATTGATTGATTAGGTGGGGTGTCCAGCTCGCTTGTGTGTCCAGCTCGCATGTGAATTACGTTACTGAAAAGGCTGCCTTACGTAAGCGAAAACGACTCCTAGGGGCTCAGCCACTTATGAGCTTTCGCCTGAGACTGAACAGGCGGCTAGTGCGGAACAATGACAGACGTGTTCCATGTTCGCCTGTTTTCTCTGTCGTGCATAAGTTATACGGAGCAGTGATACTAACGCAAAATGCTTGATGACATCAGGAACCTCGTTGCTGGGTAATCATTGCCCCAACACCGGGCTGTATACTACAATAGGTGCAGATCTGAGAGGGAAGCTAGTATAGTATTTGCTGCAGCGCAACACTATACGGATTGAAAACAACTGGGCCCTGATTGCAGATGTTTCCCTTTTGCCTTTGCCGTAAGGCCATGCATAGGAAGCACTGGTCATTTCGCTTCGCTTAATGATAGCCCCCTTCGCAATGAAAAGCCACCACCTCCATTAATAATCAATATCACCATTCAACGAAGCAGGACTTGATCCTCGGCCTTCGTTGCGGATACATCATAATGTGAGACTGCATTAATACACTACACATCACATTGCATCACATCACATCACATCACATCACTTCACTTCACTTCACATCACTTCACATCACATCACATCACTTCACATCACATTACTTCACTTCACTTCACTTCACTTTACTCTACTTTACTTCACTTTACTTCACTTTACTTCACCGTTCTTCATATCACTTCTGTAAAGCACTTGTCTTTCCTTCACGTGTTACAAAATGTCCAATCTGTCTCTTGAGATGTTAGTGTATCTGATCGACACTACTTGGGGAAAGTTCTCAGACATTCTCGTGCCGCTCACCCACAATCAGCGGGGGAATATCAAAAGATGTTCGCAGGTGGTTGCAATGAACCCTTCGACTATTCACAAGAACGCCCGCAAAATGCGAGCGCACATTATTTTGAATGATATTTTGGGGAGTAGCGAAGAACTTTTCTTTCTTTGCGCATTGTCAGCCCAACCTACTATACTCGGCACCTTGAAATCGGATGCATATCTCGCCAGTCTCTTGCAATGGAGAAAAGGAAAGACCTGCCCAGAAGGACTGAAGTATGCAATCACGGACGCTTATTCTCTATTGCCAAAGAAGAAAGCCGCACGTAAGTGACCAGAAATAACCCACCCAGCTTGCCTCATAAAAATACTGATATACTCAAGATGATCCGGCATACCGAACGATCCTCCAAGAGGAAGATCTTGCCAACTTTATGAAAAGCTATTCTGGAATGCATAGATCATTTATGATCAGAATACCAGACAATATCAATGAAAACCCAGCCATTGAGATATCACGTGACATGTGCCAAGCTCTGATCAAATATGTTATGGAAAGGACACATGAAAGAATGAGGCCTGTCGAGGCAACTCAGGAACAAGGATAGATGTACAACACGGTGGGGTTACCATACAGCATGCATGACTGACCAGGGGATATGTTTGCTAAGACATAGCCGGTCTCTCCACGGCCAGTGTAGATAGCATGCACCTCTTCACCACCGCCAGTTATCTGCGCATAACCGCGTCCGCTACCCTTGTCAACCACAACTGCACACACGTTCGGCCATTGTTCATATTTGAAATCGTTTTCGCCGGTAGTTTCCGCGGGCGCAATTCGGACTTTGTCGTTCCCTGACATCTACTTGTGTCAATGCTTCACCAAGAAAATATAAACAAAGTGAAATAGAACAGAACAGAGGATTATGTACCATTGCCACAGCATGTTCGCGCAGATTATCCTTCTCATTTTCACTCCGGAACGAGCTCATTTGCGGACCGTCAGATGTGATCGTTGGCACTCGACAGAGGATTTGGGCTAGATGGAAAACACCTTTCAGAAACGATCAAAAAGCGGACGACACAGGGAGTAAGAAAAAAGTACGTTACCAGTCGGCACCTCAACCCTGGCTTGGAGTTGGAGATAGAGCGTACTTGCGAAGGTGGAAAGTTGAGTCAATGAGTCTCAGCCACAAACACTGCTGCTGAATGAGCTATAGATGTAAAACACCGTGGTGGTCTTTGGTGCCCGAAAAGATATCCTTTCCCAATTGTGAAAATGTCCCGAGGGGCAACATTTACCCCTCCGAGCATTTCCGTTTAGGTAATCAGTTCACGTGATGAAAGGGCGTGGTGGTTACGTGAGAATCAAGAGTAGTAACGTGATAACGTATTGCCCGAGCGACCGAATTGACCGAGCGGCCCTACCAAAAATCAAAAAACCTTCAATTTTTAACCACGACTAATGCCACAAAATTGACTCAAATTTTGCTATTTAATACGTGTAGGGCATTTAACATAGGTATGACCTTTAATCCCACATCCAGAGCAGGTGACCTGCCGCCTAACCGTAGGCATAGACGGTAAAGCAGGTTCTGCAGGTGGTTCTTCAGGCAACTCTTGCAAAGATATATCTTCACTGATACCATCATCCTCAACAACTACATCATCCTGACCATCCTCCCGACTCCCGAAAATACCCCTCTGGCTAGTGAACTTATGTTTGATGGCTCGTTTTTTGATCTGTTTCTTATTTGAAGCCTCCAATTGGTCGCAGCGATTCTGAAGAAAAATATGATGATGGACCACTTTTATGGTCATTTCATAGGTCCTCTCAATCTCCCGTTTGGTTGGTGAAGAAAGGATGGACGAAGAGGATTCCAGACCTTTTTTGATCCGAGATTGCGATTTTGAGAACTTTGAGAGAGTCCAGAGAGTATTTGGATCACTATCACTGCCAGAAGATAGTGGTCGCTTAGGAAGAATATCAAGAGGAGGAAGTTCATCCAGGCATACATTAAGCTTTTCCAAGACTCTACTAGCATTGAATGGTGCTAATCCAGTAGCTAAAAAGCTATTCTGGATAGTAGAGGTCTTAAAAGCTCCCTTTCTTGCATCTGCAATCAATTCAAGGAAATCTTCCTTATCAATAGAATTGACTCCATTCCGCATCATGGTTGAAACCGCTCCTCCATAAAGCCTCTTCAAAACCGAAAAACAACCCACATCCAAAGGTTGTAAAAGATGCGAGGCATGAGAAGGCATACAGATAGCAATAATATCATTTTCTTCACAAATTCGATCGAATTCAGGAGTTAAATGACTCCCATGACCATCAAGGACTAAGAGGCAGTATTTTCCAACTCTTTTCCCAATATTTGGAATAAACTGAGATTTCAACCACCATAAACCAATTTCATTTGTAGTCCAGCCATTTTTGCTCACAGTCAATCGAGATCCAGGTTGATTTGAATCAAGGGGGATGCGTAGATGTTCAGGAAAAAGTTTCCCCTTGAAAACGAAGAGTGGAGGATGAACACTTCCATCAGCTCTAATGCACTCAATTGAAGTCACCCACTCGCGATTCCCAGCTTGTAAGAGGGTTCTTTTCCCATGGTACTCAGCTGAGGTAATAATCCTTTGTGTGGTACCAACTCCCATGGCAAAACCAGACTCATCAAAGTTGAAAATATCATCCGAAGTGATACCCCATTTTTCAATGGTATTTTGGACCAAATCAAACCATGGTTTGATAATTCGAGGGTCCTCTGAAAGAGCCCTTTGATAGTCGTATTTTCGAGATAATCGTGTGGACAAATTTGGATGTCGTTTGACAAAGTGAGATGCCCAATCTCTACCAACAGTAGAGGGGATTGCTTTTTGGGCATGACGGAGTAAATTGGCCATATCTCTCAACATAGGCAATGTAAGAGCAGCACCCCTCGTATCCATATCCAAGAGCCATTTTTCAATCGATTGCTCTTCAACCTCAGAGAAAATAAAGCGATTGTGTCGTTTTTCAGAAGCAGCTTCACGCCCCTTAAGGCGGGCCTTCAAAGTTGAGACTGGTAAATCAAAAGACCGCGCAGCAGCTGCAGCAGAGGGATATTTACCATCTTTTATAGCTTTTATAGCTAATAAAAGACGACCCTCCTGTTCTAATAATTTTCTCCTTCGATCAGACCGTTGGGGGGCATTATCATTGTGGTAAACAAGAGATGTTAATTTTTGAGATGGCTTTTTGGTGGGGCCGCTCGGTCAATTCGGTCGCTCGGGCAATACGTTATCACGTTAATGGGGCTTGGTGATTGATTTGTATTGCGTCCTGGTCAGGGCGCATAACAGGGCGTTGATACTTCAATATGGAACAGGGTACCTGAACTTCCGTTGAGTGACTTTGGTGAAATTTACCTACAACTATTTGAGACTCATTTATGTAATCTTGATGCGAAGAGAGGAGAAAAGAAATAAGAGATGAAGATGACAAAAAAAATTCGAAACCATACCTGTCAACATTTTTCGCTTGTTCTCTGATGTGCTCTGGCCATGACAGGTGCAGAAGGATACTACACACTTCACCTCACTTCACCACACTTCACCTCACTTCACCTCACTTCACTTCACCTCACTTCACTTCACTTCACCCCACTTCACTTCACTTCACCCCACTTCACTCCATCCCACTTCACTTCACTTCACTTCATTTCACTTCACCCCACTTCACTCCATCCCACTTCACTTCATTTCACTTCATTTCACTTCATTTCACTTCATTTCACTTCATTTCACTTCATTTCACTTCATTTCACTTCATTTCACTCCATCCCACTTCATTTCACCCCACTTCACTTCACTTCACCCCACTTCACTTCACTTCACCCCACTTCACTTCACTTCACCCCACTTCACTCCATCCCACTTCACTTCACTTCACTTCATTTCACTTCACCCCACTTCACTCCATCCCACTTCACTTCATTTCACTTCATTTCACTTCATTTCACTCCATCCCACTTCACTTCACTTCACTTCACTTCACTTCACCTCACTTCACTCCACCCCACTTCACTTCACTTCACTTCATTCCACTTCAGCAGCAATCGCTGAAGTCCCAGAACTCTAGACGATGGCGGTCTAAATCACATGTGAGCTCCCAACTGTATTACTGAGGATCTATGGCTCGATGGAGCTAGTACCATTCAAGCGCGCGGCACCCTTTCCAAAAGCATCAACAATCTGTGCCCCGGATTGCTTCTCACCACCTGTAGAAGTAATCTTCTCTACATCCAATTCTATCGATGGCGTATCCTAGGTAGAAATCCAAGTATTTGTACGCTAGTTCTGCAAATGCGTCCGTATTGTAATGTTCACTCATAGAGAATAACGGAGGAAGATGAAGATTTACCCAAGTTTTCGGAAGTGTTCATTGATAGATGACCTCTGTATCAGAAATGCGCAATGATCGCCATAATGGGAACATAGACTATGTAATCTAGACCATCCGGGTAAGTCGGTAAAGCCTTTACCAAGATCTTGCTTTGACCTCCATTCAAAAGCAAATCCGTCGGATCGGCCTCACGCAGGAAACAACAACCATGTAGCAGCAAGCCCTGAAGTCGGAGAATCTTTGCCAATGATGACAACCGGGGTACCGTGTGAGACATTGGTACAATTCAGGGGTTATATATTGATAGCAGCCTCGTTGCCGTGGGCAATCCACTACACTGCCCTGCCGTGCCGACAAGGATCCTGCGAAGTGAATAGTTACCTGCCTCCATCAACAAACCAATTCATATTGAAGATTGAGACCCAATGGGCTTTCTCACCACACTTTGTGGGTGTTTCTTTTCTATTAATCTTATATTCTCGACCTGTCATCGGAGTACTTCTATTGTGTCCTTCTTGGGGAATGAGAACGATACACCGGGGCAAGGGACAGAGGCGGAGGTAAACGCTTTCGAAGGATCCATACAACCTCCATCACCTGTGCTAGCCAGCCTGTCTTATCCTTCACCTCGTGGTTCTACGGAGTTGATATCATTCAACTGTACACCACCTCTTCCGGAGGAATCGCCAGTCGAAAACACGTGGTTATGGCTTCCTTTTCCTTACAAGAGTAAGTCTTCATCGTGAATTATTATCAATGCTTCATACTAAGTGGACAGATTGATGGATCCCATAAAACCACACACCTGCGAATCCGCCCCGCATAATAATTTTAAAGGAATACAGAGGGGTGTTAGAGTGTCACCCCGTGGCTCAAACTTTCCTACTTTTCTATGCCAGGATGGACGATGGAAATCGCAAGGCTGTGCGTATTGAAATATGTCAAATATTGGAAGGTGACAGATCGATGCGCTTGCGGGACCGAAATATGAACCGCCTCGTCTGCGGAGTGGAGTTTCTTGGAAGATCGATATACGAGAAAGCGATAGCAGATGTAAGTTAGACGTATTTGATGATAGAATCCAAGCCATCGCAGACCGCCAAGATTGCCACAGTCCCAAAGCTAGTCATATCAAAACATAGTTCTACGTTTGGTGAGGATACTCCATCTGCTACGATGCCTCTTTACCACTGAATTTTGTGCCGCTAGGCGCCATGCTCGAGTGAAACCTGAGACCCAATCTAGGGCCACGCAGCTTGCATCTAGTACGGATGAGCGATCGGACATAGCAGATTCAGCGTTGTCATGCCTAAGCCAAAAGGGGTTACACTTAGAAGACACTCCAGTCTATTAAAGATGGCCCGGTTCCTACAAATCCAATTGTCAATATCTTCCTACAAGCACGTATTTGCGGAAATGACTTCCCGGCCTTTGGAACTTATACTTGAGACATTACACGATGTGATGAGAGACATACTCAAGTATGCCAAGAAGCAGTTCGTCTGCCCGTTATGCCTCAGTTCGTATTCTCGAGCCGATACTGCTTTCGGACACTGTCGGACGAAGGGAGAAGAGAAGGAGGAAATGAACGACCAAAAAATAGAGAGGTGCAAGATACACAGCGGAATCGGTTGTGTGAATACTGGAGGGGACATTCACAAGTTTCGACACTCTTTGGCTACCGCCTGCGCACGGAAAGAGATTACTATCGAAGATCTAGAACTGGATTTGCGTCCATCACATCGTCCAGCATATGGCTCCTGTCTTAAACGCGACTATATTCTGAAGATGATGGCCAGCGAAATCGAAGCAAGGATTGATATCCTGAGAATCATACTCGCTAAAGCTGGGATACATTACGTCTGTCCGTGCTGCTGGAGCGGATTCGCAACCTCTGAAAGCGTGTTGAAGCATTGTGGCAAAGGAAGCGATGTCAATCATCAAGGCCTTCTCTCAAAGGAGGTGAGGCCTTTCGCCGAGCTCTATGGGAGGCTTATGGAACAAAACATCGATTATACGGATTTGGACATTGATTACGATGGTCATGGGGTCCCGGACTTTCATCGATGCTTTGAACTCGACATAGTCTTGAAACACAAAAGTAAGTGGAAATTATATCTATAGCAAGAAAATCAAGCCCTAATACAGTCTACCAGGCCGGTATCACAAAAGACTGGTGTACAAAGAAGGCATGGGTTTTGGCTTTGGAAATGTGTATTTTCGCATTTTGGATGGAGATTTGTATATTTCACGAAAGTGATTGACTGGAATTTAATTCAGCATTTGAGCAAGCGTCATGAGCTACCAATTCAAACCAAATCAGGGAGATGATGGTAAATAGGATCTGCCGAGGTCTAAGGACTATGCATAGAATATGTGTTTCTCTCACAGTGAGTTGTGTGAATCTCAAGCTTCTATATGCCTTGTCGTTGCATCAAAGACTTAGATGCGAACATGATTGGTAACTGACAAACGAAGTCCAGTTGACCAGGAAAATGAATGTAGGCTGTAGAGGCTGTTATCCGTGTTCCTATCAGTTCCCGGTCAGCATGATGTGCACTGCCGCAACTTTTCAGTCCTGATTTCCTTGGTTTTGTTATTGGACCAAATGAGCGAACTCCATATCACATCATGCCAGGTACGTCCGATCCAAGCTACCAAATGGAGCAAATAATTGTCGCAATGGAAGATTGGTATTACAATAACGAACTGCGCGAATCGCTTTCTACATGATGCGAGGCGAGCTCATTGGTTTGGATTGACTGCCCCACCAGCTTTTGTGACATGGTGTTTGGAAATATCATGTAACAAAACAAGGGGCACCGATCAGAGAACTATGCCCCTTGTGGAAGTAGACCTGAAATTTTGTCTCCATGAATCTAGACCGATTAGCGCAGGTCACGGACTTCCAGTATCAATTACAAACGCCTCTTTAGCGACGCGCCGCATGGCCCGACTGGGATTCATGCACCGAAGGATTTCAGTGGGTACACCGATCACAATCTAGTACTTATCGCTGATGCACGTGCAAGGATTGATGCAAGCGATGCTCGGTCTCTCGGCTTGGAGCTAAGTTGACTGCAAGGTATATAACAATCGAATCCCAATTCTTAAAAGTTGCTGTACTATACGTCCAGGATGGATGCCAACGCCGAGTCTGCTAATTCCGAGAAGAGTATGTTCTTCGCTGACTTTCACTGACAGCTTTGGCTCCTTCACCTTGTCTTGCTTGATTGCATGCTAACCCAAGTTACTTTTAGTGTTAAAACCCGCCTGTTCAATTAGTTCATTTTTGAGTACGGCAACCACACAAGTAGGAACTTTATCAGATCCTCCAGTCAAAGATGAGCATCAAGACCAAAAGCCCCTGGAAGCCGACTCCAAAAAATGTTGGCGAGAGCTTGAAGTTAAGAACATGTTGCTCTCCGGGGACGAAAAGTCGATCAGTCGACTCCGTGAGTTCCGTCTTTATAATGACGCTTACGCCCAAATGGAGGGACTTCAACCTTTCTCCTCTCAGAAGGAAAGACTTGTTTTCCCCCAGAGCTGGGATTGGCGTTTTTCTCAGTCACTTCTTGAGGGCCCGGAGGCTACAGCTGCCAAGCTTGCCAAACAAAGTATCCGCAGATTCTCACAAATTCCTTTTGAAGAGTTGGTTCGAAGGGCGTGTGGACTTCCCTCGCAAGGAATTGACGATTTCCTTCGGGAATACGAGTTCCTCAAAGTGCACGTCTACAGCGCATTTACTCGAAACATTGAGCATCTCGAGCTTTTGGATCAATTGAAGGGAGTAGGTAGAGGCTGTCTCTTGGTGCATGTTCAAACTATTATCTGACAAACTATAGTGTCTGAATGAGATAGATGCGGATCCCTTTGTATGCACTGCAATTGAAAGGGTCTGTCAAGGTGTTGTGTCTCAGAGGAAACCACATGTGCCTTTGACCGAAGAGAAATCGGAGAATATGAAGCCTGAGCTAGACGAACGACTACAGTGGATCATCGACCCATTGCAGCGACTCCTCCAAAGCCCTGACACTGCCCAAAATGTACTACGGCAACTGAAGATTTTGAAAATTCGGTTTTCCAAACTTTACAGATCCCCTGAAGGATCTCCTGAAGCCACTTGGGGGGTATTCAGTACTGATACACTTTTCTTTGAACAAATTCAATGGAGTGACGTGTCTGACCTCGCCATGGCTCTGTCGAGAAAAGACCAAGATGTCTTTTCGCAATGTCTTGTGAACACTTTCTATGCAAAGGACCGTCATGCTCGGCGAGCACTAAACGCACGATGGAATTGCCTCAGTATTGCAGTTGAAGAATGTATGGTTGCCGAGGTCGATATATCTCGGAAAGTGGATCATCTCGCCCAGGTAGACCCGAAGCTATCCCACGTTGGTACATAATCTAACCAAGAAATGCAGGAGCTCTACCGTGTTCGCAACTACTATTCTCTGACTGCCATCGTCCAGGGTATCAAAGCAAGTGGCTTGCCGACAAAAGCCTTGAGAAACTTTGGGTACCTGATCAATTCTGAACATAATTACCAGAGGTATCAGCTACTCATGAAACACATGAACACCAGACCTGGAATTCACTTCCTCGTTCCTGCATTGAGTACCGCTGTCAGGGGTAACTTGGAGTTGGCTGATATGGTGATAAATGCGCATGCATGTTACTATGTCGAAGGATATCAACGCAATTCTTTGGTTCGTCTTTTCATTTCTTGCTTAGGACGTTGACACACAATGCTTTACCTGTACCTTACTTGTAGACAAGCTTTTCTGAATTTTTTTACAATTACGATTTTTTTAAGGTTACAAGGCAGAAAAACCATAGACTCCTGTTTGATTATTCTTACCCGCAGGCCCAATGAGATTCCTGGCCCTGGACCATGCATGTTTGATGAAAGATTACTCCCATGACATATTGTTGCATGACTAGATAAAATGCCTCAAAGTGATCTGAGTCTTACATATGGAGAGGCAGGAAAGAGATAGGGGAACCTAAGATTTGGCACACCCTTTCTTGACGCTGAAAGGCATAGGTCAGAGACAACAAACAATCAATCGAAACCAAATCTATTGATTTCCGTTCGGTTCGAACTACAGCGTAAGGTCAGAACTAACTTGGAAAGTGGAGCAGACATTCGTAAGGAAAGCAAACCTACAGGCCCCCTCAAATTGTGCTTGCTTTTGGGGCGTCGAATATTCGCGGGACCACCACTAGTGCGTCGACCCACCTGCAGTCGTATTTCCATCCTATAGTCTTTGCCTAGTTCCGGGTTAGTGGCTCATCAATCCACCGCTGCCTTCCACTTGTATTAAAGGCGGGCTACCATCCCGTCATTCACTGTGCGAAGAGCCTTCATGCAGGCCTCGCGCTTAACCATGGATACTTGGCATCCCCCATCAACTTCCACCTTGTTTACGCCTTACCATCCTCACTCGGCCACCTCCATCTCAGAGAATGCCGGCCCCCAATCCAGGCCCAGCTTTTCCAAGCTTCCGATGTACCCATACCCTCAACCGTCAGTCAAGCTTACTGAGCTCCCCCTCAAAAGCCAGCAAGCTCCCGATCTGGTAGACATCCTGGATGGACAAAGCCAACAACGTACGATGAGATCTCCGTCTAGATTACCGACTACTTGCTGATCCTTTGCAAAAAACCCAGAGACTTGAACAGTTCCCACCTTTCTTGTGTCAAATCTAGACTGCGGCATATCCTCTCCATTGGATATTGGGTCACATACCATATCCACAAATTGAGGATAATGGATATTGCTTCAATACCATATCCTCAATGGGGATATCCATGGATATCCACTTGGATATGAGGATATTTTGCGGATATCCGCACTAGCATAAATCATCTACTTGGAGGTAGTCATGTGCCTCTTATACAGCTTACCAATTTATTTTTCAGAACAAAAGATATACATGTTCGGTCATGACCATAATTCCGACCTTGTTTATCCTATTCGGCAATGAAATAATAAGAAATAGTCTTGTATTGAGCAACATATATCGCCTTTATCATTACTTACAGTATTAATCTCACTTTTAAATGTATTAGAGGATATAGGTGAGTTTTTGTTATTCTATAGTACTTTACCGTAGAAATATATATTTACTCTATATAGTAGTAGAGAATACTTTAGCTGAACTCAGTAGATACGATTGAAATCGCTGTTTATCTGTTGAATCTAATAAGCTCGATATGAAAAAAATGGTTTGATCTACCTTTAAAAGTGTATTAACTTCTTAAAGTGTAATTTGTATAACATTATGAAGAAATCTTGGTCGGAAGCTCTGATATTATAGACTTCTGATTTATTTTCCCTGAAATCAATGCCTGAGGATAATTGAGGATATATAGCGGATATCCGCACAGATATCCACGGATATCCACGGATATCCTCAATTGTCCTCAAATATCCGCACTAGTGATTAGTAACAGCCAATCATCGCCATTGAAAGTTCAAGATATGTGGAAAACGCGCCCGTGAGTCGTGACTTTGTTTGCTATACCCCTGATACTCCCAGCTAGTCTTACATGTACGTTTCTCTCTCTCTTTTTCTCTTAATGCCTATTCCTAGGTAACCCGTGATCAAGTACAATATGTCTTACTCACAGGCATCTCAGTCCCAGTACTCCTTCTACGCCGATTCAGATCTAGGTCTGAATCCCGACATACTTCATTCCGATGACATATCCGCTCTTATTAGCAGCCAGACTGTATTGACATCTGTGTCGCAAGTTTCATCTCTAACTGCACCTCTCTCGCTTCCTCGTGTTGGCCCCCCTCTTCAGCAGTACTGGGTCCTCTATTCCTCTAAGCCTAGTCGGGAGATGGATGAATCCCGGAAGAGCTTTGTAACTTGGTGGCTAAACACAGAGTTTGGATCAAAGCCAGATATACAAGACTCTATCCGTTGGGATGGAAAAAAGACGTCTAATATATGGGATAACTTCAATCAAGTTGCACATGAAAAGACTGGCAAGCCAAAAGTTATGTGTACAACATGTCTCTGTACCCTTGTTCATCCAAGATTCCGCCGTGCTGGTTCATCGCCAATGAATGCACATATCAAGGCAGGCTCCTGTACTCGGAAGCCTGTCCAGAAGATTGATCAGATGCTCAAACAAATGGTATGTTTTTCATCTATAACCTGGACTCTCAATATCTCTCTTACTTATCTTTATATACTATCCTAAAGCCGACTTTCCCACAAAACCCATCCTTCTCCCAGGAGCGTCTAGCAAAAGCGATACTAGACTTTATCTCTACCGCTCACCTACCTTTCCGAATCATTGAGCATACCCAATTCAAGGATCTAGTAGAGGTTATCCAACAAGCCCCGAGCAAGGTCAATATCCCATCTGCGCGAAGTATGCGGCGTTATCTCGACTCCACAGTCAAAAGCAGCCAAAAAGAGATTCTTAGAAGGCTTCCAGATAGGAGTCGCCTTTCAATAGCCCTTGATTGCTGGACGTCGCCATTCCAGCAAGCATTTATGGCTGTCACAGGTTATTTCCTTGATCAAGATTGGAATTACTGTGAAGTT
The DNA here is from genome assembly GCF_028974205.1 of Penicillium antarcticum. Classification (NCBI taxonomy): domain Eukaryota; kingdom Fungi; phylum Ascomycota; class Eurotiomycetes; order Eurotiales; family Aspergillaceae; genus Penicillium; species Penicillium antarcticum. Next base: position 239,745 of record NW_026695305.1, on the reverse strand, counting down.
CTTCTTGGATTTGAGCATCTTCACGGATCACATACGGGTGAGAATCTAAGTAAGACCGTGATTCAGCTTCTGACTGATCATGAAATCACCGACCGCGTATTATCCGTGACCACAGATAATGCAACTAATAATAACACCCTGATGATGAATATCCAAGAGACAATTCAGTCACAAAGCCGATCGGATACGTTGATCTTCCGAGTTCCATGTATTGCGCATGTGATCCAGTTAAGCTTGAATGAGCTTCTTGGGAAGCTGAAAGTGACGCCACCGAATAAAGAGATTGAGCTGGAGTGGTCTGATGAACGAACCCATTCATTTCAGACTAAACAATCTAGCTCAACTAGACAAATTGCGGATACTCTAAAAAAGGTGAATTACTTCTCATCCTTAGTCTTTTAATTCATACTAATAAAAAGTCTAAGATCCGAGGTCTTGCTGTGTTTATTAATGCAAGCCCACAACGCCGGGAGGCATTTATGGCCCTGCAAACTAAGGAGCCTCGTTTGATCCCTATCCAAGATGTCCAAACCCGATGGAACTCAACCTTTATGATGCTTAACCGTGCTAAAAGGCTACAACCATTTTATGATCAGTATTGTACACATCATCAATATCTCCACTTCAAACTTGATCAAGAAGAGTGGCGACAGATTGAATATCTTCTTCTTCTTACCAAGCCTTTCTTTGACTTCACTACTATGCTATCAAAGACTAGGGATGTTACTACACATAACATCTATAGTATTTATAACAAGCTTTTCTCTCACCTTGATGAAGCTGAGAGAAAATTGAAGAATAAAGGGGTTATCTGGAAGAAGAGTATGCTCCAGGCTCTTCAGACTGCAAAGAAGAAGCTATCAAAGTATTACACTGCTACTGATCATGAATCGTACGGTGAAATATATGCACTTGCAACGATCCTTTGCCCATCAAAAAAGCTTCGATATTTTGCATCAACAGACTGGCAAGGTGAAATTGACTACGTCAAACACTACCATGGAGTCCTTAAGCGAGAGTTTCATCGATATAAAGATATGCTTCATCATGATTCAGATACTATGGTCGTGCAAGATGCCACTGGAGAGGCCCGAGATGACGACTATTATGATCTTGATACCGCTTGCGCTTCTCAGAACCAGCCACAGGATAAGCTCTCAAAGCCTGAAGATGATGAGATTGCGAGGTATCTTGCCCGCGGGATTGAGAGACAAAAGCCCCGAGCATTCTGGAAAGAGCATGAGAACGAGTTTCCTATTCTTGCAAGAATGGCACGGGATATTCTTTCTATCCCAGCTAGTGGTGCAGGCGTTGAGCGATTATTCAATTGCGCTCGCGATATCTGCCACTATCGTCGTGGCCAATTGAAACCAAGTACGATCCGAGGATTGATGCTTCATCAGCTCGCCACTAAATTTGAAGTTGAGCAGAAGGAGTTTGAGGTTATAAAGGAGCATCTTTCCGCCGGAGAAGCTGTATTGTTAGATCAAGCTCGGAAACCAATACCCCAGCTTGAAACTGTCGAGCCTATTAGTGATAATGAAGAGGAGGAACAAGAGCTAGGCATTGAGGATACACAACGGATAGAAAGCTACGATGAGAACTCAGAAGACGGGAAGACTGATAATCGAAGTAAGCAACTACAGCTTAAACGATCAAGGAAACGATTATCCGAGGCTTCCGATGACGATGACGATGGCCTTCCAGAAATGCTAATAGATGAGGGCATACAAGGACGGTCGGGGCGGATTCGGAAGCAACCAAGATTACCTGATGGATTTCAGTTTGATCTCAGATAGTCTGCGTAACATGAATATGCTACAATTTTGTTTACCAAATTAAAATCTTCAATAATGATTACACTATGAGTACTTGAAAAATACAATAGAATCCGCATAAATAATGCACGCTCAAAAAGGTCATGAGTCTTGGCATGTTTGGCCTGTTTTATATCCATTGGATATCCTCAAATATCCGGAGGATATTGGGTTGCATACCATATCCACAAAATTGAGGATTGCGGATATTAGGTGACATACTATATCCGCAATCTGCGGAGAGGATATGTGGATATCCGTGGATATTGAGGATGTTGCCGCAGCCTAGTCAAATCCCTCATCCTATCCGCCTTTGAACCAGTCCGACTTCGGCGAACAAAATAATATCATCGGTCCCTCTCCCACCTGGCCTGGGCCAACCAGCAATTATGTCGGCAGTGAGATCATTTCGAGGCAAGGCGATGGGGGCTCGCAAGCATACTGCGAACTCTACTCGCAGGTTTTGGATTCCAGAGACTGGCAAGTCAAAATAGGAGAATTGTGGGAACTTTCGTCCACTGGTCCCATTTAGTATGCTGCTAACGTATTGTATTGCCTGCAGAGCTCAGAATGCTCGTGATGCACCAACTTCGGAATGCCTAAAAATTGAAGCTCAACTGTCAGCAAAGCCCCTACCCCATCCAAGCTACGTCCACCAACTACCGCCAAATACAACAATCAACTCATCTTGCAGCTTTTCCAACTCGGACCAATACCGTCCAATTCAACTGCCCCTTCAAAGCACATTGGGAACTGGGCAAGGTAATCACCGTGATGAGTAGCAGACGGGGCTCTATACTGACATCTTAAAAGAAGTGCAACCTCCTTCCCACAGTCAGCCCCATGGGCAAGCTACCCACGTTGCGAAAGCTAGGGAAAAAAGAAAAGCGGTCTCGGCTTTCCATGGAGAGTTGCCAATTGCTGGTGGCAGCAAAGATTCATTGAATGAAAGCGACCACAATGGTGATCTTGCAAAAGCGGGACGTCGCAAAGGCCGAAGGTAAACAAAACGAGCAAGACAGCATTTAAGTAGATCATCACTAATCCCAGGGGATGATTATAGAGTTAAACGAACTTCAAACCCTGACCCAATTCCAAACTCTACTTCTCCGCAGCGTGTCTCTCTGCAAATTCCTGAGCCGTCCCTATCAAAGCAATTGAGGGGATCTCGAGGAGCAAATGTACGTATCTGTGTACACTGCAGCAGGAGTTTTGGAAGAAAAGAAAATTTGGAGCGTCACATCCGAACCCGTAAGCAACCGTGGGACACCCCAAAATCTAGCTATTCTAACCGGTCATTATCAGACACCAAAGAGAAGCCATTTATTTGCTCCTGTGGGGAAAAGTTTGCTAGGAGAGATGGACTAAAGAGTCATGCCTCCCGCATGTCACACCAAGATGGGTTCACCTCGCCAAGCGGGCCGTCTGAGCCAATGTTTAAGGCTGAATCCCCGCCCCAGGCCCGAAATTGCAAAATTGCTCTAGAGAACTCGGAAACTTTTCAGGCTTCAGGCGACGAATCTGTGTATCATTCATTGATCAAGTTGGGCGTATCTGTCTCTCCACAGCATTATGAAATAGGGTTGCTGGACTCTGATCTCAATTCCTCCCCAGCCACGGTCTCGGATGCCTTACCGCCGTCATATATAGCATCACCACCCATCCATGAAGCGAAATCCTTGCCAGAGAAAATCGCAGCATTTCCTCTACATCACCCGATACCCTCGGCTCGGACGACATCTAATGGTCACCAAGGAAAGTTCGGTGCTGTGCAATATCAGCCCAGGGCGGACACTACACGTTTAAAGATAAAGTCTCTAACAGTCAGTATCCCTGGTCGTTCTGCAAACACCACGACACTAATATCTAGTATATAGACCATGCGTATCCAAGCTCCTTTTGAATGCGATACTTGCACTCGAGATACCAACGTATACCATGCCCTCAATCATATTCAATCGGAGATTCAATCGGTGGAGGACGGTCTTCATGATGCGGTCCTCCTGGCCATTCCTCTGGGAAAAAACCAGGTTGATCTAGCAGTTGAACAGAGCACTGTTAGTCGAATCAGAGACCACTTTACTGACATAAGTCATTTACGTCTGCTGAGCTCTGATCCTCTTTTCGCCGCCGAAATCGGTCGTTCTTCTGCAGAAACCGCATTCGCTGCTTTGACTCAAATGTGCTGTCAATACAACCTGGCACAGAGTTCAGTTCGTAAATCGAATGATCCACACCTCATCAACTGGTTTAAAACCCAAACAATTTGCATTAAAAGTCTTCAAGAGCACTATCAAAAGCAGTGCATCAACTTGGCCTGAAGGGCGGAAAAGCAGTTCAAGCGATCAAAGCAAGAATCCGCGCGGGGTCGTTACCATTGGGCTAGTGAGACTCGTGATTGCATTTACAAACAGCTTCTTTTCCCGTGATATCCTAATTCAATTGTTGTACCATGGACCAGGACAGCCCCGTAGGCACACACGTAACAGACTCTTAATATAGTCTTTGAACACCTGAGAGCGAAGAGGTTTCTGTTGAAACGAGTTGCTGAGCAAATTGTATATATCTGGGGCACTTTTCCGGTATGCCCATTTTTTCGCGAGCGTCATTGTCACTACTATCCACTATCAAGAGTGGTGGCTGGTGGTCGAAGTGGTCGGCCGTCGGGTTGCGCCAAAGAGAGGTCTGGCGGATTGGGATCCTGCCCACCTCTATAACAAGGCGTAGTAGGTTCGAATCCTATAGCCGCCGAGTTCTTATCCCTTCGGGGGTAGGGATGACCACATCGGAGGAGGGGAGGCTTGGATATCGCCCAGTGTATGGGAGAGTTTAGGGGGGTAATGGAGCATAGTTCTCATTCATGCCTCTCCCTTCGCATACTCTATGCTAAGTGTGGCACTGAATTTCCTAAGGTTTTTGAGACTTTTCCTTAGGGCCCACGTTACCCCGGTGGAGTGGTACGGAATTGTGATTAGTGCGATCCCACGCATAAGGAGAGCACCGCCTGTATCTAAGCCGGAGAAAGTCTGCATAGCGCCTAACAAGACAAGAGGGAAGCTTCATCAGACTATAATAGATCACATCATCATCATCATCATCATCATCATCATCATCCACTATCAAGAAGAACAGACTCACGTAGTCACAAGGCAGGCCGCAAGGGTAGCCATTTGGTTGCGGTTGATCGAGAAAAGATTGTCGCCTCACGAGCATCTTAATGCGTGGAAATAATATTAAGTACACCAAGAAGTTGCTTAGTTTGCAAATATACACTCAAGATACCGCCTCACCACAAAAACACCAACACATAAACCTCCTCCTCTTCTGCATCCGATATCTCCGAATAAAATCCTCTTATTCCACGTTTTCGTTTCGTCTATCTACGAACGCCTCCAATTCATTCCAGTGGCCCGCTCCCTATTCATGCCTCGATGGAAGCTCCATTTCATTTGGGCATGTATAAAAAGCGCCTGAGACACACAGCAGATATACCATGCGACATTCAGCTCAAGAATCAGATTCAAGGGTGGTTTTTTTCTTTGTATCTAACGACCTTGCCACACAGCTATGATTCCACCTCACTGTAACTGTAACTCACCCCAGAATGATCATGTGTAAATGCCACTATGCGATTTTGATCAACGGGTGAAAATGCGCCCCTCTGGTTCTCTCTGGCTGGTAATTTGCATGCCCTTTGTATCAAAGCGTTCGCGAAGAAAGCGGAAATTGACTTGTTGAGTTGTATGTTTTTCGATTATGGCGCTCTTTCCCCGAAGAAACTCATAGGCTATTCTGCGCCGGTCAACCACCTGTACATCAATGAGGCCACCAATTCGATTTTTGAGGAAAGCTGAGGGCCACCTGTTATTGGCAAGCGAGCCTCTTGTGGTATCGTGAAAGAGGCTTGGTTTGAAGCGGATATTAATACGGACGAATACGGCTTCTCGACATCAATGGGAGGACTCGACCCGGGGAGCTTTTTCGTGAGGTTGGATATTGTGGGCTATGTATAGATGGATGTCAGCATGATAGAAAAATTGAACGTTTCTCCAGTGACCAGGAGGTACACAGCTCACTCTGAAATTGACATGATGCAGTCGTGATTAGGCCAGAGGGGTCTGGACCCCATGTTTCATCTCACAGTCAATGCCAGAGACAGTTGGCAGTGTGCAAAAGGAAGCTGTGCGGACAGAAAGAAGCTGCTCTGCGAAGAATGCTTTGTGCCTGAGTGTAAGTAGTCTGAGTTGAGGTGGTACACTCCATGTGCCGCCATGTTGTCCACAGTATTGATTGCTCATGCCTTCTCACACGTAAACTGGCCACTGTGTGAACTGGTTGCGAAGAAAAGCTTGCATCATACGTCCATCGTCAAGGTTGTCAGCCCTGCATCTTTGCAACCAATCTCTTGCTTGGGTAAAGGTCTGGATCGGGACGGACAAAGGTGTTCCGGCTAGCTCACGCTGCCCCCTTCAGCACCCGATCTCGGATTACCCAATCCATCCCACCAAAACCCTGTGTACTTTCAGCCAATGAAGAAAGGAAGACATCTTGGGGAGACTTTGCCCTCTATTCTCTTCATATATTCAGGTAAGATTCAGGTCTTTGCTTTTCGTCATCTCAAACAAACTGATTGTTTTCCCGTGGATTGCTTCGTTCCTAAGAAACCTTGAGCTGACACAACCATATTCTCGTGTATAATGGAAGCTTCGCGCATCAGAGGATAATCTTCCAGCTCAGCTGATCTCGAAGAGCTCAACCCACCAACGCTTCATGGTGCCTCGCGTCAAGCCTTCACGCGATTGAAACCGGCTGGTCATTCAGCATACACACAGCAGCGGAAGCCCCTTTCACCTAACAGTACTTGATCGAGCACAACAGCCTCAAAAACAGTTAGGCTACTGAAACACAGAGGGAAAAATAATCTACTCGGCACCACGGTTGCTAAAATGCACGATGTTTGGTATTCCGGGTCTGTTTCTCTTCCTGTGTTTTTGTCGTGAGCAATGCCTTTCGTCTTCTGTTGAGTACAACATGACTGATACTTTCAATTGGTTCTATCACAGAAAATTAAAGCGTCCCAGAGTACATTACGCACTGTCTTCGCCATGGTTACCAATACCTACAACGGTCCTTTCGAAAGCATCATTTCGGTTCCCTAATCCCACGGTCTTAGCCCTCTCCCCGACTCGCTCAATAACTATTGTCCAGCTCTCGAGATATGGGTGCAATCAATGGAAAACAAAGCGAATTATTTATTTTTCTCTTGGCTGGTCGAAAGAGATCAGGGGACGGAATCGGCTACCACCGAAACCCTCAATGTCTGTCGGAAGGCCATAACCCATTTGCGGAGACCGGTATCTCGTTGAAGTAGGAGGGGGGTATATTCGGGTTATTTCTTGGCTTTATATTTTTTCAACACGTCCACAGGGTTTCTAGTCTCATGCTCGTCTTGTTCTCAATATCAAGTCAAGTTCGGTCATGCACATCCCGTAAAACAGTAACGGCCTTCGCGTCAACGCCCCATATCGCGATGACTGTCTTGTAAAGATAAGGATTCAGTGCTGGCTCAGGATTGGACTCCAACAACTTCTCTGTCATTGCTGTTGTCAATTCCAAAACCATGCTTTGATCCGTGATTTGCTGCGAATGGTCCATTGAGCATTTATAACAGCTCATGTAAACATAAATGTCACCGCCATAAGGATAAGCCCACTCCCACATTCTGAGATTTCCACATTGGACAGTTCCATTCACATCAGGAAAAGAAGACGTGAAGTTTTCCCCACAGGTCATGCAAACGATAGTGGTAAGCTTGTCTTGAGTACCAGCATATCCAACGACCGCTTTGATAAGAGATCTGGCATATTCATTCACGTCAGGCATCCGCTCGTCCATTTTTGCAAACAGACCGGTGACTGAGCTTTCTGTGGTCAATATCGCTCTCTTATGACAGTTGTTGTCCTGGGAACTCACACCCATAGGCCGAAGAGTTAGTTACTCTATCAAGGAAAGTCTCTGATTCTACAAGGCTCCTTCTGGGGCAGCAGGGTTTTTGTGAAGGTTCACCAGGCTTGTCAGTAGAAAGAGAGTGTGCTACTGCAGGGTGGAACTCCCATTCAGAAAATTGGATCGACGGTCAGTGCTCTTACCAAGACCCATTCAGCTAAGCAGGGGTATTATGGTATGGTCTCATGCTAGTTACAGGATGCTCCACAGTATCCTAGCTTGTAACTTACGTACTTTTGTGTTATAGCCGAGGTGGAGACCAAATTCAGTTATGGCAAAGCTCACCGAGTTGGCGACAATGCCGAACTAGTTTATGTTCAAATTCAGTGCCCTTTTCCTCCGTGTGTCTTTCCAACCTGCATGTCTGAGGACCAAATCTCCGACGAATTTTGCCCTGGATCCACTTAATACCTCTATTATATTTTCTTGTTATTAGCTATTTGGAATACATCTTGGGATACAATTAGCTCATGCGTTCAGGCACTCATCCAGCGACAATTGCTTTTGACGAAGTGACAATGGCAATTCATACAAAGTAAGGAGTGGCAGCTGAATTTCTGTCCCCTTGGAGCGCATGCTGATGACATTCGCTCGCCAGTGCCAGTGCTGCTGAACCAAAACTTGTGGCAGCGTCACATAATTCTCGCCTACCTGGTAAGACCTTAACCACTGTATTTCGAGCCACTACTGAGACTTGCAGGCCCTCCTTGGTCCTCTCTGTCAAACTATTTGCATTCGCAATTTGATCCCCCTCAACTGTCAGCCCATTGTTCCAGCTCCTGCCAAGAACCTGAACAACACCGCGGCTTTGGCCAAACGCAATCTTTGTCAGTACTTCTCTGTCCACAAAAATATCTTTGGCTTAGAAAACTCAAAACTCCTATAGGTTACCAGTCAACATGTGAGTAGAGTAAATTTCATGAAGATGTTTCCATCTTACAACAGCACAGGAGTCATTCATCCAACAACTTCCATGCACCCTTCGCGGTAACCAGAATATCGGCAGACTATTCGCAACAGATGCATACTCTTGGCTACAAGCCTCAAAGTTCCGTGAGCCTTTGGAATAGAACCCTTCCCGACCAGCTAGCCTCAAGCGCTTGGTCCTCAGCTATCCCCGTGTCCGCCCTACCAGGAATCAGTACTGTGATGTGTCAAAGCCAGAGAGACAATTTTGATCACCGTTTTTCACACCAGCCTTCAAATTTCCGAGGTCATGGCGGTATCAGTTTCAATACCGGGATCAATTCTCAGCTGGCCTCTGAAGATATTTCTTCTATTCGGCAATCGAAGAAAAAACGCCAGACTACCAATGTATGCCGGGAGGGTGACTGTAAGGGCCGATCTTTCTCAACTTTCAGCAATCTTCTCCGTCACGAAAGAGAAAGACATCGCCACAGCGACAAAGTATCATGCAACTTGTGTGGCAGCACGTTTACTCGCACGACCGCTCTCAATGTTCACCAAAAGAACAAGGTTTGCTTAAAATCTAAGCAAAAGGGGTTCTAAACCTCAATGATCATCTTCGGGTTTTCAGCCATGCGACATTACACAAAGATTATTCCAAAACTAGCTTCCTATCCTAACGAATCAGTTTGTATTTCTTCATGAGGATCTCCTTTATGGGATTTCTATGACATACCGTAAAACAAACTGTTTGGCACTTATTGCACAGTAAATAGGTTACGAGGTGGCCGATTTTTCTTGGTGATAGGTGGCTTCCAGCCTAGAAGGATACCATCATTTTACTCAAGAGGCGACTAGTCCTTTGCATAGTATTTCCTGGGATTTCATAGGTTCTAACTGCACAAATTATCTCTGTACCAATTATTTGTTTATTTCACGCTTCCGGCTTCACTGTTCCGACTCGCTCCCACGTCACCTGCTCGACTGATTCGATAAATATCATTTCTTTGGGGCCATCTTTGTGTCCCTGAGTCTCCGATAACCATCTTAAGAATGTTACAACATCATCATGGGCTTTGTTGACTTTGACGATCTGAGGCTTTCCAACACCACAGCAGAGACTGCATTGTGTCTCGCTCGAAGTGACATCCCCGTGAGAATATTTGGAAGCTGTGTAGCTGGTGTTCTCAGACAGAACAAGACCTTCTAGTTGTCATTATCCCGAGCATTGCCATTGTGTCCAGTGAAGCAGAGCTACTAACCCATTTTGGATGCCATTATGGTCTGAAAGCGAGCGGCGAACACTAAACAGTGTACCGGGTGGGAATCAGCGAAGGGTGAGAACTGAAATAAACGTCTTGAAGCTGCAGGCCCTGACGCTGTTTATATTCGACACATTGTACTGAAATCAACGGTACAAGATTGACTGGGTGGCAAATGAACATTGGATGATTACCTCTCTGATTGTTGGACTTAATTCTAACCGATGTGACACGTAAAAAGACTTGCATACGCTACTTATGGTCACAAACCAATATGTGTCTAGCTCGTAGACCAGTCTCTTCTGATCACCATGAACTAGCCGATTTGGTTTTTTTTTTTTTTTTTTTTTTTTGGTAGTAGTCACATGGCTCTAGTAATTCCTCTGAAGGAGAGCAATGGGTGCTTGGGAACCTGCATATCGCCCAGACAGTTGATTTCACAGCTAGACTAAATTACGAATCCGTGCCCAGCCTAGTGAGATGTGGTTTATAATCCAGCTCAGACACGAAGTCCAATGGCAACGAACACAAACATAGGGTAATGTTACCAAGAATCCATGTTGAAATATTACGGAGCAAGGTCTCGTGTCATGTGGTGGGCGATCGTAATACGATCCCAAGCCTCATGAATGCCACTGTATCCCAAGTTCTTTCCGCTTTTCCACACTGGTGTGAATGATTGCGCTAATACGATTACCGAAACAAAGAGGACGAAACACGCGGCTAGAACACAACATGATCAGTCGCCGAATAAGCAATTTATACTCACAAAACATTTCATTAATTTGCTTGTTCAGCGTGTGCAGAGGTGTATACTATGTCCCCGCAATCGCGAATTATTTGTCGAGCTGGGCGAGAACGCAGAAGTCCCAGGAGTATCGATAGGGCCGGGACGAAGTTGACGCTCTTGGGCACAGCATATTCAACGGTAATTCATTGGTTATCAATCATTGGAACGCAAATATAAGGGTAAGTTGACTAATGACAGGGAGTAGAGCTTGGCTTTAACCTCGTTCCTGGGAGCCAAATGATCCACTTCACAGGGTCAATTCAAATAAACAGCTCCACCCACATGTTAATTTACATGTGTTCTTGCAATTTTTAACTGCTTGATCTTACCCTTCCTCAATACTTTTGCTGGCTTTTAGTGATTGATATCACCTTTCTCGCTTTCCGCCTCTTAACACAGAGTTTTTTTCATATCGCATCCGTTTCATGTCATTGAATATTGCCTCGTGTTGTTGCGCTTCATCATGTGCACAGAAACCTTTGTCTTCAAAGATCCAGAGCGCTACCAGAGTATGTCGACATTGACTTCGGAGTTTATTCCACCATCAAAGTTTACTACGCCATCAGAGTCCGATACACACTGTGCTTCGCTTGCAAGTTCTCTGCCTTTTTCTCTAGCCACCTCCACAGTGGACTACTTCGAAGATCAATGTTTAATCGCCAACCCTTCCTATGAAGACAGCAGCAATGTTTGTTGGGACACACTGGACAACTTCCAGAGCGATATACACTCTCTAGCACCTCAGAGCCATATTCAGTGGCCATCAACACCTCTGCTGCCCTTGTTCTGGGCTGGGAATGAATATACTTTCAATGGTAGGAATTTTGGTTTTGGGGACAAACGCTATTACTGAAGGCTAACGCACTAATAGAATCAGCCCACAACGCCGAAGCTACGCTGGTCTGCAATCCAGCGGATATAGTCTTGCCCCAATCATCCGTTCCTTCCCAGGCCAAACGCCGGGCGGATGAGACCACTGGATGTCATGTGTCTGCTGGTGATAATCCCCCTGCAACCTCACGTTTTTCCCAAAGTCCACATTTCTCAAACATTCTCGACACTCTACCTCAAATCGAACCGGATTTAGACCTTGACCCAACCTTGACGAAGGAAAATATCTGGAAGACTTGCAGTACGCTTATATATGATGCTGTCGATCCCACTTTTCCTGATGGCACCGTCATGCCACCGCACTGGATATTTTCGAATCAAATAGAGAATAGCCTTGACTATCCTCGGGAACAATCGCTTGCTCGGCCTCTGTCACAACACCCATATGAAAACCTTGCCTTTACCAAATCAGGGGATTGGGGTTTCTGTTGTTTCTCAAATGAACCAGAGCCACGAGATTATGGATCCCCGTCGACGCTTCACCAATTTTTTGCTCTTGGCAATAAGCAATCAGACAATGTTGGCCTTCTCCATCCGAATGACACCGGCATTATTCCGCTTGGGGAAATGCAGGAATCACATTATCCAACGACGAAAGAAGCTTCCTTGACTGGGTTTGATGATACTGTTCGCAGTGACCAAGCTGTCCAGTATGACTGTAGCTTTATTAGTCCATACACTGGAGAACCTTGCAAAGACATCTGCTCCCGAGTATATGACTAATTTCTTCCTACAAAATCGGTCGCTTGGGAATATGGGCAACTATCATGTGCCGTTTTCCATCCAACAAGAGGGCAAAAATGGGCAGATTGTCAAAGCGCACATGTGAAAGGCAATGAGAAAGATGATGTAGAATGATATTTCTAAGTACGAAAAGCTACCTTATTGATGGACCTCTAGTCTTTAGTGCTTAAGGCCAGCATGGACATAGTGAAATGTGGCGGCCATCTATCTAGGTTCTACGGTGTATCTGTCTAGATTGCATGCAGTTTGTAGCTTAAATTCTCTAAAACTGTTCAGATAATGTTGAACAAAAAGAAGCCGCCCCGTGTCATAGACACGGTCAAACAGCGGTATGAGGTGCAGGACTATTCAGGTGCTCCAACAGATACATGTACCATAAAGACCATCAGTGCTCCTTTTCTTCTTTGTTGATGCTTTTGATCGGCACTTCCCGCTTGGGTTTCTTGTGCCGCCCTTTCATTTAGGCCAAAGAGCGACTAAATAATGAGGATTTCCAACAACCTCATGCCTGCACCAAAGTCTATGCAGTGAGTTCCACAGGTGATTATAAAGGTCGAGTAAGACTTTGTTTTGACTATTCGGTATATGAGTTGCGCCTAGCTTGCAAATCCGGAGTAGGCGCTTATAAGTTTATTTCAAGAAGGAAAGAATGATATTAAACAATTTCCTCATCGCCCTCTTTAGTGGGACCTACGTCGTCGCCGCTCCGCTAGACCTCTGTTTGGAAGCATCAGAAGCTCCCACTGAATTTATTTGGAGCACGACTCAAATAACGTACACGATTACTGTCATCCCAACAAGCTCCCCAGCTATCAGAATTGCAGCCCAGCAGACAAAACAGGCTGCTTATTCTTTCTCTGATGCTGGAGTATTCGAGCGTCACGTATCAATGCATCTCTCTTCGTTTTCTCTAGACTCAAGTCCGACGGCTGTTCCAGCTCCAGGTCAAGATCAAGGTCTATATTCCGCGAAAACAGCAAGTCCTATAAGCTACGGTTACAGTGGCCCATGCTCTAAGTCAAATGCTTGCAAAGGCGATGTAACATTTTACGACACCGCTAGCGATGCATCTTCGCCTAGTTCATGTGGAGTAACCAACAATGGCGAGGCTGACTTCGTTCTTGCATTGCCGCAGGGTATTATGAGAACAGGTGACTGTGGAAGAACTGTTCATATTGATTATGAAGGACAGAAGTGTACTGGCGTTGTTGTCGATAAATGTATGGGATGTGATAACAAATCCATTGATGTTTCCAAAGCTCTATTTCGAAAGTTCTCGCCTTTGGAGAAGGGTCGCCTGTTTGGCGTAGAGTGGTTTATTGAATCGGGGCTTGATTATGGCAAATAGCGTGATGAGGTCCTTGAAGGCGAGCAGATTGGATCTGATATATCACCACTAAAAAGAATGGATGAACCATTTTCAGCTAGAAGCATTAAAACTATATTGCAGGTACAGAGACACAATGGTCGATCCAGGCCGAAAATCCGACATGTGAAAGCATGTTCCGTGATATTCTGGGGATACTTGGACGCGCTTCATATACAGCATTTTTACTCCTGTAATAGGCGATATTCTTGTCACTGGTCTGCGATAGCTATACCGTCATGTGTAGGTCTCGAGAAAAGGGCTAGTTGAGGATCCGTCCAAGAAAACTAGGAGAATGGTTTGGGTCCATGGCCTCGATTGGATCAATGCTTTGCATATCCCCAACGTCGGAGCATCCGACTTGAGCCCTGAGCGCAGTCCATCGGGGTTGGCTCAGTGAGGAAGATCTGCTTGGCTTTGTTGCTTGAGCAGGTCGTACCAGTGGCTGCTTTCGCCGAGAAAGCCTTTCCGCTTTGTCTGGTTCTTTAGAGCCCAAATCAGTTTCCGTATCGAGCGAGATACAAGGCGCTCGTGAGTCCTCAACACCGTTTGTTAGAGAAATTTGTGCCGTTGTGTCCGACTGAGTAGGTTCTATCTCTGGGACACCATCAAGCGTACCCCATTCAGCGGTGTTCATTGACATATCATGCTGAATATCAGTGTGAGAAGCATTTCCAGGTCGCCTCGATTGGGGCTCTGTTTGCGCCGGGACAAACTCTGTAGCGCTTTCAGGAGTCGGATAAGTGACGTTCAGCGGAGAGACCACAGCCAGTAGATATTCCGGGTTGGAAGCAGAACCAAATGAGCTCTCATTGCAGTCAGAGGTCTTCGTCGTTTGGTAGTATGAGGTATCGTGAGGAAGTGAAAGTTTCCCTTGGCGTCGAAGAGCCTTCTTTCGCTTGCTCTTTTCCTTGCCCTTTCTTTGATACCAAACAGCGTAGATACTGCTATGTTTCCGACGGTGACCAAAATCTCGTTCAAATTCAAGCTCGATTTGTTTCTTAGAAAGATGTTTTCGAGCCTCAAACCATGTAGGAACAATATCCTTTTCATAAGGGTCCCATGCTTTGCCGTTGTTAGCTGAGGGGCCCCCATATGTCAGCTTCATGTTCCGTTTTTCTTAATTTGCTGCTCTCGTACCCAAGTTCTTCGTTCCGCCCTTTGACGAGCTGGTATTTTGCGACTCAGTCACCACATGCTCCGGATAATCCGGAACTTGGACTTCTGGAATCATGCTTTCTTGAGAAGCTATCACAATAAACATGAATGAGCGATGTTTCTGTTAGGGGCCAAATGAATGTGTTGACACATACAAAGTGAGTTCGCCTTTTCCTTCAATTTCTCAAGTAAGTATTTGCTTGTTTCCACCACTAAAGCAAAGTTATCAGTATCTTGACTTCAAGAGGTAGAAGGAACAGCATACATTCCAACGCGATCTGGTTCCATGAAGTAATTTCCGAAGTTGCGAGAGAAAGTGTCTCCCTTTCCATTTGCACATCAGGTTCGTGAGACAAAGGATGGACAAGCTGCTGAATAATGCCGGGTAGGAGGATGTTGTGATCAAACTGGGATAATCCCACCGTAGCCCTTCGGCTAGAGATCCAGAGATGATAGGTCCCATCCTCTTGGGGCACAGGGTTGTAATTGGCAGCAGCGACATCAGACCAAGTGATGTTGTCTTCACATGCGCCGTCGACTTCGATTAATTGCGGTTGTGGGCTTTTGAAGAGTGCATCTATGTTCTTGGCCATAGTGTTGCTCATGAGGGGAAGTCCGAGGTGTCGAGCAAGATGCATATCCTCATCAAGTACCCTCCTATAAGACAAAGAGAGTTCAAGGATGGAGCAAAGCTGCTCTTGTGAAGGAAGAAAATGTCTCCTTCGCAGATCTTCATTGCAGTCCAGGAAGGATGGTAATTTGTAATCTTTGGATGTTGGCTCCTCAGAAGTGGCGGCCAAGCCACTGACAACTTCCATGTTCAGCGTAAATAAAGGAAACAAGGATATGAATACAGAAGGAGATTGAAGGGCCCGTGGATCCGAAGCGCAGGTCCAAATAAAACAAAATCAAATCAGGCTGGCGTGCGCACCTTTATAGGGTATTCTGTCGAACTGAGGGGTGGTATTTTACCACTAAGAACAGGGATATTCATCAAGTACCCATTCTGTCTCTGTCTCTGTATGGTAAACGGGGTACGCTCGGCATACCAGCGCCGTAACACGCTAGGAACGACTCCTGAGATCTGTTAACGCTTCAACAGCAAGATCCAGATAGAACAACATCAATGCATCTCAATGGGACACCTCAATACTAGCACATACCAGTATCTGTCAATCCGACATATTCTCCAGGGGCTACTTCGAAACGAGCATATCACGTGCGAGGACCAGAAATACAATCTAGCGAGGTAGTATCGATCATGGCATATTTCCGATCAAACAGCCCAAAATTAGAAGGGACGTAAACGTGTTCAAGTTTCGAATACATATAGACATTAATTTTGTGAAACAGGATCGCTGGCAATTGTTCAATTCTCTCTGGCCTTATCTATTACCCTTCAACGAAATGCCGTGGATATCATCGGAGGATCATTCATTCCCGACCCACCCTCGTCTAAGAGCCCTTAGCAGCCCTTCGGCGGCACTCGATTATTTGAGGCTTTATGCCATGTACCGATTGGGGATAGCAGCTTGTCTGAGTCGGTTTTCTCAACTTAACGAAGACTGGATTGCTGGAAGCTGGTTCGCCATTGGACATGCAGAAAGGTTTGAAAGTACATCCTTTAGCGAGGGAAGTTGAATGATTGGCTTCTTGTTAAAAACCGTCCCGCCGCTCCTCTCTGACATGTCACTGACAGAAAAGCTCTCACTTTGGATGCTAACGCAAGATGAAGAATTCTCGGGACGATGTGAGGAGAATATAGTTCCGGCGCGGCGAGCGATCTCCTTATCCCCTAGCTCCCAAAACATACCCTCTGCTGCGCGCGGCGGAACATCCATACTCTTAGCTATTCTTAACCATAAACCCGATCCATGTCTGAATGAGGCAATGAAAAATTCAGTATCATAGAAGTATCACAAACAGACCACTGGCATACCTAAGATACTGTCGCGCCAACTGGGTTTTCTTTTCGTCGTCCCAATTGTCCCATCGCTCCAAATAATTTTGATAACGGAGACGGCAAGCAGTAGGGCTTCTCTCATTAAAATGCTTGCTGATGGATAACCATCCAACACGTTGATTTCGAAGCTGAACAATTGTCTTGTCTTCTTCTGGTGACCAGGCCTTTCGGGATGTGAGATTATGGGCGGTGGGCTTCTGTACTCTCGTGGGGAAGAAAGGTAGAACAGGGGCTTTTCGCATGTTGATGGTGCGCACCGAACATGGTGATCGATCAGAGACAGAAAAAGGAGAATTGGACGAATCCGGTTGGTACAAGTGGCATGGTGTATGATACATCTTGATAAGTTGAAAGATTGGGAAGATGAGAGAGGCCGAGAAATACAACAGGGCGTAAATTGTTGCTGCGGCTAAAAGAACAGTGGACTTCCTCAACCTTATAGTCCATATTGGTCATCGGGGCCTGTGCAGCGGTTGTTGGTGGGTTCCGCCTTCAATCTCTATCTGTTTTTTTTTTCCCTCTACACGAATGGTTAATTTAGCCAAGCTGTTAAAAGCGCGTATTTAGTACAGCAAATGATCAGAGAAATGTTGTTGAACAACATGGGCAAGTTTCATAGAGAAAGGTGACGAACCGAGAGAGTGGTCAAATACCACTAGGACCCTTTGGGACAGGCTTATTCATCGTTCACCCAATTCCCCCTAGTATTTGTACGGTATTCCGGGCACATTCGGAAGTACGGTGTTGTAACACGCCGAAGCTTATTTGTATAGACCCCTGAGATCGTTCAACCGATCTTGAACACCTACAATCAATCACCTGATTCTATTGGACATGTTCAGTACCAGCCAGTACATCAATTCCTCATCCTGACATAATGTTATATCGCAGTGCTCAAGAAACAGTCCCAAAAAACAGTCCTTCCTGTCTCTCGGGGTGTCTGTCTCTCCATTTTCTACAGTATGGATGGATGGATGCATTCATTCACGCTGACCCCTCGTCGAAACGATATGCAGCCTACCACTACTATATATATCTCTATCCGTACATGTATCGTGTACCACTTCCTAAGCGAACTTAGAGCCTCGCCGAGGCCTGCCGTGGCCTCTGTGCCGTCGTTGTGTTTATGCAGCCCTCATGGCGCGCGGCTTTGAAACCGTTGCGATGCTTCAGCGAAGTCCAAGACAGCCTCCACTGTCTTGGTCCGTGAAGCACTATCAATCTTACCTCTTCCTTCTTCTCCTGGTCCCCCCAACAGTGTTGATATGTTGTTGAACGCGTCACCAACCTTGGTTCGCAGCTCCCTCCTCAGTCTTCTCAATCGTGGGCAATCTAACAACACGTGGTGAACGCTTTCCCGTTCGCCACAGACGCACAGATTGTCGTCTCGGAATCGGAAGGCCTTTGCGTATGTTGACAACCAGCAGTGTCCGGTTCGCAACTGCGTTAATAAGTACGCTCGATTTCTAGGCAGAGAGCCGTAGAGCCGTCTGGTGTACTTGGCCGGCAGTGTGTTGTCGACCTGACGCAGATGGGCGCCGGTGCTCGACTCGTTCCATTCTTTCTTCCATTGGGCGTGGATCCCTTGCCTAATGTGTGCTCTCTCGCGTGATAGCAAAAAGCAGAACGGGTGTGTTTTTCCCGGTATGGCTGCCTCTTTGGCTAGTAAATCGGCAGTGTCGTTCCCGGGGATTTCGCAATGTCCGGGTATCCACTGTAGTCGAATCGATGTGCCGTGGGTCTTAGTATTCCTGGCTGCTTGCAGAATGGCATGGATGATCTGTTGTCCCGACTTGTTCCCGGGATTCTGGACTGCTTGCAGGGCCGACTTGCTGTCACTGAGAATAGTGGCAGATCTCACCCGCGTATGGGATGTTCTCCAGTGTCGGAGGGCGACCTTGTTGATAACGTTGATGGCCCAAAAGACATTAAGTAGCTTCGACAGGTCTACTTGCATAGACCACTACCCCAGTTTTTTACCCGATAAATGAGGCTTCTGGTCTTTTGAGGTTCACCACACCTCTCACCCTGGGTGTCTCTCAGTTTGCTCCTTAAGCATACATCACGGGCGAGCCAACTAGGACGACACCGCTTCAACCGACCAATGTCGATCTCAGGCCCCCAGTGCGAGTGGGGTAGTTGACTCCCGGCTTTTTGTACACCGACACGCGCATCCGTCCTCTCGGGCTATACAGACAGTCTCTTGGCAGGCCCCGACCCTGCCGCAGTGGCTGCCATTGTACACCACGCCCCGCGAGAGATTTCACTCTCGTTTCGCGTTACCTGAGGAGGTCTCCCTCCGCCAGGCCGACCGTGTCTTGCAGAAAGTCCTCCATACGCTCCATCCGGCAGTATATGTCGGTTGCTCTCCACTAACCAAGCTTGGTCCCCGGTGTCTGAACAGGATCGACGGGTTGCCCGTGGCGAAGCCTTAACGAGTCCTGCCGACTGCCACCAGTCAAATACCAATATTCTCCAGATTGCCCGTGTGTCTCCCAAGAGGGTGCCCGTGTCTCGGTGGTGCCCGTGTCCCGAAGAGCACTCGCCCTGAAGCTTGCCCGTGGCTGAGCCTTAACGAGGTCTCCAGCGAGCGCTCTCTCCGAGCCTTAACGAGTTCGAGTCTTAACGAGGCCTCTGGGCCTTGAACGAGGTCTGTCCGATATCAGCTTGACTGCCTGTGTCACCGGTTCACTACCGCCTCGCCGCATCTCGCACGATGCGATCCCAGACCGTATGCAAGCTCAGGGGTGTCCTGTCTTCTCCTTAGGCGACACCACTTCCACTGGTAATGCAAGACCAGTATCGGGCCCGAGTGCGAGTCAGGTAAGGAGAAGTCGGATGGTTTTCATATGCCGTTATCCCCTGATTTTGGTGTGGTTGTGCGGTCGCTTCCCGCACCGGGCCGGACCGCACAACCACGGCGGATTCAATTCGGTCTCCCCAACGGGGATATACACCGGACACCACGAGAAGGTAAGAATCCATCGTCCCAGCAGCCTGGCAAGGACTGCTGCCCAGTGCGAGCTCACTGGGGGCCATTTTCTACAGTATGGATGGATGGATGATTTCATTTACGCTGACCCCTCGTCGAACGATATGCAGCCTACCACTACTATATATATCTTCCTATGTACATAGACCGTGTACCACTTCCTAAGCGAACTATGAGCCTCGCCGAGGCCTGCCGTGGCCTCTGTGCCGTCATTATATTTATGCTGCCCTCATGGCGCGCGGCTTTGAAACCGTTGCGATGCTTCAGCAAAATCCAAGACGGCCTCCACCGTTTTGGACCGCGAAGCACTATCAATCTTACCTCTTCCTTCCTCACCAGGTCCTCCTAACAGAGTCGAGATGCTGTTAAACGCGTCACCAACCTTTTCTCGAAGCTTTCTCCTTAATCCTCCCAGTCCTGGACAATCCAACAACACGTGGTGGACACTCTCCCGTTCGCCACAGACGCACCGGTCATCATCTCGGAATCGGAACGCCTTGGCGTATGTTGACAACCAGCTGTGTCCAGTTCGCAGCTGTGTCAGCAGGTACGCTCGGTTTCTAGGAAGAGATCCGTAGAGCCGTCTGGTGTACTTGGCCGGCAGTGTGTTGTCGATCTGGCGGAGATGGACGCCGGTGCCTGACTCGCTCCATTCCTTCTTCCATTGGGTGTGGATCCCTTGCCTAATGCGTGCTCTCTCGCGTGACAGCAAAGAGCAGAATGGGTGCGTTTTTCCCGGTATAGCCGCCTCTTTGGCTAGCTGATCTGCAGTGTCGTTCCCAGGTATTTCGCAATGTCCGGGGATCCACTGTAGTCGAATCGATGTGCCGTGAGTCTTGGTGTTCCTGGCTGCTTGTAGAATGGCGTGGATGATCTGTTGTCCCGACTTGTTCCCGGGGTTCTGAACTGCTTGCAGGGCCGACTTGCTGTCACTGAGAATAGTGGCAATTCGCACCCGCGTATGGGAGGTCCTCCAGTGACGGAGAGCAATCTTGTTGATGATGTTGATGGCGTACAGGATCCCAATGAGCTCGGCGGCGTGAACCGACCATCGCTCCATAGGTCCAACCTGAACTTGCATGCTGTCGGTTGTTTCCAGCGATTCATCGAGCACGGTAGCTGCGGCACCTAGGTGACCTTCTCGTCCCGAGGCGTCCGAGTACACCACGATGTCCGCGGTTGACCGTGCAGCCTCGGCTCTTTCTAGCGCGGTCTCTCTGTCCGATTCAATCTCGATTTCTGAGAAGGCTTCTTTTCGCCACGGTGGTAGCGGGGTTGGGTCAATCATTTCGATTTCCTGCAGTCTCTCCAGGTTCATGGTTTTCAAGGCTTCTGATAGCGGGAACCGAGCGAACGATCCACGATTGTTGCGTCTTCTCTGCGCCCGGCGTAGGGCGCTCCATATTGGATGTTTTTGGGGTAGGGTATGAAGTCTGGTGATGGTATTTTGTGCACGGTAGCGCAGACGGAGATGAGTTGGCAGTACATGTGCTTCTACGTCGAGTGTGGTTGTTGCCACTGTTCGAAAGGCTGATAGGACCCGGATGAGAGCCGCTCGTTGCACGGTGCGGAGGTGACGTAGATGGGTCTTATCTCGAAGTGGATCATGCCAGACGGTTGAGGCGTAGTCGACAACCGGTGTGACGCACGCTTCGTAGAGCTGTCGCATCTGCTCTGGGCGGAGCTGTCGCAATCCGCCAAGCGCGATGTTGACCTTAGTGGCTCGTTTAACGGCTTGCTGTACGTGTTCCTTCCACCGAAGCTCATGATCGAAGATTACCCCTAAGAGCTTGGCCGTTGTAGATGGCTTGATGACATTGCCATTCATGATAAGCTGGCCCTGGCTCTGTTCTTTTCTTTTTCGGGTAATGTGAATGAGTTCGGTCTTTTCTGCAGCGAAGCAGGACCCAGTTCTCTGAGCCCAGGCTTCAATCCGGGGTATGTCTTCGGACTGGATTTTGGCCAGATTCTCTGCGGCACTCCAGCCAACTCGCCAGCGGAAGTAGTCATCAATGAAGGCGGATGCCCCACCGTGAAAATCGACCGGCTGGTCGACTAGATCGCAGTTGAAGAATGCAAAGAGGATAGGTGACAGCGGAGAGCCTTGTGCGAGCCCGGCATTTTCTAGCGGTACCACCTCGGTTTGGTAATCGTCGAACCCAATGCTAGCCTGGCGCCCGCTCATGAAGCTCGCGATCCACCTTCGGGCCACCGAGGGGATACCCTTGGACTGGAGGCGAATATCCAGGCTTGTCTTATTAACCCCATTAAAGGCTCCCTTCAGGTCAAAGGCCACCAGTGTGACGACCTTCTGCCTGTACCATGCCCGGTCGATTGCGTTAGCAAGCATCAGGAGGGCTTGCTCGGTTGTTCGTCCCGGGCGCCCTCCGAACTGGGTATCCGGTAGAAGCCCGTAATGCTCCGCGAAGAAGGACAGCCGCCGGGCCATCACTGCTTCCAGCAATTTTCCGAGTGTGTTAAGTAGCGAGATTGGGCGGTACGCTCCCGGTAGCGAGTAGTCTGGTTTCCCGGGCTTCCGCAGGACTACGATTCGCGCGCTTCTCCATCGCTGTGGGTGGTATCCTAGTTCGATCGACGCCGTGAAAATCCGAGTGATGATGTTTCCGAGGTATTTCCAGAGACGTTTCCAGATCAACGTGGGTAGACCGTCCTCGCCTGGCGCTGTTGTGCCTTTGGCAGCCTTGAGCGATCGGTAAACTTCAACCTCGGAGATTGGATGCCATCGGATCTCGGTTGGGGCGTGAGTGGGTGCTTCCTCTTGCGCAGGCGCCATTGAAGGGAAGAACGATCCCATGAACGCCTGAGCTTTCTCCGCGTTGTCAACTAGCTCCCTGTCGCCAACCTTGAGGGCGGGAATGCATCCCCAGGAGTCTCGTGGTTTCATGTACGTCGCTGCCTTCCACAGTTTCCCTTCACCTGCTTCGTCTAGGAACTGCTTCCAATGGGATGCCTTGGCCTTCTCAATGGTTCGAGTCCATGCCCGCCGTGACTGGCGCATGTCCTCGAACATGGCCATGGTGCGGGAGTCGGCTCGTCCGACTTCAGCGCAGCTCTCTTGCCACTTGCGTCGTAGGCGGTTCACATCATTCTGTTGGGCTTTAAGGTCGGCAGTGAACCACCGCTTGGAGTACGGGGACGGTCTCAGATCGGGCGTGTGCTTGTCGACTGCCCTTGCGGTCGTTCTTGTAAGTCTATCTACGACCGTGTCTAGCGCCTTGGTTGAGTCTAGCTCTCCGGGTCGCTCGAAGAGATCCTGGATTTCCTTTCCAATCTTCTCCCAGTCCGCTCGGTCGTACGCTTTTCTCGGTTTAGTGGTGAGGTTGCGCCGCGCTTGGAGGTACCATTCTGAATAAGTGCCTCGGTGGTCCGAGCCATAGTTGTCGTGGTAGAGATGGCATTTGATGAGTAGATCTGGTCTGTTTGTCACTGTCTGGTCGATCGTAGAATTTCTTCCCGGGTGGCTCAACGACCAGAAGGTCGCAGTTCCCCGAGGGAGACAGCTCTGGAGGCCATGATCATGAAAGAAATTGGTCAGTTCGCCGGCGTCCTCGATGAATCGAGGTTGAATGTGGTTGCTCCCCCACGCTGGGTGGTGGCGATTGAAGTCCCCGGCCAAAATAAGGCTAAAGGTTCTGCCATCGTCTCGTATGACGTCTTGAATCGTGTCGTGGATTGCCGATAAGGTAGCCTCCGCCGATGCCCCATCAGGCGTGTGCATCGGTACGGGCGGAATGTAGACTGAGAAGATCAGGATCTGGGAGTCGGCCGTCCAGATCTTGACCGCCGTCAGATCCGGGTGATTGCACCTCACTTGTCGGTGAGAGGAGGTTGAGAGTTTGCGATTGACATAGATAAGGCTACGGAATCGAACCGAATCGCTCTCTACTGTAGGTTGGTATAGTCGCCACGCGCTGTGGTTCACGTGTGTTCGGTAGGCAGTAATCGACGGTTCCTGGATTAGGAGCACGTCCAGTTTCTGGCTTTGATGGTCGTTGATGAGAGCTTCCATGCCCGCCTTCGACTTCATGGTGTTTAGTTGTAGAATTCGGAGGTTGTTCTCTAACATTGCGATGGGGGTGCCGTGGCTGGCGTCGGGCACAGCAAGTCTCCAGTCGGATGTTCCCCGCTGCATTCCAGGCAGCGCGCTCTGATTCCCGGAGGACATCTTTCTCGCTCATGTTGGCCGCCACAGTGGCCGCATCGAGGCGTCTCTTTGCACGACCACGCTAGATGGCCGAATCCTTGGCATCGGAAGCACCGTTTCTTTTTGATCTCACACTTTTCCACTCTTCCAATGTACCGTTGATCGATCAACAGGCCATTGTTCAGCATCCACTCCGCTGCCTCTAATGAATCAAACCAGATTCCCATCGAGGCGAACGTTCCCAACTCTTTGTCTCTTTTCTTCAGCCAGGCAATGTCCTCAATTCGAAAGCCGTGGTCTGTGAGGTCGTTCTCGTTTGCGATCTTTTCAATGGCTTCGGTTTTCCTGTTTTCGAGGTCCAACCCAAAGGTCGGAATATGGTGGACAGCTACTCCGAAACGTGGTTTCACCAGTCTAGTGTCGTTGCCCAGCTCGGTCAGCCACTCAGTGTTGTTGCGGGCCATTTCGGCCGACGTCTGGTTTTTGAATCGGATCACATATCCGGTCTTGGTAGTACCAATCCCTGCAACCTGTGCGTCCTGGGTAGATGGCGTCTTCAACAGTGCCGTCCTGATGTGGGTATTCGCAGCCGGGGTGGGGAGGTAGCGACCGAACGCGTCTCCGTTATTCTCTGCGCCCAGCGCTTCAGTGACAGATCGCTGAGTGCTGATTCGGACGCAATTCTTGTCTTTGTCAGTTTGTCGCCGGGCCTCCCGGGGTTGCGAGTTGTCTGTGGCGGCTGCAACGGCCGCCCATGATCGTGTCGGGGATGGTGTGTTCAGCCCGTCTACCTGCGACCGTAGCGCTAGGATCTCCTCCTGTAGCTTCTCATTCTGAGTTTGAAGCTCGTTCTGGTTATCTTTCACTTCTCTCAGTTCGCTCCGGGTGGCGTGAATGAGCGTGGTTTGTTCTTCAATGGTGTGCTGCAGGCGTACAATGATCTGCCAAATCTCTCTGGTTGTCACTCGTCCAGTGCCGGTTCCGGTATTGGTGAGCTCCACGGGTTCCGGGGCCGCGTGGGTCTGCTCGCTTTCCACTCGTGTATGTCTCCTGGTGCGGACCGTGGTCGTTGGTGCACGGTTTTCCGGTGCGTCGATCCCTGTGCCTCTTCGCGTGGTTGTGGTGGCAAGGGGCGCGGGAGCCCCCGTGGGTGGGTCCGCCATCCGTCTGGTGTTAGTTCCCGCTCGGCACACAACACAATAATGTTATATCGCAGTGCTCAAGAAACAGTCCTTCCTATCTCAGCGCTTCGTTTCTCGGCCCGTCGATCTGTTTCTACCTGGCATGTACAGTAGTATTCGAAATCAGCTATACCTCTGCACTCTTGTGACTTGATTCCCCTGTACTGCACAGTAGAATTTGAAAAAAAAAAACAGACCACTACAGTCGATAGCCGCCGTAGTACAGTACGTCCCGAAACTGGTACTGCACAGTAGGGGTACTGCACCTCCGACTACAGTAATTTTCGAAATCAGCTATACCAACTCACTCTTAGGATTTGGTTCCGGGAAAATATATCCGATACCGGCTAAGCCATTCTAGGTCACCGTCTTTTTGTTACGGCAAAACTGTATTGGTACTAGCCATACACCGATCATGAGTCATTGCCCAAGACAAATGGGCGATCGCCAAATGACCCCGGAGTTCGTCATCACTAATTTACAGTCAGAGACTTCGTTCATCTTTTCATTCTCATTCAGAAGGGCCACGGCAACGCTCATCTGGATATGCGCCCAGAGAAAAATCTAAAACAGTATTTTATTTGGCATGGACATTCACATCGAATCTCCTAAAGATCGGGCCCAAGACCCTCTCATAACTGCAGCGCTGTCGGAAGACAATGAGCCAGTGACCCTGCACATCCTTCGCTACGACAACCACATTTACGACGTCTTTTCAGGGGATCACTCTTTGAAATTGCTTGCTCATCTCCAAAGTCTCCCAAAGCCAAAGTTGATTGTTTATGATAGTGGGACTAATGCGATCAATCAAGCATTGGCCCATTGCGAATTCACCGAAACTGGTCTCAATGATATTGGCTATGCGAAAAGCCTGGGTGGCAAACAAAATACTTTGTGGTGGTCTGATATGGACCAAAACACACCAATTTCTAGTCAATACCGATTTACAGCGTTTGTGTATTTCCCCTCACAGGCAAGCGGTACTTTGTCAAATGCCAGCGGACCCCGACACTTCATTTGGAAACGTACATCTAGGCTGATCCTAGTGGATGAAGAGACAGATACAGTGGCTGCTATAGCCCACGATATTACGACCGTCTCAACTAATTGCGGGACACTACATATTCTAGTGCCCTTCGGTGATAATTTTAGCCTCACGGTTTTGACCACTTTTCTTACAATTTGCGAAAAAGCTACCGAAAATACTAAGCGTTGAATGATTATTCAAATTATTACATCCACTGCATAAGTCGTGTTTTTGTGCGGGCACTCCTGATGAATCCCACAAATTATGGATGACGTGTTTGACCAAAGAGGGTGTTGCGATTGGATGGAATGTTCGACAAATTGATCAGATATGACATGAATATTCCTTATACGAACCTCATTCCCAGTCATGTGGCAGCGTAATTATTGGTTGCTACAACCTTAAGTAGCAAGCTCTGCAGCATGTTAGAATCATGGTCTGAGACTCATACATAGATATCCCATCAAGGTAGAGAGTCGTTCTTGAGGCACAAGTAATAAGCGGCCACTACTGTGTCATCGGTGGTGTCATAATCTATTTCCGACCCGTCTTGATTTCGTACACGTTTGCAGTTGCAAATGTCAAAAGGAAAAGGCTGAGGTAGCGAGTGTAGAGCAGTTGTTTAAAACACAGACAGAACAAGTTTCGCCTTCGTATTGTAAAATACAATGCTCCTTCAGAAAGCGGTCTGGAGGCCAAAGACTGCAACATCATCCAATCAGGACTTGCACATTTTCGGATTTATTTCCGAGGATCAAGTTTCAAGAGTGTGGAGGTATAACTGATTACGAATACTACTGTACAACTGGGGTACACGAAGTCGGATTTCTCAGCCTGTACGAGGCGTGGGCTACGAACCTGGAGTCTTTGTTACTCCAGAGCCAATGAGAGACGCAATGACGACCAGAGGAAACGAGTCCGCGATGTTGCGGCCTGCCTCCACCGCAATTCTAGCGACCTCGGGGCCCCTTTGGCACACAGGAACGATTTAAAAACCATCCGACGATAACGGTTACAGCCTCTCATGCCGTCACCCTAAGGGGAGTTCACAGAGCCTCTCAGAGGCGCGGATCGAAGTCGAGCAGGACACCTGTGGGGTAGAATTGGATTTGTGGGATTAGGGCTAAGGTGTATCGCCATCGGCTGCTGGCTCCCTACCTCGAATCGGAGGATACTTTGGTTAGTGGATGGAAAGATTATACGCTGCAGGCCTGGGTGTATAAAGAGACCATCTGCAAGACATGGTCGGCCTAGAGAACGAGAGGATACTAGGTATCAGGAAGCAAGAAATCACGCCAACTTGTGGACTGAGGTATACTATGGCAACGATGGCTAGGAAGAAGGTTGGCGCGTCGCCATCGGCTGCCGACTAGAGATCCTTACAACACTGTCAGTATAGCCCGAGAGGACGGATGCGCATGTCGGTTCACAAGAAGCAGGAAGGTTGTTATGCCGTGACCCTAAGGGGACTTAGCAGAGCTGCAACTTGGCCTGGAGGGTGGGCTTAAGGAGCAAACGGGTATATGAGTGTGGGGGAAGGTTTTCGGTCCTGCTGGAACCCCAAAGGCTAAGATCTTGAAGGCAAGAGGATCTACGGACATCTAGGAATAAGAGTACTAGTGAGCTGGATAAGGAGCTAGGAAAGCATGGGGGGGAATTTGCCCATCTCTCCGTTGTATTGGCTTAAAAGAACAGACTAGATCTTAGTATACCAATGCAATATTATATCTGCCAGGACTGGGAGGATTAAGGAGAAAGCTTCGAGAAAAGGTTGGTGACGCGTTTAACAGCATCTCGACTCTGTTAGGAGGACCTGGTGAGGAAGGAAGAGGTAAGATTGATAGTGCTTCGCGGTCCAAAACGGTGGAGGCCGTCTTGGATTTTGCTGAAGCATCGCAACGGTTTCAAAGCCGCGCGCCATGAGGGCAGCATAAATATAATGACGGCACAGAGGCCACGGCAGGCCTCGGCGAGGCTCAAAGTTCGCTTAGGAAGTGGTACACGGTCTATGTACATAGGAAGATATATATAGT
This sequence comes from Penicillium antarcticum, assembly GCF_028974205.1. NCBI lineage: Eukaryota > Fungi > Ascomycota > Eurotiomycetes > Eurotiales > Aspergillaceae > Penicillium > Penicillium antarcticum. The sequence continues at coordinate 211,444 of NW_026695305.1, read as the reverse complement.
AGTGGTAGGCTGCATATCGTTCGACGAGAGGTCAGCGTAAATGAATTACACACACACACACATACTGTACAACTGGTTGAAAAGAATAATAAATTGATACTTCATTCATTTTCTTTTTTAAACGCTGAAGTAGGAGTGTGTTCTTGGATATGATTGGTCAGAAAACATTCTCCACCACCTGTCACGCGCATTCACCCAAGACTCAGACACCCCAGATGACAAATAAACGTGACTTTCACGTGACTTGCAGGATAAAACACCGTGACAGATGAGAGCGAGGCTTGGCGCGAAATCTGGCGCAACGCAGCGTCAACTCAGCCTTCAAGTTAGCCTCGCGCAGACCAGCGGTTTGTAAACCCCTTTCACTCCGTTCCTTCGGTTTAGGTCATTTCACCCTTCCTACTCAGGGGATTTTTTCTGAGTAGACTCCCCAAGCCATTTTTGTACTGGCTGGTTTAGTCAGGCCACGGCTAATCATTGGCTGAGGACCACGGGGAATCTAGATAAGCTTTGTGGTCCGTTCATCGCATATACAGATTTCACCCGACGAGTTTGTCCGAGGCCCTGGAGAGGTGCCAATAAGCCCGTAACAGAGAGCCCGTAAGAGAGATAATATGTCTCAGGCAAAGAAGCGTGGTGTCTGAGTGCTGGAAGTGACTCGTCAAAGGTAGTATTTTGTATGAATATTGTATAGTAGTAGTAGATTTCATTTACCCCGACCCTTCGCGGAGTTGTACTACATACTACTTAGTTACTGCGAAGCAGGCCTGAGAGCCAATTAATTTAGGTACCGAGAAAGTCTATTAGATAGTAAGTCGGGTATTGTCGAATCCAATAGATGGTACATTAAGTATTCATTATATTTGAAGATCACGTGGAAATTTTGGTGCGGAAGAATAATGGCAGGAGATAGCGATGAGGGATAACGAACACTGTGTTGCCTATTTTGGTCTAGTGGCATTCTCAGCAAGACTAAGAGATACGCTAACCACATTTGACATCACAGTTCTCCAGCTCGGACTCTGTCTGCGTTGATGCTTACCATGAACAGATTCCACGAATTCTATAACCGATATCAAGTAGGAGTTTACACTAATTTATAAGAAATTGTGAGATGGCGTTTCTAGGACCCATCCGTACTATTAAAAAATGTCAAGGGAAGCAAGCAGACAATCACGTGGATAATACGTTCGTCGTACACAACTAGTGAACCACTGGAGAGGAGGATACAATAGTTCAACTTCTCCGGTCTAGCCCGGGGACTCGGAATGGAGCGGAGACCATTCCAGCAGGTTGAAATAATTTCTTGTCGGAGACCTGGGGGGTACGAAGGTATTAGGAAATGCACGGACCTACGCTTTCGGTGGGGAAGGTTAGCCAATCTTTTCGGCCCAGCTATATTTCAACCACAACTTTTGCACACCTCTCTCAAGCATGGTTAATTGAAAGCTCGGTCACAGTTTCACCGCCCGCCGCTTTCCTCACGTTGACCGTTGAACGGTCGCATAAATGGTCAACGATCAATTTCGTTTCCCTATAATTTTATGATCTAATTGCGGTCAGATCGGTCAATTTTCGTTCCACAATGAATCGGTAATGCATTTGTCCAAAATCCTACTTCTATATGGATTAAAGGGCCGAAAGGGACGGAATTTCTACAGTACGCAGAATAATGACCATTTGGATGTAGTCTCAACAAGTTTCTTTTCCTATTTTCAAATATTGAACATATTTTTCTGAATTGGGCACCTGGTTAAACACTCACATTCTTTGCGATTTCGTTTAATTTAAATTACAAAATAATTCTTTTCTTTATTTATTTGCCCGACAACGAACCGAGCGACTTAATGTAGATATTATCTATTCTGCCAACGGCGTTTTCTGCGGTTGGTCGTAAATGTAAATGGTCTTTTGTTTAGGGGATGTAGCTACTGTTCGTACTCCTGTTTACCTTAAACATGTGGATTGCAATCACAGTGGGCCTCATGTTGTAATCATAAATTGTCGCGATCAATGAATGAAAAATGTGTTTCTTCTTTATTTGACTGCCCGTCGAACAATATTTTCCACAACCTGAGAATCACATATCTCTAATGCCAGACCGAAACAGCTTTGAATTATCCGCAGTACACCCCCTCAAATGGAAAATCATCAATGCCGTCAAATAACTGCCTCATCTCACTAGCATCTCCCATCATCATCCAGAGATCCCAAAGACACCGTGTCCAACATCTCATCCACCCCGGAAAGGTGTCATACTGATCTGTTTCCGGGAATGCTTCAAGAACCTTTACACATCGTAGCTCATCATCGGAATGGTATGGGCTCTCATTTTCAAGGGCCTCTGCTGATGTACCTTTCAGCGTTTGCAGAGATTCTTCATCAATAATCATGCACATTCGCCATTTGGTCCAGCGGTCACGCATGCCTTGAGATTCCACCCACGCTTCAAAATGAGCGCGAATTGCCTCGAGAGACGCCCCATTGAATTCCGCGGGATCTTGCACAATAGTCGACCGGTATTTGGCGCAAATTTCGTTGGGTTTATTTGTAGGATCTTCTTTGTGGTCTCGGAGGAATGATCTCTTAATACAGGCTTCAATGTACCTGAAAGCGACTGGGAATAGAGTTTCCGATTCAGCAGAGTAGGTAGTGCGATAGATGACATATCCCCAGTCTGGGTAAGTGCCAAGGCTATTTTGGAGCTCGTCCATGTTGAACTGATGTTCGCGTGAAATTTGAGGGGAGTGGAGAAGAGAGGAGGGAAAGTCTGAGTCTCCAAACACGTGCTGCCAAGCCAACATTTGAAACCCCAACCGAGTTTACCAAGACAATCTTTGAGCTTGCCCTAGTGTACGGAGTGCGGAGTGCGCAGTACCTCGCCAATTGTTTGGGGCTTTCTGTTGATTAGCTTTGAGGTTTCTTAATGTTGTAGCGAAGTCTTCCCTTTTCTAAGGTTGAGAAACAAAAGCCAACCAGCATGCTGATATCTTCGGAAGCTTCTATTTGTTGGTTCAACTCTTTCGGTGTTTTTGGATCTTGTTTATCCAAGAATTTACCTAGGTAATCTATTCTGTCCATTAAAGGGACCGTTAGACTCTGACTGGAGATGCTGAGATCTACTAGTGACCTTGGGGGCCTAGGGGGCACCAGAGTCGTTTGCGGGCGAATCGACTTGGCAAGGTCATAGTTATGAAAAGGAAGTGTTCGATCTGATGAGCGATAATGAGGAGGAGGAGGAAAAGGACTACCCTGATACAACATTTGAGCGGAATCAGCTAACCGACGAGAGTGTCCTTGGCAAGAGACCAAGAATCGAACCAACAGCAACAGCCATACCTAGTACCCTGCTTATTGAACAAGACAGGATACCTCTTTCAGAGAAAAGCTGTGCCCACAGGCGTATATCTGGGCGGGTTCCGAAGCGTATACGAAGAGAGGAAGATTTATATGAATATCAAAAGTTATAGAAAAGACAGAATTTTAGTTAAATGTTATTATATTGCGTTGAATTCTGCCTAATCTGTTTGACTTCTATTTCTTCTTTCTGTGTAGTGGCGTAAGACGAATACTTAGAACTACGAACCAAAACTGCATAAGATACGCAGGTCACGGAGCTTCCCTAGTTGCAGTGTTTGAAGAACCTGCAGAGTCGGTTCCAAGAGCCCCTTTTACCACCAAAAAAATGCCGATTTTCTCCGAACAAGAAGAGATCCTTCTTTGGGATGCCCTCAAAGCCTATAAATTAGGCCAATTTAATAGTATTCAGGCCGCAGCCTCTCATTTTGGCGTGTCAAAGTGAAAGCTCCGGAGCCGGCAGCAGGGCAGGTCAAATGGAAAAGGCCTTACAGCCACCAATAAAGCACTAAGTCAGTCGCAAGAGAGATTCCTGATTCGGTGAATTGAGCTACTCAATTCAGCATATACGCCACCAACTGCTTTAGATATGGAGGGTGCTACAAATGGGTGAAAGATGAGAGGTTGAATTGCATGTCCCATTGCTCAAATAAATTCAGTTCATTTTTCTTCTAACTACATCTTGTATATAACTAGTCATTTGATATTTTCAATCCAGGCCATTCGGATTAATCCTCGCAGTTTTAGCCTGTCTTCGCAAAGTCATAATGATCTCGAGCGTTTGCGCAACGTTATCACCAGTCCGGACTGCCCAAAACCTATACATCTGATCCCCCCAATTTTCAACAAACGTGCGAACATTCTGAGTGGCACTATCTAATAAGTCAGGAACCCATTCATCCCATCTGGCTTGCGACTGCGGGTTTGGATGTCCAGCATTCACCCAGTACGTATCTGCTCGACCGAATTCCACGTGAATTGTGTTAAAAGTGTCGATCATGTCAGGCTGGACTCTGAGATGGTTGAGGTAGGAAATAATAGTGAGGGGCTCGCGGAGATGTATCAATGCGCGATTCGGGTCATCGGCTGAGATTGCTTTCTCCATTTTTTCATCAGCGACGAGTGTTTTTGAAAGCCAGAGCTAGAGAAAAGAAATGATAAGTAACTTGGTCATCTCCAGAAAAACAAAATTTGTAAATGATCAAATACCCTGGATTTTAAGTTGTTCAAACGATTAAGCAAAAGGTTGAAATCAGCTTGGTTGTTCAGGCTACCCAAAGCATGCATAATCCGGGTCATGGGAGTCAAGGATTGGTCGGCACCAGCCATTACTGGTGGGTTGGTAAGAACTGGCGCCATCAGAGCCTGTCTAACGAAGGTCACTGAAATTCGACCGAGTCTCATCACACCACCAGACCTGAGGACCCCATTGGCTGCATCTCTCAGGAAAAAGGCAACGGTGTTCAACTCAACGACATGTTCGACTTGATTAATTAGTAAATTGATTAAACTTTCAGGGTAAACAAGGTCACCAAGAACGTACCCTGATATCTTCCGATATTCGCCATCGAAACTGACATCAAAGCGATTTGAGTATTGAGGCAGTCCTCAGCGTCATCGTAGGTATAACCTTCATCCAAGATGGGATTATTTCCTCGAATGTTGCCACGCACGATATACTGATCGTCTGATTAGCACTAAAAATACGTTGATTGGGACTTGAAGATTAATACCGTCCAAGAAGTGATCGTAGCATGCGCTCCACCGTCTGATAAATCGACATCGAACGTTCTCGAGGCTCTCTTATCTAAAACTCTTTTGCTAAGAGCAGTAGAATCATCATCATCACCGTCAAGGTCCGAACAGGAATCCGGATCGTTTGCATCGCAGCAATCGCTTGTTTCGCATGCGCAGGAGACAATGCTTCTTTCTGCAAACTTGCTGTCGAAGATGCTTGGGGCGCAAAGAACCTTCTCTAGTTTATAACTTATACCTCCTTCAGCCCAGTCCTCAGACGTAGTCAGGTAATTGCGAATAGCCTTGACTGTAAGATGTGGGTATGATGGCAGCACACGTTTTTTCCAGATCTCTTCGTAGGCTGCATTAACTGTAAACTGCACAGCAAGGGCGTATGCAACAGTATAGATAGCATCTAGCTGTTTGGTTGTTGAGCGGCGTTGAAGTGTTGTTGGAGTTCGAGTACCAGACAGATCGGACAAAGAGGTATTTCCCGCAGAATATTCAAAGCCCGCGAGATCCCTCTTCAAGTTGTAATCGTCCGCTCCACAACTCGGATCATCCATGAACCCTTTAATCAAGTCATCAAGACTCTGTTCCCGCGTGGTGTATGATCTCTTGCTGACTGTTGAATATTTTGGCAAGCAGCATTTGGCTCGGCCACCGTCGCCTTTGCAACCACCACCGTGTTGATCAATAGCGACACGCACGTATTCATCCGGACAGCCGGGGAGACAGTAACCGTCAACATAGCTTTTGTCGAGCATCAGGCCAATGTCATCACGCCATTCGCATTTACTCCATTCAACATCGTCTTCCTCACTACAGCAGTAGCTGCGTTCCTCCCAACTTGTGCCCTCTTGGCCGTTCATTGTGTATTTGAAAGAAGTAACGTCGCAGTATACACCACCACTGCCGGTAGTTGACAGAGCCACCTCGGACTTGCCACTAGGGCATTCCTCGTCGCATTTCCGTGGTTTTCCCGCCCAGTCACACTTGGAGTAAAGTTTCATACTGGGAGTTTCAGTTGTACAACAAGCAGCTTGGTAGTCGTTAAAGTCGTTAGAACAGTATTGTATGTTGGATCCAATCTCAGTGTAGCCAGAAGGACACTCCGAATTGCATTTGCCATTGTTATGGGTATACCATCCACATTTGGGAAGTTCGGCATCAGGAGGGCAGCAGAACGTATGCTGTCCAAAACTACATGCGGTAGAATCCCACATGTGCTCGCCTTCACGGGCACCGTCATCTGTACGGCGAACCCGCGACCATCCACTAGGGCAATCGTCGAAGCAATTCGTCCACTTGCACTGCGGATGGGTCTTTTTGACCTCCATTGACGCTAATTCACCGCTGTTGACAAGGGACTTCACTTCTCGGCCCACGGCATCTCCAAGAGCTCGGGAAAAGTTACCTTGGGGTAAATCATGGGAAACCGCCCACACCATCACACCACCAAGGCATTGGCTTCGGGCAAAGTCGGCTTTCAGCTTAAACGTGTCTGAATTTTCGTAGGTAAGCCACTGGTTGTCGTCAAATTTGAGAATCTTCACGGCAGCCTCCTTATCCAGCGTGGACTGTAGGGACTGCTTATCCATGATGTCCATAATTTCAGAATTCAGTAAGATGCCAACTTCTTGACTGCATTTCCCAGCGTTTCCACCGGAAACAAACAAACAACCAGGCTCCATGCAGCTCGGGTCAGCAGCAGTGAATACTCGAGCGTAGAATGCAAGACCCAGGACGACCTTATCAGACTTGATGTCGTTTCGCCAGAGCAAATCGAGAGCATTGGTAATCTCTGTTAGGTTGGTATGAGAGTCGAGCACAGGGGAAACCCATTCACTGCCCAAGTCCCATTTTCCATGCATATCATAGGTCATGATGTTGAAGAAGTCGACGTGTTTTTGTAGGTTTGCGATATCAAAATGTTGAAGATACCAATAAGAAGCGGGCAGTGTAATGCTGACTCCATCGCGGCCACCAGTAGACTTGAGGGATTTCTTCAAATTGGCCAAGAACTTGGGGAAGTTGTCGAAATCTTTCTTTTGACCGCCACGGTCATCCGCCACGGGATACTCCCAGTCAAGATCAATCCCATCAAAGTCGTATGTGGACATGAAACTCTGGAGGGACTTGAAGAACTTCTTCTGATTGCTTTCCGACGCAGCGAGATCCGAGAACAGAGTTTGGGTGGCTCCAGGATCATTGAAAGTCCAGCCACCAACGGCAATGAAGACTTTGAGATCGGGATCGACCTTCTTGAGATCTGTCAAGCGCGTCATCAGCTTTTTCTCGCTCTCGGTGGCCGCGACGATCTCGAATGTATCTGGATCGATCGATGCGAAAGCATAATTCAAGTGTGTGTAGATGCCCACGGGGATTTGTTCGGGGTAGAACGTATTACAGCGACGTGAAGGACTCCAACCCTCGTAGTACCCTACGACTCGATTGAGAGATCCGTCTTTGTCACAGGAAGGGCGCTTGACTTTTGTCTTGCCACAAAATTCCTCGGTAGTGCCGCAGAAGCCGAACTTCGAGCAGCAGACATTCAATGGACATTTGGAAGATTCCGCATAGTCACCATATTTGCCGGGATCGCATTCTGCCTTGCTGTCGCAGTTTCCCACGCAAACCTTATCGGCACAAACTGAAATTTCATGTCAGAAATATGCTCTAGAAAGGCACGGTAACTAGGTTTTAGAGGATTGAGAAACTCACAGTCTGGTCCCAGACCACAATAGCCATAGCTGTTGCAACATCCACTTGCACAGGGCTTCGAGACACTGCATTCTGGCTCGTAATCACAATTCGCAACGCAGTCGGAACCGCAGTAATCATCACCGATTCCGCAGTATCCGCCTTTGTTGCAGCATCCAGTAGCGCATGTGTTCAAAGCACTGCAATCTTGTGCATTGGCACTGGTAAATATAAAGCAGAAGGAGATCAAAAGGAGCCAAAGGAGGGCTCCTCCAGTTGGGCGTATGGTGATCATTTCTGGCTGAACGAACCCAGCATAACAGGAGAGATGCTGGAGGATATTATCTCTTGGTGGGTATCAAGTCTAGCTGGGAGCTCATTAAGGCAATATGATTCTCCGTTCTGTTTTATCAAAATTATATTAGCCAAGATATGCTGCCCCCGGGTCGCCACCGGACTAAATGAAATGATGTTGCATGAGGATATTTTGGCCCCCCGATTCGCTTCCATCTAGCGTATACTTCTCACCAATGGCCTACCTTGTTTTCCCACTTCGGAAGGATCTAGCCGAAGGTAAATATTGGGACCACTCGCTAACGACCGACATTTTCGTAGGAACATGTTTCATATTTTGGTAGCGATGAAATGAGTAGTCAATAGCGCATTTGCCAAGAAAAGAACGATAGCGGCGAGGAATGCAACTGAGACACCGAATCAACTAGCCAAGGCCCTTGTGAGGTTGACGATGAGATCGTTTGGTCCCGACATGCTTTAGGGCGGAACTAAGAACTGAAAGTGGAGATCGGACCCTACTTTGTGCGCCTTGGCAGGTCTTGGCCGGCTTGGCACGGGCATCTCCGAAGGGTCCGCGATCAAACTAGTAGATTTATGGTCGCATCGCGGAAATTGCTTCTGGCTTTTTTTCGGCCCCCAGAATAAGAGAACCGACGAAAGTGAGCCTAGACTAAAATCGCATATGACCGGATTCTCGCTCACAGAAAGCCCAAAAGTCATATCCCTTCAGCATCGAGTTTCTGAATGTTGCTGGCAAGATGAAGCTCAACAGGAGATCGGCGGTTCATCAGCTGCGATCGGTGGGTCTGATCTTCAGCTTGACAATTGCCTTTGTCTTCGCAGCTTGCGCATCGGCAGATCATAATATTCACCACCGCCATACAAGTCTTCACCACCGGAGTCATGGTAACGCTACCAGCAATGATGCCGCGACTATAGTGAAAGATGCTTTGGCAGCTCTCGCAAAAGTCAACAAAGATCGAACATCGAACCCCAATTTTAATAATTTGGCGTTTGATAAATCACAGGGAGCAAAAAAGAACTCCAAATTGGCTGCCACGCCTCTGGACTATAGTCCTAAAGCAGTTGAGAGTCCTCATCTCATCCACCGTGACGCAACAGCTACCCCGTCCAGCGGAAACAAGGCATATTCAATCCCGACTGAGCTGGCCCGCGCAGCTCGAATTGTCGCCGAGTCAACTCCAAACAAGCCGACTGGAAATCACAGTCTCGTGGCTTCCCAGATTCGCAATAAGTACGGAAAGGGTCGCAGGGATACCAATGCCCCAAGCCAGGCCTTGGTACATTCGAATGGCCTGAGTGACTTTTTATCGACCGGTACTACCGATGGCATCGTGTTTGGCAATGATACAACCCATGGAGCAATCCAAAAGCGAGCTAGTACTTCGAAGTACTGGATGGCTACGATGGAACAAAATGGAAAAAGTCCATTTGCTCCAGCTGGTTATAAAGTACCCGCCCTCTTCCCCTCTCATTAATTTCCTTAAGTTTGACGCAAAATAGGTATGGAGAGATGTTCGCGAGTATGGAGCCGTCGGAGATGGTGTCACAGACGATACAGAGGCCATCAACAAGGCTATCTCGGACGGTGGACGCTGCGGCCTCGGCTGTGGATCAAGTACTATCTACCCTGCGACAGTCTGGTTTCCTGCCGGAACATACCTGGTTAGCTCGCCAATCATTCAGTACTATAATACTGAGTTTTTGGGTGATGTAAGTTTCTTCGAGCAATGCTGCTGAGCGATTGTTCTGCATGCTTGTGCTGTTTAATCACTGACAGCCACCAGCCCCTCGAAGTTCCTACCATCCTGGCTGCATCCAGCTTCGTTGGCCTGGGCGTCATTACCTCCGATGTCTATGTCAGTGACAATGAAGAGTGGTATATTAATCAAAATAACTTCTTGCGCAGCGTTAGAAACTTCAAAATCGACATCAGACCAACTGACCGCTCGGCATACATCTGTGCTATCCACTGGCAAGTTGCGCAAGGGACGTCGCTGGAAAACATAGAATTTTACATGGTATACAATTCAGATGTTCCGTCGAACACGCAACAAGGAATCTACATGGAGAATGGATCTGGAGGCTTTCTAGCTGACCTTACGTTTGTGGGAGGCAACTTTGGGTAATGACATTCTTGTGCAGTTTGAATATCAATGGGGTCTAATTAATTATGCATAGTGCTTACTTTGGTAACCAACAGTTCACTTCAAGTCAGCTCACCTTCGTGAACTGCAACACCGCTCTTCAGGTTCATTGGGATTGGGCGTGGACCATGCAGGACTACGTTATTGAATCTTGCACGAATGGACTCACAATTGTGGGTGGAGTGAGTCATAGACAAAATAGCTGAATGGCATTTGGCAAGTCATGCTAATCTAGATAGGCCGGAGGACCTTCGAGTACGGGCCAAGGTGTTGGATCTCTCATCTTGACTGATGCCATCATCGCCAATACCCCGAACGGAATCATAACCTCACTTCATGCGGAAAATTCGACTTCTCTGTTGTTGCAAAATGTCGGATTCTTCAACGTCAAGACCGCAATCATTGATACCGTTCAGAATAAAATTCTTCTTGCTGGTGGTGATGAGGTCCGCAAAGCTTCATGGGGTTTCGGAATGGTCAGCGATGCATCTGGAGTTGGATCCTTTGCTGATGGTGAGGATATCCCTGCTATTTTGCGACCGACTCAGCTACTAGGGACACAAGCCTATGTTGACTCTAACCTCTTCACTCGTCGTCGACCTCAATACGAGACTCTCGCAGCCGACCAAATTGTCAATGTTAAGAACCTTGGAGCCAAGGGCGACGGGACTACGGATGACACTGCGATTCTCAATTACGCTTTGTCTTATGCTGCGAATCTTTCGTCTATTGTATACATTCCACACGGTGTTTACATGATTCATGATACATTGCATGTACCTGTTGGATCACGCATTATGGGTCAGGCATGGTCTCAGATCATGGCAACTGGTACTAATTTTGCAGATGCGGAGGATCCCCGAGTTGCCGTTAGGGTCGGTGCTTCCGGTGACGTTGGCATAGTGGAAATTCAAGATCTACTTTTCACAGTCTCTGGCCCTACGGCGGGTGCGATTCTTGTAGAGTGGAATGTTGAGCAATCAGTGAAGGGATCGGCTGCTATGTGGGATTCTCACATCCGCATTGGCGGTGCTGTAGGGTCGAACCTCCAGAACAAACAGTGTCCAAAGAACACGGGAAGTGTCAATAAAGATTGTATTGCTGCATCTCTTTTGCTTCATCTGACTTCATCTTCCACGGCCTACCTGGAGAACATCTGGGTCTGGGTGGCTGACCATGACCTTGACGTCTCTTCCCAAGATCAGATTGATGTTTACGCAGCCCGTGGTATTCTGATCGAGAGTCAACTGGCATGGCTTTATGGTACTGCATCGGAACACAGTACTCTCTACCAGTACCAGCTTTCGGGGGCGCAGAATATTCTCATGGGAATGATTCAGACAGAATCGCCTTATTACCAACCCTCGCCGGAAGCCCCAGTCCCCTTCACACCAGGCATGTTTGTCAATGACCCGAATTTTGATGATTGCAAGAGTGATTCAACCAAGTGTGCGGTATCTTGGGGTGTTCGCATCGTCGAGTCCTCCTCTATTTGGGTGCTTGGCACTGGTATCTACAGCTGGTTTTCGGATTACTCCCAAGACTGCCTCGAAACGAATGACTGTCAGCAACGGGCTTTCGGGGTTGAACAAAGTACCGATGTTTGGGTGTATAATCTTTGCACTAGGGCTATTGTGGAGATGATCACACCTTACAAGGGAACACCCACTTATGCCAAAGACAACATGAATGGTCTTCTCTCGTCTATTCTTGCTTGGCTTGGTGGTGCAAATCAAACCGCGGGCCTGAGAGAATTCGACGGGTTTAGTATCTACAGCACCTCCACACTGGAACCTCTTGATCTTCCAATCGGCTGCCAGTCGGCGATGACGGAACGAATCAAATGCGACCCAGTCTTGAACTCAATGATGTCCGCCAAATATCACGGTTCTCTGAATAACGATACCCTGACTGAGTCGGTTTGTGATGCGACTTGTGGTCAGAACCTCCAGGGATGGTATCAATCGGTGCAACTTAACTGTGCCGGATACAACATCAGTGGAACGCCTGCGGAGATGTTCGGTGGTCGCATTTGGGCTGCTTATAACGAAACATGCAGCAAGGATAAGAGCTCAGGGAAGTATTGCAATGGTACGTTAAACACCTCTAATTATTACTCAACTCATCTAACCGGTGTTGACAGATGTCATTGATGATTTCACCTTGGTCCCTAATACTGCAGCAATGCCTGATAACGAGCTATGCTCTTACTGCTATACCGAACGCCTTCAAATGATGCAACGTACCCCTTACTCTGCGTACGACGACTACTATCAGACGGTCCTGCAAGCAATCAATAAGCGTTGCGGATTGAATGCCCCGACCACAGTCCTGGAAATCCCTCGCAATACCCCAGAAAAGGAAACTGAATTCTGCGGATCGGATAATTTCTACACCACCGTGGACGGCGACACTTGCACATCGATCGCCGAAGACACGAGCATTTCTTCAGCGGCATTGTACATGGGAAATCAAAATCAGATCCTTGACTGCAGTTCCCTCTCTTCGGGACTCAAATTCTGCCTTCCCCTAACCTGTGAGAAGACATATTCCATCCAACCCAGCGACAATTGTTCAGATATCGAGTACGCGTACTCCCTGAAAGATCGTGATGTACGCAAATACAACCCATGGGTCTCATACGACTGCGACAATCTACAGCCAGCAAGCAAGATCTACGGTACAGCCATTTGTCTCTCTCCACAGGGCGGCATGCACAATGGAAGCAGCACTGGTGGTGGCGTTGCTCCCTCTGAATCGAATGGATATGTGTATAGCAAGGTCGAGCCACCTGCAAATGCGACACTGGCGACAGGAACAACAAGGAATTGTGGCAAATGGTACGAGGCCAAGAGTGGAGATAGTTGTGTGGGTATATGTGGTCAGTATAGTATCACACATGCGGTCTTCACGATGGTAAACCCTTCTTTGGACCCGGGAAAATGCTCAGATAGCTTGAAGGCTGGAAATGTTTACTGTGTTGCGCCAACCTACAGCTGGAATGACACTGAGAGTACCAGCACTGTTGCAACTAGTTCTGCTTCTGTCCCACGGGGATGGGTGAACTCAGCTTGAGTCCAAGCGGCCTTTATGGTGCCCCTGTGCTCCTCAGCGTGCCTACTGTGACTGATTGTCTCTTCAAGAGGATTCTCCGGTGGTGGTGAATTACGGAATCCGGTGTAGCGTGCTCCTGTTCTTTACTATTCCCGTGCATGTTTCTATAAAGTCTCATCCCTCGCCGCTGCAAATTTTTGCAGCTTTCCTGCTTCTCTTCCGCCTTTCATCGCCCCTAGTTATACGCGAATTATAAGGCAATCAATCTCAAGAAGGTCCGCTCTCGAACGAGCGAAGTAATAAGTAAGATACCCCGTGGACCGTAGGACTCGTGGACGCAAATTTGGGTTATGTCAGCTTCTGCCTTCGCCCGGCGGAAACCAATATTTCCGTCTTCGATCGAAGTATTCTTGTATTCATCTTTGTCCCACGACGACAACATACGATTGTCATTTGGCGCCTAATCTCACAACGGAATTCACGGCTCGACTCCTCGCGCCAATACATCCTCCAAAATCGCGCAAAGACCAAAAATGTTGACTGATAGACCACCTCGTGTGTGTCTAGATACCGGCAAAGAAATCCTTCTTTGTATCCTTTATAATTTCATTCAAGTCATGATACCGAAGAATTGTAATCTACTTTGTGCTAAGTTTCCCTTCCATAGAATCAGTTCCATCCAACGACATCGCACATACACAATGCATTGTCAATCCTTTGTCTATTCTCAGTTCTTTTATGCCTTATCCTCATTGTACTCAATGTTCCCTCTCTAGAGGTCCATCAAACAACATGCCCAGGTCAAAGATATATAAACGGCTCCACCCACGGAGGAAGCCACCACCAACACTGACCATATTGCTCTTTTTGACTCTTGACACCACGCTTTCTTACAGAAAGGACTAAGCCATCAACAGCGAAAATGGCTTCCCGCGCACTGGCCCTTGGTGACCTTGGTACGTATATCGAATTTGTGAATTTACTGTAACGCAAGCCAAGGCGGTCTGAAAACTAAGAATTGTGGATTCATTGATCTGCCTCAGGATAAATCCGCTAACTTGATGATGATGATGATGATGATGATGTATTCATTTGCCCGATGTAGCTCGCTCTATATATATGCTGCTATGCGGGAGTGCTGTCAGGCCTGCCGACAGCTGGAAGGTGGTCACCAGCCCACTGGGCGACCGTCAGGGAACTCGCCTTGCGAGTTTCTGATCAATCGTCCTCGAATCGAAAGATGTAAACCAAACAAAAGAAATGCACAGATGCAAACATGATAAACACAAAGCCGACTTGTACGTCATTTACCCCTGGTCGCGGGTAGGACCAGGGCCCCGCTTCAACACAGCATTTCCACGCCCTCTTCTCTCCACCTGTCCAGTCTTGTTGGCTGCCGCTTGCGCGCTCGCTTGGATCAAGGGAGTACAGTGGACCTGGCACTGTACTCCTAATGGGCGCCATCCTTCTTCTTCCGTCACACTGTCTAAGGGATCATTATCTCCGCTCCTTGGTCGTCCCCTTCCTCGCCCAGAGCCGTAGGGTCGACTGTCTGAAATTGGCCTAGGAGGCCAGTCTTGACCATGAATTCGGCCACAGCCGTGCGAGCCTCCGGTCGTGTCAGGAGTTCGTCTCGACTAAGAGTAATTCCCTTGTCGGAAAGAGCGCTTCTCATCCAGTCTCGCTCGTCCTGGTGCGAGGGGCATTCCAGCAGGACGTGTGTTACTGTTTGGCTGCCAAGATCGCAGTCACACCGCGCTGTTTCGCGTCGGTTGATACGATTCAGGTAAGCCCCTAGGCCAATTCGCCCAGTTCTAAGCTGCATCAGAATCGAGCCCGTTGCTTTTCGCAGGCCCGACCAGTATTCTAGCGTCTTCTTGGTTGGTGCTTCAATCAAGCGTTTTGTCGGTCGACTGGTCGTTTCCTTGACCCACGTCCTGCCCCACTCCAGCTTCGCTTCTCTGCGGATTCGCCGTTTCGCTGCGGCTGCGAGGCATATACCTCGATCGTGAGGGTTCTGTGGGCCGTCCGGTTTTTGGGCTGCTTCTTTTGCGTGTTGGTCCACAATCTCATTGCCAATGACCCCTTGGTGCGCAGGAATCCATCTGAGCTCAACTCGGACGCATCTGCCAGCAAGCCGCTGGATCAGGCCGAGGCATCCTGCTAGATAGATCTGTCCTGACGGCATCCCCGGTCGCCTCAGCGCCTTCAGCGCTGCTTGGCTGTCTACAAAGATGACTATCCCGTTCTTCGCCTGCTTAGCCCATGGCTCTGTGCTTTCCAGAACCATTTCAAGAGCCATCTCAATGGCTCGAAGTTCTGCCGCATATACGGTGGACGTATTATCGTCTCCCATCTGGCTGTGAACATGTTGATCCTCAAGGCCCACGACCGCTGCCGCTCCGATCTTTCCATCAATTCCGCTCCCATCAGTGTACAGAATCAAGGGTCTTGCTCCTGGGTCTTTCGTCAGGATTTGGTTGTGATTGTTAACCGCAGCTTCTCTGTCCTCGATGATCACCTCTGGTGGCGCTTGCCATGGTGCCAGGACGAATGCCTTTCGACTCTCCCATCCTCTTGTCAAAGTATTCGGGGGAGCCGTAAGACATCCGCCCGCCTTCCAAGCTTGCGCCTCCATTGGTGTCCATCCAGCCCAGTCTCTCTCATCTGCCGGTCGGCGACGTAACATCGTTGGTGGGACAGCGGACTCTGGTCCTGTTCGTAGTCGAAGGGCCGTTTCTTTCACCAGTCGGTTCATGTGAACAGAGATAGGCGGTAGGTGAAGCTCGGTATTCAGTGCTTCGGCTGCCGTACTTTTGAAAGCCCCACTGATCAGGCATGCTGCCTGTTTTTGTATTGCCGCGAAAGGCTGACTGATTGTGCGTGCTTTGTAATTACTGATGAGCGTAGGTTGATACCACGCGGAAACCCCAAAGAGCATCTGCGGGATGATCACCGCTTGGTAGATCTTCCGCATTGCATAGAGTGAGGCTCCCCACGTTGAACCCGCCAAGCTTCGTAGTGCGTGGAGAGAGACGCCGGCCTTGGTCACCGCTTTCTCGCGGTGATGGTGGAATTCTAGACCCGGATCCAGCCAATAGCCTAGGTACCGCTCAGCTGTCCTCGTCGCTGTCACGGTGTGCCCTCGTAGAGACAGCGATGTGTATTGTGGGTCGACTTCCCTGGTGTTTACAAAATGCACGAGTGCATACTTCTTCGGGTCAAAAACTGATGCATGCTTCTCGGCCCATTGGTCGGCTTTGCGGCATGCCGCTCTGAGTTTCTTGATGGTTTCGCGTTCGCTGTCTCCCTTTGTCATGAAGCAAACATCGTCGACCCACCCGTTGCTATTCACACCGTTAGCGCAGTTCTCAACGAGGTCTGCGTTGTAGATGAGATATAGAATGGGTGAGATCGGTGATCCTTGAGGGATGCCTGTTGGCGTCGGGATTCGGCCGGATGTGCCCTCGGGCATACGGATTCTTGTGCTTCTATTGGTCAAGAAGGCCCTCACCCAGGGAACGAAATGTCCCAAGCGACGTTTTTTGAGGTTGTGTAGTAGACGTTCATGGGAGACGTTGTCGTACGCTCCGGACACGTCCAGCATCAGCAGAGATACCACTGGCTTGCCCTTTCCCCATGCGGTTTTGATTCGGTCGATGATGATGTGGATAGCATGATCGGTGGATATGCCCTTTCGCCCGCCTAGATGGGTTCGTGGGAGTAAACCGTTGGTTTCTGCTGCGTAGCTGATCCGTCGCGCGACAACTGCCTCCAGAAACTTTCCGAGCGTGTTCAGCAACGCCACGGGTCTGTAGGATTTTGCGAGCTGGTAGTCACTTTTACCTTGCTTCCGGAGCACCACCGTGATTGAGCGCTGGAAATGTGACGGGTTGTACCCCGTGTTTATGCATGCGTTGAATAACTGGACCACTGTTTCTAGAATCACCGGTATCTCGATAAGCTTGTGCCAGAGAGAGTTTGGTATACCGTCTTCTCCGGGTGCTTTCCCTGCTTTCGCTCCTCGCACCGCCTCCTGTATCTCTTGAGCGGTGACTGCTGGAAACTCAATTTGCTGTGGGTACAGGAATGAATCTGTGTCGGATAGATCGGCTGGTGGTGGTTTTGGGAAGAAGGCAGTCCGGAATGCCTCTGCCTTTTGCTCAACTGTTTCCGCGAGAGTTCCAGGCATTTGGGGATCTTGTATTTTCAGCGAAGGGGTGATGCCCTTCTCATATGCCCCGTCTCGGTTTCTTGCCCATTTAGCCAATCGCCACATACCCTGTGGGCCATCTTCAACGACCTGCTGGACTCGGCGCCGGTGCGCTCTTGACAACGTTTTCTTGACGAGTCGCATTTTCTTGTTGCGTGCTTCCGAGTAGCACATCCAGTCGTAGGGGTCTTTGGTCCTCGTGTGTTTGCGACGGAGGCGACGAACTTCTTTGACCGCAACTTTACACTCGTCGTCAAAGTCGGGGTTCGACCACGCGGATGGTTTTGCCCATGGGGTTGATTCCTCGATTGCTGACTGGATCACACCCATTAGCTCCTGGCATTTGGCTTCTATCCACTGCGGATCTGCCTCGTATAGGCCCCCTGCCTGTAGACCTCCTTCGATCTTCTGGATGAGTTTTTGATCATCAGTTGCGTTCCAGTTTCTTCTCTTCTGCTGTACGGCAATGGGTGTAATAATATCAAGCACAGTCCTGATCGGGAAATGGTCGGATGCATGTTCGATGTCATCAGCTCTCTCGCAATGGATCAGCCTGTTGACAAGGTTAGATGTGATGAAGGTGAGGTCAATCACCGATGACTGATCGTTTCGAGACCAGGTAGGTCTGCCTTGTTGTGTCGTCAACTCGAGTTCCCATTCATTGGCGATTTCTAGGAGTTGCTTGGCCTCCTGATCGGCCCTGGTCCCTGTTCCTCCCCATCTCGGGTGATGCGCGTTCATATCTCCAAGGACGATGTGTTCTCCATGAGGTCGTTTTGACAGCTCATTTCTTAGATGTCTAAGGGTATTGCTGCCCGGCCTATTGTATATGTTGTGTATGAAGAGATCTGTCCAGTCTCTGCCTTGATGAGCCTTTCTAAGTTTCAGTAACTGGTAGTCCTGTGAGACGAGTTGACACGACCAATGGCTCGGGTCAAGCCTTTTAGAGACAAACAGGCATACTCCCGGTTGGGAGAGATCCGAGGCTTGGACTTGATCATCCTGGCCTTGGGTTGATCCGTCAGCAGCTCCTTTTGGTGGGTAGATTAGCTGGAAAGTTGCCGTCGCTGGTTGGTGCGTTGTGTGTTGCATTTCGTTCTTCCATGGCTCCTGCACCGCGACGACGTCCGCCGCGAGGATATTTCTGTCTCTGAGGAACGTTGCCATCACTGGCCACGATTTGTGTACGTTGTATTGAAGAATCTCAAACGATTTCATTGATGAGTTTGTTCGTCATCGCTTCGTTCGCTGGCTTCGTGCCATACTTCGTCATTTGGGTCTTCGATTGTTGGTGCATCCGTCGGAAAGAGCGGCGGAGATGATCCAATCGGTATCGCTTGCCGCTGTGTGTATTTCAGAATCACCAATTTGCGGTATTCGGGGCTCTCCGGGTCCAATTCCCCCTCGTCATCAGGCCCGGACGTGTTACCGGCCTCATTGACAGTGGTGACCTCGTTGATGAATTGGGTAAGTCGGTGTTCTAGGCTATCTTGCCGAGTGTCAGGTTGAGGGAGACTGGCCGGAGTGGGTTGAATGCTGAGCCATTCATTGTCGTCTGGTTGCTCGTCCATGGTGTCGTCCGGCTCGCCTGTGCGGCGCCTTTTCGAGGCCGCTTGGAGCCTTGTGGACCCTTGGCATGCCAGCGGTATCACTGTTGGTTTGGGATTCTTTGACCTCGTTCTTGAGCCCTTTGGGCGGCCAGGGCCCCTTTTGAGCTGAGTAGGCTGAGTCGGTTCAGTGACCTCCTCTGGTAATGTTTCTACTTCTATCGCTGCAGTCTCCACGTCGATTACAGCATCCTGGGGGTTCCATGGGGGCTCTTCCCCCCGCTGCCCCTCCGGAGCGTGTATCGACGCTTCGAGTCCATTCGCAATCATGGGGTCTGCCCTGGTCGAGGTTGCTTCTTTGCCGGTGCTTGCTGCCACTCGGAAGTGCATAGGAATGCGGTGATATGCAGGGCAGTTGGCCAGCGCTTGTTTAGCTTCATTCATCGCCGCAGTCTTCACTGGACACTCTCGACTTGTAGGACGGTGTCCCTCGCCACAGTTGGCGCACTTCACAGGTATCGCTTGCCCCTTTGTCGACGGACACTCCCAGGTCGGGTGTGCGTCGGCGCAGTGGCCGCATTTGTAAACGTTGGGACAGTGTGACTGGATATGCCCCGGCTTTTGGCATTTTCTGCATAGCTTCATCCGCCCCTCGCGGCAGAATCGTGATGCATTATGGATTTGCTTCCCCCACACGACCCCGGTGATGATAGCACGATTAGCCACAACTGGACTGGTGAACTCGATCAGAATCGAACCCTCCGCCCTTTCACCCGGACGCGTCAGCCATCCCAGATACTGGATCTTGGAGTCTTCGCCCCAGTTGTTCTGTCTGAGCAGTTCCGCTGCGACGTCGGCCATCGTCTCCGGTGTAAGCTTCATCGATTTCACGGGGATGTGGTATGCCACGATGCCCCACGACGGCTCCTGGATCACCGACCCAGGCCCAAAAGCCCTCAACCATGCCGGGTGCTTGCGAAGGACCTCTGCCCCTGCAGCACTGTTAGCTATCATCGCCACGTCACCCGAGGGCAGTTTGCGGGCTGCGACAAATGAGGCCTGCTTAGCCAGTACCCCAGAATTCTTCTGTCGGGCATTTGTCGTCCTTTGTCGTTCGGCCCGTTCAACCAGATCCTTCGGCGTCAATCCTCGGATCTGCTCCCGGTTTGGCCCTACTTTGACGATGACCTCCCGATCCTCGCGAAGTTCGATTTCCGGCACACCTGGAGACGACGTGCCGTTGCTCCGGGTGTTGGGTGCCACAGCCTTGGTTAGGTCGCGTTGCCATTCTCCGGCTCGGAAGCTACGCCACGCTGCAGCAGAGTTCGCCGCGGGTGTGGATAAAGTTGTCGATAAGGTGCTTGTTGTCTTTTCGATGGTGTCGATTCGCTGGTTCAGACGTTCGGTGTCGAGGTTGATTTTGGTCAGCGCCTCGAGCACCTTGGCCATCCCCTGGCCGTCGCCCCGTTGGGCGTTAAGTGCGTACTGGCGGACGGAGCGAATATATCCAGTGACATATCGGTCTTCCGTGCCACTGTTTTCGATGTGGTTAAGCACCCTGCGGGCCCCTTCCGCGATCTCGTCCATGGATCGGGGCGGGTCCGCGAGGGCCGTGATTTTTGGTGTTCCTCTCCTGACAGGGGGCAAATTCTGTGCATTCGCACCAGTCGCAATCGCCGCTGCCATCTTCCCTATGAAACAGGTATCAGATGGTAGCGCTTGAAGTTACGACTACGGTAAACTAATTCTTGAGGTCCTGCGACCTCTGCTTGGCTAGATCTTCCAAGAAAACGTTTTTGCCAAGAAAGAGTTTCCATAGACGGTCAATACTAGCACATACCAGTATCTCTCAATCCGACAATGTATTATCTGGTAGATTATCTAGTATTGAATGTATGTATTGTAGTAATATATTTCTTGGCGGGCTTTTTATGAAATTACCTGCCCGTTTTGGGGGCCAAACGGGCTGTCTTGGCGGGCTGTGTCAAGGTCTATCAAATTATGTCAGGATGAGGAATTGATGTACTGGCTGGTACTGAACATGTCCAATAGAATCAGGTGATTGATTGTAGGTGTTCAAGATCGGTTGAACGATCTCAGGGGTCTATACAAATAAGCTTCGGCGTGTTACCACACCGTACTTCCGAATGTGTCCGGAATACCGTACAAATACTAGGGGGAATTGGGTGAACGATGAATAAGCCTGTCCCAAAGGGCCCTAGTGGTATTTGACCACTCTCTCAGTTCGTCAAATTATCCCAGCTGAGCCATTTCGAGCAGGCATTGAAATCATCGCGGCCCGCATGGAAAGCAACTTGGATGGTTGGGATTAAGTGTCTACAGTGAAAAGGGCAAAGAATCGCCTCTTTGTTTTGTCATAATTAGAGTGTTGGTAAGTTGTTACCGTATACATTTACACTGAGGTATGCTGTGTTCGTGCACCTTGTATCTAACAAGGAATTCTTGTTCGACGAATTTGATTGTATACGGAAATTGCAGGGTGAAGGGTATGTATGAGGGAAGAAAGGACAACTGGCGATTGTCGGACGGCATGCCACTTTTTCTATTCCCTGTTGTTGATTCATCTGGCACAAAGTGTCCATTCTACATGACCACGAGAGGGGAAAGAGTTGTTCGGAGTTGTGCTTACGTACAGTGAACTAAATGACCATGAAAGACAAGGTTTGCTTGGGCGTAGCTTGCCAAGCCTTGATACCACTGCTCCATTTTTCCCCAGCATAGCTTGTCACAAAACCAAAATTCTGAACGAATACACGAATGTAGAACCTGTTGTTGAGATATTGGTGGGGGCCAATCCGATGCTGATGCCTAGCCACTAGAGTTACGGAAAAGAGTTATTCCGAGATGACCAGCCGAGTACAATATTGCAGATTCTCCTTTTTTTCACGCGATCGAAACTAAGATACTGTATGCTCAAAACCCTGGCCGTGACAGTATGACTACCCCTTTTACCGAAATGACCAACGATGAAAATTGTCAAACTATTGATAAAATAGTAAACAATTTCCTCTCTCAACGTTCCGAGAAAAATCTGAATGCTCTCAGACTTGCTGGTGTTTCCGTTTCCGAATTCTCGGCCGAATTGGCGAACCATTTGTCCACACTAAATGAAGGTGGTAGTATTGCCCTTGGCCGTGGAGAAAATTTGGCCAGCATTAGTCTAAGCAAGAGCCTCGAGAGCCTTTTCTCGACCTCAAAACCACGCGTAATCGAAGGGCCGCCGTTGACGTGGACGAGGCTTGTTCTTTTTGCAGGTCCTAGGTTTGAGGGCTCAACGCCGCTCAAAGTTGAAGACTCTAGCGTTGAGCTGTCAGGAGACGACCTCAAACTCTTACGCTCTGGTAGGCCTTGGAGATTTCTCTCCCCTTGGCCAGATAGAGACGATTGCGCGAAAGAGCTTCAATCAAGCGAGACAGCACTGCAAGAGCTTACTGATGTTCGGGAAATGATAGGCGAAGGTGAGTGTGCTGTAAATGTGGCTCAATAATGTTGGATGGGAAGCTAAACCGATCAATATAGTCTTGGGACAAATTTCCCTTGTTGAGCAACGTCTCCAGAATCATCACGATTTGGTGTCTCAACTCTCTGGAAGTAGAGACCACTCTACCCACCAAAATGGAGATTGCTCAACCCTTGACGGTGCTCAGTTATCTGTTCCAAATCAAGGAGCTTTGGGTTCCGCACCGTTTGCAGAAGAAGAAAGCTCAATTCATCAAGATTCACCCTCCATCCCCACACCTATCTATTATGCTAGCGAAACCCGATCGGCTCAGCCAGTTCATGAAGATCCGAATGATCGCACTCTATCAGAAGATGCTATTGCGGGGGATTCTACTCGATGCCATGATTTACGACCTGCAACCGGCGCAAGGCCAGAATCCAGATTACACACATGTGACTTCATTCAAGGTCTGAGCGAGTAAGTGAAGTAATCACTGAAATATCGATGTTCTTTACGACTAACGCGTCAAAGAATTCTTGATGATCGAAATAATTCGGAAGTAATGCGCTGGTCAGAAGATGGGAAGTCTGTCTTGATTGCCCAAGAAAGCAAATTTCCTGCACACATACTTGCAAAAATGTCCACCAAAAGCTACCAATCTCTTATTCGGCGTCTTTATTACTTTGGATTTCACAAAACCGGAGGCGCCTACCATCACGATTTCTTTATACGTGGTCAGCCTAGCTCCATACGACCAATTCGGGAGATGAGTTACAGCCCTTCACTTCCTTCGCCTTTACACAAAAGTACATCTCAAGTTGGGCCTCGGTATAAAGTGATCAAAAGAAAGCGGACAAGAGATAGTGGTTACAATTCACCCAAGGAGTAAGATGGGTCATGTCAATAGCTGTTTCTCTACTTCAATCCAAGCAAATGCTCTCAGAACGCTCAGTAAAATTTCGCTGGCTCAGGTCCGTGGTGAATACTATAACAGGAGTACCGTCTATTCTTACCCCTTTGTGCGCGCTATTCCCCAAGTAATGAATTGGAAGAGATAATTGGCCCTTGGAAACGAGACTTCCATACTCCACTAAACCCTCGGTTATTGTATTTTATCACTATAAGTAGGCGGAGAAGTACTTGATATTGGGGGTTCAGACTTAAACGATCTCGTGAATCGGATGCTTGTTAGCAGCAATTCAGCTAGTCTAATCGTACATCTCGACATATTTGTTGAGTATCGCGGTGGTCAAAGCTTATGGCGGGACTAGCGATGGACGTTTAAATAGATGGGATTCCCCACTTCTGATTAAAATCTCACCAAGAAAGAACAACAACTACCTATTACAACAACAATATTCCTTTATTCATATTCGCATTCCTTCATTCCTTTCGGAGCCCTAACTACGGTGGAAAGAACGCGTCCAACAAGCTGTCAAACGCGCGCCCAAAGCGATTATCGCACTAGGAAGGCTGCGAACTATACGTCCAGAACAGATGCGACAGCTCCACGGGTATTTGCCACGTCGGTCGTGGACTACACGTCAACAGTCCGGCACGACCTATTCCGAGATAGTACCCATCTGCGACACCTCAACACGGTCCTGGAGATCTCCTCTCAAGTATATGTCTCCATGCATCGGGCTGGCATCACTGTCGATACCAGTACCCTTTTCTTTGGTGATAGAAGCGGATCGGGGGGATCCTATGAATCCGCGCCATCTCCGCCAGCCCTCAAAGTCAATCAGACCCTGCATGCCGCCCCATTCTGTCACTTTCTGCCCAAGTCCTGGGAATCTCACGGGCTATCTCTATCGTTAGTACACACCCTGGGGGAGGTAGAGTTTAGAGTGATTAGAACATGCCTTAGTCAAAAAATCGTTGCAGCCAGCAGCCAGTGCATCGTGGCAGTCGCTTTACAAGCTGTTGGCCGTTAGTGCGACAATGACCACCGGACTGCGAAATACAGAAATATTGGCCAGAGTATCGACTTCGCTAGGAGAGCGCTGAAATCCCGTTTCATTGCGGAATGGAGACTTAGCGTTAGGGCTTGAGATACTAGAGCGACTGGAAGTTGTCTTGGAGAAGACGCCGATTTTATTCAGCCGCTCGAGCCGCCGGATCTCTCTGGTAGCGTCCAACCCGTTCATGTTCGGCAACTGGATGTCCATCAACACTAGGTGGAAACCACCTTGTCGCCATTTCCGTATTGCCTGTTCGCCGTCCGCTGCACATTTCCAACGCACGTTCAGCCGTTTCATAAATGCTCCCAGCAGTTTCTGGTTGATTATATTGTCTTCCACGACAAGGACACTGGTTGGTGGCACTGTGCCATCAATCATCCTGCCAAAGGCCGCACCTCCCGTCGAACAGCTCTCCTTTGTTCGGAGAGAGCGGGGAGATTCGGCTGGCGTTGGGGGAGTGTGTGTCTTTACTTGCGGTGACGCAGTTAGGGCTGAGGCATTATATTAGAACTACGTGATGACATCGAACCATCATGGTACTAAATTCAAAATACAGAAGTAGAAAAAGAGCCGGAAACGGATTGTGGAGATAACAACGTGAGTGGGCAGTTGTGGTATGGAAATTATCGATGACACCAACGATTATATGATACATGTATGGTGGATTGTCACACCATTGAACTGACGTAATATCACGAGACATGCAAGAGATATTCTTTGTAACTGATCGGTAGCGAGTATTTCCATCCACCATGACTCGGTCAGGTAAGTTTTGCAAGGGGTCAACTCCTTAACATGAAATAGCGATCAGTTCGACACGAGAACATTTGAATCTTGGAGGTCCGGAGGTACTTCCATCTGGCCAGTATGTGAAATTAACTGTTGTTGTTGTCGACGAAGTCTTTCTGGTCTCGGTTGAGACCAATTGTATGGGTCTCGGCTCGTTGGCCGTTGCTCGTATATGCCCGATCCTTGTCCTACAGATTCCTCTGGCAACGTATCTTTCATCTAGCAGTCGATATATCTGGCTGTTCGGAAGCACAATGTGAGGAGGCATCTCGCACAGGAGCGGCATTATATGAATGCGGTGACCGGCATCAACAAGAGACATAAAGTCCTTAGTTGATGATGGAGATTTCACGACGCGAAATCTAACTTCATAATTGACTGATACGAATTCCGGCGCATGGCATTCACGTCAGTCTTTTGCTTCGTCGCTAAATGATGTCTTCCAAAGGTGGGGGGCAGATGTAAATGCTGTAATCGTACATCAGAATGTGCAACTGGGTGATGGCATGATTGAGGTAGTAATTGCGATGGAACCACAAATAAAAACGGAAATCGATATATTTCCTCCGGTTCCAAAATGCTAGTGTCGAAGACGTCTGGCTTATGAATGGGCATACCAAGTCGAAGAAAACGTTTTCTGGCGTTAATTTGTCCCATTCGGCTCATCGTTTGAGGTTTCTCAACACTTGTTCCAACATATCCTACCGATGTTAAAGATGCAATGTGTAGAGGTTGAAATAGAACCCTTACCCTCGAAGATGATGCCGATGCCATCGATTTTCATCCGGCACTTGGGTGTAAAAATAATTTCGCCACGGATTTCATCCCCAGTTTTGTAAATTCTGGGTTCATCATCATTTGACCGGGAATCCAAAAAACGAAATTCTACAGTCGATGTTGTTTTTTTGCAAAATAATAACGATCGACACATCTTGAGAAGCTGTGATGTACCATATTCGGCAAAACAACTCTTTCTTGGCAAAAACGTTTTCTGGGAATATCTAGCCAACCGGAGGTCGCGAGGCCTCGAGAATTAGTTCACCGTAGTCGTAACTTCAAGCGCTTCCATCTGATCCCCGCTTTGTAAGGGTGATGGCAGCGGTGATGGCGACTGGCGCGAATGCACAGAATTTGCCCCCGATCAGGAGAGGAACATCAAAAAACACGGCCCTCGCGGACCCGCCCCGATCCATGGACGGCATCGCGGAGGGGCCCGCAGGGTGCTAAACCACATCGAAAACAATGGCTCAGAGGATCGATATGTCACTGGATATATTCGAGCTGTCCGCCAGTACGCACTCAACGCCCAACGGGGCGACGGCCAGGGAATGGCCAAGGTGCTGGAGGCGCTGACCAAGATCAACCTCGACACCGACCGTCTGAACCAGCGAATCGACACCATTGAAAAGACCACGAGCGCCTTATCGACTTTGTCCACCCCCGCAGCGAACTCTGCGGCGGCATGGCGCACTTTCCGAGCCAGAGAATGGCAGCGCGACCTAGCCAAGGCTGCGGCACCCAACACCCGGAGCAACGGCACATCGTCTCCAGGAGTACCGGAAATCGAGCTCCGCGAAGACCGCGAGGTCATCGTCAAAGTTGGGCCAAACCGTGAACAGATCCGCGGATTGTCGCCGAAGGATTTGGTTGAACGGGCGGAACGGCAAAAGACGATCTCTGCTCGGCAGAGCTCAGGGGTACTGGCTGGACAGGCATCATTCGTCGCAGCCCGAAAATTGCCCTCGGGCGACGTGGCGATGATCGCCAATAGCGCCGCCGGCGCAGAGGTCCTCCGCAAATACCCCACGTGGTTGAGGGCGTTTGGACCTGGCTCGGTGATCCAGGAACCATCCTGGGGAGTCGTGGCCTACCACATCCCTGTGAGGTCGATGAAGATTACCCCGGAGACGATGACCGACCTTGCAGCTGAACTGCTCAGGCAGAACAACTGGGGCGAGGACTCTGGGATCCAATATCTTGGATGGCTGACGCGTCCGGGTGAAAGGGCGGAGGGCTCGATTCCGATCGAGTTCACCAGCCCAGTCGTGGCTAATCGCGCTATCATTACCGGGGTCGTTTGGGGGAAGCAAATCCATAACGCATCACGATTCTGCCGCGAAGGGCGGATAAAGCTTTGCAGGAAATGCCAAAAACCGGGGCATATCCAGTCACACTGTTCCAACGTTTTCAAATACGGCCACTGCGCCGGCGGACACCCGACCTGGGAGTGTCCGTCGACAAAGGGGCAAGCGACACCAGCCAAGTGCGCCAACTGTGGCGAAGGACATCGTCCGACAAGCCGGGAGTGTCCGGTGAAGATCGCAGCGATGAATGAAGCCAAACAAGCGTTGGCGGAGTGCCCTACATATCACCGCATCCCTATTCACTTCCGAATTGCAACAAGGTCCGACAAATCAACAAACTCGACCAGCTCAAACACTACCACAGGAGACGGAATGGAAGCGTCGATACATGCCCCCAGGAGACAACAGGAGGAAGAGCCTTCGACGGTCAGCCTGGAAACTGTGATTGATCCGGTCACCGCATTCGTGGAAACAGAGACGGCACTAGAGGAGCCCACTGAAACCACACAATCCAAACGAGGCCCTGGTCGCCCAAAGGGCTCAAAGACCAGATCAAAAGTTTCCAAACCACCATTGATACCACTTGCATGCCAGCGATCAACGAGGTATCAACTGGCCTCCCAAATAACGACCCAGAAAGACGCCAATTCCAAAAGGCGCCGCACGGGCGAGCCAGAAGACGCCATGGATGAACCGCCTGATGACAACGAGTGGTTCAACATCCGACTCAACCCAGCTGATTTCTCCCAGACCAACACCCAACAAGATAGCCACGAAAACCGACTTTCCCAGTTCTTCGATGAGGTCACGACCCTCAACGATGTGAATAGCACGCTGGAGCCCAATGGTGAAGAGCTGGATCCGGAGAGCCCGGAATACCGCAAACTGGTGGTCTTGAAATATAGACATCAGCAAATGGTATCGGTTAGATCATCTCCTCCCGTGATTACAACCGATGCAGTGACAATCGACGACCCAAACAACGAGGTATGGCACGAAGCTAGCGAGCGAAGCGATGACGAACAGCACCTCCAATGAAGACTTTCGAAATCCTCCAATACAACGTACACAAGTCGTGGCCAGTGATGGCCACCTTTCTTCGAGACAAGAGAGCTCTCGCAGCGGATATCATCGCCGTGCAGGAGCCGTGGAAGAATGAGCTACAGCACACAACCCATCAACCAGCGACTGCATCATTTCAGCTGGTATATCCGGCAAAAGAAACAGTGCACGAAACCAATCAAGCCCAGCACGAGAGCCAGAATCAGACCCTCGCTCCCCCGCAACCAGGAGTATGCCTGCTTGTGTCCAAGAAGCTTAATCCGAGCACCTGGTCATGCCAGCTCATCTCACAGGACCACCAATTCTTGAAGCTCAGGAAGGCCCGTCGAGATGGAGACTGGTCGGATCTCTTCATACACAATATCTACAACAGGCCAGGCAGCGAAACACTAGAGCAACTGAGATGTGAGCTGTCGAAACGCCCTCTTGGTACGTTGAGCTTTGGTTAAGTGAGTAGCCACGATATGCTTCCTCAATTTCCTTATTTACTAATTCCTCAGCTTTCTTGTTGACATTGGGAGTGTTCCAGTTGGCTGTAAGCTGGAGAAAGGATGTTCTGCGCCCGGTATTCCCATGATCAAAGAGTTCATCCTGTGGTTCTCCACTCATTTTACAAAAGAACGTCTTCAACCAGATGGAAGAGCCGCGGTGATTGCTACTCTCGTATGTGCGGAGAGGTTTTTCAGTAGCTTTGAGAGTACTACTGGGAACAGGGTTGCTACAGAGGACCGTTCAGAGGTATACAGGGTTAGTATAGCAAGTTATGAATATTAATGCTGCGGGCCGGGGCTTACCTTTCCATAGTGGATTAGATCGGATCGAATGGCCATTTAGGTTATCTAACAGCGATATTTGATGGGAATTCGGACGTCTAAGTTTATATAGGATGACAGAGACTGGTTGAGGGCACTATAGTAATAAACAGGCAATTAATCAATGGCAGGGAAGGGTGTGTAGATTCGACAATATGAACAATCTGCTCAACGGGGTTTGAAGTCAAAAGTTTCCTGTTTTTTCTCAATTCAGACACCTAATGCTCCAAGGATCTTACAGATGAGCATAAATCGAATTGTCAGGCCAAATCGGTGCTTGTTGGCCTGGAAACTAATTGACCAGATTGTCTACCCGTCGAATCTCCACCCCACTCTTCCATACAATTTTCCAATTGCCCGATCAAGTTCTCAGCTAGATTGTACTGTAGCAAAAAGAACAATAAGTACTTTCAACAGTGTAGACTACCCAAAGCAACTTCTAAGTTGCCACCGCGGGGATGAACAGAAAAATGACTGGGGAGGTGCTGGTATAGTCGCTAGATCAAAATATATATTTCTCATTCCACACAGTACATTAACGATCACTCCGACCAGAATCAACCACCAAGAGCCTGGAACTTACTCAATTTAGGGAAATCGACAATTTTCAATGCTGGACTTTCTATATGAAGGTAAATTACATCAAATTTCGTGAGTATTGTTGCTCCATTGCAACATTCAGTCATGTATCGCCCAGAACAGTGTTTAATAACAACGAAGAATTAAGGTGAGTCATCAATTTATCCATCCGAAAAAGGAAAACCTTGGCAAAATTATGCAATCGCGGCTCTATGAGGTTCGAACCGCGACAGAACCGCGTAGATCCGCGGTGCGGTGCGGCCCTCATATATTAGAACCGCAGAACCGGAGGTTCTGGTGCGCGATTCCAGACCTTGGAACCAGAACCGCACCATTTCGAGGTCTATATACAGGCAAGGATTGTCAGGCCCAATAAAACAAGAAATAACCCCAATGAGCCAATGAAGCTGCCCACAAGGCTCGTTGATGCCTGGCAACTGTGAGGTCCGGATTTTGCCAGAACAATTTGAAAGTACTTGTTTCCATATGCCATGGCCTCATGTAAATGACCCAGGCTCGAGTAATTTGGGCATGAACGAAGCTGAGACCAGCCAAGGTGATGATCATATATGAAGAAAACAAAGCATTGTGGTATTCCTGCATTTTTGGTCAATTAAGTACGTATGGTAGGCAGAATCGTCAGTTGAACCTCACCGAAAAATACAAGGAAAGTGATAGAATAGTAATTGCCCCCATCAATAATAGGACAGATATCATATGGGTTGAGGATTGCAAAGTAGAAACACATAGGTACTAGAGAGGTCATTTTCACGTCGCTCCCTCTATTTCAATGTCCTTGCCTCATTTAAATTGAGTAAAAGAAATACACTGCCAATTTCCTGCTGTAGTATTGGCCAAGGCTGGCCTGGAATAGAATTAGGTACGATAAAGACTAGGAGAGAGATATTGAATTTTTACCTTTCTTCCACTTCGATTCAAACAATACGAGCGGAATAGATGCGATCAGCCCCAAAAGGGCGGCACCGCCTATTATAAGTTGGCTTGAGATGAGAAATTCTCTGCTCAATCTTGGTAGGCTAAAAGCCTTGATAGACAGCAGCCAGAAAATAAGACTTCTTCCACAGCAGAAAGATGCTATTGCGGACGTAGCCAGTTGAAAAATCACCTCAGAATCCATATTTTCCTGATTTTATGAGTAAATCGTCATATCCGTTGATTCGAAAAGAAAAAGACCATGTCTACTTCTCCTGAGCCTGGTAAAGTATGGTTTTATACATTTGCTAGGCTTGGATTAACCAACTTGACTATGTCTTCTCTAACCAAGAGCTACCGAGGAGGAAGAGGACAATAGGGTGAGTTACATGTTATGGAGAAAGGAATCTGGGGCAAAATGTCTAGCCTTCGATGAGAATTGTCTAGAGCGGCATACAAGATCAGCCTAGCATTCTAACTCATGCCTTTGATGCATGTACCACTTGCCTCGGTCATTTTGCCATGATTTTGGGGGGGGGGGTTCTGACCATAATTTTAGCCGTATATGAACTATCCTCTCTTTACCAAATACCGGATTGTTGTTTACCGCTGATATTCGCAGTTCCTACAGGATCTTGCCATTAGATAGATCCTCGATCTTTGATTCTCTCTCTTTCTTTTTTTTTCCTGTCTGTTTTGATACTGAATACACAGTTTTCTTTCATTCTGCTCGTAAACTATATCATTATCATCTCCCCATAAGGTTATAAGCTCTCTTACAAAACTTCTTTATTGCTATTAGACTATGGTACCCCACTTTATGTGGATCTGCGGATAAATCAACCTCCTCCAGAGTTCGTACAGCCAACTAGTTAGCAAATACTGACAATGTGTTTTTATGGCTTCGCTAAGCGCTTCTTGAAACCTCACTAGACTATATGGTTCTAAAGGCAGTTCATTATATTAGCCGGAATCGCATCGTATATCTCGCCTTTTTCGATTACGTCGTGTGCGTTTTGGGCGGGGTTGTAGACTTTTCCACTATATTTGTCGTATGAAGATGGGAAAATGCTATTAGGGTTCGAGTACGCTAGATTACGCGGAATTTCGTATATAGTCCCGAGTTACGTGCCCGCATCGGAAATTGATTTCTCTCACTATTCTGAACGAGTATGTACAGAGATATCTTTTCGATATATCAGATACCCTACTCTCAACGCATGCTTACTTGCATTGGCTTAAAGGCATTCCTGCGGGTTCCATTTCTTCAATGGAATGCGCATCATCGTCGTTGCTGAACACTCCAATCGTGCCTAAATGCGTCAACAAGTCTCAAGAGGAATGGACAAGATTAAAAACATACCGAAGCCAAATGTAGCTTTGTTTGTCTTGTCATACATCTGGACATCTAGGACACTGTGATCCTTCACATTACCGCCCATAAAGCAGCTAACTTCGGGCTCGAAGGTGTTAAAAAGGGTTTTAGCATCAGCGCTTATAGAGGCAGGGTCAGATCTAGAGGCATCAGCGTCGAATCGAGCCTCAAGAACTCCAGTATTCAGCGCCTCCTTATCATAAACTTCCTGGCGCTTCATATTGGTCTTGAGATCTTCAATCTGGTGACGGCCCAGCAGATGAGTAGGATGGCCCGTATAGGCAGCAGTGATGAAGATACCGTTCATAGTGTCCCGGGTAGTCATTTCCATGCTGCCATGCTTGAAGTGATCGAATCGAAACATGGACACAAGAGGGTGGTTACCAAAGTCCTTCTTCGCGAGACGATGATCGCTTTTTGCGTATCCGAGGAATTCAGGATCACGCGAGGAAAGGCTCCGAAGCTGAATGTAGACGAAATCATCGTGGTTGTTCTGGGCGTCGACATCACGTCTGGTGAGGGTGTTCATTTCCTGTTATCAATTAGGTTTTCATATTCATACTGTACTCGTTAGAAGAGAAAAGCTCACCAAATCCACAGTACCATCCGCAAGGAACCGATTAGGCATGATCAACCGACCACCCCTATGGAGAAGCTTCCTCTCGGCAGAAGCAACACCACCGAAGCCAACAACGGTAGTGAAGAGGCCTTCAATACAGGGACCCCAGCCAGCATCACCGTTAGCAGTCTGCTTGCAGGAATGGACAGAATTCTTCAAGCCGATAGTGGCAGCAGCAAGACTAGCTCCTCTCCAGGCCCATCCAAGTACAGCCAGGACAGCAACCTGTGAGATTCCGACAGAATTGATATTGGTGGGATGATGATCTGGGAGCAGTGAAAGGTCTGTGGTCGGAGGAGCCTCATGTCTGTTCATCCAAAGGCCACTTGGGATGGTGTCGTTGCAAGTAAGACTGTCCCAGTCAAAGTTTTCTGGAGTCCATTTAGTACCGGCCACGACGAAACTCAAACCCGAGAGAGCAATCCAGACTGGGAAGATGCGGACCATTGTTGCTAAGGTAAAGATAGAGAGGATATAATTGCTCTTTGAGTGAAGAGACGCAACCGAGGGGACCTTTTTATAAGTTTACTTTGGCCCCCATCTATATTGTCTATATATTCTATGATCCTCAATCGAGTAGTCCTCCTAGAGTCTGATTTGTGACGGGGGCTCAAAATTTGTCCCATTGGTTGCTCATACACTTTCCATATACTGTACTGCAGGCTTACGGACTTGGTCCATGGATAAAGCGCACGGGCTTGAATCAGCCTTCTCTGAAGCGCCAATGAGATGATCGTCCAGACAGGAACAATTTCCTGATAGAGCCTAGTTTATGGCTTGTCTAGTCTGGACTACTTGAGAATCGTTGCGTTGCATATTGTTGTGATATGAGGCTGGTGCAGATCAGGAACCAAGCCGCACCGTCGGAATTAACACCGAAGTATCTATACAGATGACCAAGTTGATTGGAAATCAACTTGGCTAATTGTTGTATATATAGGCTCATGTATCCCTCTGAAATAATAAGACAATTAAAACCTCTGAACAACAACACATATAATATGATGCCACCGCCCCCAACTACTGTATGTCTTAGATAACCAAGGGCACTAGGAGTTGAAATTATGGGGACAGGAAAAGCTATGAGGTGCGCGATTTTTTCTAGCATACGGAGTACAGGGATTATAACAGGTTGGCGGAGAATTTGATCCGTAGTGAGAGGGCTACATAGCACCGGTTTTCTCCACAAACTTTGGACCACATCTGATTGGTCGAAATGACCCTTTAACGACCCACCTCGTTCCTTAAGTCAGCCTCCAGTTCGTCTCTCTTCTCTTACCTCCCTCTTATCATCCATCTATCTTCCCATATATTCACAATGCCAGTCAACACTCGCCTCCCAAATATCCCCAAGGATGATGAGCGCCCCCGAATACCATTTAATATATACTACACAATCCCACATTTCAAATTATTCTACTACTCTTACGTCTTCTTTGGATCATTCAGTCTTGCCTGGATAGCCGATTATCTCCCAACAATCGGCAAAATATGTCTTTGGACCGGGTTCGCCATAACATGCGGATTAATAATCGCCATACACCCATCGATCCACACCGAGCGGATGAGATTAGATGAGATGGGAAAATCAGTTCGAGTACGTCGTCCGCTGATCGGTTTCAAAAGATGGGAGATCCCTTTGGATGTGGACGGCATTAATGATGGGCTGTATGATGATCCGGATGGCAACACGGACGAAAGACTTCATGATGGGTGTCGGTATGGGTATGCTTGGATTCGTATATAGAGTGATTTTGGGGGGATCTGGTTACTACTCCATATCAGATGATTAGATCTGGATTGTTTAGCGCTTGCGATTTTGCAACATTTGATTAGTGGGCGTTTGCTATTAGTATATATGACGATTCCTTAAATGGGGGTCCTGCTTCACTTTGTCAGCCTGTAAATAATCTGCTTACTCCTAGGAACTGGCGAGATTTGCTTAAAAACTGCCCAGCCAGGCAGAAACAAACATCACGCCGAACAGCAAACGTAAGGGTTGGACTGGGTTTAGAGTAGACACTAGAGACAGTGACCAGCCTCAATATTGGCAATGATCCCTACACTGATACCCAGCTGAACTTTGCCTATCAATCTGCCACCGACCATAATATGAAGGTGTTCATCTCCTTCGACTTCAACTGGTACAATACCAACCAAACTAGTGAGATTGGTGCCAAGAATAGGCAGTTTTCAAGTCACTCTGCACAGCTCAGGGTCGATGGCAAAGTATTTGTATCATCCTTTTCTGGCGACAGGATCTATTGCAGCGAAATGAGATCCGCTGCAGGCGGCGATATTTTTTTAGCGCCTAATTACCATCCTGGTCAGGGTAATTTTAATGATATTGATGGTGCCTTGAACTGGATGGGGTGGGAAAGTGACGGGTACAACAGGGCCCCGACTGCTGAGCGGAAGGTGTCTGTTATCGATGGTGATACGGCGTACAAGGTGGCGCTAGGCGGGAAGCCTTACATTGCGCGTAAGTGACTGTTCATATCACACTTTAGAGATGTTTACTGACTAACAGCCATCTCCCCCTGGTTCTCGACGCATTTTGGCGACGACGTCTCCTACAACAAGAACCGGGTCTTCCCTTCCAACCTCCTCTGGTACAGTCGATGGAGAGAAATCCTCACAACCAAGCCCCGTTTCGTGGAAATTATCACCTGGAACGACTATGGCGAGTCGCACTACATCGGACCGCTCTCATCACCTCACACCGACGACGGCTCATCAAAATGGGTGACGGACATGTAAAGAACTAATCCCAGACAAGGCTATTCAGGCAAAGCACTGACAAGGAATAGGCCACACAATGGCTGGTTAGACATGGCTAAACCCTTCATATCAGCCTACAAAGCTGGCTCAACGCTCCCATCAAACTACCTCGAGGAAGAAAAACTAATATACTGGTATTGGCCAACCCCCAAATCAACAAACTGCGATGCAACCATACAAAGCGCCAACAAGGCCAGTGATAGCTTCTTCGCCGCCTTCGGCCGCCCAGATGGGGCAAACACAATGCAAGACTCCATCTTCGTGGTCACGCAGCTAAAGCAGCCAGCACTGGTGGAAGTGACCTCGGGCATGAACATGCAGACATTTCATGCACCGGCAGGGATACGAGCGTGGACAGTGCCAATGGGCGTGGGTGCCCAGACGTTCCATGTCAAGAGGGACGGGCGGATGGTCGATGAGCTGTCTGGGACTAGTCTAAGGGATATTGCCGACGAGTGTGTCTGTGGTATATACAATTTCAATGCTTATGTTGGGACGCTGCCTGCTGATGGGGAGATTGATGGGCTAGCGCCGGATGGGAGGGCGCTTTTAAAGCAGGGATTGAGGGTGCCTTGCCCACTAATACACTGAGGGATCGCCATCCACCTAGTCTTTCTTGTAATGCTTCTCCCTGTCCGTGTCCGAGTGGGTGTCGTACGTGTTGAGGCATGGTATATGCCGGAAGTAGACCTATGGGGTGAACATGGGCAATTCTATAGATTCTAGCATTCAGCATATGCAATTGACTTAACTTCGTGTTATTGTCTTGTATGTTCCACCTCTTATTGAAAATTGGGAAGGGGACCCTTCAATGCCTCTATCGTCTCACCCACCCTTACTTTGTTACCCCTTTACCGTTTGGATTGTTGGGAACATATGAAGTCCTTTTGTAGTTCTGCCCGGTTTAATCAGCAGGCCATTCACGATAAGAACATTTGATCCTTATGACCCCGATTCTAAATACCGCAGTTTCAGCTTTAGCAATGGCTCGTATTAAAGTGTCTTTTCATGAGAAAATGACATGGCTCAATGTTATCAGCGTAGGATGCTACCTCACTTTCACGAACTATTCATCTACCGTTCAATGTAACAGATTGATCCTAAAAGGCAACAAATCTGCTTTCTATCCCCTCACACGCCCCCAAAACAAATGCCACCAGCCCCAAGCACGAGGGTGGTTATTTGCGTAGCTACCACTGGAGCTATGCCTTATAAACTAGGAATACGTGTCATCCAGCTCTTAATCGCTTGTTGCCAAAACTTGCTCGGTATGTGCAGCAAAGGTATCTGGAACCGTGCGTGCTATCCATGAGGCTTGTATATACGCTTCAAATTAAGAAATATATGGAGTTCGGTAAAAGCTGTGACCATCGTTTGAGGTCCACCTGCCACATTCGGGCATGATTTTGTTATATGATTGGCGAAACCGCAAGTAATGATCTGAACCTATGTGAACCACAGCAGCTATGATATAGATATATCCTGGTGTGACGCATATTGCTCGGTTGTACCTTGTCGTGATTAATCAAAGATGACATCTCCCGTCGAAAAGACATTTTCTGAGAGCTCCTTGCACGAGTGAGCTGAAGCGGCGCTCATTTTGCTCGTTCAATCTCTTGACGGCTTCCGGTAACAACAGCAGTCTTCTTCTCATTTTCAGTGGATAGCATCTGCAAAGATAAACCTGTGCCTTGGGTCGACAATCCAATTGTTGGGAGTACTCATCCAAGTCATCTAAAAGGGTTCCAAAACATGTTTTGAAATTTTCCATATCTTGGGCACATTGAGAATCTCCAAGAACTCTTGCGAAGGCAATAGCGATGTCAAGTTTTTCGCGAAGGTATTGCCGGTTTTGCGCAACTCGGTGAACTGCAGCATGCCGGATACCGGTGATCTTACGCTTCCACCTCATGATTCCTTTTGAGCCCAAGGCACCTGGGCGCCTCTCCAGTATTTGAAAGAATTTGGGCAACTCCATCTCCTCCGGGCACACCCATCCAAGTGGTTGGCACGTTTGCTTTGAAAATCGCTGGAGAAATGCAAAACCACATTGCTCTAACCGATACTGCAAGGCTTTCAAAATATAGTTTTGGGCCCGAAAAGGTACATTGGGCGATCGCAGATTTCCAGACTCGGAAGTGAGCTGTCGGAATCCTTTTGTACTTGAATTAATCCCGAAGGTCTATGCAAGCAAAGTTCGAACTTACTATACTCTGCTTTTGGGATTAAGGTGGCTTGCTTTAGCCTTGATCGTCAGGGGCGAGTCTTCATGAGGTATGCATAGGTCTTAGTGATGCTTTTCAAGGGGGAAAAAATCCTGTTGGAAGCTCTTATTTTTGAATTTTAGAAACTGTTCACTCCCAAAGTCTATGGATTACTACAGCTTTATATATCACTGAAATGTTACAATTCTGGTCATTTCAGTGCAGATTGACTTTCGAAAGACCGCAGTTATGTGCTTGGCACATAAGCCACGGGCCGCCCTTTGGATCATCAGCTCTTTCCTAACGCACGGAATTTACGGCTCACACAATCCAAAGAAGTAAGTTACTGGTACGAATTTTTTAAAGCTAAACCGGTGAGTTCGCAACCGGCCAACATGACGTTCAGGGTCCTCTGGTGCTGTACAGACCAATGGCTGTTTTGCCCAAAATGCACTAGCTAAGGTATTGAAATTAACCGGCTAGCTCTCATAGTATGGCGATTGGAAAATGTTCCCGGGGAGGAGGAGTATTGTTGGTCTGTGTATCTAGCATCTGTTTACATGTAGCTCTCCGTACTCCACAATTGCAGTTCTTTCCATGTCGTACTAAGTAAACAAGGAAATGACAGAAGTATGCCATAGCTGGTACGTAACTGCAGCTGGATCGAATGACATGAGTCCCGATTCAGAATTCTGCGTATGATAAGGAAGCGTTGAGCTCCAATCCTGGACTTAGGCACGTCACACTTTCTAAGGGCATGGGTATCGTCCATTTCGGCAAATAAACTGTAATAAAATAACTGCTCTTAAGTTAAGTTTAAAAGCAAAAATAAATTCTATTCTTGAGGGCGGAGGAATGATGCGGTTGCTGTGTGAAAGACCTTTGATGGTGGCAGATCACATCCCCTCTTCTTGTATTCTACCGTCGACCGGGGGTTATAAATTCTGGCCTACCTGCTATCAAAACCCCTGGCCAGGCAACGCGATTACTCGAGACACCATCGATCCCGATATCCACTATGGGACCATCGTATCCGGCAACACACTCGCCAAAGACGCTGCTTCTCGCGATCGGATTGTTGCCGACCTCGACGAGGATTGCATCTGCTTTGAGATGGAAGCAGCCGGGCTGATGAACCACTTTCCCTGTCTTGCGGTCCGAGGGATCTGCGACTACACCGATTCTCACAAGAACGATCGATGGCAACGCTACGCCTCGGCGACCGCCGCTGCGTATACAAAGGAGCTTCTGGCGTACGTGCCGGCTGCAGAGGTCAAAGAGACCAAGAGGGCACTGGAAGTGCTTCAGCTAGGTTAGATCTTGTTTCATTCACTAGCTAGACTAGCAAGTACACGAGACCGCATTACATTGAGATTGGCATACGTCCTGACTGCGAGTAGTTAAACGACAGATTAATAGCGTGCAGCAGACGACAGTTGCAACGAAAGCTGTAACTGATTCCATCAGGTCTGATCTTCGCACCGATGAGATCGGGCGCTGGCTTTTGTCACCCGGATCCGTCTATAAATGCCAACCACGCGAGGACACTCCGCCATGAGGGGACTGGCGCGGTGGATCCTGGAAAACCCCGTCTTCAAGTCGTGGCACTCGCGGTCGCGTCGACATTTATGGCTGCACGGGCTTGCGGGATGTGGAAAGACGGTTCTCAGTTCGACTGTGCTTGATCATGTCGCGAAGGAAACCAACGGTCTAATCATCAGCTTCTTCTTTGACTTTAGCAACTCTGCAAAACAGACATTGGATAGCATGCTGCGGTCGCTTGCTTTCCAGCTTTACCAAGGCGGGGTCGGCTCTGCCATTCATCTTGACGCATTGTAGCTTATGATCATGTATCGATACGGTGTTGTTGTTGGGTTTGAAAAATTGAGGCGATCATACGCAGCAGTCAGGAAATGGCGACTGGGAATTCAGGCTCTGGATTGATCGCACGCTGGTAACAAGGTGGGTCGTGAACAAACCCCAGTTACCGAACCTGTCTGGTGAGTTGGTTTCAGACTCTCACCGTCCATATCAGTCAAAGGCTTTGAACACCAGCAAGCCCCGCATCCCTTCGCCTTTTGCTTTGAAAAATGTCGTTCTCTCGCGATCAGCGGGACAGGAAGCGCTTCGGAGCCCAGTTCCCCAACAATTGGCCTAAGCAGGACGTTGTCTGAATTCTGTCAGTTGCTTTCTTTACCAGAAGCAATTGACTTCAACAGCTGGTTATCAAAAACCAGACATAAAAAGCTCGAAACGGACAAATCTAATAGCTTAGGCGGGGATCTTCCAAACCAGGTATCAAGCTTGTCAGAGAA
The DNA here is from genome assembly GCF_028974205.1 of Penicillium antarcticum. Classification (NCBI taxonomy): domain Eukaryota; kingdom Fungi; phylum Ascomycota; class Eurotiomycetes; order Eurotiales; family Aspergillaceae; genus Penicillium; species Penicillium antarcticum. Next base: position 171,391 of record NW_026695305.1, on the reverse strand, counting down.
AGCATCCCATGAACTGGAAGAATATGAGCGCTGTTTTGATCAGACGCGTCGGCAGAAGATGCAAGTCTGTACGTTGTTCCACTCGGGTTTGCATTGATTGGTCAGCAAGATCCAGATAGAACAACATCAATGCATCTCAATGGGACACCTCAATACTAGCACATACCAGTATCTGTCAATCCGACAGTTATGAGCCCGGTTGCCCGTTGCAATATCCATTAAGATATATCAGACCTCTCTGCTCTGTATCTTAGCGACGTGTATAATATTCCGCAGTGCCGGATACCCCTGAATAGCTCGGATACCTCTGAATCGCCCGGTTACCCCTGAACGGCACATGCGAGCGTTGCCAACGACCGATTGCGAACAGGACGATAAAGTACAATAAGGGAAAGCAGTATAAGGATGTCAGAAGGCCTCTACTCAGAAGAACTGAGGGCAGTGCCTCAGGACCAGCGACTACGGTCGGAAAGTCAATGGAGAGTCTGGATCGGCCACATACGCTCAGCAGCTATCTCTGAAGATGTGTGGGACTATCTGAATCCAGATCTTGCAGAAGAGAGCGTACGACAGGTTCCCGAGGCCGCCCGAGAGCCTCAACCTAGCAGTATTCGCGAAGATGTGGAGGATGAGTTTGAACTCACAGAGAAGGAATTTACCCAGTGGACTCGACGCATTCAAGCCTATGATAGGCGTGAGGCTCAACGGGTGCGCCTGCTGAAGGTGATGGCACGCATGAACAGCCTAATCACACGTTCTCTCGCAACCGAGTATCACTATCTCACAGTCGATGAGGTTTCGCCGTATCAGAAGCTTGTCAGGCTAGCTCGTGAATTCAAGCCAAAGCCAGAGACCCGGACCGAAGAGCTTCGAGCTGCGTGGAGGGCCATGATCAAACAACCAACGAATAACGTCAATACAGATCACTGGCTCACTCAGTGGACGAGTCTATATGAGGAAGCAAAGTGTGCAGATGTGCCTGATGTGGTATACAGTGTCAAATACGCTATCCGAGACTTCCTGCGCGCTATTCAGCCTATAGATGACGTATTCTGTACCACGTGGCAGGAGAAAATCCTCATACACGATATATCCTTCCACGACGTTATCTCCGCATACCGAACACGCCGTAAGGCTCTTGGACAGTCAGCGAAGAAGGGATCGTCGAAGGTTGCACTTGCCACGCTAGATGGTCAGCATGAGGCTAAACCTGGTCAAAATAAGTCAAAGCCAGCGGAGAAAACGTACCGTACACGGTGCCTGTGTGGTAATGGTGCCCATACGTATCAGCAGTGCTATTATCTCAACAAATCGCAGAGGCCAGAAGGCTGGAACCCGAACGAAGCTATAGAGAAGAAGATCCCTGAATTCATCAAGAGGATGAGCCCCCAGGACCAGGAAGCCATCGCAAAGCTTACCAAGGTCGAATCAGCTCAGTTTGCAGCCTCAGAAGATCAGCAGTCGTCCGAACAGATTATCTCTATGTTTTCGCATAATCTTGCGGTACAAGCGGCGCAAGAGGGTGATGAGTTTCCGCTAAAGGATAGCTGGATCGTCGATACTGGCGCGAATACTCACATCAGCAACGATCGTGACAGATTCATCTCATTCACTCCTGCTGACTACACTGTCATCACCGGAGACGCTTCTACAAGAATCCAGGGCTTTGGAACGGTCAGACTGAACCTCACAGACCCCAAGACCGGAAAGATCTCTATCGGAGAGGTCTCGGACGTACGGTATTCGCCAGGATTCCACACGAACCTACTTTCGGCGTCGAGACTGAAGAGCAAGGGATTCATCATGAATATCGAGTTACTGGCACTCGTTCGCCGCGGTCAGCCTATTGCAAAGCTAGAGGAGAAATGTGGGCTATACGTACTCGAATACCGGCCAATTCCGGCTGGATTCGCTACAATCAAGCATTCAGAAAAACCATTAATATCCTCAGCCACCGCCGAGCGTTGGCATCAACGCCTAGGTCATGATCAACGTATCGAGAAACTTGCAGAACTCGTTGATGGAATCAAGATCATTGGTCAGCATGTCGATGATGCTGCCGGCAATCCTGAGAGATGTGAAGTCTGTCAAATGACTAGCGCAAAGCGCCAAATCTCGAGAAGAGCTCATGGAACCAAGTACGGCAGATATGGTCGAATTCACTTTGACCTTGTGCAGATAGAGACAGCATACAACGATGATAAGTGGATGACACACTTCTACCTCGAAGGGATACGCCTACATGCCGCCTCAACACACCAGAAGAAGAGTGGTTGTCAGGATGCAGTCAAGAATTTTGTCGCGTTTGCAATAACACAATTGAAGTTGCCAATTCGAGTCTTCCGCTATGACAACGAGCGCGCTGCCGGCCGCACGGTAGAAGACTTCCTCCGTGAATGTGGCTTCATCGTGGAACACAGTGTGGTGGGCACACCAGAGATGAACAGCTTCGGTGAACGATCTGGGGGGGTGATAATTGCGAGGGCACGAGCCTTACTGTTGGAAGCAGGCTTGCCGAAGGCTCTCTGGCCAGAAGCTGTTAAAGCAGCTGTATACATCATCAACAGATCGCCCACTAAGCTTCCAAACGGTCAGTGGATTATTCCGTACGCTGAGGCAACAGGAATCGATCACATGCAGCCAAAACAACGCATCAACCTCTCAAATCTGCGGTTATACGGATGCCGCGCTTACGTGCGCCGCCAAGATATTCCAAAGAGCCACAAGATGGAGCCGCGCGCGGATATCGGATATCTAGTAGGCTACACAGCCTCGAACATCTGGCGAGTGTGGTTTCCGCACAGAGGAGCCGTGCGAGAAGTCAGGGACGTAGTATTCGACGAGAATCTACGATATGACCCCAAAGAACTAGTAAAGCCACCCATTAGCGACGTAATCGAAGCTATGCCATGGGAAATCGGTGAAGATGAGCATGAGGACATCGAGCAGCTCACACAGCGTGTCAGCCAGCCAGAAACAAACGAGCCAGCTAGTGAAAGCACTCAGCAGTCACCAGAAGCTATACCGGACGTTCAACGCCAAGAAAATGCCTTTGAACCACCGAAATCACCAGGCCAACCTCAGCAGACGGTCACGCCGTCTCTAACACCCTCGGCAGAGCCACAGCTTCTGCCGGCGCCTCAGGCGCAGCAACCATCTCAAGGAGCATTTCCCGGGGATCGAGGGCCCGCACAACATGCGACAGCACGTCCAAGAGCACCAAGAGATATTGTGGGAGATGTATCGGACCAAAACATCGTCTCTGGAGCACGGAAGAGGAAACCAGTGGACCAGGCATTTACCGCCGCGCTAGAAGAGCCAGAGGACTATCATGAAGGTGTGTTAGCAGCGTTCGCAACAGGACTAAACGCTCCTCACCTTCATAACCTCGTGCACCGCGATGATCTGCCTTCAGAGCCTCAGAACTGGAAGGAAATGATCAATCATCAATATCACAAGGGATTTCTTGCTGCTGCAGGCCTTGAAATTGACACACTCACTCGTAAAAACACCTTCGAGGTAGTACAGCGTCCAACGGACCGCAGTATTCAGATCCTACCTCTCAAATGGGTCTTCACCTACAAGTTTGATAGCAATGGGTTCCTGAGCAAGCTGAAAGCGAGACTATGCGTGCGAGGAGATCTCCAGCGGATGACGGCAGAAGAAAAGTACTCAGCGACTCTCGCAGCGCGAACCGCGCGTGCTGTATTCGCCCTAGTTGCTGCATTCGATCTGGACACATATCAATATGATGCTGTCAACGCATTCCTCAATAGCCTACTAGATGAGGTTGTATACGTCTCATTACCACCAGGGTTTGAGAAAGATGGTAAGGCCAAGTGCTGGAAGCTTCTTAGAGCTCTATACGGCCTACGAAAATCTCCACGCCTATGGCAACGAGAAGCGTCTAAGATCTTCACATCTCTAGGCTTGCAGGTAGTGCAGGAAGATATTTGCCTCTTCGCAGCGGACGGCATCATGGTGTTCTTCTATGTTGACGATATCATCATTGTAAATCATTCTTCAAAGCATGCAGCAGCCAAACATCTGAGAGAAGAGCTCAACAGACACTGGGAGCTTCGAGATATGGGAGAGGCGCAGTGGTTCCTCGGGATACGCATTATCCGTGACAGACAACAGATGGCCCTATGGCTCTGTCAGGATTCATATATATCCTCGATGGCTCACCGTTACCATCTTACTGGATCTCGCAGATATGATACACCACTCCCTAGTACCCCACTCAAGCCATTTGACGGCCAGGCGACGCCTCAACAGATTCACGAGTACCAGGAGAAGGTTGGCTCAGCTCAATATGCAACGACGATCACTAGACCGGACTCAGCGAAAGCGACGGCTACACTGGCTCAATTCCTCACAAACCCCGGTCCTCAGCACCTTGATGCAATCAATAGAGTCATCTCGTACCTTGACAGCACTCGGACATCGGCGATCGCGTACAGAGCGCGTGATCGATCACAGAAAAATTGTCAGATACCGGAGGCCGTTCAGTTCTTTAGTGACGCCTCATTCGCTGATAATCCCGATCGAAAAAGCTCTGAAGGATACACATGTATGATGTTTGGAGGACCTGTCGATTGGAAAGCTAGCAAGCAGCGTACGGTGACTACCAGTACAACCGAAGCTGAGCTCCTTGCGGTTTCAGAAGCTGCCAGGACCGTGGCCATGTGGAAACGGCTATTCAAAGCAATACGCTTCGATCCTGAGCATGAGCTAAACATCAAATGCGACAATCAGCAGACTATCGGGATCCTCGAAAAAGAAACACCTCAACTGCGCACGAAGCTCCGTCATGTTGACATACACCAGCACTGGCTCCGGCAGGAGGTTCAGAGCAAGCGCATCACCGTACACTGGGTGAAAACCGCCGATATGGTAGCTGATGGTCTCACAAAGCTACTACCCTGCCAAAAGCATCTCGAATTCATGCAATCGATGGGTATGGAAGATATACGGCAACATCTGGTGGTGGGCGAGGTCTAACGCACACATCTGCAAGAGCAGAAAGGGCACTCGCTGAGGGGGTGTGTCGAACTGAGGGGTGGTATTTTACCACTAAGAACAGGGATATTCATCAAGTACCCATTCTGTCTCTGTCTCTGTATGGTAAACGGGGTACGCTCGGCATACCAGCGTCGTAACACGCTAGGAACGACTCCTGAGATCTGTTAACGCTTCAACAGCAAGATCCAGATAGAACAACATCAATGCATCTCAATGGGACACCTCAATACTAGCACATACCAGTATCTGTCAATCCGACATATTATCTTCCACCACGAGGACACGTCGAAGATTCGTATTAGCTTTCCCGCCAATTGCGGCGGACCCTTTTGGGCTTTTCGAAGTTCTGTCCACATTGGGATCATCGTGCAGGACTTCGTGCTCGCTCGCAGAAGGCTCATTAGTCTTGGCTTGGTGAGCTATCTCCAACGTATGCATGTATTTGTCGTCACTCGCAGCCCCTGGTGCTATTTCCGCAATGTGAGTGACAACGGGATTCTCTGGTATTTCAGGAGACTTCGTCCGGTCATTGTCCCCGATAACCTTGTTGCTCAGCGCTTGGATCCCACCACATAACTGATCAATTTCGGATTTGTCGTAATTAGGTAGAACGGGATTATATGGCTCATCATCCCGCCGGACTTTGAAGAAGAAACCAAACGTGCTTCCCTCAGCTTCCTTTGAGCTTGCGCCGATTTCTCCACCATGAAGGTGGCAAATTTTTCTGCTCACATTTAGGCCAAGACCAGAGCCACCATAAACGCTTTCAGTTCTGGGTGTCGCTTGGTTAAAGCGCTCAAATAGTCGCTTTTGATCTTGGTCACTAATACCAATCCCGGTATCCTCCCCACAAACCAAAAGGGCTGACAAGTCGATAGCTTAGACGCGCAGGCAGTATATTCCTCTTGGTTGCATTTACAATTGCGCACTCCCTCGAACGTCCCCGGACAGATGGAGCTCTCCCTCGAGATTTTGCTGGTCGAAGCAGCGACTCATATATTGCTACGCTGGGGGGCAGCGGGGAAGGATGGCCTTCGGTGAGCCAATGGATTCCGTTTATGGAGATGTAGGTGGAAAATTTATTTTTTAGAACAATTGTCTGAATGCAAATGGCTGAGATTGGATAGGTCCCAGAATAATAAGGCCATCATAAAGGCTGGCTGTGTGCAATTTGGCGCCAATAAAGTCTCGGATGAGGAAATGTCTGATCTTTTATCAAGTATTCAGTCCGTAGCTACGTCTAGCGGCGTGGACGCGCGCTTAATTCTTGCGATTGTATTACAGGAAAGTAACGGCTGTGTTCGAGTAGGAACCACCAACAATGGCGTGAGCAACCCAGGTCTCATGCAGAGCCATGGCGGCATTGGCTCTTGCGGTAACAACAAAAAGTCCCCTTGCCCCAAAAGCATAATTCTACAGATGATTAAAGACGGCACGGAAGGCACATCCTCAGGAGATGGCCTTAAACAATGCTTGGTCAAGAATGGTGGAAGTGGAGCGACCGCCTACTATCGGGCCGCTCGCTGCTACAATTCGGGTTCGGTTGCCACATCTGGAAACTTGGGACAGGGTGGTTCGACGCACTGTTATGCCTCGGATGTAGCGAACCGCCTTCTGGGATGGTCATCAGGACCGAGTACATGCAATGAGGCCACGGTTGGCAGTCTCAGTGATACCCAGTCAGCTGGTAGCTCATCTATCGACGTAACATCTTTGTTCAAACCTACTTCTGTCCCCGCCAAGAAATTTACTCACTCTACTTTGTCTTCCTTAGTTACCACTCAGTACTTCTCTAATATTGCCCAATGGGAGCCATCCACAGCGTCAACGGGCAAGCACTTCTCTACATCGTGCTCGTGGCCCAGTTCCATCACTACAGCCGCGGTCTACCCATATACCATCGCGACCTGCCTTCAGTATGCTACTGTTGGCTCCGACGACTACTGTCAGAAGATTGAGACAGCGTATGGCATCTCAGCAGTTCAGCTCAGAGACTGGAATCCAGGCTTGGACGAGGCTTGCACGAATCTTTGGTGTGGATATAGATACTGCGTAAAAGCCTAGAGGGCCATGTCAATGCATCATGCATGATTATACCTCAATGAGTTGGATCCTAAACCATATAACACACTAGGCTGAGTGCGGATTCGTATTTTAGTCCAGTTGGGAAATCAACTCAATGACGAAATGGAACGGCGAGTGCAGAGGAGACTTTGGGTGGGATTGGGCATGCGTCAAGTGTGAACGTGTTCTATATCTTGTTTTTTAGAAATATTTCGAAGCAATATCAATCATCTCTTGGAGGACAAGACGTGTCCAGCGAAAATCTCAGAGGTAAACATTTATGTCCGGTGTGATAGTGACAAAGCAGCCTGATATTCCTCGATTTAGATATCATGACGCTTGCTTTCTATCACTACTAACCCATGGCTGAGCCATGTGACTTAAATTTGCAACGGGGCTGCCTACGCAAGAGGGCCAAATGTGGCGTGTCGCCGAAAGGGACCAGAGTTTACCCTAAAATTGTGTGGTTTAACGTTAGGTCTCAATGGGGATTTAATAGGAGCATCCATAGCGTGTAATAAAAAAAAATAACAAAAAAGCAAGTATGGCCAAGTTGAGACTGGACAAAAATGTTGATAAAGTAGCTATCTCCCCTAGAATTTCCCAGCGTTATGCGCAGACTCATGAGCTTCACGTGGTCTTAACGATTCCAGCTTAGCTATGCCTCAGTACAAAAATTGTGGATTTTGTTACTCTTCCGAGATGAAGACATCACTATTGCTTGCACTTGATACATTGGCACATAAAAGATTGTCTATGTAGGTCGCAATATTACCTTGACTGGGAATGCAATTTAGCCGTCTGATGTGAATGACCCAGCAGATGTAGTTTTCCACACACTTCTACATGAGGTTACCATTTACTGACTTGATGATGAACAGGGGCAGATTTGAAAAGCAGAATGGGTATTACGTATTGTTTTAGGGGATTACTTCATCGGCCGTCAGGCGGTCTGCTGCATGAAACTGGCTTTGCTGAACCGCTTACATAGGTCACTGTTGTCCATTGGCAAATGTGTCCTTCTTGCAGTTTCTGTACCTCATTGTGCTTGCCTTCTGCCTACCCTTTTGATCCAGGCTTCAAGCGCTTGCTCTAGAGAGTTGCCCGGAAACTGTTTGAAATTTTTATTTTGGAAGTCACACAATCGATTCAAAAGATTATACAAGGTTACTACATTAGATAGTAGAGTGTTGTAATAAGCTATATAAGATAAATCATCAAAAGTCTCCAAAAGGAGAATAACAATGAGTCAAAATTATCCTTTACTAATCATCTCTCATGCTTGCAAGACACACCATTGTTATCTATGGAGATTTGGACTCATTACTGGCTCATGTTCAATAACACAATTCATATATTATACACCTGGTGCATTGGAAGTAATTAATTTTTCCGATGAAATTAGCTTGTGGACCCTGGCACTTACCACTCTCATCACTATCACCTTAATGAAGTTTGAAGCTTCTTTAGCACGACTGAAAACATTGCCAAACAATGCGAAAATTTGTACAAAAGAATTTTCTAAAGCCCATCCATACAGTACTCGCCGAGCTTCGCGGCTCAGTCTACCGCCAAAAGCCCCTTACTTCTGATACGCCACGCTACCTATTGGTCGAGTACTTCATTTTCTAAAAGCAATCCACAATTATCAGCAGCCAGCATTGCTGGGAACTAGCACGACATGGGAGGTATATCACAATATCCGACGTGGAAGTGTGCTATGGAATGCGTCGTGGCCAAGGCTAGAGCCTATAGAGACACTTAGAATGGACAGCTATACTTGGGCTGACATGGGGACCAGGAGGAGCCGCCGCGGACGGGATGACTGTCAATATTCGTAATCAGTTGTAACATCATTATCTATATTGTAAAAAGAGATCCCCAACATAAAATTGAACACTTACCTAGACTTCCGCAGAACCCATTTTGGGCCGAAGGTTCCGACCCAGAACCCAACCCGGGCCCAGCACTGGGCCCCCAGTAAACCCAGTTTGGACCCAACTCGACCCAACTTTTGCATAATTTCAATCATAAAGCTGCTCAGTCATCAAGATAACTTACTGTTTTTTACATCGGTTTTGGTCTATACCTTGAACTACCATACTTTTCTAGTATAACTGGAGTGTGTTGAAGACTATAAACGCGTAAAATTAGCCTTAAATAAATAGTTATGGTCCTTTGGGCTTATAAAGGTTAGACTTTACTGTGGTTTTCACAGTGTTTGACTTGTGGCCTCTTTTATGGACCTCATGTTAGATATACGTGGATGAGTTCTGTAGGCGACGCCATGGGTTTTCTGACGGCCGTCAGAATTATAGGCTTTTTAGCCAGATAATTAGCCTTTTAAGTCTTAACGGCTGTCAGAAATTATTAAATTGAGGTTCATTTCATTATAGCACTGATCTTTTGACAGCTGTCAGAAATTATGGTGTAGATATGTATTGATATATATTCACGACATATAGTGTCGGATTGACAGATACTGGTATGTGCTAGTATTGAGGTGTCCCATTGAGATGCATTGATGTTCTATCTGGATCTTGCTGTTGAAGCGTTCACAGATCTCAGGAGTCGTTCCTAGCGTGTTACGACGCTGGTATGCCGAGCGTATCCCGTTTACCATACAGAGACAGAGACAGAATTGGTACTTGATGAATATCCCTGTTCTTAGTGGTAAAATACCACCCCTCAGTTCGACATTATACTCTCAATTTCTTCGGAGTAATTGCGGATTATCAGTATCTCACAATAGATAGTTCGCTCATGTTACCGTGCGCGGTAGAAGCCACTTTTTTGGGACTACTGCTCGAGAATCTCCTGGTGCAAACAGACTCTTTGTGTTGACTTAAGTCTTGATAGGATCTACTAGTCAGCTTTTTCGCCTAGGCTGCCAAACGGTTGATCACGTGCTGAGGGGTGATTTGATAATTTGGTGGGGATAATCTGGTGGGCCTACGGGTCACAAAGATCAAGAGTGAGTCCCCGCACTGACTCAGTAAACCACCCCTTGTTTCGTGATACTCTCAACACTTAAAAGAAAAAAGCCAAACAACACTGGATCATGCTTCTGAAACACTTTTACTGCACACGCTGCAAAATCAGCTTTAGAAGCTTCTTCGCCAGGCTGCAGCACGTCTACGACTCTCGATGTCATAATGTCTGCTATATCTGTTACCCACCACAAGATTTCGTCAAAATGGTTGAGCTTGATGAGCACCTTGGCATCGAACACAACTTCTGTATCTCCTGCGACATTCAATTTGAAACAGCGAACAAGCTGGCTCAGCACGATACAGCAGAGCACAACATGTGTGTCACCTGTCGGCAATTTTTCAATTCTCCATCAAGTTTATCTAATGTTAGTTTGTAAAGCCATCAGTGAGCGTGAAGGATACGCTGAAATCTAGTGACTAGGTGGCAATCTGTGCGGAAATAAGCGTGCCTGTATGCTCATTGGCCATGATCTACGAGCGATGACGTAACCACTCTTATCCACTATTTACAAACGAATGGTGAGCCTAGTTCCTTCAACCTATACAGTACCATGTGCCGGGGTAGTGGCTTTTGCTATTCTTGTTGAACAGCCCATGTACGGTGGCTGTATATCATACAGTGAACAATGCAACGTGAAGTATGAGCGAAAGGTGATGTTGAACATGATTCTAATTACGGACGTGAGTAGCATGCAGGTACAATGCAAATTTATTCGATCAGTAATATGGCGTTGCTATAGTATAAGCCTGGTTTCAAACATCCCATTCTTCAAAAGTTAGGCCGGCATGCCGAAAATGACCTCCTCTTGCCATACTTTGATTAATACACCGCTCTAGGAAAGAGAAAAATCCCCAACCAGGGTCATCTGCACCGTAGGTCTGATTATGCCTTAGAAAGGCTTAGAAAAAAGATTTCTTAAGTAAAATCAGCTCTGGCGAGTATGGCAGCAACCGAATCGTATCAATTCCCATTTAAGCTCACATCTGTGAAAGTCGCCAAGATAGATCAAAATATTGGAATGCGGTATATCATCGAGACTTGACAAATCTTATCCGTAGATGCAGAAAACTGCTTAGGTGCTGTAAGATAGTCGTAACTAGCTCAGATCCTGCCTGCAATAATCTGATGGCTATGTTGACATTCACCGCGGAGTCTTCTGCAAACCTAGCAAATATGCCCGGATCAGCAATGTTCCGTTTAGTGACTACGGCAGCACTTCCCCTCCGGACCGCGTTCATCATTCTCGCCCTCACTTTCTTCGCCTTCACAGTCGATATCCGTGCCTACATAGCATAGGGTCACCATCCTTACTATTAGTCTTGCGACCTTTAGTCTGGGATGAGCATAAACCCATCAACCCCCTCAGCTGAATTTCCGCCAGATTATGCAAGGCAGTTATCTGCTTTAGCGGTTCGACCCTCGTTGGAGGGTTCGGAAGGGCCGGAGGGGCGTTGAATCAACAGCGACAACGCTGTCTAAATACTGTAGCATTCATGCCTCTGAGCTCTTCTCCAGCCTCGTATGCTTCCTCCTCGACACCTCTCTGCAATCCAGCACCTTCCATGCGTGGCCAGCAACGCGATGTGAGGTCAATAAATAAAAGCTTAGTCTTGCCTGCGATCGATAGTTTGAAGATCTCGGAGTCGACGCAACTGGGCTCTCCCGATTCCGGAACCAAAATATTGCCTGCTTCTTACGAGTTGGTTGACTCGCGCGACTTGGTCGTATTGATCACCAACCTGATCATGGAGTTAATCAGTATCAATGACAAAATTCCACTTCATCAGCATCGGCTGACTCGGTTTCACTCGCGATCTCCACCGCATATTTCTGTGCACGACTACCTCCGACGATTGGTCGAGCACGCTAATCTTCCGCCTTCAATTCTCCTCAGCATAGTGTATTACATTGACCTGCTCTGTGATATGTATCCTGGATTTGCCATTACCAGTTTGACAGTCCACCGCTTTTTGATTGCCAGCGCAATGGTCGCTAGCAAAGCCTTGAATGACACCTTTTGGACCAACCAGACGTACGCTCGGATAGGCGGAGTTAGTCCAACGGAACTTGCCATGCTAGAGCTTGAATTTCTTTTTCGGGTGAAATGGCAAATCGTTCCCAACCCGGAAAGCCTAATTAATTACTACCATTCTCTGGTTGAACGCTGCGGCGACTTCGAGATTGAACACCCGGCGCTGTGACCTAGTTACCCAACGACGCTATATCTCCATCGACTTGGACTTGGACGGGAGGCTGAACTTAATTGAAACAAACTTGAATCAGTCATTTAATAAGAAATGTTTCTAATATCGCAACGCCCTAACGCCAGCCTAGTTCTCTCTATATTATTTCATTAAACTGTATTGCCTTCTTCACATTCTCGACCCAACCCCAAATATCTGCTGCAAAACGTCGAGCGATACCCATTTTAATTCCCTTGCCGATGAAGAATCCTAGGTCTTGATCCTTGTAGACCTGCTCAAGATTGCTGTTTGTTGCGTTTGCGTGGAATCTTCTAGGAGTTACAGGCTTCTAATTATAGGCTCTTGTATCTGTCTTACAAGCTATAATTAGGGATTGGTATTATTACGTGTAGGAACAAAACATGTTATATTCCAATATCACGTGACTAGGGTTTGAAAAAGTCTCACTGTGTCTCTAATATGGAAGGTGCACCTGGGTGAGTCTGTAACCTTCAATCAAGAATCAGCGCGCCTCTCTGCGAAACAGCTGCTTTCGAAATGCGCATCAATGATCGGCATCTTATTGATCAAGATCTTAGTTCAACAAAGCCATTTGTCAGTGCTGTTTTATGTGAGGTGAAAGGGCACCAAAACGTACCTCATATAAGGGGTGAGTCCCTCAGAACCCCTCGGATATCAAATCGCGTCTGGTGACTGGACCAGGGAAAATCAAAACTCCGCCCCGGTCGTTCGTCATATTCCTCCAGAAGTAACATCCCCCTGTGGCACATTGATAAAAAATTGACCGCGGGATTCCAGCTCTTCCGCCGTCTGGACCTGATATGGCACGTCTGCAGAATTGCATCCCGTCGTTGCAACGGCATGTGGGGTTTTCTGCCAATACACCTCGCATATCTCCGAAGCAGGAGAATTCTCCACAGTTGGAGCAAGTGTAGTATGGACGATAACCGTTGCCATTCTCATTCCATGGAAGGACATGATCTATTACAGTACTTTCAGCACAGTGGAGGCAGCGAGGTGGTCTTTGGATTGCGATATGATTCTGTTCAGGATTGGCGAAGTTCAAGGCTTGGCCGTTCATCTTCGGTAATGGTGTATCTGTACAACGCTTGGGAGGTAGAAGAATAGTTGACTTGCAGAGTATAAGCTTGTTGGTCAATGAAGGTGATCCAGAAGCGTCCAACTGTGTCAGTGTCAATTGTTAAAGGACCAGAAAAGATTGGTTTTTTTTTATTCAAGTACCTGAGAGGTAGACACTATGGACAGAGATGAGGCAAAAAGGCAGCCATGCAACGCGGCCCAAACGCGGGGTACGCTGCATGGGTCTATGTAGCTGGGAGCGGTGTATCTTGCTGGCAACCACCCTCAGGGGCGGTGTATATTCGAAGTTTGGTCTTTCGGAAATTCACGTTTTGTTCCCATTGCTCGTGCTCCGAAAACTGAGATGCATCATGGTGGCGATGTTGGCTCATCTCTCACATTAATCACGGTCCTTGTAACATACAATAACCGGTACCATCAAGTTAGGTTTAAAGCTGGTAAGAAATAAAAAGGGCAGTACAATAGCCCAGTCATACAGTGTTTGTATTTATTCGCCAAGATGACTACTCCAAGGTGGGGAAAGGAGAAGCAATGAACCAATCACATTGGATGTACACCAATTAACTGTTCCTAGACCCGTGGCCCATAGCATCAATTAGCTCGCGGGTCGTGGAACGTGGGCCCGCAACGCTCAGTATCCATTGACTCACGACCAGGTCGCCTTGCTGGCCCAGATGGTTTCATATGCATCAGGTTATCGCTTTGGCGAGGATATGGGGTAAATAAAACCATCCATCTATCCATCATACATCAAGTGCTTACGGAAGCAACTCCAACGAAGATGAGCGGCCTGCTAAGCGTCGGCTATGGTTGATTAAGATTCAAACCCCTCCCAAACAAAACATGAAAGGACGCCTAGTCTGTTTAGTTGCATCATACACTAGTTGAATATTGGAAAGCTTTGGTAACCAAATGCTTGGGATTCAATCACGCGGGCGCTTCAAGATAACAGCAACCGTGATCGACCAGCGAAACGTCGAAAGTGGGTATAATGAGAGATAGAACAAAAGATTTATAACATATACAGAATTAGATCCAAAGACCTCAGGCAGCCATGGCTGCGAGACTACCTTGAACGCCAATTGGCAGATCGAAAGCCCCACTTGACTTCTGGCTGTGGACGTAGGTCTGCATTGGACCTACGTCCACAGCCAGGAGGATTAGGGCCCAGATCACATGCTCTAAGACCTTCTGCCTAAGGCTGCAGTCCTCCCGCCACAGCTCCTCGACAATAGACATAGGCCCCTTGAGCTATAATCTCCACAGACGCCAATCATGTGATCGCAGTCATGAATGGCTTTGCAGCCAGTAATGTAGGCCTGATATTGACACCTGGCCTTCTAGGTCAGGTGTCCCTGTACTTAGATCCACATAAGCTATCCATCCCCCAAGATGTTCTACATAACGGAAAAGAGCTACATAATCACCTGCGATTTGCATGTGTCTAAGCAAAAGAGCAGTATCTTGTTACAAGAAAAACTGGCCATTTCGGGGACACTAACGAGTTTGGCCAGCCCCTTGGAGTCAGTAAATCGGCCCGATCAAGCATCTATGCAGGTTTTAATTCACCTACAAGGCCTCTTATATCAATGAAACGTCTGCAAGTATCTGATCCTTTTGTAAGGACCCACAATTTCTTGTTCAGGTGTCCGATTTATACACTCGGTCACTCCACTATTACCTGCTGCGCCAAGCCTCGCTCCCATTGGGGACGTGGACTTGGGATGTGTTTGGTTTTTCCGCTTTGACGTTTCAGAGCATCAGCGTGCGAAGCGCGCGCCACCAGTTTGTCTGGGTGAGACTTGGGAGGGGAGAGGGTGTGCTGGATCAAATACAAGCCACCTCACAAGCTTTCGGCGGAATACTTCTGTGTAGAGTGAAGGCTAACAAATTTGTAATAATTTATGGTCAGCGAGGGGCATAAGAATTGAGTCCTTTCGTTTGCCTGGTCGTAAGATAGAAGCCGACTCGTATCAGCGTCATTTAGTAAAACCGTCAGGATCTAGGATCCGATTATCAGCCAGTTGCGCGTCAGCTCTCGAGGGGCATATCCACTAGGTCTATTCAATTGCCGCCCCCTTCATTGGGCAGTAGAATTTGACCTATATCAAACTACAGGAGTGACTGCTTTCATTTATGAATATCTGCTCTGTGGGTTTTCGATACGGATCCTTATCGTGACATCATCGAAGGTACTCCAAGGTGGAGAAAGGAATCTTAGAGGACCCACCACACCTTAGATCAAATGCAGGTATCTGAACCAGGCGGTAAGGCAAACGTGTGCCTTCGCTGGGAGGCATTCCATGGTGACAATGCGACGGAGCCATGCATCACATGGCGAGTCTCTGTCAAAGCAACCAAGCACATCATGCCATTTGATCCTATCGTTCGCGCAGCTGCTCAACAGGAACAATACCATTTGCATTCGTCACCTGGAAATGCCAAAAGAGGCTTTCTCGAATCTGCTACTAACTAGTGGTCTGCCTTTGCTTTTTCAAGGAATCTTAGATGCGTTCCCTTCCAAACAAGGAAATACGAGCAAAATTGTCCAGCCAGTGACAAATTCACGCGTAATTACATCTTATCTTTTGTCCCATACTTCTAATTTACTTCCACACCCCACTCGAGGTGGGTGCCTGTCAATTTGGTTTCTTGTCTTGGCGTCGCGGAGCCGAGTCACCTGAACGGCGTGCCCCTCCTTCAGCTGAGAGCCAGACAAGAGCTTGTAATGAACTATAAAAAGGCAGGCTTATACAATCATGGCTTTAATCACTTTTATGCGTCGATAAATCATTCTGGTGTTAAATATGGAGCCCAGGTGATAATCAATTATGGCATGGCAAACTTCCATCTGCCCCCGGGCAAGTCAGGAACGGAACCGAACAAGGTCGGGATTGACTAAATAACCACTGCTAGTGCTTTGGCCACTGTCCCATTCCCGCGCGATTCAGACTTTGTCAGTCGCGACACACTGCTTGACCGGATTCGCGATAAAAGCTTGGTCCTAGGGTCGAGGATTGCGCTTGTTGGCCTTGGTGGTTATCGGAAAAAAAATAAGAGAACTCTGCAGAAGAATCGATACTTGAAGGTACGTTTGACCTCTCGCTATTTAAACTTGAGGTCTTGAAAATAAAATTTAGTTACGCTACTACGGCATCCTAATATATCTAGAAAGCTAGCCAAATAAACCATTCCCATGAATTGTGTTCGTCTTAGACTCGTCAGAAAGATATGGCTCATCAGATTCATCCTCGGTTGTGTCCTCGTCGCCTGACGAGTTGGTAGTATTCCCCTTTTTCCAACGATCCAATTGGCTTCGTTGCTTCGTAGACACGACAAAACGCTCCTCAAAGACCGACCGCACTGCAATTCTCGTGCCCTGTTTGAAGGTGCCTGGATGAGAGACAATGAATAGCACGGCGTTGTAAACCTTGTCAGTCTTTTTTTTCATCGCTAAATTCGCCACTTACTATCAGAAATAGAAATCGAAATGCCCCGTCCCGTGCTCGAGATTCATCTCCCCTTACAGCTCGATAACGCTTATACTCGAGTTCATAGTCGGTTTTGCAGGCCCTCAAATCAGCAAAAATATTGTCAATTGACTGTCCGGCAAGTACGTCAACCCCGAGGAAATCATATGTTTCACAGAGAGTGTGATACTGAGGGATATTCCTTCGCAGAGAGCGGAAACATTGCCGATAGCCTGATTCCAAGCCCCTGAGAGCAACGTTAAACAAAGCAATGTCGCCGTGAATGAATTCAGTTTTATGAGGCTGGGAAAGACGTTGAAACCTGACAAAGGCTGATAAATATGGTATTGTCGAGATGTACACATTGTGGACAGTATCCCCAATTTTGAGTGTTGTTTTGCGAAGGTTTGATTCAACCGCTTCAGTTGATCCCATTTCGTCGCCGAGTTTCGAATAAAGATCATCGGGTAACATCCTGCTCCCTTCTCTCTTCAAAACCGCAAGGCTGTCACTTCGACCGTCATATACTACGACAGCATTCCCACCTTCTCTCTCACCACTCTCATGATTCCCTTAACCAATACAACCAATTTCCAAAGGTCATTAGCATGATTTCGTTCCCATTCAGCAATCTCACGAGTGACGTCTTTGGCTTCCGGCAATCCAAACGTGCCACCATTGTGGTAGGCACGGACAAGATGTCATCTAGTGTACTTTAATTCTGTTGCTTCCCCATCCTCAACCACCGATGGCTTGTTTCAATATAAAAAGAAATGATATTGAAGACACGGGTCAGAACCGAGTTCAATTGCCGGCAGAGCCGTATGGGTATATCATTGTCTGCAGCTCTTATTAGATGTTTTGATTAATAGCTATAAGTCTCATACATCATCCTTGAAGTGATAATAGTAATAGAATTTGTACAAGAAGTGAAGTTCAGGAAAAATTTGCTTTATTGGTGATATCTCGGTGCGAGCCTTGGTCAAGGTCGCCAATGCAGGTATTTGGCGGTTCTTTGACCTGTGGTCGGTGATCTGCGGTGGCTACAGATCCCGCCCTGCGGAGATCTGCGGTGGCTACAGATCCCGCCCTGCGGAGATCCTGAGCTATCGACATCATGATACGGATTTTGGTTATCTATCCCCTCAATCTAAGGCGTGACTTGTGGAGCGTTAGTTCGCGGTTCTTATAAGACCCATGATTGAGTGCTTCTGCCCTCTCCCTCTTCAAGTACATAACTTGACATTTCATTTCGAAAGCCACGTCGCGCACGATGCCCACAATGCTTGAGCTCCCGATCACCATAAGGTCTCTGGAACCAGACACGCAATTCGTGAACCAGGCAGCTACAGTCTGGCCGAATGCTTCCCATCTCACACGCAATAACGACGGTCTCCTCCCCGCAGCCTTGGAAACAAGACAAGGCAGCAAAACGACTGTGAATCTCCCATCAAATCCTGAATCAGGGCCACCTGTGGAACCCAACAAGCAGCGGCGCGGCTCAAAGATTCAGTTGCCCCAAGACGTCACCCCAGAGAGGGCCCAGTATCTGGAACGTAATCGCGTTGCTGCAAACAGAAGCCGCCTGAAGAAGAAGCAACAGCACGAGCAAATCCAACACATTTTATGCAAAGAGACGAAAAAGCGGAAACACTCTTAGCTGAGGTCAACAAATTAAGAGAGGAAATCAGGCGGCTTAAAAACGGAGTCTTTGCGCAAGCAAGATGCGGCGACCATCAAACCAACCCGCAGCTCGCAAAAATGACGCAGAACATACTGGGGTCGAGCTTGTTGCGCCCTTCTGGTTTTGCTAGGCCAGGGAAGGCGAGTTCAGACCTGCCTAGAGCCTCTCCAGCCTTCTTAGCACGCGACACAGTGACTTGCGCTGAACTCTTTGACTGTTGCATTGATCTACCTGACATGTAACTTGGCTTTCGCTAGGCTAGAAGACATGTCTAAGAGTATATGTTCATTCAATACATGATGCACTACAATTTGAGATTAGCCATCATAATGTTCGTGGGGCTTAATTATTCGTCGACCCTAACCGAGGCAAGCGTCCCGGCAACCTGTGAACGAGACAATTGGACGAGTCTCTTTCGTTTGCGGCTGTCAAGGAGATGCATGTAGGATTAGGCTGCGGCATATCGTACGATAACGTTATCGTTATCCGCAAATTGCGGATTGCGGATAATGGATCATTATCATCATCGTCGTTGCAGATATCCGCGGATATCTTAACGATAGTTTGGATATCAGCAAACTATCCGCACTAGCATAAAATTCGCTAATATATCCTATTCTGGACCATCAGGTGATACTTATGAAGCTGACAAAACAATATCTTACATCTGAATCTTTACATGTTTGGTCATGACAGTACTCATTCCCTATTTCCTTCACTTCTCCTGAGAAATAATAAGAAACAGTATTGTATTCTTAAATAAATGTCTTCCGCATAAAAAATTGGTTTTAAGTATATAGCCAGCGAGATGTAGTCGCCTGTAATTTTATAATATTAATTAATGGGCGGTGGTTTGGCAGATATATATGTTTGATGCTGAAGGAATGTAGTACATTTTCCTATAAAGTCTTAATTCAATATCCAGATCCATCAATAGTATAGTTTTGACCTTGAAAATAGTATGGATAGATTCGTTAGTTCGCAATTCATTTATATGTTTATTTATCTCAGCATGTTTACACACAAAAGTAAGGCGCAATTTAGATTTGAAGTTTGGAACTGGCGGACTTGGCATTTTCTTTTGGTGTTGGTAACGCGGATAGTTGTTGGATAATCCGAAGATCGGCAAACTCTTTCAACCATCTTATATTCTCTACAACTGCGACAAAACCGATCCAATGATGGCGACATCTCGGATACAGTTTGTGAAATGGTGGCTAATGACTGAGTTTGGCGGCAAGAAAGAACTGCAGAAATCTATTAGATGGGATACTATACAGAAAAAGTCTGATGTTTGGAGCTCATTTGATCAGGTTGCAAATGCGCGGACTGGCGAGCCCAAGGTTATGTGCAACCGCTGTCAAAGTGTGGTTGTTCACCCAAGGTTCAATCGTTCTGGTCCCTCTCCCATGAAGAACCATCTTAATAGTGCGTACTGCACTCAGCCGCGGAAGACTACAAAGCAAAGCATAGACCAGCTTCTCCGAGAGATGGGAAGTCTATCCTAGATCTAATCTATAATGTACACTAATTTTCCTAAACTCTACCCAGCCGCGTCAATCAACAAGCACGGAGTTCAGCCAGACAACCCTCCAGAAGAAGATCCTCAAGTTTATCACGACTACCCGTCTCCCATTCCGCACTGTTGAGCACCCAGAGTTCAAAGAGCTTCTGCAATACACCAGGCTCGCCACATCAGAGCTCAATATCCCGTCCGCCCGCAGTTTGAGACGTCTTTTGGATAATGAAGTCCAGGAACAGCAACAGAGCGTGCTCAGTAAGCTTCCACCTGGAAGCTCTCTCTCTATTGCACTTGATTGCTGGACCTCTCTGTTTGGCCAGGCATTTATGGCAATCACTGGATACTTCCTCGACCAGGATTGGAATTACTGTGAAGTTCTTCTTGGATTTGAGCATATCCAGGGGTCACATACTGGGACTCAGCTAAGTGAGACTGTTATCCGAATCTTCCAAGAGCATGGTATCACCGACCGAGTATTATCAATCACAACTGATAATGCATCAAACAACAACACAATGGTTCAAGGCGTTCAAGAGATGGTTCAGTCCCAGGCTCTTCACAATACCTCTGTTCTCCGAGTACCATGCATTGTGCACGTTATACAACTTTGTCTAAAAGACCTCCTTGGAAAGATCAAAGCGAACCCAAAGAATGCAGAGGCCGAGTCAGAGTGGTCAGATGAACGTACGAAGTCGCTACAGTCCGCTCCGGGTCACGCTTCAGGAAATATCGTGGCTACTTTGAAGAAGGTAAATGTATCATGGTATATTCCGAGGATATAATTGCTAAAATACTATAGATTCGAGAGCTCGCTGTATTCATTACCGCCAGTCCTCAGCGCCGAGAGGCTTTCCGGGCGCTTCAAACAACAGAGCCCAAGCTTCTACCGATTCAAGATGTTCGTACACGCTGGAATTATACTTTCTTAATGCTCGAACGTGCCAAGAAACTACAGCGAGTCTTCAACCAATACTGTTCAACCCACCAATACGTTCAGTTTCAGCTCGGTCAAGAGGAATGGCGCCAAGTGGAGTATCTCCTTTTGGTCACAAAGCCTTTCTTTCATTACACCAAGATCTTATCCAAGACCCAAGATGTTACTGTTCATTCGGTCTTCAGCATCTATAAGGAGCTCTTTAGTCATCTTGATGATGTTACGGAGTTACTAGAACGCAAGACTGTCTCTTGGAAAAAGAGAATGCTTCAGGCACTACAGGCAGCGAAACAGAAACTCTCAAAGTACTACAGAGCGACCGACAGTGAATCATTTGGCACAGTTTACGCAATTGCAACTATTCTGTGTCCATCGAAGAAGCTTCGGTTCTTTGAAGGCGATGACTGGAAAGGGAAAAACGAGAAGGGAGAAGATATTAATTGGATGGAAACCTATCGGGATAAACTACAGAAGGAATTTGACCAATATCAACAACGCATTACCCGCCACAAGGAGCCCTCTCAAGCCCAAGTCTCTCAAGAAACGGACGAAGAGGAGCTTGATCTTATGATGGATTTGCACGCTACTTTACAAAGTGAAATTGACCGCCCGGAGGATGAGATCACACGATATCTTGCACAGGGTTTGTATACTTCCCTAATTTATTATATGGCTTTCCAACTAATTTGTCCAATAGATCTTACCAAAGGAAAGCCAAGGGTGTTCTGGAGGGAGCATGAGCATGAATATCCAGTGCTTGCAGCGATGGCACGGGATAATCTGGCAACACCTGCTAGTGGCGCTGGTGTTGAGCGGCTTTTCAATTGTGCTCGTGATGTCTGTCACTATCGCCGGGGGCAGCTTAAACCAGAGACAATCAGGTCTCTAATGCTTCATTTGTTCGCATCGAAGTTCGAGCTTCAACAAACCGAGCTCGAGATGATCAAGGAGTATCTCTCTAGTGGAGAGGCTGCTATACTCGATCAGACATGGAAGCCAACTCCGTCGCTTAACGATATCGAGCCAATCAGTGAAAACGAAGAAGATGGTAACCAAGCGGAGGATGGATCGGATGATTCAGAAAATGATTTGGGAGGTAATCATACAGTTGAGCAGGCGACTCCTACACCGGTTACAACCCAGGGCAAGCAACCACGGCGCAAGCGGCCTCATAGTGCCGTTGAGCCCCAGGATGATGGTGATAATGATCTCCCGCTTCCTGAAATGCCAGCTGAAGGGTCCACGCAGGGGAGATCGGGGAGGATTCGGAAGAAGCCAAAGCAGCCAGATGGATTTGAATTTGATAACCTGTAATGTAATCTTGGAAAATTGAATGCTGTTGCAATAAAGCGAGACAAAGTAGGTTAATTTGGAGAAAAGACCGTAGGCCACTCATTCGCGTGACAAATATACAATCAATTACACATTGAATACTCCAAAAAATACTGGGAAAATGCATAATTTATGCATACTCGTTCAGGTCACGAGTCTTAGCATGTTTGCAATATTTGTTATCGTACGATAATCCGCGGATATCCGCAAATGAAAATATAATTATCGTATCGTATCGTTGCGGATAATTCGATAATGAATTTATATCGTTATCCGCAATTTATGGATACGATAATCGATTATCTTCCGATAATTTGGATATTGCCGCAGCCTATGTAGGATCTCGACTGGTTCGGGAAAACCAACCACCAATCATGTGAGGCGATTTACACAGTGGGGCGGTTTGATACCTGAAGGTACAGTGGTGTAACATTAGTATTTGACCTCCGGTACTTCGGGACCCTGACCGCTTTTTGGACCGCCTACTTTATTAGTACGTCAACACTCGCGTTTTCAACACGCCAGTATATACGCTATAATTTTACGCGTTTCTCACTATTTCTCTCTATAACAATGCCACCTATACGCGGAAAAAGAGGTCCAGAGCTTGACTGCCTTACCCGGGCTAAGATCTGCGAATTACATGCTGCAAATGGCTGGGGTGCTACGACTATTAAGAAGCAGCGCTTTCCCGACATTCCACGCTCAACCATCCAATATACGCTCACCCAAGAAGCAAAGCGTCAAAAGCATGAAAGCCTTCCACGCTCAGGCCAGCCGAGGAAGATTACTGAAGAGGATCGTGACCATATCTACGATATTATACAAGAAAAGCCTTCAATTTTGATCGAGGATCTACTTGGAGAGGTTGATTTTAAAGTCCACCGTATGTCAATTTGGAGTTTAACCCACGAAATGGGCCTTCGAAAATGGAGGAAGATGCAGCGGCCGGCATTGACGCCTATACACGCCGAGAAACGTCTTCGCTGGGCTCTTCAATATCAACATTTTATATCAGAGGATTGGGCCCGCGTCTATTGGTCTGACGAATGTACGGTTGAACGTGGCATTGGCCAGCGTCAAAAATGGACTTTTACGCGTCCGAAAGATCAGCTTTTTCAGCATTCGGAAGAAGGCCATCAGGTTCAAATGGTTCTAGCGCGGGGGAAGCAAATTAAGCAGATGTTTTGGGCTGCTTTTTCCGGACTTCCACGTCGATCAGGCCTTATTCCCCTATTCGGAGATCCTCTATCTCGAAGAGGTGGCGTCTCTTCACGTACGATCGAAGAGCTCTATCGGCGCGTCTTACCTACGCTCCTTAATAGCATTGATTCTAATGCTATTTTTCAGCAAGATAACGCGCCTGTTCACACGGCATATATTGTACGGGACGCTTTAAATGAGCTCCAATGCGATATCATGGAATGGCCTCCCTATTCGCCTGATTTGAACCCGATCGAGAACCTCTGGGCGCTGCTTAAAGCGGAAATCCTGAAGCGTCACCCAGAGCTCATGCAGCTTCCTAATAATGAACCTACGCTAGAATTACTACTAGAAGCTGCGCAGGAAGCATGGGAAGCGCTAGATATCGATCTCTTTAAGCATCTATCGGAGACAATGCCTCATAGGGTAGCTGATGTCATTAAGTATGGCGGGTGGCATACTAGCTATTAAATTGAATTGAATTCCGAGGTTTCTGCCAGGCAGTATAACAAAGTGGGTCCTAGGCCGAAGTACCGGAGGTCAAATACTAATGTTACACCACTGTATCAGGTAGTTGGCAAATAGCATAGGATGTAGCTACATACTGTATTACGCTGTTGTTGTTTTAATCGCGCGTACTAAATCCAAACTACGTACAAAAAGGCGTCAGCGGTAAGACGCACGCAACCTTCCGAAATGAGCAACTGAAAGATAAAAATCTAGTAAAGGCTGAATGGGGCCGATGTCAGACCGTCCTAATGCACCTGTACATCAATATTGATCAGGGGCCGTGCTGAGCAGATCAGCTGAAAAGTCCTCGAACACGACCAATTGTATCACGTCCCTTCGGATGACCATCCAGAAGGCTACGTCTCGATTGGTCTTCCCGGCACTAAAATATATTTACTCTGCCTATGGATTCAATTATGAGAAAAAGTAACTGGTAGCTAAATATATGCCTGCGGGTTATATCTAAATCTCTCGGCCGTCTGAAACGAGCTAACTTTGAAAGTGCTTGGGATACAAGCTAGCAGTTACAGTGCCGTAGAGTACGTAAAATATGTGTGCACAAGATGGGGCAAATGAGGACTACGAAAATTGCTACGCGAATTGCTACTGATCATGCATCCTCTCCAGACACGCCAATGATTCATCCTTTGTTACACAACAAAGTGCAACCACAACATCACTTTCCATTTTGCATGCGTCTCCGTACAATGAAATTCCGGAACTGAGGACTAACATGCCTCAAGATTGTTCATTATGTCGGAACTTGCTGTCTTCCGTAACTTGCTCAGCCAATGAGGGCATTGAAATCTCTGTCATTTATTACTTGCTATTTCTTGCTATTTATGCTATGCTCATCCTTAGTAATCCGCTCATTCGGAGTTACTATAATTCCGGTTCTCAATCCGTATTCATGAATGCAGCACTGACACATTATTACTGCCTTATTATTCCGACTTGGGCTCCTGTCATGTGACGTTAGGCCGTAACAGCCCCGCCTATTCCTGCGTCGGACGCAATGTCGACAAGACCCCGCGCTTCCCCAAGCATTTCTCTCTATAGTCGGTAAGTATCAAACCAGGTCGGGTGAAACCACCAAGCTGACTTTACTACAGTCAACTTTTAGGCTTTGCGAAGAAATGGCGGGTGAGCCTCTGTGGGAAAGCGCGAAAACGATATTGTCGAATATGAGGGGTCTTATCCAGAGCGGAAGCATGGAACGGGTCAAAGAGAGTGAATTAGGCTGGCAATACCGACTTTTGGAGGAATGCATCGCAATGAAAGCAGATATAGAAGCTCGGGGTCATAAAGTCTGTATCATCTTGCCACAGCCATTTTTGTAACATTTATCTTACAGTCCTCGTCTAGGTACTCGATTGCACAGTTTTTCACTTCGCATTAGCCGCTAGGCTTGAGAACCCCACGAAACGGCTGTGGCTCGCGCCCATACAAGGAAAATCAAACTTGACACGTGCGGAAACCTTACTGCCGGGCTCATACTGGGACATTACAGACATCGATCGAGTTCTCACGCCAGACCGCTTCACCGGCTCGGACATTCTAATAGTAACACTTGACGGGAGTGGAAAAAATTAGATGCGTGAATGGTTAGTTGTCAGAACACGATTAGTTGGTGGAAAGCAAATTGCAATGTGTACAACAACGATATATATTATGATCATATCTAGCTCTTCAATTTCAAAACACGGAAAGCATAGGGCGTTCGCGATATGGAAAATTATTGTCGTAATTGCGGAGGCCCTCAGATTGGCCTTCGTTCTGGGTAGTCGATGAAGTAGTTCCATAGCTGGGATTGAACACTGGAGGGTGGCCAGTATCAAACTGGGCGCCGAGCTCCATATCCACCGTCTCATCCTGGCTGACCGAGGGGATCGTCCCGTAGTCAAATTGGTTGAATGCAGGAGGAATGCGGCCAGTGTCAAACTGGGCGCCGAGATCCATATCCACCGTCTCATCCTGGCTGACCGAGGGGATCGTCCCGTAGTCAAATTGGTTGAATGCAGGAGGAATGCGGCCAGTGTCAAACTGGGCGCCGAGATTCATATCCAAGGTCTCATCTTGGCTGAGTCCCCGGATCGTTTCATAGTCACATTGATTGAAATTTGGTGGAACTTGATCCATGTCATATCTGGTGCGGAGTTCCAAGACTCCACTTTCATGCTCAAAAACTGGTTGTATCTGTCTTGTCAGATATGCAGCCGCTTCCGTACTGTGACTCCTGGCAGAGCTCATATCTGTTTCGGTATTCCTCGAGTGAGTCAGAGGTCGAGGCTCCGAATCCTGATTGATCAATTCAGAGATAGCCAGCGGAACGCTTCTTTCCCGTGGCGCTTGAATGGTTGATATTGTATTGTGTTCAATCAGAGGAGGCTGCCGTCTATCATGTGAATATGAGTCCGGCTGGTGAAGATTGAAGCGATTGCTTGATATTGTGGGTCCCGAGGTGAGTAGATAACTGCGCGTTTGCTCATAATTTTGTGGATCACCCAATGTAGTAAGTTGACTTGGAATTGTATGGAGCAAACTTCCGCTAATTTCGCAACCCCAAGTTCTTTGAACCTTTCGCCACATAGTGTGCCTTGCTACCATCGAAATTAGAGGTGCTCTTATGAATGTGCGACAAACTTACCATCATATCGAATTTGACAGGCAGTCAACCATGAAGATTTGTCCTTTGCCAGATCATGCCAGGCACCAGATTTCCGAAGCAGATGTTTCAGAGCCACGAAACTTCCATATTTGACGTCGCGAAACAAGGTGAACAATAATATCAGAATGGCTGACACCCCAACGTGACCATATATCCGTTCGAAAACGAGCAAACGAATGCCGTCTCTAATACCATGAGATGCCGATTCTTTGTTTTTGAATGAAATAGCGTTTTGTGCCAGGAACCTGTTGATTAGCCCACTGTTATCGTCAATTGCCTCCGGATCTAGAGAACGCCCTGACACTGGTGATGTTCCGAAGACTTCACGTTCCCATTTATCGAACTCTATTGCGAGGGACCTTTGTCCAAGTCCGCGTCGGAAACACGCATCCAATGAGCAGCCCCGGTTACAAAGTCGGATATCGACCACACGAGGGTCCTCTTGCACCCAATCGTCACCGTTCTGCGCATGTGGATCGCGATGAGATGATAAATACTTGAAAACCTTTTCAGATCGACGGGCACCGTGAAGCGCATCCATAAGCCTTTGAGCATCCAAGGCTTCTGATGCTTCCTCGGTCGTGTCATTGTTTTCACCGGTCTCTTCCACAGACGATTGGGTAGCGCAGGACGTCCCACTGCTAGGAGGTGTTTCCGAGCAAGTAATGGAAGTTGTTGGTGTAGGCTGCTGGGAAGAATGTTGGAGACTGGTTTCCGACCGTGGAGCCTCGCTCGGAATAGTGTCTAGTGTTTTCTCTATAATTCGCAAGGTTTGTTCCAACGTGGTTCGGTATGGTATAAGGTCTTGAGTGCTAATTGCACCCAGTCTCGACAAAATTTGAATCGCCTCAACAATCGCAGATATGTTGATCATTATGGGGAAGAAGTTGAAAAATGGAGAATGTCACGGCCGAGAAGAACGATCAAGGCCGAAACAGCGGGAATTGTTCACCGCTCACGAACTCGCAGATACAGCGAGTATGTGCGTATGGGATCCCTGCTAGTGCGCCCCAAATCATATTTCGGGCGCACTAGTAAGGAGATCTCCTGCCTGTGGCGCCTTTACCCCTCAGCTCATCGGCTGAGTCTTCTCGAGAGGCTGCCTGACTGCAATCGTTGGACAATACGAACTTTGAAATCTTGGCCCATTGACTGCAGCTAGACCTGGCTACGACCCTCCGCATGGGTCCCTACCCCGGACCCTCGAACCTCCCCTCTTGAGGGGAGGTTCCAGCCTTCCGACCCTCAACCTACCCTGAGGGTCGTTGAGGTTCACTATGCGGACCCTCGGCGACCCTCAACGACCCGCATTTGCATAAATTTTCCACGCCTTACCTCTTTTGGTTGGACAAAATTGATGATTCATCTCTGTTTTTTACAGCGGTTCCGTTAATTTGTAGATATTTCACTGAATACACCATCAATATAATAAATTATAAACAAATATTCATGTAAAAGTAAACCGTAGGCATGGTCACCTACAAATTACAAGTAATATTCGATGATATCGATATGGTGAGTGGTCAGTGCCGGTTGTCGACAAAACAGCGTGTAAAGTTGTAGATATATATATTGTAGGTACTGTAACCCATGTGTACCTTCATTTGTAGAACCACTATTTTTTAAGAAAACTATAAAGACGTAGTTCAAATCCCCTCATTTTTACATCATTTGAACTGTTATATCTTCTTCTATTACTTTGTCTTTAAGAATTTAGAACAAATTATCTAGGTATGTCGTAACTCCGGTTCAACGGTTGCAATTATTAGACTTGGCCGTTCCGATTAAGACTATTTTCTTAACTTGAGGGTCTCTTTGAGGGTCGCTGCGGGTAAGTGAGGGTCTATTGGAGGTTCGTTGAGGTTCATTTATTAGGTTATCCACTATGCTATCCAATCAGATCTAGCTATGTGGATACAAAAGACGATAGATCAATTCTGGCATATAGAACAGGGACGAACGGATGCCCCAAGAATATCGCGCATTTTTTCGTACAAAATAATTAGTAAGTTCCTCGTTATTTTCTCCTCAGTCATAGTACTGTCTTCTGGTTACTAAATCTATTATGTCTCAGCTCTCCGACGTCTACGCATCATCCAGCTTCGACGGGGTGCAATTAGACGCGCTACAATACCTTGTTCCTAACGATTCCCTATCCCAACGTGAAAGCCAGAGCCAACTACTATCCGAAAGCCAGTTTGGATCAGTTCCAGACCTTCCAGACCTTCCAACCCATCGATCGCGCGTGGCACCTCAGGCCCCAGACATTCTTCCGCGAACCAAACCAGACCGTATCAACGAGTACGTCGTCTTCACAACTACAATGACCGCAGAATTTATTCAGTGGTGGCTTGAAACCGACTTCGGTAAGAAGAAGCGGATCAACTGGGATATGAACCGTCGTGCAGAGTGCTGAAAAGGGTTTGAACAGGTTGCAAATGCCAAAGATGGGAAGCCAGGCGTTATATGCAAACGGTGCCGTACAATTCTTGAGCATCCAAGTACCAACCATACTGGAACCTCATCGATGCAGAAACATCTCGATGGGCTAAGGTGCCGACAGCGAATACCGAAGAGGGGTAATATCCAGCAACTACTTAGTGACGCGGTATGTTTAAACTAGCCTACATTCAATGTCAATACTAATACTGAATTCATTATCATTTAGGCCGAGAGAAGACCGGCGCCTACCTTTACCCAGCAAATATGGGAGCAGAAGATTCTGAACCTGATCACTGTATCGCATTTACCCTTCCTATTCGTCGAGCATCAAGAATTCCAGGACCTCCTTTCCTACGCACGGCTAGCACCCACACCACCAAGCGTTCCATCAAGAAAGGTGATTCGCGACCGCCTTCGGGGTTTCGTTATAGAACAACAACAGGAGACACTACAACAGCTTCCATCTAGTGCAACAATGTCGATTGCGCTTGACTGTTGGACTTCTCCATTCCAGCAAGCATTCATGGCTATCACAGGATACTTCCTAGACCAGGAATGGGACTATCACGAGGTTCTCCTTGGGTTCGAGCCAATTTCTGGATCTCATACCGGAGTGAACCTCGGTAGGATTGTTCTCCAGATCCTAGAGAAGCACCAGATCGCTGACCGTATACTGGCGGTGACAACTGATAATGCGTCTAATAATAAGACACTTATCGCAGCGGTGAATGATTCGACTAAGACGCTACAATCTGAGACAGATTCTACGATTGTCCAAGTGCCTTGCCTTGCACATGTTATTCAATTAAGTCTAATTGATTTACTTGGTAAAATCAAGGCCTCACCGAAGAATGACAATGCCGAGACAGAATGGTCTGAAGATCGTGTACGTTCACTTCGTGCGCGCCAGCAGAAACATGAGATCGCCGATACTCTAAATAAGGTCAGCTTAAAGCTTCTATTTACGAAGCATGATCCAATAACGCTAAGCATCCTTATAGGTCCGCGGTCTTGCAGTTTATATCAACGGAAGCCCTCAACGCAAAGAAGCCTTCTTGAATCTTCAATCTAATAACGCTGGTATAAGGCTTCTCCCAATCCAGGATGTCCGTACACGATGGAATTCGACATTTCTGATGCTCCGGCGGGCGACAAGGCTTCATAACACATTCGACAAGTACTGCAAGGACTTTACCCAAACCCATTTTGCATTGAGTATCGAGGGGTGGCGACAGATTGACTATCTACTTTGCATTCTCCAGCCCTTTTTTACGCTTACTACGCTAGTTTGTCGTACTAAAGACTCGAGTATCCACCTTGTCTTTAGGATTTATAACAAGCTTTTTGATCATCTTGAAAGATCAATACGTCAGCTACGTCGAAAGAAAGTTCACTGGAAACAGCTGATGCTTTCCTCCCTTGAGGCTGCGAAGGAGAAACTGAAGAAATACTACGGCGAGACCGATAATATCGAAGGTAATCTCTATGCAATTGGGATGATCCTAGCGCCGTCGAGTAAGATGGAGTTCTTTTCAACAAGTGATTGGGACCTAGATCCTGAGATAGGAAAGGACTATAGAAAAGTATACCGCGAGAGTCTTCAGTCTCTCTTCGAAAGATATAGCCAACGTGTACCATCAGATATGATACAGCCTAATAGCCAGTTATTAATAACTGAATCGGAGCTAGAGAGGGCCCTTGACGGCGATTCTTCACCACGATCAATTGCTCCGCAGTACGACGAGCTCACCAAATATCTCCAGAGTGGTAAGTAAGTAAGCCTATTTTATGAATCATATAACTAACCTCACCTGATTAGATACTATTAAAGGATCCGTTCGGATCTTTTGGAAAGATCATCAGAGAGAATTCCCTGTTCTTGCAAGCATTGCCCGTGATATTATGTCAATTCCAGCGACTGGTGCCGGAGTTGAGCGTCTATTTAACTCTGCCCGGGATGTATGCCACTACCGCCGGGGGTCGTTGAATCCAGAGACTATTCGTGATATCATGTTGTATATGTGTACAACAAGATTTGATATCAAGGAGGAGCAGCGGCTGATTCTCCAAGAGTATCTTTTAGACCATGAGAGAGCAGCTTCGGCAGAAGCACTTGATGTCCAGACACATACCTTCGAGGCTATCAGTGATGACGAGGAGGAGGATGTTGAGTTGCGTCTTGACACACCGGCTGCTATATCAATTATGCAAACAACCCCGAACGCACCGCCACTGTCAGCAGTCGCCGCTGGAAAGCGGTCTGCGGTCACTTCTAGTGGTGAGGAAGATTCTGATGCTGATGGATTTGCGGAGGAGAACCTATCATTATCCTTCCCTGATACGCAGCATCGTGTATCAGGTAGGATACGGAAGAAGTCGAGACTACTGGATGGGTATATAGTTTGACCCTTGACTTGTTAGAACCATGACTAGACACTGTGCTATAGATGTAATGTAAACCATTCAAAATTTAAACCTCTATTCGAGGATGAACCTATGGTATGCACTAAGGAGTGGATATGTACTGTAGTATCCTTCTGTAAGGCCATACAGTGATGGATTTTTAGTTTACAATTACAATGAAATACAGCCTGTTCTTACATAATTTATGCAATTGACGTCCAGTCACGTTTTTTACCTTTTTGTCATGTTTGACGACCCTCAGGGTCCCCGCGGGTCCAGGTCTCGGACCCTAACCCTCCGCATGGGGAGGTGAGGGTCAGGGTCGTGGAGGGTACCCGCGGGTCCTAGCCAGGTCTAACTGCAGCTAAGCTGTTGTTCACTAAGAGATAAGTTCTTTTTCACTCTAGTAGAGGACGTTGTTGGACAAGATGGGGTTATCAGTTCTCTCCCGCTCAGCGACTTGAATGCGATTTTGGCACAGCAACATCTGAACAAGAGATGCCGATTCTTCTCTGTATATCATGACATAAAGAGACCTCTGTATCTCTGGGCCACCGCTCATTCGAAATCTCATTTGAGAATTCACGGTAGCGGGCTATGATCTGCTTGAGCCTACAGAGAGTTTATTGTGTGGTTTCAAACTGCATTTCCCGCCTCTTCTCCCCAAACAGCTCGCGCGAGACAATTCTATTCGGGGGCCCAGACCCCAATCGAAGTAGTATGCATGAACTTGCGAAAGGCGCCATGCCTATGATGTTGGAAGAACAGCCGGCCTTTTCTCCCCCTTCAGACTCTAGTCTTTCTGCCAAAAACTCAGTACCGATTCGTTTACATGTAAGTTACCCTTTCTCCACATTAACACAAGCTCTAACCAAACAAGGCCGTACGAATTTGGTTCCCTCCCAATGGACTCACACTTATGGAAGACATCAAAAGAAACGGTCTCAATGATGTGGTTTTTGATGCCATTGCTCTTCGAGAGCTTGGCGATCAGCATCAAGCTCAGGATGACCATGGTATCACGCATGAAGCATTCCTAGTGGATCTTGCGGTGCTTGAGACTGGTATTGTACGGGTTTTGGGCAAATATGGGATTCTAAATTTCGTCCCTCTGAGCAGCGATGATCCGATTATTTTGCAACAACCAGCAGAAGATCTCGACTCAAAGAAAGCTCTTTGCTACCAACGCCTACATTCAAAATACTCACAGGAGTATGTGAAAAGGCAGCGCCTCACCAAAGTTTTGGATTTTAAGATGAACAAGCTTTGGACGGACTGGTATGATGACTCTCTTAGAGAAATTGGTAACCGCCTTAGAAAGCTCGGTTATTGTTGATTAAAGTAAATATAATTTGATTTATGGTTTGATCTTGCACTGATCACTAGAAAAGCCTCAATCTAGGACAAATAAAAAGTTGAAGCTCGAGGGGACCGTTTCACACATAATGCTTCGGTATCGTTCTTGAAGTATTCTCCTCACTTCACTATTATGAGGCCGTCTCAAGAAAGTAATCAAGCCCTGTGATGCTTCAGAAGATGAAGCGTCAAAATGCCAAGTCATCAGTGCCAACACTAGGACAGCACCATAACTAAGATGCTGTAAAATATTCCCCACGTGGACGCATAAGTCATTTTCGAGAGAAAAGCCTTCATCGAGATATGATTCCTGGGATCTTCTGCTTCTCAAAGCCTTGCAGGCATCTAGCAGCAACCTAGCATCTTGGCTGGGGTTTTCCGAGGACGTCCATTCCCAGACTGACGGAGATTCAATCCTCAAAGAGAGCATTGCTTTCAAAGCAATTCCTGCCGGCCCATACAGGAATTGGACGGGAATCGGGGCGGGCTTCTAATGTGAGCATATCATCGTCGCAAGCGAGAAGTGCAGGTACTCACCATGGCTAGATCTTTGGTAATGACAAGGTGCGATCGATGGCTACCTCGGACAGTATAAGTAGGTCCCTTTATATCCTCTTTCATTTTACTCTATAAGGCCTCTTCCTCGAGCTCTATGATTTAGCACCTCTTCTCAACACAAGCCTGCCGGAATGTCTTCACCTTCATTCTTTAGCATTGGAATTATCGACATTAATCCAGAATTTAACCTATTCCTTTCTAACGTTCCAATGGCCAACCTAAGCTGTGCCTTCTTCATTTGTTGGCAAGAATACTCTACAGAAGGCATACCACTGTAAGTCTCACCCCGCTAGCACCACGGCCTATTTAGCTGACGAAAGCGTAAGAGACGAAGAGACTACCACTGGGGTGGAATTTCGAGAAGGGTCACTCACTCCCCTAGGTGGTTTCATTCCTGCTATATTGCAGAACCCGCTGGTTATCCGTAATATCCAGAATGACCCGCGCATTGGAGGACTGAAACTTGTCGTATATGAGTGGGTCGTCTATCCTTTTTTCATAGGCTTGACTACTGACATAGTGGTTTATCAAGCAGAACCCAGAATATATCGAGCGGCCGTTCTTTTCTGTAAGCACAGAGACTGTCCACTCATACATCCGAAATCAGCTAACATTGCAGGGCGTTCTCGATCAGAATGGGAGCTTCGCAGCTCAGTGCTTTACCTATCTCGAACCATGTAACCCTGCCGGAACGCGTACGGCATATCATCTTACACGATCTGCCCTAGGTAAAAAGTGCTAGCAAGGGTCTTGGTGTTCTTCCGATTACATTGCTTTCTTCAGTCTTAGCTTTGTCAACATCAAGAATCAGAATTATACATTTCGATGTCTTCCCCACAAATGTACAGCCTCCACTTTGTGCTGATAGCCATTTAACCCCTGGCTTCGCCAATCAGCCATATCTTAGACCTACACTCCCATACACTTGACAACCGCCCGCGTCCCCCCCCAAGGAGTACAGGGCCTTGTCCCATGGCCATACAGCCTGGCATGTGGCATGAGGGCACCCTAGGACTGGATACCAATGTCGTTGTCCAGTCTAGATAAATCGATCTTGCTTAATATAGAAAGTTCGCTATCTCGGCCATACTATTCTACGAGACGATCCCGAAGACCATGCACCTAGACTGCGACAAGTATATCATCATCACCAGCGTGAGGTGCTGATACTTATTTGGTGTAATGACAAGATGCGATCGAGATCGATCGCCACCTTGGACAGTATAAATGGGCCACTTCGTATCCTCCTGGTTTGAATAAAATAGCACCAACCTAAGTTTGAAACCTATATATTGATACTTTTACCATATACTCGTCTATATTATTTGAATCTGTTTTACAAATCGGCCCTATGGAGTGTTTGTCTTCAATCTCGCTTCGATTGCTTCTACCGAGCTGCATGCAGGCATTTTTGGGACCGAAAATCGAGCAGGAAATAGACGAGGACCTAGAGCAAGCAATCCCAAATGCTGCCAATCTCTATAGGTTGACTGAACCTGTGATATATGAGCCGGAAAATACCAAATCTACATCTAGCCTCAAAAGGCCTCTACCAGTCTGCAATCCAAAGCAAACGGAGAAGGGAGAAGCGTCGCAAATTAGTCTAGTTAGAGACTGTTATAGTGAGTTTTTCCTACAAAGCGAGAAACCTTTGATAATGCCTCCTCACTCTGCAACCTTCAGAAAGCAGACCTCAAACGGACTCTATACAATCAGACGGCAACACAGATAGCAACATCATTGTGCTCCCTTACATCCCTCCAAACATTCGACTTGTCAACGGCAGGATTATTGATAGCGAGCGAGATACACCGATTTCTTAAATGGTCAATCACACATTGGAAAAAAGATCATCCTTGAATATGATGCTTAGTCTTAGTCAGTTTACTGAGCTTCCAGTACATCCCCTCTCATTTCACTTTATTCTCAGATGCGTTAATTTTTAATGGCTTCTTGATATCTAAGTCTCCGATATCCCCTATTGACTGAGGTGAAATAGTCCCGGCACTTCTGTAGCATGATTTACCACCAGAATATGTCAATAACTCAGGCATGCTCTTCCAGGTGATATACCATGAAGGACATGATTCGCTGTGAATAGTGGGTACATAGGTGACCAGAATGTGCGAGATAGTTCCGACTCCACAAGGGAAGAAAAATTGGTAAATTGGAATTTTGTTGGAAAACAAAGCGCAAGCAAAGCGTATAAGGGGAAAGGAAATGCTTCGCATTGCATGGCCGATGTTTCGTGGGCAAATCTATGATTCTTGGTTCATGTATTACTTGTCAGGCGGCAAAGGTGTCAGCCTACTTCTCATTATTAATGGGTAGTTCTCGATGTAGTTAGGTCCCTTTGGAAGCGAGATGATTTTGTCCGAGAGACGGACGAGTCAAGTTCTAGGGTTAATGGTACCTAATATCATATATCGATCAAATTGCGAGTTGGAAGAGACATGAGTGGCAATATATAAGTGGCATGACCTGAAACAGAACAACTCTTTCTTGGCAAAAACGTTTTCTTGGAATATCTAGCCAACCAGAGGTCGCAGGACCTCAAGAATTAGTTCACCGTAGTCGTAACTTCAAGCGCTACCATCTGATACCTGTTTCATAGGGAAGATGGCAGCGGCGATTGCGACTGGTGCGAATGCACAGAATTTGCCCCCTGTCAGGAGAGGAACACCAAAAATCACGGCCCTCGCGGACCCGCCCCGATCCATGGACGAGATCGCGGAAGGGGCCCGCAGGGTGCTTAACCACATCGAAAACAGTGGCACGGAAGACCGATATGTCACTGGATATATTCGCTCCGTCCGCCAGTACGCACTTAACGCCCAACGGGGCGACGGCCAGGGGATGGCCAAGGTGCTCGAGGCGCTGACCAAAATCAACCTCGACACCGAACGTCTGAACCAGCGAATCGACACCATCGAAAAGACAACAAGCACCTTATCGACAACTTTATCCACACCCGCGGCGAACTCTGCTGCAGCGTGGCGTAGCTTCCGAGCCGGAGAATGGCAACGCGACCTAACCAAGGCTGTGGCACCCAACACCCGGAGCAACGGCACGTCGTCTCCAGGTGTGCCGGAAATCGAACTTCGCGAGGATCGGGAGGTCATCGTCAAAGTAGGGCCAAACCGGGAGCAGATCCGAGGATTGACGCCGAAGGATCTGGTTGAACGGGCCGAACGACAAAGGACGACAAATGCCCGACAGAAGAATTCTGGGGTACTGGCTAAGCAGGCCTCATTTGTCGCAGCCCGCAAACTGCCCTCGGGTGACGTGGCGATGATAGCTAACAGTGCTGCAGGGGCAGAGGTCCTTCGCAAGCACCCGGCATGGTTGAGGGCTTTTGGGCCTGGGTCGGTGATCCAGGAGCCGTCGTGAGGCATCGTGGCATACCACATCCCCGTGAAATCGATGAAGCTTACACCGGAGACGATGGCCGACGTCGCAGCGGAACTGCTCAGACAGAACAACTGGGGCGAAGACTCCAAGATCCAGTATCTGGGATGGCTGACGCGTCCGGGTGAAAGGGCGGAGGGTTCGATTCTGATCGAGTTCACCAGTCCAGTTGTGGCTAATCGTGCTATCATCACCGGGGTTGTGTGGGGGAAGCAAATTCATAATGCATCACGATTCTGCCGCGAGGGGCGGATGAAGCTATGCAGAAAATGCCAAAAGCCGGGGCATATCCAGTCACACTGTCCCAACGTTCTCAAATGCGGCCACTGCGCCGACGCACACCCGACCTGGGAGTGTCCGTCGACAAAGGGGCAAGCGATACCTGTGAAGTGCGCCAACTGTGGCGAGGGACACCGTCCTACAAGTCGAGAATGTCCAGTGAAGACTGCGGCGATGAATGAAGCTAAACAAGCGCTGGCCAACTGCCCTGCATATCACCGCATTCCTATGCACTTCCGAGTGGCAGCAAGCACCGGCAAAGAAGCAACCTCGACCAGGGCAGACCCCATGGCGTCGAACGGTCTCGAAGCGTCGATACACGCCTCGGAGGGGCAGCGGGGGGAAGAACCCGCGCAGAACCTCGAAGATGCTGTAATCGACGGGGAGGCTGCAGCAATAGAAGTAGAAACATCACCAGAGGAGAACACTGAGCCTATCCAGCCTACTCAGCTCAAAAGAGGCCCTGGCCGCCCAAAAGGCTCAAGAACGAGGCCAAAGAATTCCAAACCAACAGTGGTACCGCTGGCATGCCAAGGGTCAACAAGGCTCCAAGCGGCCTCGAAAAGGCGCCGCACAGGCGAGCCAGACGACACCATGGACGAGCAACCAGACGACAATGAATGGCTCAGCATTCAACCCACTCCGGCCGATCTCCCTCAGCCTGACACTCAGCAGGTTAGCCTAGAACACCAGCTTACCCAATTCATCAACGAGTTCACCACTGTCAACGAGGCCGGTAACACGTCCGAGCCCGATGACGAGGAGGAGCTGGACCCGGAGAGCCCCGAATATCACAAATTGGTGATTCTGAAATACAAGCAGCGGCAAGCGATAACAATCGGATCGTCTCCGCCGGTTTTTACGACGGATGCACCGACAATCGAAGACCCAAATGATGAAGTATGGCACGAGGCCAGCGAACGAAGCGATGACGAACAAACTCACCAATGAAGCCGTTTGAGATTCTTCAATATAACGTACACAAATCGTGGTCAGTGATGGCAACGTTTCTCAGAGACATAAATATCCTCGCGGCGGACGTCGTCGCGGTGCAGGAGCCATGGAAGAACGAACTACAACATACAACGCACCAACCAGCGACGGCAACATTCCAGCTAATTTACCCACCAAAAGCAGCTGCCGACGGAACAACCCAAGGCCAGGACGATCAGGCCCAAGCCTCGGATCTCCCCCAACCGGGAGTATGCCTGTTTGTGTCTAAAAGGCTTGACCCGAGCACTTGGTCGTGTCAACTCGTCTCTCAGGACTACCAGTTACTGAAACTCAGAAAGGCTCACCAGGGCAGAGACTGGACAGATCTCTTCATACACAACATCTACAACAGGCCGGGCAGCAATACCCTTAGACACCTAAAAAAGGAGCTGTCAAAGCGTCCTCATGGAGAACACATCATCCTTGGGGATATGAACGCGCATCACCCGAGATGGGGAGGATCAGGGACCAGGGCCGATCAAGAGGCCAAGCAACTCCTAGAGATCGCCAATGAATGGGGACTCGAGTTGACGACCCAACAAGGCAGACCAACCTGGTCTCGAAACGATCAGTCGTCAGTGATTGACCTCACCTTCATCACATCCAACCTTGTCAGCAGGCTTATCAATTGCGAGAGAGCGGATGACATCGAACATGCATCCGACCATTTCCCGATCAGAACTGTGCTGGATATTATTACACCAGTCGCCGTACAGCAGAAGAGAAGAAACTGGAGCGCAACTGATGATCAGAAACTTATCCAGAAGATCGAAGGAGGTCTACAGACAGGAGGCTTATACCAGGCAGATCCGCAAAAGATAGAAGCCACATGCCAGGAGCTGATGGGAGTGATACAGTCAGCAATCGAGGATTCAACCCCATGGGCAAAACCATCCGCATGGTCGAACCCCGACTTTGGCGACGAGTGTAAAGTTGCGGTCAAAGAAGTTCGTCGCCTCCGTCGCAGACATACGAAAACCAAAGACCCCTACGACTGGATGTGCTACTCGGAAGCACGCAACAAGAAAACGCGACTCGTCAAGAAAACCTTGTCAAGAGCGCACCGGCACCGAGTCCAGCAGGTCGTTGAAGATGGCCCACAGGGTATGTGGCGATTGGCTAAATGGGCAAGGAACCGAGACGGGGCCTACGAGAAGGGTATCACCCCTTCGCTGAAAATGCAAGATCCCCAAATACCTGGAACTCTCGCGGAAACAGTGGAACGAAAAGCAGAGGCATTCCGGGTTGCCTTCTTCCCCGAACCGCCGCCAGCCGATCTATCCGACACAGACTCATTCCAGTACCCACAGCAGATCGAATTTCCAGCAGTCACCGCTCAGGAGATACAGGAGGCGGTGCGAGGAGCGAAAGCAGGGAAAGCACCCGGAGAAGACGGTATACCAAACTCTCTCTGGCACAAGCTTATCGAGATACCGGTGGTTCTAGAAACAGTGGTCCAGTTATTCAACGCATGCATAAAAACGGGCTACAACCCGTCACATTTCCAGCGCTCAATCACGGTGGTGCTCCGGAAGCAAGGCAAAAGCGACTACCAGCTCGCAAAATCTTTCAGACCCGTCGCGTTGCTGAACACGCTCGGGAAGTTTTTGGAGGCAGTTGTCGCGCGACGGATCAGCTACGCAGCAGAAACCAATGGCTTGCTCCCACGTAGCCATCTAGGCGGACGAAAGGGCATATCCACCGATCATGCTATCCACATCATCATCGACCGAATCAAAACCGCATGGGGAAAGGGCAAGCCAGTGGTATCTCTGCTGATGCTGGACGTGTCCGGAGCGTACGACAACGTCTCCCATGAACGTCTACTACACAACCTCAAAAAACGTCGCTTGGGACATTTCGTTCCCTGGGTGAGGGCCTTCTTGACCAATAGAAGCACAAGAATCCGTATGCCCGAGGGCACATCCGGCCGAATCCCGACGCCAACAGGCATCCCTCAAGGATCACCGATCTCACCCATTCTATATCTCATCTACAACGCAGACCTCGTTGAGAACTGCGCTAACGGTGTGAATAGCAACGGGTGGGTCGACGATGTTTGCTTCATGACAAAGGGAGACAGCGAACGCGAAACCATCAAGAAACTCAGAGCGGCATGCCGCAAAGCCGACCAATGGGCCGAGAAGCATGCATCAGTTTTTGACCCGAAGAAGTATGCACTCGTGCATTTTGTAAACACCAGGGAAGTCGACCCACAATACACATCGCTGTCTCTACGAGGGCACACCGTGACAGCGACGAGGACAGCTGAGCGGTACCTAGGCTATTGGCTGGATCCGGGTCTAGAATTCCACCATCACCGCGAGAAAGCGGTGACCAAGGCCGGCGTCTCTCTCCACGCACTACGAAGCTTGGCGGGTTCAACGTGGGGAGCCTCACTCTATGCAATGCGGAAGATCTACCAAGCGGTGATCATCCCGCAGATGCTCTTTGGGGTTTCCGCGTGGTATCAACCTACGCTCATCAGTAATTACAAAGCACGCACAATCAGTCAGCCTTTCGCGGCAATACAAAAACAGGCAGCATGCCTGATCAGTGGGGCTTTCAAAAGTACGGCAGCCGAAGCACTGAATACCGAGCTTCACCTACCGCCTATCTCTGTTCACATGAACCGACTGGTGAAAGAAACGGCCCTTCGACTACGAACAGGACCAGAGTCCGCTGTCCCACCAACGATGTTACGTCGCCGACCGGCAGATGAGAGAGACTGGGCTGGATGGACACCAATGGAGGCGCAAGCTTGGAAGGCGGGCGGATGTCTTACGGCTCCCCCGAATACTTTGACAAGAGGATGGGAGAGTCGAAAGGCATTCGTCCTGGCACCATGGCAAGCGCCACCAGAGGTGATCATCGAGGACAGAGAAGCTGCGGTTAACAATCACAACCAAATCCTGACGAAAGACCCAGGAGCAAGACCCTTGATTCTGTACACTGATGGGAGCGGAATTGATGGAAAGATCGGAGCGGCAGCGGTCGTGGGCCTTGAGGATCAACATGTTCACAGCCAGATGGGAGACGATAATACGTCCACCGTATATGCGGCAGAACTTCGAGCCATTGAGATGGCTCTTGAAATGGTTCTGGAAAGCACAGAGCCATGGGCTAAGCAGGCGAAGAACGGGATAGTCATCTTTGTAGACAGCCAAGCAGCGCTGAAGGCGCTGAGGCGACCGGGGATGCCGTCAGGACAGATCTATCTAGCAGGATGCCTCGGCCTGATCCAGCGGCTTGCTGGCAGATGCGTCCGAGTTGAGCTCAGATGGATTCCTGCGCACCAAGGGGTCATTGGCAATGAGATTGTGGACCAACACGCAAAAGAAGCAGCCCAAAAACCGGACGGCCCACAGAACCCTCGCAACCGAGGTATATGCCTCGCAGCCGCAGCGAAACGGCGAATCCGCAGAGAAGCGAAGCTGGAGTGGGGCAGGACGTGGGCCAAGGAAACGACCAGTCGACCGACAAAACGCTTGATTGAAGCACCAACCAAGAAGACGCTAGAATACTGGTCGGGCCTGCGAAAAGCAACGGGCTCGATTCTGATGCAGCTTAGAACTGGGCGAATTGGCCTAGGGGCTTACCTGAATCGTATCAACCGACGCGAAACAGCGCGGTGTGACTGCGATCTTGGCAGCCAAACAGTAACACACGTCCTGCTGGAATGCCCCTCGCACCAGGACGAGCGAGACTGGATGAGAAGCGCTCTTTCCGACAAGGGAATTACTCTTAGTCGAGACGAACTCCTGACACGACCGGAGGCTCGCACGGCTGTGGCCGAATTCATGGTCAAGACTGGCCTCCTAGGCCAATTTCAGACAGTCGACCCTACGGCTCTGGGCGAGGAAGGGGACGACCAAGGAGCGGAGATAATGATCCCTTAGACAGTGTGACGGAAGAAGAAGGATGGCGCCCATTAGGAGTACAGTGCCAGGTCCACTGTACTCCCTTGATCCAAGCGAGCGCGCAAGCGGCAGCCAACAAGACTGGACAGGTGAAGAGAAGAGGGCGTGGGAATGGTGTGTTGAAGCGGGGCCCTGGTCCTACCCGCGACCAGGGGTAAATGACGTACAAGTCGGCTTTGTGTTTATCATGTTTGCATCTGTGCATTTCTTTTGTTTGGTTTACATCTTTCGATTCGAGGACGATTGATCAGAAATTCGCAAGGCGAGTTCCCTGACGGTCGCCCAGTGGGCTGGTGACCACCTTCCAGCTGTCGGCAGGCCTGACAGCACTCCCGCATAGCAGCATATATATAGAGCGAGCTACATCGGGCAAATGAATACATCATCATCATCATCATCATACACCGCCGCTTCGCACGATTGGCTCGCCTTTAGGACTCATCACATTTTCGCTCGTATCTGCAGGCTTGCTTTAACTGTCTCGACCGTCACGGATTTTTTTGTTGCTACCCCGCTCTTCCTTCTGTATGACTTTCTCGTTTATTGCATAGTCCCCTTTCTATTCCGTCGCGCTTGATTGTCTTCTTTTGATATGTCGTCGAATAAACCCTCGCCCGCTATTCTTCATGTGCGTGATTTCGTCGAACACGTTGAGCCGGATCCAACGCGCCCGGGTAAAGCACTCTCGATGCAACTACGTGTCTCCCTAAACATCCCATTCAAAGATATCGAATCAGATGAGGTTGAATCGAGTGAAATCCCTACTTTGATTAGATTTTTCAACGAGGGTAATCGATCCGACATTTACCAACCCAATACTTTTGTTTATTCATCTGGAGCCTTTTTGACTACATCGTCCGAAGATGATGATTTCCACATTATACTCCATGCTCATAATTTGGACCGGTCGGTACCTGTGTAACATACTAATCCGAGTAGTTCACTGATTCCATACAGCCACCCGGGTAATCAAGAAGATACAGATGTCTATTTTATGCACTGTCCCGGTGCTGCACAGCCTATAGTCACCTTTCTCGGGGTTGTCCTTGAACGGAGAGGACAGTTGAACGACGGACGGAATTTACTTCACTATCGTCTTCAAACAACAGTTTACAACCCATCAACCCGCACCTCTCATACTTTTCCCGTCACGGCTTTTTTCAAGAATGGGCAGCGTTGGGCAAATTTTCCGCCGCTCAGTGTGAATTCCCATGTGTTCTTTACCGGTCGTATCTTTGGCCTCACAAAAGAAAATCGACAGTTGGCTGTTGTAACAGATGACATCCATTTCCTGCCAACGTCAACGAATAGTCTTCCGCCAACCCCTTCTTTTGCAACCGGGAAAAGGAAGCGCGTTGACCGATGGTCCCAAAGAGCTGAGCCAACAACCCCGTCCAAATCCGCTTCCCAATCTCATGATCGTCAGTTTGCAGAATCTATCAGAGCGAATACGCCGGTTGACGAGGATAAGGAAAGTACTCAGATTACGTGGGCTGACACGCTGGATGGAACCGAAAGTGCTCGACAGACAAGTACACCAACTCCTGAAAGGCGTTCACAGAGACCAAGAAAGACTTCATACGCCGATATACTTGCACAGTCTAAATGAGAATACGGCCGAGGAAACGAGGTTTATGTCAGTTCGTGTTGCGGATATTAATCATCCGGGAGCTTCTTCATTGGCTCCTGTGGATTTTATGCCAGTCTTGCATTTGATTTCGAACTTTATATGATACATTTTAACGTCGCTTTTCAATTCTATCTCTTACCACTCCCCTGCCTTTTCGTTTCAGGGCCGATGCGTGCCACGCGCGCGTCTTCCAGTAATATGGGGACCTGTGAATTACTAGATCCGGTTAGTTTTGCCGTTTCCGGCTTAGCACCCCAATACGCTGTTTTGTAACCTTCTCCCTGTGCCGCCTTGACATAAAGACGCGATCGCGCACTTTCGCCCTCTGCTTCCCTTCTTCCCCTCCCTCCAAGCCCTCTATCTTGCACTCATCGCCGCCCCCTTTCTTTTACTCTGCCCCCACCGACTACTGCGCATTTGCTTTCAGCCCGACGCACTGCCCCTTTCTTTTTTACCGGAGAAGCCGCTCGACCCGACACCCAGCTTGCAATGCCTGTCACCCGGGACCGTAACCCCTGGGATGATACGGCATCCTGTTCTTTCGTATCGGTAATCCTACTCCTTCCCTAGGGTAGTGATTGAGCACCATGCTACGAAGATATCTAGGTCTCCCTCTGCCAGTGCGCCTTTCCGTCTCTGATGACCGCGGACCTCCTTCACATCTGCAAAGTGCCGGTATACCCTCGAAGCTGAATATCCCTCTCCGGTAGC
Organism: Penicillium antarcticum; assembly: GCF_028974205.1. Taxonomy (NCBI): domain Eukaryota; kingdom Fungi; phylum Ascomycota; class Eurotiomycetes; order Eurotiales; family Aspergillaceae; genus Penicillium; species Penicillium antarcticum. The sequence continues at coordinate 126,980 of NW_026695305.1, read as the reverse complement.
CCCACCTGAGGTTGCATTGCACAGCCCGGCTTCGCAGAATGGCTCCCGGTTGCCTGGCCAAGCACCCAGTTGTCAGTCTCTCCGGTTCCTCTCCACCCTGTCGGTGAAAACTCGAAATGACAGCTCGGTCATGTGGGCCAATAGCGAAAATGCCGCACACGCCCTGGGCCTTGATCGATGCTGCATCTTATGGTCAATGCCAGACTGCAACTGCGGAAACCATATCATGGTCACCTTCCGAACGGAGAAACAGCTAAGAACGGGCAGATGACTATCATGGGCATGCGCTGCGAGGGCCATCAGCGAGCGTAGCGGGAATTGTTGCCTGGAAGATGCATTGCACCTCAGATCTTACTTCTCGGTATGGACCTGTCTTGTTTTCAGCCTCTGCCCCACACTGGCGTCCTTGGTTGCAATGGGTTGGATTGCAGGTTCTGGTTGAGATTGTCTACGCTTAATAGAAGAATAATTCCACCTCCCGCGCCTCCGTCACCGTCTACTGTTATGGCTGGCCAGCGTCCTCAAGGTGCCGATTCTGGAAATCACATCCAGACTGGAAACCTTCCAGGCAATGAAATGATCCATCCCGCAATTCCCCCATTCCCGAACGATTATGACTAGTGGATGCTTTCCCGTATATCATCTCTGGAGACACGAGAATCGTGCGAGCGGCGCTGGAGTGCAGAAAGATTGTCGTTATCTATGGGCAAGCCAATCATTTGATTTCCATTCCTCAGCTAGCTGGAACGTTCAACCGCTATTCTAGTCACCTTCGTGGTTGCCCGGTGCAGTTGTTCTCGCTGCCTCTAGTCTCGCAACAGTTCCAGTTCGTCGAGTATGGGATACTCAACAGGCGGGATCCATTGGGATTCCATATCAATGAGTTATACCTAATATGGTTGGGACGTTTGGTACAGCAACGGGGGGTTTTTCGTGGTAGGCTCGCGGACAGTATTAAATGGCGGTGAGTCTTAAGGCTGATTGTAGCAGTCCACTCCGTTCTCACTTCTCTTTACATTATCTCCCAGTTCCCTCCCCGTCCTACTTCCCTTCACTACAATGACGACTTATGTTGACGACTTATGTTCTTTGCAATCCTGACGGCGCAATTGATGGATTCTTCAACTCGAACACTACTGTAACAGACAGCAATGCGATGAATTGGCCATTTCTCGCGCTGGTGGTGTGTCCACTGCTTTGCAGATGCAAGGAGTGTGCAGTTATACTGTGACAGCGGGGCCCAACGAGTCCAAGCTCTTCCAGTTCCGAGGTGAGAACTCTATCATTGATATGGGTAACATTACCCTTGCCAAAGGAATTCATCCCGAATTTGTGGCTAGCTGCACCATGGGCGATTCGCGGCCATTCTATATCTACAAGATGGAGCATCTTCCTGGGACTGCGCGCATAATGGCACGAGTTCCTCGATCTGTCCCGACGGTGTAACACTATCAAGGGCTTCGCAAGGTACGCCTAGCAAAGTTTTTGCTTCATTTTAAAAGAACTAACATTTTAGAACTTGTTCTTCACAGTCATGGAACAACGATCTACGGCCATGCTCAGATGAAACCGCGACCTTGCTTATGGAGTTCCAATCAAATTATGACCTTCTTGCTCGAAAGCTGCCGTATCGCTTTGCACCAAACCTGGAAAGGGTCCGCAAGGAGCTCCCGTCACTCATCTCAAAAGCCTTCCCTTTTGTCCTTAGCCACGGTGACGTCAATCCGAAAACCGGAAATATCACAGGGATTATCGACTGGGCTGAATCAAGGATTCTGCCATTCGGATTCGCGCTATATGGGCTCGAGAATCTTTTGGGCCGGACGGATTCAGAAGTGTGGCACTACTACGATCGCTACTGCGCACTCGAGAGCCTATTCTGGCAAACCTTTCGATAGGAGGCTCATAATTTCTCTGACGCTGATTTGTATGTGATCCGCGCTGCGAGGATGGCTGGATTTTTCTGCCATAATGGAACTAATATTTGACGCGAAAGGCGTGGTGCGACGTGTGCGGATGGGCCAGCCGGATGGTTCGCTCGCATATCTCGATGCTTTCTGTACTGCCGGTAAGTAGACTCCTCTTTTGTAAGCCTGCTTATGATGCGTTACAAACCAGGCAGAGAGAGGTAAGTTGTCGTGTGCAGATGTAGGTATTTCTATATGTATTGACAGTAAACTCTGGACATACATATTGATACTTAGTCAATCTAGTGAGCGAAAGGGAACTAGCTTTAGCAAATCGGTAGTAACTCGCCCGATATAACGACAACTCTATAACTATAGGCTACCGCTGTTGAGATACCAAGTTGTAATTTATCGCATTCAATATGTGTTTCGAGTGGCCGGGCCGTATGTGAAATACTTTACTAGATGTTACTACGCGAACATAGTTGTAAACCTTCGTCAGGCTATACAGGCAACGCGCATAGAACTTATGTTCTGAGCCCGTTCTCCCGAGAAGACAAAACATTATTCGTTCATCCATTCTTCCTGGGTTGCTCGGAAATATGATAGGTCAAACCGTGCTGCAGAGCGTTGCACGACGAAATACGGGGGCACGCCCCCATCAGCAATTCAAGATGTCGGGAATCGGGATGAGGGGCTCGTTCCGATTGGCAGTAGAGTATAAGGCGGTATAGAATTTGGTGGCATGACATTGGATGTGGCCCCAGACCGATCACCGCTTCCTCTTGCCTGGGAATTTTTCTTGACCCCCTTACCTACCTAACTAACTAGTACTTAAGTAGTTAGGTAAGTAGTCAGCAGAAGAGTGGTCGAATTTTTCTTGATCCCTCAAAGCAAACGTTGTCACCGTATCGACACTGGTACCCATACACAAAAGCAGACAATCATTGAGTATCACAGCTCAGTCCTAGCCTTTTCTTTTCTGATCCTTGTACACGAATAAATTTCTCCCCTTTCCAAACAATCTTGGGTTTTTTCCTCCCGGCAACTCATCGTATTGTTTGTTCCTCACCTTTGCTCGATCAGCAGCTACGAGACCATGCCACAAACTCTAAGACCGCTCGACTACGGGTGCACGGATTGGCGGATCAGTAGCCAAAGAGTCGCAGATCTGTACAGTTCTGGTACCAGGCTTTGGACGAAAGAAGATCTCGAAGACATAGAACAACAATTGCGCCAATCCTATGCAATGGAGCGATTTTCAGTCCGTCGAATCGATGGAAGCATAATCCAAATTTCCAATCCCATGTTCCAAGTACAGAATCCTATCTGGTACGTGGGTATGGTCTTCTGACCCAATTTGAGCCTGAAATCTAAGTTTTCCTTAGGAAACCCCATGTCAAGTACCAAGAATATTGGCAACTTGTGAAAGCACAACCCAACGGCCCACATGAAACTTACCTGTGCTCTTACATTGTGGATTGGAGCAATCAGACTGCACGAAACTTCCGAGAGCTTATAGCACAGCCTATGCAAGTCTTTGACGAGAAACACTTGTTGTGGCAGAATAGCAAGACCTGCAAGCACTTGGCAGCCTTGGTCCAAGATATACTCGGTAAAAACACTGTGAAGAAAGTTCTCTGCTTCGGGCTCGGTGATTTTTGCCGCTCCGCGCCTGAATGGCTAAAAAGGCAGCACGGCTCTTGGGATGAGAACTCTGAGGTGAAAAATGTTATGGGTTGCATGATCCAGCATTCGATGGCTCTCACTATCGCTCAACTTTGTCGTGGCAATAAAACATTGCCATTACTTGCTCAGGACCCAGATTATACAGAGGTCGCGGAAGAGATCCTGACCAAGAAGGAATTCAAAATTGTTGGAACTCACGGTGCAGGAGGATTCGCGGAAATTGACGAGGAATCGATCATAATATCACCCTTTGCTGCCGCCCCAGTGAAGCAGATTATCGCCGACCTTGCTCGGCCTGTGCTCATTGTTTCCACCGGCTTTGAAGTCTTCAATGGCAATGAGTAAGTTCGCTTTTATCGATCCTCGGATTTGTCTAACCATTGCACTTCACAGAAAACCATTGGCAGATGCTGAATCTCCGAGAACAAGGCAAATGTGGCTGGATTATGATGCCTATAGCCTTCCAAGCCATTCTGATGACGTTGAAATATGCTCTGCACTGAAAGGACTACATTTGTATTGTAGACGCCAGCAACCTCTGGATTCGCAAGGAGCCTAAGTTCACGTAATTTTATATCTAGTGACGGTGGATCACAAACGATCGCAAATATGAGATGAATTTCAGAACGGCAATCTTATGTATATGTATAATTCCTGCTACTTGGTCTCTCCCATCTCTTATGCGCTGCGGTAGATTTCGTAAACCGTTTCAGGAGAGCCCGCGGAGTCATTATTCAGGAGAATTTTTACGACTGGTTGTCGGTCAAGCAGCTTCAGTGACAGTTCAAAAATTGCAGCTATTCACCCTCCCGCCTCCGACCATTCAGTCCTTTTTCTTGGAGCAATTGCAGCAAGAAGGACAAGCCCCACAATCTCCATGGACCATGCCCTTCTCCTGTCCGCAGGTGCAACATTTGATCGCGTCCACGGGATGGGTTATGTCGGATTCGGAAGTCATGATGGAGGCGGGGACTATACATGTATTAGTTGGGAGACCACCGATCTGCAATAGAGGGCACGTGTACTGTACTTGTAAGGACTCTGGCAATTAGGTATACGCTTGAGAGAAGCGGTTCAGAGAAGTGGTTTTCAACGATCAAGGTTTGAGAATCCAAATCCAATAGAGACCGTGCAGAGTAGGTAGTCTGTTGACCAGATATTATAGGAAACAAAGCCACGAGAGTGATTCTTGAGAAATTCAAGGGACAATCGTTACTTTCGCACTCTCTTTATACAACAAGAAAGCGGGGTAATAGACATGACAGGTCACCTGGGCATAACATCAGGCGAGTTCATTATATTAAGTGTAGTGTTGTGAGCATCAGATTGTTTCTGACGGGTCTATAATGCATATGGGATTACTGAGGCTGCCTCCCTGTAAACTCGAGGGTGACGGCCCCTACATTTGGCGCTAATTATGGCTCACGAGCACCAATCAATCGATATTACTGAGTGGCTTTGTTGATCATTAGGCTTCGGCGAAACCCAATCTGGGTCCAAGGCCCCTATCCGTGCGCTGTGGATGCGAAAAGCATGGATCAGCCCCACCGAGGGCGTTTCCTCCTTGTTCAGAGCATCTGTGAAGATGAATGGCAGCGTGCATGCGGCTGAGTGCGTCGAATCTCGTCAGTTGAAGAGGGGAACCCTGTCATTTACCAGGTCAGTGAGGTTCTTAACCTACTATGTATCACACTAGCTGACGTGGTTTCCAGCTTGCAGTTGAAAGTCCGTGGAGGAATGTGACTTAGAAATCTCATTAGCGCTGTGATAATTTATGCACTAGCCTATTTCCATCCGTTTCTGGAAGACCATCATCAGGGCTTGAAAACGCAGCAAACATGCGGTTGAGTGCATCAAAATCTGCTTAGTTGAAGAGGGGTACCCTGTCACTGGCTGTCATTTACTGGGTCTGTGCAGAGAATTCGAAGGGAGAAAAGGACGGATAGATGCGTCGCATTTTACGGACAGGGGGTCCTCGGGCAAAATACCTAACTTTCGAGCAACATTGACCAGAGCGGGTACATGGCGGGCGTCCAATAGATGGAGTTGCATACGACCCGGACGGCTGCACCGTGAAGGCATAAGCACATGAGGCCTTTGTTCTAGGTATTTTTTCAGAGGCAGCCTCAAAGTATAAAATGTGAGCAATTGGCTCTCCTACTTCTTTGCTGCATTTTAATAAGTGACGATAGTCTTGAATTTCTCTTATGTGACACAGACGTATCCTTTGTTGTAGACTTTCGCACGCTACTCTATATTCTGGTCTTATTGTTGAACGTGTCCATGCGAAAGTAAGACTTCCATACTGCGTTCCGGGGCTCGGAAGAGGTAGAATGAAACTGCCGCCTTTCTTAGGCTTATTGTAGCAATCTGGAGCTATGGAGCATGTAAGTAGCATATGATGATGAACTAGTCAAAGGCACGTACCGTCACAATCTGAGTCTGCAGGTTAGTTTTTATACAGGCAAGGATTGTCAAGCCTAATAAAACGAGAAGTAGGCCCATTGAACCAATGGAAGCTCCCCACAAGGCTCGTTGGTGCTTGGCAGTTTTGAGGTCCGGACTTCGCCAAAACAATTTGAAAATACTTGTTTGCATATGCCATGGCCTCAAGCAAATGACCCAGGCTCGAATGATTTGGGCATGGACGAAGCTGAGACTAGCCAAGCTGATGACCATATATGAAGAAAACAAAGCATTGTGGTGCTCCTGCATTTTTGGTCAATTAAGCACGCACGGTAGGAATTATCAGTCGAATCGCACCGGAAAATACAATGAAAGTGATAGAATAGTAATTGTTCCCATCAATAATAAGGCATATTATATAGGTTAACGAGGATTGCAAAGTAGAAACACTTAGGTACTGGAGAGGTCAGTGTCACTCTCTTTCAGATTCAATGCACTTACCTCATTTAAAATGAGGAGAAGAAATACACTGCCAATTTCCTGCTGTAGTATTGGCCAAGATAGGCCTGGAATAGAGTTAGGTACGATAGGAATTGAGAAAAGGGAGATTGGATTTTTACCCTTCGTCCACTTCAATTCAAACAATACGAGCGGAATAGATCCGATCAGCCCCAAAAAGGCGGCACTGCCTATAATAAGTTGGCTGGAGATGAGAAAATCTCTGCTCAATCTTGGTAGGCTGAAGGCCTTGATAGACAGGAGCCAAACAAGAAGACTCGTTCCACAACAGAAAGATGCTGTTGCGGATGTAGCCAGTTGGAAAATCACCTCGAAAGACATCTTTTCCTGAATTTTTGATATTTGCGTTGTTTCGAATAGGAAAAACCATACCTTTCTTTTCCTGAGCCTGGCTTAAGTAGGGATTTATACATTTGCTAGGCTTGCATTAATCACTTTGGCTCTGTCTTATTTAATTCAAGAGCCACCGAGGAGGAACAGGACAATGGGGTGGGTTACATGTTGCGGAGAAGGAAATTTTGGGGCAAAATGCCTAGCCTTCGAGGAAACTTGACTGGAGCGGCATACAAGATCCGCATAGCATTCTAGCTCATGCTCATGATGCATGCAGCCCTTGTCTCGGTCATTTTGCCATGGTTTTGGAGGAGTTCTGGCCATCAATTTCGGTCGTAATGCGAACTATCCTCTTTTACCGGATACCGCATTGTTGTTAGACTGCCGACATCCGCAGTTCCTACTCTTGCAGGCTTACGTATATCAGACCAGATAGAAACATTGACATCGAATGAAATGTCTCGCAGAGACATCTGACGGCTGATTTATGACTTAGCATTCTCTGGTTCAAGATGAAGCGCGAAGTATGGATGCCTAACTTGGGGCAGTAACGGGCAGTATCGGGCAGTCTTAGTAATCATGTCGTCTTCGACACTTTCTGCCCCTCAGTCAAGCCCAAACGACCAACGTCCTGATATTCTCGCCGCGGCCAGCCGACGACATCAATTTTAACGACATCTCACAATTACTAGCGACAATCCATACGTTTTTAGTGAACGCAGCCGGTCACCTTTATCCCCGAAGAACGCACGTTTCGACATTCGATCGTTTTGGGCAACCGCGCGGTGCACTAGTCTTGGTGCCCTGATTCTATCGGATGGCAAATGAAGCGAAGGTGACAAAGTCCGACTTGGTATGGCACATGTCCTTGTGTTTATGATACTCTTTCTGACCTGAGCAGGCGAGCCGCTGGCAAGATTTCACCACCGCCACATTTCAAGAGTCGGATAAGAGAGCCGCTCACCAGATCGATGCGTCCCTGACCGAAGAACAATTTTTTGCATGCGAATCTTGCGAGGAGATACTGTTTCAGGATGGGGATGGCTCGACCCTATTTCGAGCAGAGGGGAGTGGACAGATGAAGCTACCACCAGGCATACGGGTCAGGGCGAAGGGGGTTTCGGCGAAATCACGACCGGTAGATTGAATTTACAAAATTGTAACATGATGTCCAGCCAACCGTCAAACTGATCATCATGAGTTGTGCTGGATATATATCTGCCTTCACACACCTAGTCTCAATCTCCCCGGTTTCCTGACTCCAGGCTTGACTGCTTGTAATAGCTTCGAAAACATCATCTCCGAACGCCACAGCTATCTGATTCTTCACAGCGCAACCGACGGAAAACCGCTCTGCTCTAAGTCAGTACTAGCCAAGTGCGATCTGGAAGTCACTTACCAGCAGCCATTGTGTCGCTCTCTGCACAGCCGAATAGATTTTGAAGGAGGCTCTGATCAAACATAATCATTACTCTGATTAATCCATCCGTAGATCCCTCGGATGGGAGAAAAGTTGTGACGTAGCCGCGGACAGCTTTAATAAGCAACCGAGGGAATGCAGTCTGCATAGACTCCGGCTTGATGATCGTAGTATAGCACCAGGACGGTCCTCCGCAGAGAGAGTATTGAAGACTTGGGCGTATAGTGCCATTAACGATTCGTCTCAGACTGATATAATCTATGACCACGTTAGCTATGTGTTGCAAGATACGGACGATAGAACTTGCTTTTTAGAAAATCTTCGTCGGCCGATGAGCTCAGGACTACCTTGTTTATTTCATCACTCTTGGCGATAATCTTCACAGTTGTTTGAGAAGCGATCACAGCTTGTTCGAGCAAGATATCGAAGAGTTCTTTCCGCATAACCTCGATGGCTTTTTGGGTAAGACTCAGCCCACAAATGATCAAAGACACAGAGTCCAATTCCCTAAGAGCTGCCAGTTTCGGTTCGTGCTGCTTATCAGGCCTAAACACCAAATTCAGTAAATGAGATAGTCTCCCCAATGCAACACGACTGAAAGAGGTCTCCTTCGCAGGCAACAATAGTTTCGCAGCCTCCGTTTTCAGCAGCTGCTGCTTCAGAGATGTTAAAGTTGTCTCCAAATCTTCGGGGGCCAAAGCCTGAGGATCAAAGTCGTCCAAGGAGCTGATCATTCGAATGTAGGTATCCATGATATGCGAGGATTTGCTGCTGAAGACTGTTGGGAAAAAAGGACTGATCACTGGGAGGTACACCTAGTCGGGGTTATGTGGGCAAATTGCCCAGCTTTTAAGTCACTTTGGACCAGAGCGGGGTACTCAGCTGCTCCCAGTCAACAGGGGTGTGGATCCTGCAATGCAAGGCCACTGCATGGAGATGGGGCCAGAACTTGTGATGGGGCGCGTGTCTCGAGCATTTTGCCTCCCTTTTCAGGATATTTTGACATTGGTTTGATCTTACACCTCCTTCACACCGCAAGATTTGCGGGGACAGCACCTCGTTAGAGGCAACACTATCCGGATTCGAGATTGTGACTGTGATAGATCTTTCCCAAGATAGTTGGTGCAGCCATACGCACGTTGTTTTTTGTGAGAATGATGAATGAACGAGGGGCGAGGCGGTCGAGATTGGCGCTGTTGCATGTACAAGGTCTGTATAAGAGCCATTCATTCTTCCCTGATCCCCAACATATAAAGGAACCCGATACTGTCGAGTAACTTTGAGTTGAATATTTCGCAATCATCTTCTCAAGAAACGTTATAGCTGCACCTATATAATCATTCTCGGAAACTGTTGTCATTCTTTACAATGAACACCATCAACGGTGGTTCCTACCACAGCTCCTCCCAAATGTCTCCGATAGATATCATCTTTCCCGGTTTCAGTATGGTCTCTGCCTCCGCACGCCAGCTGCTTGCTGGCGACCCGGACAGCTACACACGACTTCTTTGTACTTTCGGGATTTTTATCCTCTTCGCCCGCTATGCAGTCCGCTATGTTTGGGAGATAGTGAGAAGTTACTTCAGTTCGTATACCTCCTGTCATTGTCGGATGGGACTGACAATTTGAAGCATCGACAATTTATGTCTCATATTACGACGAAGCATACGATATGCTAGTTGATTGGATAGCTGACCAACCATTTGTCCACAATGCCCACTCATTGATTGCTCGCGTAAGATCTCCACAGCGGGCAAACAACCAATGTTCGACAAAGAAAAAGCCGTTGACCTTTTCTCCTTGGGATGGATCTTTTTTGTTTTGGTATAAAGGGCATTTGCTTGTCCTTCGCTGCGCGGTCAAAGAGCATCGAGAAGATCTCTATATCTCTTCCATTGGTCTTAATGCAAATATTTTGAAGGATCTCATCGAAGAGTGTCGCGAGAAGTATCTCAAGGATACGCAGAGAAAAGTCTCTGTCTTTGAACACCGCGAGGGAGAGTGGAAGAAAGCCAGAGTGAGACCGGTCCGACCCATCTCCACAGTCATCATGGATAAGCAGGTAAAGGACGATGTTTTAAGAGACGTGGACGAGTTTCTCGACCAAGATATGCAAGACTGGTACGCAGAACGTGGCATTCCGTATAAACGAGGTTACCTTCTGTTTGGACCCCCTGGAACTGGAAAATCCAGCTTCAGTCTATCACTCGCGGGGAAGCACGAACTGGATATTTATATGCTTCAATTATCGAATATTTCGGACAGCAAGCTCATGAAGCTATTTGCTGAGCTTCCGCCGCGCTGTATTGTTCTCTTAGAGGACGTCGATACCGCTGGGGTGGGACGCAGGGACAGCGTTGACGCAGACCAAGAAACCGAGTCAAAGTCAGCAGTCACCCTATCCGGCCTTTTGAATGTGCTTGACGGTGTATCATCTCAAGAAGGCCGGATACTAATCATGACGACCAATCATATTGAACATCTGGACGAAGCACTTATTCGGCCTGGGCGCTCAGACAAGAAAGTGCATTTCAAGCTTGCCGATCAGAACATCTCGACTCAGCTCTTCCACACGGTCTTCAAGCAGTCGCCGAACCAAAAGCAATGCAATGAGGAATATGATGACAAGACGATCGAGGGACTTGCTCGTGACTTCGCCAGCAAGATGCCGGAGCAAGTATTCAGCCCAGCAGAAGTCCTATCGTTCCTTTTGGAGCGAAAGAAGTCACCTTCAGATGCTGTCTCTTGCGTGGAGAGCTGGGTGACGAAAGCAAGGTATTGAGGAGAAGGAGGAGAAGGAGGGGCCGGAACAACTGAAACGTGAAACGCTTAGGGAGAAGAGCGGTCGAGAAAGTCGTAGCAAGGAAAATATGTTTGACGTCGCCAAATAATTAGTCTTTTCAGAGCTTTCATCACATATATTCAGAATACCTTCCACAATTGGCGCAAATTGTTTTTATGACCAGTAACAGAACGTGCGATCACTTATCAAAACTTCCTTCCGACTCATTATCGGAAGCCGAGAACATGAATCGCCTCAAATGAGTTCTGGCCGTGGGCCTGGGGCGTCATGTGCAAACAGCGGTTGAGCTGGACAAGAACTTTTGCCCGGATTTTCCCACCTTCGCGCGATGACCATGCCGTGCATTCCCAGAAGTTGGTGCAAGGGTACGAGGGCGCTTCAACCATTTCATGTCCTCCAAGTCAATAACAATCAGACGGCTACCTAGGTCATCCCACAACATATTGCGCCACTCACTGTCGCCATGGACCACTCCATGCGACTGGAGCACGGTCAGAGCCTTGTCGCGCTCCTGTTGAAAGAATCCAAAATTCTCATCGTTGATGATATGCTGAAGCCGGGTTCCAGACCAGCTCAGTAGTATCATCTGCGCCATTAATTTGCCATGGTACCAATACGCAACGCGGGGTGTAAAGGCCCCAAGGCAGACGGGGATCTGGTGTCCCTGCAAGCTCCTGAGGTAGCGATAATTGTCCACTTCCGCTTGAAGGAGATGCTGCTTCTCCATCGTGGTAGCCTTAATGATCACAGTGTATCCGTGTAATAGAAGAGTAGCTTTGATGAGGTAACCCGTCCGACCACAGACATGGAGTTGTTCAAACCCGTGGTTTCGGTTTCGGACAAGTTGACGGTGAAGCTGACGTGTGAACTCCTGCGGTCCCATGGAGTGTCTCTGGCCACCGTGGAGTTTCCAGTTAGGGCATTCTTTATCCAGAGGGCCTCGGCTGACTATGCCGCGGATGCAGGAAATTGTGCAGTAGGGTCGTGTGGACTGCCCGTCTTTCCGAGAGGTCTGTTTGTTGTCCCGACCGGCTCCTGTGCTTTCGCTTTCCTTAGTTGATTTGTGCTTGTTGCCTCGGCCCCGGCTCGACCGGCTGCGCGCCGCTGCTGCGATGGATGGGGAATGCGATTCTGCATCACTGCCGCTGCCTTCAGTCGAAGAATGCTTCGGAGTAGACATGTTTGGTTGGCAACGAGCACGGGATCGTGTATTGTGTGTCTTCGGCTCTAGTTTCCAGTGCGAGGGTCGATAATTGGAGGCTGGGGGGTCTTTACGGAGCGTTTCTGGGATTTTTCTCAGCACGTCCAGGTATTCGACCTTCCAGGTCTTTAGCTCATCGCGTGCCGTATCATGCCACTCTTGAGACGGAGCTTCGGCGGCTAGCGCTTGAAGGGTGAATGCAAGCACCTGACCGATGGCGGTCCGGTGGAGGCGCCATTCATCGTCCGCCTGCACGTCCTGATTCGGGATACACAAGAAATATTGAGCAACTGTGGGATCATCCTTCGGGATATGGAGAAAAACAAAAGCCTCCCCTGTACAGATGTAACCGTATTGAACCCCACTGTCGATCATATATGAGAATATTTGAGTGACCACAGCGGCGACGAGGCAGGTGGCATAAAACTCAAACGTGTCACCTTCCTGGTCTATGACATCGCGAGCCAGATCTATCTGATGTAAACCCGCCACCAGCTCGGGGACTGTCACCTTGTGCGGCGCTTTGAACTCCACCGCATACACTGGGAGTTGTCGTTCGTCGGCCACAAGGTGCACGCAGAACTGGTCTGCACGACGATTGCGTCTTCGTGCAGTGCCATCCCTCTTCTTTCCCTGTGCCGCTCCTCTTCCCCTTCCTCTGCCTCTCCCAGGTCTAGTGTTCGCGAGTCGTTGGGGCGTTCGCACGTCCTGGAGATTCATTTGCTCCAAGCTGTCCTTCAGCGAAGTTTCCGATGGGTTTGCGCGGTCGTAAAAGGTGACCTGGCCCTGGATTCCAAGCTCACGTCGAAAGACTTCATCATCTCGCAACGCCTTGATAATCAATTCAACAAAATTATCCACCGTGTCACGCTCAAAATTTCGAAGGGACGCTTCCGAATAAATCGGCCTGTTCTGGATATTCGTAACGACATAATCTATTTGGGTATCAGAAGGGAAGAGGGGGCGCGAGGTAAAGGCAGCCGTGCGGTCGAATTTCCTCCAAACTTGCTCCTGGAGCTGGGGGAAGTCAAGCCAAGGGATTATGCGCTTGGGGTAAAGTCGGTTCACTGGGTCGGTCGCGTCGCCCTGAGTCGTGAGGGTCGCATCCGTCTCGATTCGGATCGCTTGAGACAGAGAGTCATGGCAGCGATCGAGAAGGCGAAATAGGGTGTTGGGTTGGAGACGCCGTTCTGCTTCTTCTCGCGCCCGTCTCTCTTCCTCCTCACGGCGCTCTGCTTCTTCTCGTGCCTGTCTCTCTTCCTCTCGTGCCTGTCTCTCCTCCTCAAGCTGACGTCGTAGCTCGGCGATTGTTTCTTCCATCGCTTGTTGAAATCAGTATTCAGCAAATAATCGAAGGATGCAAATCGAAGTCAACATGGTAGGGGGTTCGCTGTCTGGCGCGGGGGAGTGGCCCGTCAGGGCGGAATGCGTCCAGATGTTTACCAGCTTACTCACCCCCTAGGCACGAGTCAATTTCACGCCTCAGGCACCAAGGCATCAACACACTTGGCCATGATACGCTAGCGACCAGTGTCCTTTGTTTCCGGAATATACGTCGATTTGATGGTTTCGGGTTACTAGACTGGCCTCATCAGTAAATAGGTAAATTCAGTCCAACTTCATATTCCTCAGCAAGGACCGTGGCGAGGTCATTAGCTCGATCACATCACTCACGAGACCACCGTTTCCGTTCTTCAATTAAAGCCTCCTGCTGTGAAGGATATATTGTGTGATCTCCTGTGAGTAAGGCATTCGACAAAGCTTGTAATCAGCGAAAGTTCTTCTGATATAGAACGAATGGGCTAACCTTTCTCAATCCGTCTGTTCTGCGGAACACGGTTCTGTATGCCCTAATTTTGGGGATTAGACGTCACGCAGTCAATCGCCATATGGACCTCATGGAAAGCAAAGAGACGTACCTTTCCTATCTGGGCACTTGAATCTCTCGTCAAGAATAGTCTCTATGGGCGAGACAAATTGAACTGCCTTCACTGCCAGGAGAGCCGACGTCTGACGAGGTATTTATACGTGCGAGGCTTGCTTGATGACTGAATCGTCCGTTTTGAGCTGACATTGATGGAAAAATGGATGGGTAGAATCAAGCATCCCCGCAGAAAAAAAAGTTGGGCCCCGATGGGATAATCGCCCACATCAGAAAAAGTGCGGTCTAAAACGTATTTTGAACGGAGATATGTCTCATCTGGCAGATCAGCCCATCTCCTCAGCTTTCCCATGATCCGTCAACCCTGAAAAAATTGAGGTAACTAGCGTCTCATCATATGCCTCAACATTTCCTTGATGCGTTGACTATCTCGTTCTGCTGTTGACTACCGTTCACTAGATGCCCATGATAGTTTCGCTATGGCCTTATTCAGTTTACGACCATTGCCTTTTTTTCCGATGAATTCACGGAACTGTATCCTTCCTTGAGCAGAAGGAGACGCCGGTCTAGATGTCAACATTACCCTACGAATACTGCATGAAACCGGAGATACTATAGATCCGATGCCAAGGAATTAGTCATTATACTAGGCATAAATAGCTTCGTAATAGGGGTAATACAACTCAGAGTCATTGATATCTCCAATTGGTCGGATACAGTACAGGGATTCCGAAGATTCGACACTAGAACTTGGCCTGAGTGTCCTATTTCGGGAACAAGCTAGAATGCATGATTGGCCCTTACTTATATCTCCACTTCCAGGTGGCACTGTCCCCGGGCCAATTGCACCTATTTCAAATATGCGACCCATGTCAATGCCTAGCTACTGGAGACCTTTCCCCTCACATATTTATTGATTAGCTCCGAGTCATTCGGTACTTGGATGTCCATGCTTCATAAATCCCCTTTTGGCGTAAACTGCCGACTGATGCAAAAGGTATTGTTCTTTCCGGTGAGCAGCTCGAATGATCTCTTCGAATGATCTTATCGCCCGGACCGCCCGAACTGCCACTTTCCACATTAGACAGGATTTTTCTCCCTTTCGATCTTCAAACAGCTCCCAATCAAGGCGTACATTCGAATCATCCCCAGGGCGCGATACTCCCATAAGATTGAGGGTCCCAGTGACTGTAGAATAATCCAACCAAAGATTCTCCTTTGGTCCAGGAATACCATACGTATCGTTGCAGCGCCCCGAATAGCGAATCATTCCAGCAAAAGTTCCTAGGAAATCCCCTTCCTGGACTGCAATGATGGAGCAAACCGAAAAGAAAGCCTTCTCTTTGGGTAATATGGTAACAAAAATGGACTTGTTTCTCATTGTATCTGACCCCGGACGCAAGTCAAAATACCCACCAAGCTGTGCGGTGGACGGCTCATGCGGCCCACTGAATCGAAAAGCGATTGCCTCTTGATAAGAAAACCAGGGGTTGCCTGCATTGTTCCATGCAGCCATTGGAATATTTAGTCTCTCTGCCACATGCGGCTGTGTCAAACACAGTCTTCCAGCGAAGTCACCCATACTCTCCTGGATCACCCGACTTTCTAGCTGCTTGATTTGCATACCGTACTTGTCTTCCCAACGCCGAACTCTCTCTGAGAGGGGCATCTCTGCTTCTGACGGATAAGACTTGCAAAAGCGATCGAACTCTTTGGTCCGATACAAAAGAATCTTTTCAACGCCGGTTCTGCGCATTTCCCATAGTCTCTTCCAGAAAAGGCGGCACTGCCGCTGATTAGCAAGGCTGAGTCCATAACCAGCTTCTCTCATGAAACCCTCGGTTGCAATCTTCTCCGCCATTGTGAACTCATCGAGAGGCCCTTTAGGAATTGGAAGACTCTTCGGATCAAGTAGGTCTGCGCCTTTCTTGATGATATCCCAATAGACGGTTTCGTTACACCGGGTCTGTATACTTTTGCTCGTAGAAAAGGCGTTGTCTTGCTTGATTGCTCGAACCGCATCGGAGTATTGTAGCCGGACAATTCCATCCACAGAGCTTTGGATATCCTCGACCCTGATTGTAACAGCAGTCTGCTTTGATCGATTTCCGTACCTTCCAAGCGGATCGTTCAGCCGCACGCAGTTGATAAGTATATTCTCCATAATACTATCCGGCACTGTGTTCGAACCCGTTTCAATTCTGGAGGCGTCTGCAAGTTCGGAGACAGATTCAAGCTGAAGAGAGGGAGGAGCTGCCGCCTGTTCCTCAATGGTCGCGGGACGTGGGACAGTCTTATCGCTTTCCCGAATTGCCGCATCGTTATTGTTCTTTTGCACAACATCCTTGGCCGTATCATCACCCTTAGCTCTGTCTTTGCGTTTTCTTTTCCTCTTCGTGGACCGCCCATCTAGCCCCGTATAGTCCGCTCTGTCTCGTTTATCAGATGTCGACAGAAACCGGTATGAGCCACGTAATTCATTCGCCGCTGCGTCGGATTTCGGGCTGCCTCGGGGTGTAGGTGGAGGCGGTGGCGCTTTGATTCCTACCTGTAGCCTCGTTTCACGAACTTAAATGCGTTAGTAAACAATCTCTCCCAAACTTCGAGTCGACATCTCACCAAAGTTCGAAATGCCAAGGATGTGCTGTTTGATAGGCTCATTGTTACAGTCACCGATCCCGCAACTTACTAGCAGTTCATGGATTTTCCCGGCTGTCAAAGATTGAAAATCTTCCTCCATTGCTGCGTTGCGCGGTGGAAGTCGGGAAGGAACAGTCGTGGGGTACTGGGCTGACGCTATTTTTGTTGCGGACATTGCGCTAAGCCAGAACGGGTAAGACGGAGCCTAGAACCTGCCTCCCAGAACAAGATCGAAACAAAGCGAAACCCCATACTGTAGTTCAACACACAGAAGGAAGTAAATGGAATCAGCACGCTTACTCAAGCATAAATCAAATTCCGTTTACGTAATATCGCTGAAAATCTGAGATAATGCTATTGTTTAGATGTAGCGCGAGTAAGCCTAAGTAAGATATATCATCGAGCATATGATGTGTACTTGTGGACGGAAGCTGAGGTGGACCACGCAAGGCTAACAAGTGCGCAGACACAGAGCTGCCAGAGAGACCATTAGTAGGGTAATTGGCAGGAGCAGGTGAGGAAGTGATTCCCGGCATGATGTTTATCTTCCCAAAGCTAGAGCCTACAGTGCCAACGAAGACACAGTATTACCGGCGGCAACAAGGCGGATCTTAAGTATCTCCATTCTGAGATGGTCATTTGAGAAAGTTTAGTAAATCTAAAAGAGTGAAAAGCGCGCATCGATGGCCTTGTAATAGCTTCAGGAAAGAGACTTTGCTGGAGCTTTCCGTGTCTCGGGATGCTGCAGTACCCTTTATTGTGTACATTATCAACGGATTTTGTTAAGAATTGACAGAAGTCAGAACTAGCTTTAAATCTTCAAGACAATCCCAATCCTACAGTATTTTTATTTGTCTCTAAGTTGTCGGCGACGCGGCGACCATTGCATTCTCTACACGTCCCCTGTTACAAAGGGTGGAGTCACATTCATGCTGCGGTATTACAGTGTCGGAGATTTCATTCTTGATTAACACAGTCCGAGAAAGTGCAAAGGGAATGAAGAAATATATTTCAACAAATGTATTTGGTTTTTTTGGCAAAAAGAATTCAGGCTCAACAAATTGGCCAAGTAGACTAGCCCTCATCAATGACCAGGAGAACAAGAAAGAAAGAAAGATCAAAGTGCATGTCTTGATCAGATTGAAGCATTGTTTGCTCTTAAGAATTCAGCAGCTAACCCGCCCGCGGGTCAGTATCTTCTCAAATAACGATGTCAGTTAGGCCGTCTCTTCCATAGCACCGCCTTCTTCCATTTTTCGCTTATAGAGATCGTATTGCGCCAGTGCAAGAGTGCGCATTTCCATTTGTTTTTCCAGCCCAAGAATATTAAAATCATCAATCATACCCAAGATGTCGCTCAAAAACTTCTTTCGGTTAAAGGTTTGCTGAAGAGAGCTTTCGGATTTCTTTTCGTAGGCCACTGGGTTTTCATTCGAAAACTGAGGAGGATTCGTAGAACTTGTTGCATTGCCCTGGTTTTGGGTGCTTTTATTCCCACGGTTGTGGGCTTGGCTGTGCTCGCGTTCGCTGGTTTGGCTCCGGGTGCTCTGACTCTGGCTGTTCTCGTGTTCCATGCTTTGGCCTTGAGTTCTCTGGTCCTGGTAGCTTTCGCTTTTTTTGTTTTGGCCTTGGTGGTCCTGCCCACGAAGCAAAACCTGTTCTGTCTCTAATGTTTCTGGAAATGGAGTAGGGCTTTGTTCTAAGCCTAATCTTCTCTCTCCTGTCCACTTGTTGTCAAGTCGCTTTCCTGCCCAGTTCCTGTAGTTCTTCACTTGAACTAAAGCTACCGCGTAGATTCTTCGATCTGTTCTTAGACTTTCTTTTTTAGCTGAACTGCTGAGTCTCTTGTAGTTTGAGCGGCTAACCCAAAGAGGCGGCAGATTGACCCCCTGCTTCCAGTCAACAAGTACGGTAGTGAATGGGAACACATATTTTGGGTTTGTTTTCTTGACTTCAGGATTCAGCTCCTCCACCGACTCCAGTAAATCCAGCATCGTACTCCCTTCCCGCCTGGGTTGCCAGGCAACTTTCTTAATGTTGCGAATCATGCCCTTGTACAAGACCTTTCCGGTTTCATCTTCGAGCATAGCTTTGTTATGAGGATCACCTTTGAGGTACGTGCATCCTTGCACTTCATTAGAAGCCGCGCTCGAGCTCCAAATGGTCATCGCACTATTCAAGGGTCCATATGAATTAAGGTAATCAAATCCGCTCCGAGCGTTCTTCTTCAAAGTGACTGTGCCGTTCTCAAAGAGTTGCTCACTTGGGCCATCGTCGTTGTCCAAAGTCAGGTCAACAAAGATATAATCTTTATAATCTTTGGGTCTTTCGTATTTCTGTTGGCTTGCACCCTGGATCTCAGTAGGTGGCTCAGTCTGGCCAACAAACAATTCGCTGGAATTCACCTCGGCATCAGGGAGTGGCTGGCTATCAGGTGGGGGCTGCTGACTTGCCAAGTCATCGTGGCTGTTATTGGTGTCATTGATGTCCCTGTGTTTAGGGTCCGCGGTACCAGACAAGCTCGAACCATATGAAATTACGTCGGTTTCTGGTTGGTCTGCAAGTTCGGTTTGCTGATGTCGCTCTAAACTCCCATTGCTTTCATTTTCGTTATCTGGTCCATCCCTGCTGTTTTCATCTTCGGTGCCATCGACATCTATTGGCCCGCCTTGGTCAATTTTTTTAAGGTCTGTGTCAATGTCCATGATATCCGATTCGATGGCCGCCAAATTCCTTTTGATCTGGTCGTAGCTCGAGAGCAATTCTTTCAATAATACTTCAACCTGACCCTGTTTTTCCTCATCTTCTTCCTCATCCATGAGGGCTTTTGTCGTATTGATCTTTTTCTGGATATCCTTTAGCTGTTTTCTTTGCGAATCTCGATCTTGAGATTGAGCGGTCTTCTTCTGGTTCAATTGGTTCTTCCGCTCTATGGTCGCTTTTCTGCTAGTTGACTTGGAAACGCCATTTTCCTTTCGCTTTTCTTTTGCTTCTTTCTTGTTCGTGTCTCCTTTTGCCGCGTTTGGCGCCATATTTGGTCGTGGAATTCAGAATGGTGGATTGGCTTTGCTGCAGGTGATGCCCTTGTACTTGTGTCCGCAATCCTAGCGAAGAATATTTGTATAGGTTTCTGAATAGAAAGTACTTTGTATTGAACTCGAGAGGTTCTCAGGGTATGAAACCTAGATGAGGGAACCTTGATCAATTTATAGAACACAAGAAGCTGGTAAATCCAACCATGCTCTTCAAAGATACCAGCGGTTTCCTAATTTAATATAATAAGACCGCTCATTATTCAGAGGTTCAATACGTTGCTGGATAGATCCCAGGCAGAAAGTTGAGCTGAACGGCTTTTCAAGTCGTAAACCTTAAAATGCGCATCGCATCAGGCACTAAATGCCTCTCCGATATTCTGAATTTCCATACTTAGTTACAACCATCCTGATTAACATATGAGCCTTGTGGCCTATAATATGCGGGCAATATTCACTGGTGATTCAATGCATTAATGGTTAAAGCATGAAGGTCAACCGGCAAGAGAGTATTTGCAGCTGGTAATTAAATTATTGTGTTATCTCAGAATCCGACTACAGTATGGATGGATGGATGGATGGATGATTTCATTTACGCTGACCCCTCGCGAACGATATGCAGCCTACCACTACTATATATATCTTCCTATGTACATAGACCGTGTACCACTTCCTAAGCGAACTTTGAGCCTCGCCGAGGCCTGCCGTGGCCTCTGTGCCGTCATTATATTCATGCTGCCCTCATGGCGCGCGGCTTTGAAACCGTTGCGATGCTTCAGCAAAATCCAAGACGGCCTCCACTGTTTTGGACCGCGAAGCACTATCAATCTTACCTCTTCCTTCCTCACCAGGTCCTCCTAACAGAGTCGAGATGCTGTTAAACGCGTCACCAACCTTTTCTCGAAGCTTTTTCCTTAATCCTCCCAGTCCTGGTCCGACTACAGTATGTGTGTGTGTGTGTGTAATTCATTTACGCTGACCTCTCGTCGAACGATATGCAGCCTACCACTACTATATATATCTTCCTATGTACATAGACCGTGTACCACTTCCTAAGCGAACTATGAGCCTCGCCGAGGCCTGCCGTGGCCTCTGTGCCGTCATTATATTTATGCTGCCCTCATGGCGCGCGGCTTTGAAACCGTTGCGATGCTTCAGCAAAATCCAAGACGGCCTCCACCGTTTTGGACCGCGAAGCACTATCAATCTTACCTCTTCCTTCCTCACCAGGTCCTCCTAACAGAGTCGAGATGCTGTTAAACGCGTCACTAACCTTTTCTCGAAGCTTTCTCCTTAATCCTCCCAGTCCTGGACAATCCAACAACACGTGGTGGACACTCTCCCGTTCGCCACAGACGCACCGGTCATCATCTCGGAATCGGAACGCCTTGGCGTATGTTGACAACCAGCTGTGTCCAGTTCGCAGCTGTGTCAGCAGGTACGCTCGGTTTCTAGGCAGAGATCCGTAGAGCCGTCTGGTGTACTTGGCCGGCAGTGTGTTGTCGATCTGGCGGAGATGGATGCCGGTGCCTGACTCGCTCCATTCCTTCTTCCATTGGGTGTGGATCCCTTGCCTAATGCGTGCTCTCTCGCGTGACAGCAAGGAGCAGAATGGGTGTGTTTTTCCCGGTATAGCCGCCTCTTTGGCTAGCTGATCTGCAGTGTCGTTCCCAGGTATTTCGCAATGTCCGGGGATCCACTGTAGTCGAATCGATGTGCCGTGAGTCTTGGTGTTCCTGGCTGCTTGTAGAATGGCGTGGATGATCTGTTGTCCCGACTTGTTCCCGGGGTTCTGAACTGCTTGCAGGGCCGACTTGCTGTCACTGAGAATAGTGGCAATTCGCACCCGCGTATGGGAGGTCCTCCAGTGACGGAGAGCAATCTTGTTGATGATGTTGATGGCGTACAGGATCCCAATGAGCTCGGCGGCGTGAACCGACCATCGCTCCATAGGTCCAACCTGAACTTGCATGCTGTCGGTTGTTTCCAGCGATTCATCGAGCACGGTAGCTGCGGCACCTAGGTGACCTTCTCGTCCCGAGGCGTCCGAGTACACCACGATGTCCGCGGTTGACCGTGCAGCCTCGGCTCTTTCTAGCGCGGTCTCTCTGTCCGATTCAATCTCGATTTCTGAGAAGGCTTCTATTCGCCACGGTGGTAGCGGGGTTGGGTCAATCATTTCGATTTCCTTTAGTCTCTCCAGGTTCATTGTTTTTAAGGCTTCTGATAGTGGGAACCGGGCGAATGATCCACGATTGTTGCGTCTTCTCTGGGCCCGACGTAGGGCGCTCCATATAGGGTGTTTTTGTGGTAGGGTATGCAGTCTAGTGATGGTATTTTGTGCGCGGTAGCGCAGACGGAGATGAGTTGGCAGTACATGTGCTTCTACGTCGAGTGTGGTTGTTGCCACTGTTCGAAAGGCTGATAGGACCCGGATGAGAGCCGCTCGTTGCACGGTGCGGAGGTGACGTAGATGGGTCTTATCTCGAAGTGGATCATGCCAGACGGTTGAGGCGTAGTCGACAACCGGTGTGACGCACGCTTCGTAGAGCTGTCGCATCTGCTCTGGGCGGAGCTGTCGCAATCCGCCAAGCGCGATGTTGACCTTAGTGGCTCGTTTAACGGCTTGCTGTACGTGTTCCTTCCACCGAAGCTCATGATCGAAGATTACCCCTAAGAGCTTGGCCGTTGTAGATGGCTTGATGACATTGCCATTCATGATAAGCTGGCCCTGGCTCTGTTCTTTTCTTTTTCGGGTAATGTGAATGAGTTCGGTCTTTTCTGCAGCGAAGCAGGACCCAGTTCTCTGAGCCCAGGCTTCAATCCGGGGTATGTCTTCGGACTGGATTTTGGCCAGATTCTCTGCGGCACTCCAGCCAACTCGCCAGCGGAAGTAGTCATCGATGAAGGCAGATGCCCCACCGTGAAAATCGACCGGCTGGTCGACTAGATCGCAGTTGAAGAATGCAAAGAGGATAGGTGACAGCGGAGAGCCTTGTGCGAGCCCGGCATTTTCTAGCGGTACCACCTCGGTTTGGTAATCGTCGAACCCAATGCTAGCCTGGCGCCCGCTCATGAAGCTCGTGATCCACCTTCGGGCCACCGAGGGGATACCCTTGGACTGGAGGCGAATATCCAGGCTTGTCTTATTAACCCCATTAAAGGCTCCCTTCAGGTCAAAGGCCACCAGTGTGACGACCTTCTGCCTGTACCATGCCCGGTCGATTGCGTTAGCAAGCATCAGGAGGGCTTGCTCGGTTGTTCGTCCCGGGCGCCCTCCGAACTGGGTATCCGGTAGAAGCCCGTAATGCTCCGCGAAGAAGGACAGCCGCCGGGCCATCACTGCTTCCAGCAATTTTCCGAGTGTGTTAAGTAGCGAGATTGGGCGGTACGCTCCCGGTAGCGAGTAGTCTGGTTTCCCGGGCTTCCGCAGGACTACGATTCGCGCGCTTCTCCATCGCTGTGGGTGGTATCCTAGTTCGATCGACGCCGTGAAAATCCGAGTGATGATGTTTCCGAGGTATTTCCAGAGACGTTTCCAGATCAACGTGGGTAGACCGTCCTCGCCTGGCGCTGTTGTGCCTTTGGCAGCCTTGAGCGATCGGTAGACTTCAACCTCGGAGATTGGATGCCATCGGATCTCGGTTGGGGCGTGAGTGGGTGCTTCCTCTTGCGCAGGCGCCATCGAAGGGAAGAACGATCCCATGAACGCCTGAGCTTTCTCCGCGTTGTCAACTAGCTCCCTGTCGCCAACCTTGAGGGCGGGAATGCATCCCCAGGAGTCTCGTGGTTTCATGTACGTCGCTGCCTTCCACAGTTTCCCTTCACCTGCTTCGTCTAGGAACTGCTTCCAATGTGATGTCTTAGCCTTCTCAATGGTTCGAGTCCATGCCCGCCGTGACTGGCGCATGTCCTCGAACATGGCCATGGTGCGGGAGTCGGCTCGTCCGACTTCAGCGCAGCTCTCTTGCCACTTGCGTCGTAGGCGGTTCACATCATTCTGTTGGGCTTTAAGGTCGGCAGTGAACCACCGCTTGGAGTACGGGGACGGTCTCAGATCGGGCGTGTGCTTGTCAACTGCCCTTGCGGTCGTTCTTGTAAGTCTATCTACGACCGTGTCTAGCGCCTTGGTTGAGTCTAGCTCTCCGGGTCGCTCGAAGAGATCCTGGATTTCCTTTCCAATCTTCTCCCAGTCCGCTCGGTCGTACGCTTTTCTCGGTTTAGTGGTGAGGTTGCGCCGCGCTTGGAGGTACCATTCTGAATAAGTGCCTCGGTGGTCCGAGCCATAGTTGTCGTGGTAGAGATGGCATTTGATGAGTAGATCTGGTCTGTTTGTCACTGTCTGGTCGATCGTAGAATTTCTTCCCGGGTGGCTCAACGACCAGAAGGTCGCAGTTCCCCGAGGGAGACAGCTCTGGAGGCCATGATCATGAAAGAAATTGGTCAGTTCGCCGGCGTCCTCGATGAATCGAGGTTGAATGTGGTTGCTCCCCCACGCTGGGTGGTGGCGATTGAAGTCCCCGGCCAAAATAAGGCTAAAGGTTCTGCCATCGTCTCGTATGACGTCTTGAATCGTGTCGTGGATTGCCGA
Organism: Penicillium antarcticum; assembly: GCF_028974205.1. Classification (NCBI taxonomy): domain Eukaryota; kingdom Fungi; phylum Ascomycota; class Eurotiomycetes; order Eurotiales; family Aspergillaceae; genus Penicillium; species Penicillium antarcticum. Next base: position 102,557 of record NW_026695305.1, on the reverse strand, counting down.
TAAGGTAGCCTCCGCCGATGCCCCATCAGGCGTGTGCATCGGTACGGGCGGAATGTAGACTGAGAAGATCAGGATCTGGGAGTCGGCCGTCCAGATCTTGACCGCCGTCAGATCCGGGTGATTGCACCTCACTTGTCGGTGAGAGGAGGTTGAGAGTTTGCGATTGACATAGATAAGGCTACGGAATCGAACCGAATCGCTCTCTACTGTAGGTTGGTATAGTCGCCACGCGCTGTGGTTCACGTGTGTTCGGTAGGCAGTAATCGACGGTTCCTGGATTAGGAGCACGTCCAGTTTCTGGCTTTGATGGTCGTTGATGAGAGCTTCCATGCCCGCCTTCGACTTCATGGTGTTTAGTTGTAGAATTCGGAGGTTGTTCTCTAACATTGCGATGGGGGTGCCGTGGCTGGCGTCGGGCACAGCAAGTCTCCAGTCGGATGTTCCCCGCTGCATTCCAGGCAGCGCGCTCTGATTCCCGGAGGACATCTTTCTCGCTCATGTTGGCCGCCACAGTGGCCGCATCGAGGCGTCTCTTTGCACGACCACGCTAGATGGCCGAATCCTTGGCATCGGAAGCACCGTTTCTTTTTGATCTCACACTTTTCCACTCTTCCAATGTACCGTTGATCGATCAACAGGCCATTGTTCAGCATCCACTCTGCTGCCTCTAATGAATCAAACCAGATTCCCATCGAGGCGAACGTTCCCAACTCTTTGTCTCTTTTCTTCAGCCAGGCAATGTCCTCAATTCGGAAGCCGTGGTCTGTGAGGTCGTTCTCGTTTGCGATCTTTTCAATGGCTTCGGTTTTCCTGTTTTCGAGGTCCAACCCAAAGGTCGGGATATGGTGGACAGCTACTCCGAAACGTGGTTTCACCAATCTAGTGTCGTTGCCCAGCTCGGTCAGCCACTCAGTGTTGTTGCGGGCCATTTCGGCCGACGTCTGGTTTTTGAATCGGATCACATATCCGGTCTTGGTAGTACCAATCCCTGCAACCTATGCGTCCTGGGTAGATGGCGTCTTCAACAGTGCCGTCCTGATGTGGGTATTCGCAGCCGGGGTGGGGAGGTAGCGACCGAACGCGTCTCCGTTATTCTCTGCGCCCAGCGCTTCAGTGACAGATCGCTGAGTGCTGATTCGGACGCAATTCTTGTCTTTGTCAGTTTGTCGCCGGGTCTCCCGGGGTTGCGAGTTGTCTGTGGCGGCTGCAACGGCCGCCAATGATCGTGTCGGGGATGGTGTGTTCAGCCCGTCTACCTGCGACCGTAGCGCTAGGATCTCCTCCTGTAGCTTCTCATTCTGAGTTTGAAGCTCGTTCTGGTTATCTTTCACTTCTCTCAGTTCGCTCCGGGTGGCGTGAATGAGCGTGGTTTGTTCTTCAATGGTGTGTTGCAGGCGTACAATGATCTGCCAAATCTCTCTGGTTGTCACTCGTCCAGTGCCGGTTCCGGTATTGGTGAGCTCCACGGGTTCCGGGGCCGCGTGGGTCTGCTCGCTTTCCACTCGTGTATGTCTCCTGGTGCGGACCGTGGTCGTTGGTGTACGGTTTTCCGGTGCGTCGATCCCTGTGCCTCTTCGCGTGGTTGTGGTGGCAAGGGGCGCGGGAGCCCCCATGGGTGGGTCCGCCATCCGTCTGGTGTTAGTTCCCGCTCGGCACACAACACAATAATGTTATATCGCAGTGCTCAAGAAACAGTCCCAAAAAACAGTCCCCAAGTCAGTGAGTCGTACACTATATGGAGCACGGTATTAATTCCCGCTTTTCTTCTCGATTCAGACTTGAGCGAAGTTCCTCAAAGTACAGTGCCTACCGACAGCATTTGTCGGAATCAGTGGTCTCCGTAATAACAGGTCATCCAATAGAAAAATAGAATAACGGTTCTTCTCGTTTTCTACCACTTCCCCTACACAATTTATGGGGAAACTTTGTCGAACTGAGGGGTGGTATTTTACCACTAAGAACAGGGATATTCATCAAGTACCCATTCTGTCTCTGTCTCTGTATGGTAAACGGGGTACGCTCGGCATACCAGCGTCGTAACACGCTAGGAACGACTCCTGAGATCTGTGAACGCTTCAACAGCAAGATCCAGATAGAACAACATCAATGCATCTCAATGGGACACCTCAATACTAGCACATACCAGTATCTGTCAATCCGACAGCAGCACTGGTCTTTATGCCGCGGTAATGGGCGGTAACGGTATGCTAGCCGACGGCTGGCCAGGTATTGAACAAGGGGTTGACTCTTTTGAAGCCATGTTTCAGAATAACAAGGCCATCATGTCTGCCAGTTGCTCCCAATGGGGCTTACCCAATAACTCGGAAGATGAGATCAATATTATCAAAGATGCCATCCATCAAGTGGAGACATCGAGTGGCGTCGACGCACACTTCATCTTGTCGATAGTCATGCAAGAAAGCAAGAGATGCGTTCGTGTTCAGACCACTGACAGCGGTGTGATCAATCCTGGAATGATGCAAAGCCATGAGGGCTCTGGTTCCTGCAACAAGGATGGAAGCATCCAGAACCCTTGTCCCCAAAGCGAGATTCATCAAATGATCATGGCTGGCGTCGAGGGGTTCCCGGCCGGGCCTGGCCTGAAGGCACTGATAGCCCAGATGGTGGTTCAACAGATGTGGTTTCATTCTACAAGGCCGCCCGTGCTTACAATTCCGGCGCTGTTGCCTCAAGTGGCGACCTGGGTCAGCCAATCGCCTTTTGGGCTGGAGCAATGGCCCTAGCTTGTGCGCTCCTAATGTGATCGGCATGTTGTCTGCTGCGCATTGGGACGGCAAGAGTGTCAGTGCTTGCGGCGGCACTCCGACTACCACAAGTTCTCGATTTGCCATCCCATCGCACGTATACTGGTTGTCATCCAATACAAAATCAGGCTCGCTTCATTCACCGTCTATTCCGGCATTTGCCACTACAACTTCTAGGCTGCTCTCTCCTAGAACGGCCTCATGTGCTTGTAGCAGGAGGCGCCTTCAGTACACGCAAGCTCTTGGCAAATGAGGTATTTCAAATACAAACATTCGCCGTGGGCGCCTCGGAAATTCACATCTTGCTTTTGTAGCTCGATTGGTCCTTATTCGGGTTAGAGCGCGCCAACGAAGAAGGAAGGAAGGAAATACATTTTACGTAGCGAACGAGATCGGGTCCGATTGGCCCATCTAGTCAAGTCGGGACGTACAACTCCCAAAAAACACATTCTTGCACAGGAATGATCGACAAAGCGCCCAAAACACAGCTCGAATGATCATTTCGACTTATCTTCTCTGTTCTAAAAGAGTAAGAAGCTTGCCTTGCAGTTCCTTGTAATCCGCTTCTCCTTTTCTTCCCTTCCCTTCTGTTCGGCTTCTCACTTCCCTTCCCGTAGCTTTTGTTGTTCTAATTGAGCTAGGAGTTTCTCTTCTCTTTTCTTCTGCTCTGCTTCTCTTTCCTTCTGTTCCGCTTCTCGTTTCTCTTCCCTTAGTTTTTACTGTTCTAGCTCTGCGAGAAGTTTCTCTTCTTTTTCCTTCTGTTCCGCGTCGCGCTTCTCTTCTCTATCCTTCTGTTCTGCCAGCTGCTGTTTTAATGTTTGTACCATCATACTTAGCTCTGTAGACCACAACGTAATCTTGTGGCTTATTACCACATCACTCGGAATCATAGCCATAGCAGAGGTAACCCCCCTGAGGGTTCATCACTTTGCCAATGGTCGTATTCGGCATGATGTTGAAGGAAGAAAGCTCGTAGTGCAATGTGGCATTTTGCCAACCACCTGCAGGCTCTACGTTGGCAGTCTCGTTCACGGTAGGACCGCTAACATCGTAGAGTCGGTTGGCAGGATCCTGCTTCTGCCACAGCCACCAAACACGGTCAATGTACATGTGGTGCATGAAGAAAACGGGGTCTCCAGGGCTGCTCTTAATGTCTGACATCTGATGGGAACTCGGGGTTAGTTGGATCAGGACAGCGGTGAAGAGGAGAATGGTAGGCATATAAAGGGGAATCGCAGCCGTGAAAGGGGGTATCACTTACAACACCACCGATATATGTATGGACACCCTTGTGTGGAATGTTGGAAATGCAGTTCCACCAGGGGGAGTAGGTGTTGTAAGAGTTGCACATCTTTAGGACCGTGCTATTAGCGTTGGCGATCGCCTGCTCACTTTCGAATGCGCGTCGGAGGCAGTAATCGGTATCTTTATCTCCAGGTCCGATATGCAGAGAATAATTGGCAAAACGGCCATCCTGGACGCAGTTTCCAGATCCAGTTCCATTCCCTCCAAAGGCATCGGCCCCCCACATGGAAGACCCCCACATATCTCCACTGTCTGCGTCCTTCACTTCATCCCACCAGCTAAAGAAGTTTGAACGTCAGAATGATGAACTTACTCGGGCCGGGAGAATCTCTCACGGGATGGAACCTGTGTAGCCGCACTCGTCACGGAGAAGAGTCTCATAGATATGCATGTAGTAGCGGTGCCAGGGAAGAAATTGACCCTGGTTGATTTGTGTCAGTTTTGGTTACGAAGCACGACTAAACATGACCCACCACATGGTGAATGATGTCTGCATAAGCCGTGTTGGTCATTCCACGGTGGAGTGCCTGAAGATCGCTGAAGCGACTAGTAGTGGCAGTCAAACCCGACTTGGCGGGCTTGTCCATCAAACACTGAACGGCGTCGAGAAAATCGTTCTGTTGCACCTTAGACAGATGACGCCACTCCTTCCTGATAGTCATCTTGTCCTTTGTGCAACTGCCTGAGAAGTAGCCCGGAATAGCCTCTTCAGTACTCGCATGGCCGTTGGCAGTGCGTACATGATTGGAGTGAGGGTGAGGGAGCGACGAAGCCGCCGCACTAGCAACAAAGCTGAGTGCGGCCCCGAAAAGGGCGAGGCGCATGTTTATAAAAATGAACGAATGATCACAGAAAATTTTGTTGGAGTATGGCTTCTAAGGAGAGGGGAGTCCAATTCAGGAAACCAGAGAATTTGAACTTCAAAGGAATGAACTATCCGAGCCTTCAAGAAACCAAATGCTTTTATACTGGACTCTAATACCCGCCCCATCTTGCTTTCCAAGGTTGCCACCACGGAACACGCTGACCATACTACGTGGTGAAACGCAGTATCTAGTATCCATTTGCTCCACTGAGCCTTCGTCCTCCCGGCCGTGAATACTTTGGTATTCTAGAAAGGAGCCACGGCGTTCTATTTCTGGGTCCTGTCGTGCCGATCATGCATTATTCCAATTCCAGAAATAGCTTATTTCTTTGCCTAAAGATTTCGCAAGCTTCATCTTCCTCAGACACCTCTCTTTCTGAATTTGTGTTCCTAAAAAGGGCAGCTGTGGGCAGGCTGTCGTAGGGCATTTAGTTACATTCTAATGCTTTTTATTACATCAAACGGCAAGCCTGCGAAGCCGCGCAAATTATTTACTCGCAGGGTCATGTGAAATTAAATATATGCCAAGGTTTAATTATCGAGTCGGGTAGGGCTGACGTGGCAAGCGATTCCTGGATCGTATTTACAAATTTGACCTGGGCCTCGTGGAGTTGTGGCTTGTCGTGCCAGCGACTAGTGCTGGATGCTTCGAAAGCTGGATGACGCGGCCGCTTTCTTGTCCTTGGCAACAAAAAGCCCCCTTTCCAGCGGGGCCACGGCAGACTTTTTTCATAATGTTTATCTACGCCTAACCTGCGCATCTGTCTGGTATGCCTTTCCATCTGCGTTTTGTATCGCTCTGGAATACCAAGTGCTCTGTGCTTCTACCTCTTCTAATTGGCCCCACATCATCCCTTGGGGATTTAGCATGAGTAGTAATTCTGCAATATTTTGGTCCCATTTGCATGGGAAGCCCACAGGAATTTTAGCATGTTTCCATTTCAGCCGCCAACCCACATCTATTCCAACGCCACTTCCAAAAGAACGTGGATGGCAACCAAGCCTTGTCTATTAGGTTCTGGAAAGAAATAAATACAAAATATCACTTCTATACCTTCCCTTTTGGCTCTTGAGAAGATGGAATACAAGTACAAGTCACCGTCGTACTCAAGGGCGCCGCTCATCCTAGGCCGCATCGCTAAGTGGCCACCCCTGAGGTGTCAGCTGCCCACGGAAGCAAGGGTTGTAGATTGAACTTGTCTTGTCTAGGGTGGCCACATAGCGATTGCGTCCTCCATATCTTCCATGCATGGTGTGATGCGCGTTGAGGTTGTCGCTATGCGAGAAGCTGCGTTGACATCCAGGAACCCAGCAGACATGGAGCCGCTCCCCTATATGTTTTTCTAGATGACGATCGAGGTTCTTTTGGCGCTTGAAAAACGGTTTGCAAGCTGGATATTTGTATTTGAAAGATGGTTGAAGAATGTTGGTCGTTCCGGCACCGAGGCTCAATGTGGAGGGGTTCAACGTGTCGTCCAGTAGTCCGCGACATTGATCTTGGTCATTGCAGGACTTTGTGGCAAAAAGTTCTTGATCGGCGTGCTCTGGCCCTCTAGGGCACTGCAGGCAGGAGGTATCGGTGTTTTGTGGTAAGCAGCATCTAGCATTGGAAGTCGCATGCTCCGAGCAACCGGCAGATCCTCCTTGCAGAGCCCCTTCTAGAAGCTCTGCATTTGGGGCACATGTGAACCAGCAGATAACGGCCCAGCATTGGGAGGCATTGAAAAGTCGGCCCACAGCGCAACCTGGGTATTGGCAAGAATGACCTTGAAGCCCGCTCGTTATGCTCGGCATTGGATACCTTGGGTCTAGATACCGCTCCGCACGAATTTTCGAACTGTTCGAAGTTCGCGAATCTCGGCGAATCGAATCGAATTCGAACCTTGGTTTCGGGGCCTCGAATCTATGGCCGATTCGATTCGTCAAAATTCGCGAATTTCGAACAGGTTCGCGAACTAATATCTAGCCCTTTTAGGAAAAAGGGTTTGTGGAATGATTTTTCGAGATGCCCGGCCCCTACAAGAATACTTCTGCAAATAAGGTCTAGAATATCAAACACCTGTATGCCCAAAAAAACTATTACTGTATAACTATGAAGACTTCCAACGTGCAGCATCTTTCAGCCTTAATAAGGTCCCAAGGGTCTTACCTTTCATGGAGAAACGTCGAATCCCCAGCACATCTCTCCCACCATTGAACAATCTCTCGATATCTACCTCTGCTGCCGGTATAGCAAGGTGATCTTGTGCTACCTTTGCCATACAACTAAATTCAAACATGTTTGCCTTCCACCAGTTTCGTATAAACTCGGACTGGCTCTGGCTTACATCGAAACCAGTGCAGATTGTCGGAGTATCGAAATACTTGTCGATATCAGACTCAGCGACATTATACTGTGTAGGCTGAAAGGCTTCCAGAAATCGATATTCGAAGCTCTTCCAATTGGTGCTTGGAGTAGTCGATATAGGCTGTTTTGTAGTGGAATATGCTTTCTTCAGGAACCCCCGGATTCGGTCAATGATCTTCTCTCCATCTGGTAGCGTTTTGAGCCACTTGGTCTTGATTCGAGGATCCAGAACGCTTGCGATATAGTATATGTCGTTTTCTTTGACGCAGTCGTGGTACTTCTCCAGGAGTGAAATTCCATCGGAAATAGGAACAGTTATTGCTGGTGAGATCTTTTGCCACTCACCTCGTCGTTCTTTGATAGCGAGGAGTATAGAACGGAGCTCTCCAAACATACGCGCCGCCATATGAATTGATGGGCTATCCCGAGAGACGTACTCGGTATATTCGTTGAAGGGAGCCAGGATCTTCTTGATATCCGAGAGCTGTCTCCAGTCGTTAGGTGTCAGACGTAAGGCCTCGATATCTGGATCATCGTTGACTGTATCTTCGAGCTGACGGCGACACTCTTCAGCTCTCACAATCATAACAAAGGTAGAGTTCCACCGAGTATCAACATCGTAGTTGATAGCTTTTGTACAGCCAGGTCGATTGTCCCACTTCTGTATCCGCTGAGGAGATCGCGCAATCCAAAGGACAAGTAGTCGAAGCTTTGCAATAGGCGAAGTAGGAGCGTTGACCGTCTTCCAGCTCCTCTTAGCAACATCATCAAGGAGATCACAGGCTTCCTTATGCGAACTAGCGCGTAGAGACCTCAGTATAGTTTTCATAACCAAGTTCAAGATGTGAGCAAAGCAGCGGATTTGGGAGTTATGAGTAAATTTCATTGTCCCTTCTCGAATGATAGTCTCGGCCAGGTACTCATCGTACCGCTGAGACAGCTTTTGGTAGAGATATCGGTGTAGGGAATCGTTATTCGATGCGTTGTCAGCTGTTATTGTCATAACTTTATCAGATATATGAAACCTCTCGAGAACCGTCGCAACGATATTAGCAAGGTTCTCTCCAGAGTGGCTGCCTTCAATTTCAACGAACTCAATACAAGCTCGATATTGCTGGAAGGCAGAGGACATCCAGTGAGCATTAATGGCTAGCATTGGCAATGAATTCTGACTTGTCCAACCATCTAAAGATAGCGCAATTGAGGATGCTGAAGACATTAAGATTCGAAGCTCACTGTCAAGAGCATCAAGCCGAAGACATAATCGGCGCGACACAGTATCCGCACTTGGTACGGAGTCCTGAAAGCCTGCAGACCTCAACATAGCCTTAAATGAAGGCTGTTCAACGCATGTAAACGGTTGGCAGGTTGATACAATCCAATTCAAGACAGTTTCTTCGAATGGGAGCTTCTTTTCCGTAGAGATCCATGAGCTTAACGGACCTTGGCACCCTGAATGGCCGTCCTGGAAGAGCTTGTGGGTTTGCTGCAGGTGCTGTTTCAACGCTGTGGTTGAAGATCGCAGTTTCGATGCAAATCGAAAGAATCGGCAGGTGGATGGCGACACAATACACAGGTGTTTGAGCTCGGACCGCTCCTTATTTCCTAATCTCCAGGTACCAGATTCAGGTGTAGTAAGGTAGTGTTTCCAAACCCAGCTCCGTTCTTTCGACCTAGTTTCATCTTTCTGCTTGATTTCGACCCTATCTACCTCGCATTCGACCTGAGATATTGATTGTGAAGGACGTATATCCGTATCAAGATTCGATAAACCCATAGAGACATTGCTAGGAGCTGTAGGGGAGGTTGAAATCGGAGGAGTCGGTGACTTAACGGCGGACCGGACCGCCATCTTCTTTCGGGGAGGCGGAAGTGGTATATCCTCTGCGAGGAGGCCATATTTATTAAGCGCCGCATAATCGCGTTTATTTTTCCTAGTATTCGGACAGTCAAATGTTGTAGTAAGTGGAGAAGTCATCTGTAACGTTATATTAGTATGTCAAGCTTGCGTCTTGATCGATCGCTTACCCTCGGGCACCCTGGAGTGACGGTTTTTAGTAGCTTTCGAACCCAATTTGGATGTTGTTCTTGGTAAAAGCACGTATGCGCGAAGACACGTTCTTGTGGAGTCTCCGCTAACCCGATTAGACTATCTATCTACTCTTCATCAAATGCAATGTGCAGCTATTCATATTATGACTCTATATTGATATATTACGTGTATCTCAGTACGATCTATAGGCTAGTATAATTTGAAGCAAAAACAGACCATATATGAGATTATCGATTTGCGGAGAAACCTTAGGAGTCGAATGATATATATTTGGATGAAGGCTGTGACCGAAATTTGTATCTATTGGTACTGCCCTACAGATTCTTAATCTTAAGGCCAGATTGTTCAATTTTGAGATCAAACTGAATCTAGCTTACTTATCTCTGTATCCAACTATTAGTAACTAATTATTAGACTACCTGTATGAGGTGTTGATTGCTGGCTATCGTATTGAACAACAGGAGTGATTGACCGCCTTCCCAATGAAGCTTTAGAACAAAAAAGTTCGCGAACTTCGAATCGAATTCGAATCGTTCTTGAATTCGAATTCGTACGAATCATTATTTTCAATATTAATTCGAATCGAATCGAATCTGCCAAAAGTTCGATTCGATTCGATTCGTGCGGAGCGGTAGGTCTAGAGCATCAGTTCCACCCCCATCCCGGTCATTCTGTATGTGAATTGTGTCCAAATCTCTGGTACATTCAGTGTATGGGAGAGTGTGACTCGCCGCTGCCACCGTAGAGCATGTCTATGGCCTTTGAGAATAAAGCACTGTCATCGCATGTGTCTACCTCTGAGGATGCGGTTGGCTGATTGTAGCTCACTGACTGTGCAGCACATCCTAGCGGCATATTTCACGGGATAGGTTGCAACCTGAAATGGTTCTGTAGAAGTCCCTTGATCCCTATTACCTAGTCCAATGTAGTAGCGAACCACTTTATGTATATAAATAAAGTGAGCCCATAAAAAAAGTCGAATAAGTTATTAATTAAAAGATTCATAAACTGTAAGTTGTAATAAACTTCGTTATAATATGGAAATACTCTTTAAGATGACTTATAAGTTGTATAGGTGATTTTTTCTATTTATATCATGTAGGTAGCACAGCAAGCTCTCCTCTTTTGTGCAAGCTTAGAATTGCAAGCTTATATACGCGCGGATGACCACCTTGAAACCACTCGAAGCCAGTGACTTTGATGAGGAGCAGGTGTTGTCTAGGCCTCGTAATGGAACCTCAAGAACCGCGGTGCAGTTCTGATATTTTTGGACCCGAACCGCACCTCCGCGGTTCGAACCGCAGGTTCCACAAACAGGACAAACTCAAGAAATTCCATATTATGCATGTTTTGTGCATATTCTGACTGTGTTTTTGAGTATTTCGCTTACGGAAGGAATAGTTCAAAGGTCAAGGGTCAAATCAAAAATCTTTCATTCTAAATTCTAAATTCTACTAAGTCTATGGTCTTTCATACACAAAATCTTCATCTTGCCTTGCACGCTTTGAAAGCCGTCCTGACGAACGCCTCTGAGTACCGCCTGTGTGTGGATATTGTCAGGCAGAGGAGCTTCATACCCTTCATCTAATTCAATCACATGCTCTTGATCTTCTGTGGTGTTTTCTGCTGTTGGTCTTTTAACAAGCGCAGGCTCACTGGCCGTTTGGACGATTTGTGATACGACTGCTGAACGCTCATCCTCGCTGTCACTGATGAGATTAAATTCACACTCTGCGTTCCGAGCATCCTTTTCCTCCTTCGCTGTTTGCGTCTCTTGGGTGGTGAGATAATCATTCATCAAGGAAAGCTGTTCAGATTCCATGTTTAACTTTGTTGTACACATAAACAACATAAGATCCTGGATTGTTTTGGATTTCAGCGAGCCTCGACGGTAGTGACAAATATCACGAGCCGAGTTGAATAAACGTTCAACGCCAGAGCCACTAGCAGGGGTTGTGAGAACATCGCGTGCTAGGCTTGCGAGTATGGGAAACTCCTGCTGATGCTCCTTCCAGTAAATCCGTGGGTTCACTAGTTGGGTACCTATGATGATCAGCAAGAGATTTTTGAGACAAAAGGGTTGGTAGTATGGCGTACTACTTCCTAGATCACGCGAAAGCTCGTCATAAGCGTTCGTTTGTGGTCGGAGAGATGCGGTGGACGTCACGAGGATATCAACATCAGAGATCCCCCCTATGAAGGATTGGCTACTCGATATGGACTGTGTCTCTCAATATCGCTGTTGGTAGGGTACCAAATAATTTTCCAAGCTCTTGCGGTACTGGACACGCCAGTGGGGTTCCCAGTCCCTGCCAGAAAATAATTCCAGCTTATTTTGTGGCGCCAGGACCGTACCGATTGCATATAGATCACCATCAATATCATTGGTCAGCTTATAGTACTCCGAGAGCTTCAATGTCGCCGCGTGAATGCCACATAGCATCACTTTCTTCCAGTGAACCATCTTTCGCGCAAGTTGGGCTCTAGACTTCTCTAGATGAGAGAAAAGTGTGTTGTAGATTGCGAAGACACTGTGGATGGTGATTTCCTTGGTTTTGGAAAGGGATGTAGTGAAGGTAAAGAAAGGTTGCGTGATTGAAAGAAGATAGCCAATCTGTCCCCATTCATCAAGACTTGGTTGTAGCTCTTGGTTGTCGTATTGCGAGCAGAATTCGTTGAGAACAGACTGTAGGCGTTTTGCACGCCGGAGCATCAAGAATGTTGAATTCCAACGTGTCCGCACATCTTGTATTGGAACAAGCTTTGGCTCCTTGGTCTGAAGTTCTAAGAGATTCTCTCGGCGTTGGGGGCTTTTGTTGACAAGATCGCAATTCGCCGAATCTAGTGACTGGTTAGTAATGATACTATTAAAAAGCGTTTATACTTACCTTAGAGAGGGCCTGCACGATTCCACGGTTTTCTCGGCGCGTTCCATCATCTCTCTTAGTCCATTCCATCTCTTCTCTTTCGTTCTTGGATTTGCTTCCATCTGACCAAGCAGCTCCTTGAGACTGAGTTGAATGACGTGCGCGATGCATGGCATACGGATGATTGGCACATGATTAGGTAGCTCAAGTGATTGTAGTGTCCCCGGATGCTATCCACCAACGTTGAATTATTAGACGCATTATCTGTGGTTACCGTCAAGATCCTGTCTTGAAACTCATGCTTTTGCAGTAGTTCCAGCAGAACAGTGTTCAGATAAGATCCAGTATGCGCTCCATGCAGCGGTTCAAAGCCAAGTAATACCTCCCGATAATTCCAATCATTATCGAGGAAGTAGCCTGTCACTGCCATAATGGCCTGTCGAAAGGGCGAAGTCCAACAATCTAGTGCAATGGAAAGTTTAGCATCCATGGGAAGCATCCGAAGAAGAGTTTGTTGTCTTTCTTCAACTAATTCTTGAAGTTGACGGCGAACCATGTATGCAGATGGTATTTCCGGAAAAGACGGAGCAAGCCGGGCCATTTCAATCAGGGCGCGAATTTGTCGATTATCAACAAGCTGGAAAGGTAACCGTGAGGCAGTCATGAAAGTGATTATCCTCTCTATCCACGCTTGATGGGTAAAGATGCCTTTTTGAGGGGTGGTCTTAGCCTAGACAGATTGAATTGTTTTAGTACAGATCTAGAGAAACAGGAGACATAGATAGTTCAACGTACCCCATTATGTGTTACAGGGTGTGTGTGTGTGTGTGTGTGTGTTTCATTTGCCCTGAAACGAAGGAACGGAGTGAAAGGGGTCACAAACCGCGCGGCTGCGCGAGGCTGAGTTAACGCTGCTTAGAACACTGCGATTCACACAGCCTACGCCTCCCTATCATTGGTTGTTGGTTGGATTCATGATCACGTGTTCCTTCTCGTCTTTGTTATGCCTCCTTTGATGGGACTGGTCTCGAGTGGTCTCTCGGCCTGCCTGTTTCACAAGGAACATCCTAGTATGTTGTCCCTATCAACCCCTTCCTGTCCGCTGTTACGATAATCTGCCAACTTCCGTGTTACCATCTCGCCATATTATTGTTTCTCTGCACTCTTCTTCCTATTCGCCCCTTCCTTTCCCTTTATCCTTGCCGTTCTTTCCCCGCGCCCGCCCATCTAATACTTATACCAGTGCTTTCCCATGCGCTTATTATTATAATTGTGTTTTGCAGTATAAGGTGAACACTTTTGTCTATTCCCCAGGTTCTATCCAGACTACAACCGATGATGAAAATTGCATACTGTCCTCCACGCCTATAATTTGGACCGTCGGTTGTTTTATCTGCTAAAAAACCAATCTTCTACAATCTAGTCTTCCGGGCAATGAAGAAGATTCCGACACGTATTTCATGCACTTTCCCAAGGCTGCCCAGCCAATAGTGACATTACTCGGTGTCGCTATTGGTTAATTGAAGGGTGGGCCCACTCTTCTCTGCCGTCTCCAGACCACTGTTTACAACAATTCAACCCGAACCCATGACACCTTGCCTGTCACCGCAAACTCCAAAAATGGTCAGCGTTGGGCCAACTTTCCGCCACTGAGCGTAATCACCCATGATTCCTTGACCGGTCGTATTTTCGGCCTCACAAAAGAACATCGCCAGTTAGCTGTTGTTACGGATGATATACACTTTCTCCCAACACCAAATAACCATTTGCCCGCAACTACCCCTTCCTCGACTGGTAAGCGGAAGCGCGTGGACCGTTGGTCTCAGAGAGCCCGCTCACAAACGCCACCAAATCGGCTACAAGGTCACAGTAGAATCACTTCCTATGATACACCAGTCCCAGGAATCCCCTGGAGTTACTGCACCTGAGCACCTGGTGACGACGATGAGGAAGCCACGCAAATTACATGGCAGACACGCCCGACGAAACCAAGCCTCGCCGCGTCCCACCACGACAGTTCCAGAGGTACTCTAACAGACCACGAAAAAAATTATTTGCCGATATTCTTACACAAACGAATTACGATAGTTGATTAACAGATTACTGATTTCTCGGTTTTCCAAGATGTCAACAAAAGAGGGTCGCCAGTTGAATAGTGCGCCCGAGGAATATTCAGCACCCCCTCTGCCTGATGATCGTAAGGCTCTCAACGACCTTACTAAGCTCATCCCCTATTTATTCTGCACTTTCTATAGTATATAGAAAAAACACTCTCAAGTACTCAATTGGCTATGCCCGTACTAGTCCGTACTGTAACGACCACGTTCCGACATTATATCCTCTCGCGCACCCCAGATGACTAACTACACTGACTATCCGCGGAAAATTCCACCCAGTCCTTCTTTGTAGGAAAGCGCGTGTCGACCCAGAAGCGCAATGGGCTTGAAGGGTAGGAAAGAGATTAAATCCGTTTTAGGATCGGTATATTGCTGGATTGGACATCATTATCAGCTTCGTGGTCCGTTGAGTGAATGAGTCGTTCTTTGCCCTGTTCAGGATCTGAGTCCATTATCTGCACAAGTGAAGGCAGAAACAATACTATCTTCCTTGTAACTCGAAATAACGGATTCAACGGAAGCCTACGTACCATGATTAGTTGCCGAAATCATCAACCTGAATAAATGGGAATTGGAGAGGAGGATCAGAACTTACGTATGTTCCGGGGCCTAAAAAGAGAAGGCCAATCAAAATCACGCTAACGTTCAGAATGAACTCTACCCAGCCACGTAGGCCCCGTTTCTTGTAGAAGTTTGGCCCGTAATCGGAGTGGCTCATGCGAATATGGGCGACTCCCCAAAATATAAAGCCGAAGAATGAACCAAAAACCGCGCCTATGATTGACAGTAGACCAGTAAAAAAAGGAATGACCTCCGCGATGATCCAGGCCAAGATCCATAAACCAAGTAAAATCCCACTCCAAACAGCCCAACCCGCAACCGTATGATTGCTCTTGTGTCGGGTGCCTTCGAAGAGGCGGAAGAAAATAAAGCGGGCCGAGACTGAAGCATAAAGGACCCCCAAGAAGATAATTGTCGGTACCATAAAAGAGAAAGAAACTTTCATATAAAGCTCATTACCAATTGAACCAAAGGCAGGTGCAGTCATATACTGGTTCCCAGTATAGAGATAGATAATAGCACCAATAATCGTAAAGACGACGACTTCAGCTATAGTCACAGCGGTAAGAGATTTCCAGAATTCCTTTGGCTCCTTCATTTCCGCAATGAAGCTGGGAACAGTAATCTGGCCGATAAATGTAAAGCTGATGTTGAGAAAAGCATTGAGTCCCTGTACAAATGTGGTATCAGGTGAGGGGATTAAAAGAAAAATAGGGCTCCCTTTTTCTGCATCCCATTCATACGGATGCTCTTCAATACCAGCGAAGATAGTCGCAAGTATCACAGAGATGAAGGTAGCGAGGGCTGAAAAGGTTGCTAGTTTGGACAGCCCGCTGAAAGTCCGTGGCAACGAAAATAAAAGGGAAACCGCCGCCACAATAGCGGAGAATGCAACGGTGCAAATCGCGTGGTGAGACATCGTGTTTAGGTATTGGGAACCGATCAAGCAATGCAAAGACTAAGCCAGTGGTGAGGACGATGCTTCGATGTGAAAGCTGTATGCGTACCTGGATAAAGGTGTTGTTCAACAAGAACATCGCCGCGGTCAAATACCACGCTATTTTGGAGTTCCAAAATAGGTACTGCCCAATGTCACAAACATCGCGGACCTCGGGATGTCGCAAGCAGAATCGCCTATTGTCCGCTGTCAGTTATGCCAAATCTCCGGAGTCCAATGTAAATACCAAATAGTAAGGGATGTATAGAAGGCAATCATTGCCACCGTCACTGTTAAGATGACGCCTGGAATGAGACCAAGAACGGAGAATGACCAGGGAAACGACATGATAGCAAGGCAGATATACTCCGAAAAAAGCAATGCAGCGGTCTAAAAATCAGTGGATAATCGAGGATCGTGCTTGGAGACTGGAATTACCCACCTTTTGCCAGCTGCAGGTTCGATATTTGATGGTGTTGTGCGATTCGGTTTCGATCGCTAGGCCAACAGTACCACTGTTCAAAGAGTTTGTCTCGTCCACAGCGGGGGTTCTACACCCCTGGCCTTCGAGATCATGGTCAATTTTCTTCAAGTATATATCGGGGTCTCTGTGAAGAGACCCGGAAGAGTGGCCAGCTGTATCCATCGCGCGGTTCCAATAAATGCGGCTTTATTGAAAAGCAGTGGTGAAAATGGACTTGAAAAAACCGCCGTCGAGGATTTCGTTTGGTCTCTGGAGTAAAAGACGATGTTAGCGACGTGCGGTCAAAGGCAGCCTGTACTTCCATTAGAGGATGCCAGGCCATCCATTACCTCTTTCATTGTATGTAAATAGCTCACATACTTTAGTGAAGTAAATAACTCACTCTGGGTAGCGATTATGGTAGGGTGATCTGAATGTGCACATTACCTCAGGCGAGAATAAAAAGAAGAGAACTTTAAGCTCAGGATGTGTGGGAGGGAAGGAAGACATATATACTCAACATTTTTAGGGTGCTGATGGCCTTTCGACTATCAGCTATAGGTTTCCAAGTAGGTGGTTGTAGTAGGGCCACCTACAATAAACCCTAAATGGGTACACGACGACAGGCACTCTGAAGCAATGAATTCAACGTTGTTAGCGTGTACTTCTGTAATCGGTAAACCTTTCCCGTTGTGGACACTCTCGCTCATGGGCTACTTTTGGGGTTTTGATCTTTTGGTGCGGGGAAGCGTAAAGGTACGGTGTTGTCTCATCAGTCATCAGTCGAGCATCGTGTCTATGGTACATCGCCGGTATTTGTTCAGTAATTTACTAGCGCCGAATGATAATCAGGGCATGTCCAGAAGAAACCCTGAGTGTTGATTGTGTTAGTGGGTCTCAGTGAAATCTAGGAGTCTACTGAGTACATATGCATGAAGCAGATCCCAAATTGCAAGTAAAGTAATCGCTACATAGTTGTCTGTGCGAGTTGGTCACAGAGCGTCGCTGCCGAAGGCAAAACAGTGCAAGGGTTGTTATCGGTCAATATATGAATAGCCTTGTTAGCAAGATAGGTTGGCTTAGGCAAATAATGAGAAGGGGAGTCATCATGTGAAATTGGGCGAGCATAGCAAGGATCGTGAATTAGCACTCATGGATGTCCTTTCCTGGCTAATCCGATTTGCTTCCTAGAGTAACACTAGGAGAATTCAAACATCTTTACCTTCCAATTAGCCAATCATGACCAGAGAACCACATTTGAGAGGATCTGGATCGTCCTGGCCCTCGATTTCAATAATAAATGAATATTTCTGCATTCTCTACGGAGTACGCATTAACAAGTTGCATCCTGTGGAAAGTTTGAAAACTATGATGCATAGACAGCAACAGGTCGGGTAAAGAGTACTAATCAAGGCATATAGTACATGATGTGCTCT
This sequence comes from Penicillium antarcticum, assembly GCF_028974205.1. Taxonomy (NCBI): domain Eukaryota; kingdom Fungi; phylum Ascomycota; class Eurotiomycetes; order Eurotiales; family Aspergillaceae; genus Penicillium; species Penicillium antarcticum. The sequence continues at coordinate 84,841 of NW_026695305.1, read as the reverse complement.
TTCATCCTAGCAAGGTACATATATCCTGGCAATGCGCCTTCCTGTATCCGGTGAAACGACCCCAAACGGTAATGCTGCAGACCTGGCTGTGTAGAGTACCCAGAGTGCAGTTCTAGGACAATGGGTTGCGGAGTTAACCAAATCGCAAGTCAGCCGTCGTGACCAACCCTCGGCCATTTCCGTGAACTGGAGGCAAAGGAGTCCCGTTAAGTCACGCGCACTCGAGAAACGGTAGTGTCTAGACCTGACCATCATCATCCATCCTCCTGAACACATTCAATAGTTTGAGGGTCTCTTACCAACTGGTTATCACTGCATGCAGGATCCTATGTTTTCGGACAAAAGACCTGTCGCGAGACCTGCATGATCGCCAACTGTACTGTAAAGCACCGAGTTCAGAGGAGAGTCGATATCTAAGACAGAAGATTGGGTGGTGAGTTAAGGAAATGGATGCAGAAATTAGTACCTTCACTAGCTGCAAATGAAACGGCACGGGGGATATCAAACTCTATTTCATTGGGTGCTATGGCCATGAATCACTCCGGTGGAGTATTAGGTTTTCTTGGGATTGTCACTAGGAATTTACACTGAACTTTCAAGATAATCATTCACTTTGATAACTTGATGCCTCCACCTGATAGCATCTGATAGCACAAGAAGCTTATGACTGTGTATCCGCTCAACAATCAAGCTTTAATTTGTTGAGTGAAGAATTTGAGGCAATCTGAACGTCGTAGGCGAAACGGTTGATTGTGTGGCCAAAATTACAGTTTTAGTGGGTAACGAATACGTGTGGACACGCGTACTGAAGCTTCGTAGAGCGCAACTCGGTTTGCCGCCTTAGGTCGCAATAAGCTTTGAAGATAATGGATTCAGTAACCAGCTCGAGCAACAGAATCCATTCTCTCTGGTCCTCATGGTGCTCTATGGCACGCACCGGGTTTGCCACTTAGTCTTCTTCAGTTCTATAACCCTATTCGTATACCGAGTGTTTGCGAGTAATTTTCTTCGATATAGTAAAGGTAATCTGAATACAGGCAGCTCTTATCAAACAGGAAACTCCATCACCCACCACATTTCTATTCACACACCATCGCGCGCCGCTGAATGCGCTGGACGCACGTCCTGTTGAGCCAAAACAGAATCTACGAAAAGCCGCTGATCAATTTTTAGTAGTACTGTTTATTGCTATAGCCTAATTAATCTTGGTATAGCGAGGGGATGATATGCTTTCTCGCATGGTCAGTACAGAAAGCGAGGCAGGGCCAGTATGATGTATGAGATACGGGATTATTACCCCGGTACTATTACTGTAAACCCCCCTTTATCTTTCCATAGGCCTACCCAGGTACTTGCTAGTCATTTTGTTACTCTATATTGTAGGTCGTCCCTTTCGCTCAATGTCTCGCCTGCATGTACCACACCATTCCTGACTTCAGTTATTTAAAAACCCCGCCACCCCCTCTTCGTTCACTCATTATTACTTCCACAATCCAGTGTTCCCATCTTTAAAGGTTAACTCTTTCATCGCAACCATTATGGCGGAAAAAAAGCCCAACATATTGTACATTATGGCCGACCAGATGGCGGCACCCTTGTTATCTTTGCACGACAGGGAATCCCCCATCAAAACTCCTAACCTGGACAGGTTGGCAGATGAGGGTGTTGTTTTTGACTCGGCCTACTGCAATGCTCCCCTATGTGCCCCTTCGCGTTTTGTCATGGTCAGTGGCCAGCTGCCCTCGAGAATTGGAGCCTACGACAACGCGGCGGATCTGCCCGCTGACGTCCCCACCTATGCCCATTATCTGCGCCGCGAGGGATACCACACGGCCCTCGCCGGTAAGATGCATTTCTGTGGGCCGGACCAGCTACACGGTTACGAGCAGCGTCTCACCAGCGATATATATCCTGGTGATTACGGTTGGTCCGTGAATTGGGACGAGCCCGAGGTTCGCCTTGACTTCTACCATAACATGTCCTCGGTCATGGAGGCCGGTCCTGTTGTCCGCACCAACCAGCTTGACTTCGATGAAGAGGTTATCTACAAATCTGAACAGTACTTATATGACCACGTGCGCTCTCGCACTAATCAACCTTTCTGTCTGACCGTGTCTATGACCCACCCCCACGACCCCTACGCCATGACCAAGGAATTCTGGGACATGTACGAGGATGTCGACATTCCTTTGCCTAAGAATGGCCCCATTCCCCATGACCAGCAGGACCCCCACTCTCAACGTGTGCTGCAGTGCATCGACCTCTGGGGTAAAGTAGTGCCCGAGGAGAACATCAAGAGAGCTCGCCGGGCATACTATGCCGCCTGCACATACGTCGACACCAACATCGGAAAGCTTCTAAAGGTCCTAAAGGACACTGGCCTCGATGAGGACACTATCATCGTCTTTAGCGGCGACCACGGTGACATGCTCGGTGAACGCGGTCTTTGGTACAAGATGACCTGGTTTGAAAACTCAGCTCGTGTGCCTATGCTCATACATGCTCCTAAACGCTTTTCTCCCAAGCGCATCTCCGAGAATGTTTCGACCATAGATCTGCTGCCCACTTTCGCGGAGATGGCCGGTGCTCAGCTAGTGAAGGAGCTTCCTCTCGACGGCGTTTCACTCGTGCCATACTTGACCGGCGGAGAAGGTCTCCGCACTGATACCGTGTACGGCGAGTACATGGGCGAGGGTACCCAGGCCCCTCTAGTCATGATCCGCCGCGGCCGCTGGAAGTTCGTGTACTCAACCATCGACCCTCCCATGCTTTTCGATCTTGTTGCCGATCCTGAGGAGAAGGTCAATCTGGTTGCCGGTCTCCCAGTCCCATCTATCAGAGGGAGCGCTGCTGTCAAGTCACCCGTCAACCGTCTGAATCTGCAGACCAATCTTCCCACTCCGAGTGACACTCCCAGTGGGTCTCCCACCCCGAAGTTCGCTGATGAGAAGGACTCTTACCCCTTCCCAAGCCCGAGTCCTCCCCGCAGCCCCAGCTCCAGCCGGGTCCCTCCACCCATGCCCGAGACCACTGACCCTGTCAAGCTGCTGGCCTGGTTCATCGATGAAACCAACAACTGCTGGGATCTCGAAAAGATTCGCGACGATGTTCTGCACTCCCAGCGCCGCCGCCGCTTGGTATACGCTGCCCTAATCCAGGGAACCACTCACGTGTGGGACTGGGAGCCCCGTGTGGACCCCAGTACTCAGTACGTGCGCAACCGGGGCAAGGGTGTCCTCGACGATGTCGAGCTCATCTCGCGTTGGCCCCGAGTGCTGATGCAGTCTTCCCTTGATAGCGGCATACAAGTTTAAACCTGATTCAGCTGCGAAATGCTACCTGAATATGAGAGCACACATGTGTTAGCGTTCCTCCAGCATGCAGGCGTTACTGAGTGTTGTGGCTTTCGTGTTCTGCGTCTCAGAACCATAGTGGCTTTCCCTCCTTAACTTTATCCAGGATACTTGTCCATTCTTTGCATGTACTCGGCGAAGTGCTATACTCGAATTCGTTCCATATTTGTATTCCAGTCCCTATTTGCATCGGCGGCGAACTTCGCTGTATCTTTTCTTGTAAAGACTTCGCTGAGGATTCTTTCTATTCCTGTGTGTCGCACAATGTCGTTGTATTTGCAGTGGGTAGGACTGAATATACTTTGCATAAGTAAAATGACTTCTATCTACCTTGGTATATGTCTTACTTATTAAATTCTGTCACAAGCAGCCCAACTATCCAATACTTAACAGACCTGTCAGTCGAATACAAAAGGGTGAATCATGATTCAAATCGTCTGGTATTGCTCAAAGTTGACTCATCTTTTCCCTCGGAATTGTGAGACACGCAAGTCTATCCTGTCCCCACTGAAGATTACATACTTACAACATACCTACAAGAAAAACATGGCTTGGCTAATCATCTCCTAAATACAGCAAACTTAGAGGGTAACTGGAATATTATGTCTATTTAATACATTCAACAAGCATTGCCACTTGAACCATCGCCAGCTGAACAATACGAAAGCAAGAATTGTTGGAAATCCAAAGGAAGGGCTCCAATACTGTACTAGCTCCCAGAGGCAACAGAACAGTTCTACCCGCTGACTAGTTATAACAGGGTTTGGCAGAGCGGGCTCAATGGGGCGAAGAAAATGAGCGAGAAGACCTAGAAGAAGCAGGGCATGGCGGCGGATAACAGGAGGGGTAGGTTGGGCAGCCCAGGGAACACTCGTCCCGCAAGCGAAACCGAGGATAGAGTCCTGCATGTAAATGTACGGAACTACTTACTTAAAACAAGAAACGCTAACTAAGTAATAATGCTCGGAGAGGTTTTGTACGGACTATATTTATTGGTGGCGTGCGCTAGCGTGGAACGGAGTGCTTGGCATTGCCAGTGATTGGTTAGGGTGTCCGTGGATCAAGATAGTTTCTGCCTTTTTTGTAGTTGCCTTGAGAGAATCATTTTGAGGGGGCAGTGGATCGTAACCCTAGAGCCCCTAAAATTTGCAGTACAAAATAGATGGAATAACGGGTATGCGCTGAGCTGCAAGACGCCTATCGTAGTTTGCCACCGCCCAATTCAGGCCAACGCGCCGTCGACCCTCGTCCATACAAATACCAATGATAAGCCTATTCAGGACTTATTAAATGTGTACGCATTTTGTAATTCTGCGCCTATTATTAAGCTTAGTTCTAGATCGGGAACGTTTTTCTGCTTCAGGAAACCAGTCCCTTCCCCGACACCGAATCCTGCCTACAACGGGGATCCAACCAGCCAATATCATCTCCAGTGGATCTTTGAAACAGCCTATAAGACTTTGATTCTCTTCGACCTCTTCTACATCTGACCAGTGCAAGAGCAAACTCAGTCGAAATGACGGCATCAATCAACGGAACCAAAGCTATCGTCATTCCTCCAGAGTATACATTGATCACACCCTCCGAATCTTTCACGGATGATTCTTACGGCGTTGTATCTTGGCACATCCTCTTCTCGCGATCTCGAACACCTAGCTCGGATCTGTGTGCTGGTATCGCAGTCTGTCCTCCGGCAAATGGACATCTTTGTGGCCATCGCCACGAGCAAGCCGAAATTTACTATATCATCGAGGGATATGGGGAGATGACTATTGACGGCGTGAAGAGTCATGTTGCAAAGGGTTGTTCTGTGTTTATTCCCCCCAATGCCGAGCATGGGATTGAGAACACAGGTATTGAGAATTTGAAGTGGTTTTATGTCTTTCCAACCAGTGCGTTTAGTGATGTTGTATATCGCTTCACCCAGGATGAGAAGCCGAGGTTCTGAATTCGCTACATTATTCTGCTGTCAAGATATCAATTAGTTTGCCACCTTGTCCTCAGATACATTATACAGTTTATAAAGCCTAGCCTGTACCGTGGGCTTTATATACGGCATTGTGCCATGTTCTATTTGCAGCTTCCTAAGAGATAGTGACCAGTACTTGGTCTATAACTTCCCACTAAGGGTTAGCAATGGCCCCTAGGAGTCCTCGATTACGCGGTTATCTAGCCCTCCACTTGTTGTGCTCACCACCAGACCTTAGGTTCGTTCGTTCCCTAATACCCTTCCACCCCCCAGGACCGCCACTTTATTTTTCCCACCTACTTCTGATATGATGCTCTGGGCTATGAGGACAATGACTTAAATACACCTTGCTTTGCCTGAAAGTATGGATGTGAGAACCTAGCGCCATTAGATCTCCACCTCTGTGATAATAACCGAGAAATCCCCATAACGTGGTTACGATAACTGGTGGTTCTCTAGGTAGCCGTACTATGATAGCAACCGGCGTGGGGGAAGGACATAATCAAATCAATACAATTACTTCAAGGAGCAATTTGGTAGCGACATGGCGAATCACCCCTGGACACACGAAGTAGACTGACAAACGGTCAGATACCATTAGGGCCCTTCGGCAGAGGCTTATTCATCGTTCACCCAACTCCCCTTAGTATTTGTACGGTATTCCGGGCACATTCGGAAGTACGGTGTTGTAACACGCCGACACTTTATTTTGAGACTTACAATCAATCATCAGAGTCTATTGAATATGTTCAGTACTAGCCTCATCTTGACATAAATGTTCCTAAAACAAAAGTGGAAAAGTAATAAGAGATTAGAGGATCTAACTTGTGATTGATTCCCGGCTTACTCCTTGCTCCACCTTGGAGAAACCCCACTCGGTCCACTCAGACCATTTAGTCTTCCTACGGAGTTGTCAGTGCTGCATTCATGAATACGGATTGAGAACCGGAATTATAGTAACTCCGAATGAGCGGATTACTAAGGATGAGCATAGCATAAATAGCAAGAAATAGCAAGTAATAAATGACAGAGATTTCAATGCCCTCATTGGCTGAGCAAGTTACGGAAGACAGCAAGTTCCGACAGGAGTTGACTGCCTGGTCTTCTCAAACCACTAACCACTTGGACCACTTAATCTCCCATCCTTCCGGGCGTAGTACCGCGGATGGCAAGAGGGTAGCCGGAAATGGTGTCCTCTTGGTAGAATTTCTATTGCTTTTTCGGGTTCTCGTGGGTATACCCACGACCCGCCAAGAACCCATGGGCGGGTATATTACGGAATTCACATGTAATACAGACAACACCACATATAGGGAAGAGTTTTATTGGGGTTGCCTCACGTGATGCCCGCACAGAGCCGACAGGCCTACGGAGGGGTTTCTTCCGTCCTGCAACTGCCTCACGGGAGTCAATTGCTCGCCTCTGCTGGTAGCTCGTCATCTCTCACGCAGTCAAGACTCGTTTTGTCCCTCCTACCTTCCCTCTGTACATAAAAACCATTGCAAATATACAGACACATTGCCTCCCTACAAGGAGCGCGGATGGGCTCTATCTGACGCTACGATCTAAGACCGCAGCGACAGGTGACCCATCACGGCCAAACTATACACGTTCCTGATCCCTCTTGACTGGGTGAGGTCACCAATAAAATAGTATGTAAAAATCACAATCGCAAGTACTTAATTGGCTATGCCCGTACTAGTACGTACTGTAACGACCACGTTCCGAAAATATCCACTCTATCTTTATTCCGTTTCAAAAATGACGTTCCGGGTTCGGGCTCTGAGATTCGGCCTTTGAGATTCGGCCTTTGAAGTTCAATCGCCGAAGATGTCTGTTTCATGACTCATGCTGCTGACTTCCTTTACAGTTATTACTCACTTTCTGCTGGCCCACTCACTTACCTACTGCTTTGGTATTGCACAATTTTGGTTTGCTTTTCTGGCATCCCTCCAGCACCAAGCCCCCCGAAGCCATCCTTCAGCCCAAATACCGAGTTTGAACTTCAAGCCAAATCAGCAAAGCTTACACCATGGCTTTACCCCCGTTGCCTGTTGACTCCGCATTGGATGCTATTGGAAATACGCCTGTCGTGCGTCTCCATCGCGTGGTTCCGGAAGGCCATGCTAAGGTCTTTCTGAAGCTAGAATACTTGAACCCGACCGGTTCGTATAAGGATCGTATGGCGAAGTCCATGATTGAGCAAGCCGAGAGAAAAGGGAAGCTTCAGCCAGGTATGACGGTTGTGGAAGCCAGTGGTGGCAGTACGGGCTCTTCTTTGGCATTCGTCTGTTCCATCAAGGGATACCAATTCAGAGTGGCTTCTTCCAATGCCTTTGCAGTCGAAAAGCTACGGACTATGCGTGCCCTGGGTGCCACTGTGGATATAATTCACAGTCCATCCGACTGCGTCACAGCAGACCTTATCCCCTCTATGATACGCCATGCACGAGGCGTTGCCAGCCAGGAAGGACACCTCCTCATCGACCAGTTCAATAATACAGATAGTCTTCCGGGGTATGACTTAATCGGCGAAGAACTGATTGAACAATTCCCAAATGGAATTGATGCCTTCTGTGGCACGTTTGGTGGGGCTGGCATGGTCACGGGGGTGTCTCGAGTGCTTAAATCGAGGTGGCCAGAGACACGGTTTATAGTGATAGAGCCGGAATCTTCACCCGTCCTCACGAAGGGTCATGCCGGCTCCCATAGTGTGGAGGGTGTTGGGGTGGGTTTTATCCCACCTCACCTCAATCGCAGCTTATATGATGAGGCATGGGGTATTTCAGAAGAGGAGGGGCGTACTATGTGTCGGCGACTTGCCCGGGAAGAGGGGCTGCTTGTGGGAACTTCCACGGGTCTCAATGTCGTCGCTGCCATTGCCCTAGCCAAGGAGCTAGGTCCTAACAAGACGGTGGTTACCGTTGCTGCTGACACCGGACTTAAATACATGAACGGAGACCTCTTCGCCGATAACGGAAAGAATCAGGATAGAATCTATGTACCAAATTGAACAAACACTTAAATCGTACCACTTCGGTTACTTGCTGTTGAAAACTTGTTCTTGCCCACGATACTTTAGCATTGGGCCGGCTTTCAATCATTGCCGTTAATTTCCATTTCTCTTATCGGCCCGATTCTTAATCTGCTCGAGTCTTTCGAGGTTGCATAGTTTGTATCACAAGGACACGATCAACCTTCCGCGCATGGTTAGATAGAATAGAATTTATCGGCGGGCTCCGTTCACTACTCCATTAGACAAGCCTAGAGTCAGGAGTTGACTACGCGGGATCCCGAATCCCGGCATTAGTCCAGCGACCAACGCAAGGACGAAATCCTCGACACATAAACCCGCGCCCGCTCGCTATTTCCACCTCCATCAATGAAGACTTGGGTGTCAGGTGTCTTCCACCTCTGTGTTACAAGGCTGGGAAACCGTCTCAAAACCCCCACGAACACTAAAGGTTAACTATTTATAATTCTGTCTCAAAATTACTAAGAACACATTATCCTTGGAGATATGAACGCGCATCACCCGAGATGGGGAGGACCGCCTACCAACACCAAATGGCGCCACCCTTATTTTATTCCGGCTGATTTCAGCTTAATGATCAAACATCGCCGGGCAAATCTATACAGACAAACTCGAGTACTTGCTGGCTCAAAATAGCACGATTGACGCGGGAGTCGATAGCCATTTAACCACCTTTTCATAGGCCCAGGTATTATTCTCGTCCACGACAAATGAATCTAACCCGGAAACCTCAACACTCTTGCCCAGCGAAGTTCACGCCACTAGTTTCCATTGGAACGAGCAAACAAAAAATTGGTTCATTGACAGGCAACCCTCTAGTTAAATTAGCATGCTAATGATAATATTTCAAGGGGAAAAGGCTCCCGGGCTCCTCAGTTGGACACCGATAGTTGAGCAAAATTTACCACAATGTTACTACTAGGCCTTTTTTGCGCATCATGTCCAACCAATGGACAATGCTGGAACTATCTGCGTTCCGGCTATCATACTCCTCCCATATGGCTTTCACAAATTGTAGCGTGTCGTCCATTCGTCGATGAGGCAGTGTCTGTTGGAGGCTACTGAGTCGCGTGAGGACAAGGTCTCTCGCCCTGGACGTTTCCAGAGTTGATCGCGGAATGACTGTATCCGTAGTATCTCTGATATCGAATGTGGAGGGACTAGTTATTTCGGGTACATTCAAAGTCGGTAGACCAGACGAAAATGGATCCATCCCGAGGGAACCCCACGTGGTGCCCGAGGATAGCCGCCCGGCTCCTTCGCCGTTCCCGTCGGAGATGTCCCCCGACTGAAAAAGGACTTCAAATTTGAGGCCCGTGGCTGCGGAAAGATATAATATCAAATGGATAGACCTTGAGCCCGATTGAGGAGGGATTTGCTCGAGTGTAGCAACAAGGTCTAGGGTCAGTGAAAGGAGATACTCTCTTCGAGACGCCCGATGCTCAGAAATATTGTCTATCGCTTCGGCAGGCAATCTTCCGGTCAAGCCTTGAGGCGCCCCTCGTGGCACCCTTTCAAGGTCACTAAAAGCGAGATGTAGCTGTAGCAAGGCTGCTTGACGGTATGCTTCGGCAGTTTGCACCAGATGAGCGATGGGGGTATTGTCGTCCTGCGTCTGCACGGGAAACCCTTGAATTTCATCCATGAGAACCAGGGTCTCGAAGTCCATGGCCAGTAGCTCTCTTTGAAGGTCGTGTGCCAGAGAAAAGTTGGAAAGTATTTCGCACGCTAGTAAGGTCGTGAAGCCTGCCGTATTCTTCCTTTGATGACTAACATTATAGCACAGGGCCAATACCTGCCCGGAAACATCTACAACCTCATTTGAAATGCCAGACCATGAGTTAGGCCTGGTCCCCAAAAGGCTCTGCCCCAGATCACATGGCAGTGACTCAATGGGAACCGCATTCGCATTGCACCCTGAAATTCCCATTGCCTGCCAAAGCCTCACATTGTAAGATTGTCGCCTTTTCTCCAACCTTGCAGGGATTGAACCACGCCCGGCTGCCGCCATTAGCATTTCCCAGTAGCCCAATGCTTGGCAGAAGTACGCATGGAGTGGCACGTTTGAAGTTGGTAGCTCCACTCCCCAGATTGAAAGTAACTCGCGAGCAGATTCCAGCCAACGATATTCTGAGCGAGACGCTAGCGTGCAATCCAACGAATTGCCCAACGTGAATACCGCGTAGACAAGGTCGGGCTGGACTTTTGGTGACTGCGAACGGCGTGCTAGGTAGATGGCTTCATCGATGGCTGCGACTGCTTGGGATCGCAAGGCTGCCTCGATGCCCCAGAGCCGGGGCGTACTGACCGAAAGGCGGGCGGCGGACATCGTTTGGATGGTATAAAAAACCGCCCTCGACGTGCTCCATGAACTCCAAGCCAGTTGACGATTGTAGCTGATCTCAGAATCATATGTGGACCACAGTGGGCAAATGTGGCCAAACCAGTGTTCAATCAGCATAGTTGGAAGATCGATAGGAGCCTGCAAAATCCTTGGGCTCAGTGGAGCATCCTCTTGATACTCTTCATACGCTTCTAAGAAGTCAGGCTCTATGGGGAAGGATGTCTTGCCCCACGTGTCACTGGAGTCTAGACACACGCTGGGATCAAGGGCCGTGGATTGCACCCTTATGGGAAAATCAGGCGGCCAGGGGGGACTAGTGCTCACGGCCACGTTGAGTCCATTACATGAGGTATCGGAGACGCTTGAAATATCAGTTTCGCGGTTTGTTCTGAAGCTGAGCTTATCATCATTCGGTTGGCCTTGGTATTGCAGAGTGTCAACCTCGTTTGACTGGCTGCTGGTTGTATCTGCCGAGGTTGTCTTCTGGGGCCGCTCGTATTTCGTTGACCAGCGCAATGTCTGCTGGAACCCGGGGCACTGATAACCAAGCATCCAGCAGTTTTGACAGGCCGGGTGGCTCTCATCGCATTTGATCTGTTGGCGTCAGGATTCCCAATCGGGCATTTCTCGCGCCCATGCCAGGACTCACCCGCCGGCTCTTGCATCTAGGCTGCGGCAAAACCGTGGTTTTGGGTATCATAGTCAAAACCACAACCGCAAGTTTGCGGTATTGGATATCAACTTGAAAACCGCAACCACAACCGCAGATTTGCGGTTTAACCGCGGTTATCCATGGACAACCGCAAGGAAACCGCACTAGCATAGCTCTCGCCTCATTAACCGATTCCAGCCTATCAGGTGATACTTATACAGTTTTCCAAACTCTTTAACCTAATTTTGAAGATACGCCTCTTCTCGTAAAACAGTACAACGCTATAGATTTTATTGCTCATGCCATCGGTTTATAAGAAATAATTACCTTCTTGTTCAATAAATGGCCGAATATTGATATATAGTCTCTTATCGCTTGACCAGTAAGCGATGGTTGTCTGGAATTTGCCAAAATATATATAGTATAGGGGGAGAACAAAATATACCTTCTACGTGAAATATAAAATATTTCGCAGTTGACGAAATCAAGCTAGGATAGATCTGATTCCTACTGAACAATACAGAATTTTCATTTGTATTTTAACTTATACTAAAACATTTACTCGGAAAGATTCAGAGAAAATCTGGGTTCGATTTCAAATTCCGCGGACTTAGTGAATTTTTCCTGTGTGGATATTCTGCGGTTTTGGTGTGGTTATCCAATGGATAACCGCACCAAAACCGCACTACCATCGCTAGTCATTCAATTAACATACAGGATGGGTTTTAAACAGGTCAAACCCCTGGTCGCGAGCCGTTTGTCTCCCAAAAAGTTCGGGAAATTTCTGTACATTCCTCTCTTCCGCCTTCTCTTGATATCTCTTCCTCACTTCTAGTTTCTAGTCTTTGGAGACTTACTATAATGCCTCAGTCCCAAGTGTCCTTTTACTCTGATTCCTTTATCGATCCCGATCTTCGTCAATCAGATGACCTTCCTGATTTACCAAGCAGTCAATCGACCGAGACTTCTAATTCTTTCACTCCCCTTCCCCAATTGTCATATGCGCCGAAATCACTTGAGCGCGTCGGATCTACACTTCGAAAATTCTGGATTCTCTACGCTAGTGAGCCCGAGATGGAAGACTCCCGGAAGCAGTTTGTGGAATGGTGGTTAAACACTTTGTTTGGATCAAACCCGCAATGCCGCGATAGCTTACACTGGGATGGGAAAAAAACCTCGGGTACTTTGGGAACAATTTGAACAGGTTGCAAACGAGAAGACTGGCGAGCCTAGGGTTATGTGTAAGCGGTGTTGTACAACCCTTACTCATCCAGGTCATAAGCGTACAGGGACCTCTGCGCTTAAAGCACATCTGAAAGGAGGTACCTGTCGCTTAGAGGAAAGGAAGCGAGGAATCGACCAATTATTCCGTAATTTAGTAGGTGTTTCATAGCTTCATGAAGAGATAGAGAGAAATCGCTAATGTCATTATGATCTAGCCGCGGGTACCAACAAAAGTCTTCACCAATGATTTTCTCCAGCGAAAAATTCTCAATTTTCTTACCACCGCCCGTCTCCCATTTCGGATCATTGAACACCCTGAGTTCAAAGACCTCCTTGAAGCTGCCCAGCTCTCTGAATCCCGGCTTGATATTCCTTCTGCGCGGACTATCAGACGGCTTTTAGACGACACTGTCCGGGAACAGCAAAAAAATGTGCTTAGTAAACTTCCAAAAGGAAGCCATCTCTCAATTGCACTTGACTGCTGGACATCTCCCTTTTCCCAGGCATTCATGGCAATAACTGGATATTTTCTTGATCAAGAATGGAATTACTGCGAGGTTCTTCTTGGGTTTGAGCATCTCCAAGGATCGCATACCGGTGCCCATCTAAGTCAGAAGGTGATTCAAATACTCCAGGAGCATAATATCAATGATCGGGTATTATCCATTACCACGGATAATGCATCGAATAACAACACCATGATGCTAGGTGTCCAAGAGATGGTTCAATCGCATGTTCTCAGTGAGACGTCTGTCTTCCGGATTCCATGTATTGCGCATGTTATCCAGCTGAGCCTAAAGGATCTACTTGGAAAGATAAAAGCGCATCCAACCAATAAGGAAGCGGAGTCTGAGTGGCCTGATGCACGTATGCAGTCACTACAGACTAACTCCCGGCGGCCAATAAGAGATATTGTGATAACCTTAAAGAAGGTGAGTATATCGCCGCACTCTCTCTATGATGATACTAACAGATTATCGTTAGATTCGAGAGCTCGCTGTCTTTATCAATGCTAGTCCGCAGCGCAGAGAAGCTTTTCTTACTCTTCAGACTACTGAGCCTAAGCTTGTTCCGATCCAGGATGTTCGCACACGCTGGAATTCCACCTTCCTCATGCTCAATCGTGCCAGGGAATTACAATCCGTCTTCGATCGGTACTGCATAGCATATCAGCACGTTCAGTTCAAGCTTGATCAAGAGGAATGGCGCCAAGTCGAATATTTGCTTCTGGTCACTAAGCCTTTCTATGATTTTACTAGTGTATTATCAAAGACCAGAGACGTTACTGTTCACCATGTCTTCAGTATCTACAATCGGCTGTTTACCCATCTTGATGACGCTGAGAAGAAACTGAAACGTAAAGCTGTCCCATGGAAAATGAGAATGCTTCAGGCGCTTCGATCGGCAAAGAGAAAGCTCTTAAAATACTACACTGCAACGGACTATGAGTCATATGGCATAGTCTATGCGATTGCAACTATCCTTTGTCCGTCAAAAAAGCTTCGATACTTTGAAAGTGCGGATTGGAGGGGGAACAATTGGAAAGGGGAGGAAGTCGATTTTACGAAGCATTACCGGGAGGTTCTACAGAAGGAGTTCAAGCGATATCAGCAGCAATTTAGCCAGCAAACAGTACCGGCTGATAGCCAAGAAACTGTGGATGCCGCTCAAAATGAGCTTGAGCTATTATGTGAACCAGAGACTGCGCTCCGAGCTGAAGTGGATCGGCGGGAAGATGAGTTGACACGTTATTTGGCGAAAGGCAAATATTCTCCCATTACTTATACCGTGCGAAAGCTAATTGATGCTACAGGGCTCACAAAGGGTAACCCTCGGCTCTTCTGGAAGGAACATGAGCACGAGTATCCGATCCTTGCAAAGATTGCACGAGATATCCTCTCAGTTCCTGCGAGCGGTGCTGGTGTCGAGCGACTCTTTAATTGTGCTCGGGATGTCTGTCACTATCGTCGGGGACAGTTGAAGCCAGACACAATAAAAGGCCTAATGCTTCATCTCTTCTCATCCAAATTTGATCTTGAACAAACCGAACTAGAGATGATCAAAGGTTATTTGTCGGTCGGAGAGGTTGCAATGCTTGATCAGACAAGGAAATCTATTCCGCCGCTCAATGAAGTCGAACCGATCAGTGACAACGAAGACGAGGGTTGCGAAGCAGAGAGTACATTTGAGGATGACACAGATGAATCTGATAATGAGGCAGAAGAGGAGTCATCTGCCACGCAGTCCGTAGCTCAAACGAGGCAGATACAGCGGAAGCGGCGTCGAAGTAAGACCTCTGAGGCTCTAGATGATGCTGATAATGGTCTCCCACTTCCGGTGATTCCAATTGAGGAGAAGACGCAGGCTAGGCCAGGAAGGGTTCGGAAGAAACCTAAGCTACCGGAGGGATTTGAGATTGATAAGTTGTAATATTCGAAACTCATAAAAGAGATCGAAATTTGGTTCAAATATTTATTCTAGAGATTTTATATGAGGATACGCCAAAATACTACGAAAAGTTCACGATCTATGCAGTCAGAGATAAACCACAATGTTTAAATATCCATGGATAACCGCAAAAACCGCGGTTTTCCAAAGTGAAAACCACAGCCGCCCGCAGTGCGGTTTGCGGTTTTCAGATCAGGTCCAAAACCGCAAATTTGCGGTTGCGGTTTTGGTTATCCGCGGTTACCTATGGTTTTGCCGCAGCCTACTTGCATCGCGAACAGCCCTTTCGAGATTTCGGCGCTTTCCTCCGAGTTCGCTCGCTTGTGCGGTTCATGGGGACTCTGTCGCCCACAGACTGGCCCAGGGACGCCCTTGTCGTGCTGATATCGGAGACGCTGTGCGGCTTATGAACCCCGCATTATCTCACTTCCCCAACCCACAACGGGAGGCACCACGTGACGAGGGAATGAGTGCACATAGGCCGCGCCAAAACCCGCCCAAAACCCCAACCTGTTGATTATAAGTGATGCTTCAGTGTTCATATTTCTAAGGAGAGTTAATTATGTGTTATGTTGCATGTTGTCTAAGATACAAGTAGGCTGGTGAACAGGTATATATGTATGCACGTGATCCCAGCCTCATTATTGTCTCAGCGACCGGGATATTTTGTCAAGTATAGTGGACCACATTCTTACTAGTGCGCTTGGAGATATTCAGCTATCATGTATGCCTGATTTGTGCCTGTGTTTGTGAGGCTAGTAAGCCCCAAACCCCTTTTATTCTGCACCTACTATAGTATCAAGTATCACACTCTCAAGTACTTTGCTGTACTAGTCCGTACTGTCCCGCTCGAAGTTCGACATATTTCAACAGGGTTTATAAAGACCAAAACCCCCGGTGGGTTACCCATGGGCGGGTAAAGAAATTGTAAACCCGACCCAAACCCGCGCATAGCGAGGTCTAAGTGCAGATAAGGCCGACAGCTACCAAAAGGACGAAGTGTTGTTGTTCAGAGGAATGGATTGACTTATTCTTCCAGAGGGATACATGAGCCTATATATACAGCAATGAGCCTAGTTGATTGGAAATCAACTTGGGTTGTCCATATTGATACCTCGGACTTAATTCCGACGGTGCGGCTTGGTTCCTGATCTGCACCAGCCTCATGTCGCAACACGATGAAAAGATCAATGAAGACACCCATCATGCCTCTCAGATTGTGGGCACCCGGGTCCCGCTGTGTACAGGTAATTTCAGGATTCTCTCGAATTGGCTGGGGGAAATCCGTCAATTCGGCCAAGGTCGAGCGTACCATCAGAGCATAGATATACTACATAGTTAGCTCCTACAATACCAACTGTCCCTAATAGCAAGTCAAAAGATCTTATGCTACGCTCTGGATCAATTCTTTACAGACTTCGTTATCGTTGCTCTAATCCCTTCCCACTACCGAAACTGGTTCTGTAACACACGCAGCTTGCTCAGATAGGGATCTTTGTCCACGTAGGTTCCCCTCAACCATCTGGGCACTCCCACATCTGCCATGTCGAAGGCTCGTCGCGAGTGCAGTGTCCGTGTATTGTCAAACAACACACACTCCCCGGGGTTCATCTTGCGCTCATACAAATACTCTGGTCGTTGTAAGAGAGCATTGAATTTCGACGCGGCCCAGTGCCATTCGTCAGCTTTGCTGTTTAACGCCGAGAGAGCGGAATTTCCCGGATCCATTGGAGATTCGTGGTTGGAAAAGGGTGCGAGGAATGGAGGGCCCCAATTGACTTTCTGCAGACTTTCAACTAGCTCGGCTGTCTGCCATTCAACCCCCGCGTCTCCGGCATGGAGGGATTTCATCGCATTCAGATAATCCTGAAACCGGGTGTAAACGGTATCTCCGATACGAAGGGGACTCAGATCAATGACTGGTTTGGTCGTGTGATACACATTTGAATCCGGATGGTTGTAATGGTAGTTCACAGGGACAGTGGCCAGGGTATTGAAGGCGTCCGTGTCCGAGTGAAACAGGTCGACCGCTGCCTTGAACGCATCAGCGAATACGCTGGCTCCGCCTGAAGAGGCAGACTGGATGCAGTGCAGAAGTTGGATATGCGGGGGGTGCTGGAAATACAGCAAATCCGTGTGGAAATCCAAATCGTGCGAGGTGTAAGCGGCATTGATTGCTGCCGGAACTGTTCGGACTGTGTCAAACGCATTAGATGAGGATCAAGGATGTCGGTGTCAAGAGGCGTACCATCCCAAGTTTGGCCATAGAAGGTATCCTTGATCGGTCCAATCCGAGTCGCAATGGTAGCGAGAGATTCCTCCCGACCAGGGATACTGGTCACAAAGGCCAGGCCTTCGGTGCGTAGCTGTCTGATGAGTTGATACAGCATATGATCATCTTTCATGTACGCGTCGTAGTCGTAGTCTGGCAGATTAAGAGGCTCTTGGCTCCACAAAACCGGAGGCAGGAACGAGTCTTGGTGGGACCCAGGAGCCTGGCCCGACTGCACTATACCCCGAAGAGCTTCCATGCTCAGCTCCGTAACGTGCTCCTTACTATGTCCTGGAACATCGTTCTCCCATGTGATCGACGCAGATTCCGATGAAGCGTCGACCTCCACTGCTCGGGCATGAACATTAGAGGGTATGTCCGCAGTAGAAAATAGCCTCTGCTTGGTAGACTCGTGCACGCATGCTGGGCAGGAGCATGCGTCACGCAGCAGTACAGCTGAAAATTCAACAGACTCCCCGTCTAAAGGGATGGATACCCGTGAAGGTAGTCTTTCTGCCAAGGACGCCTTCTCAGTTGGTAAATTTCCATCAGCAACCTTTCTGGTATGTGTTACAGAATAAGGCTGACGGAAGTGGTTGCCCCCCACTGAGCCTGTCACTCGGGACAATGGCTTTCTCAGAGCCTGTCAGTCTTGGTCTAAGCCGGTAAATGCGAATCCAAGCACTCACTCACATTCAGGGAGTCCGGTCTATGGTTCCTTGCGTTCAGGAGCTGAAACGGTGATACATACTGGGATCTTGAGAATCGGCGACACAATGGTGTTCCCAGTACCAAAACTTTCACGGCTTGGAGTTTGCGAGCGGCTTGCATTTTGGGGAAGCACGTCAGTACGGCTACTACCAAAAACAAGGATACCGGAAGATATTGGAGCTACGACACTTGAAAGAGGCGATCCATTTTATAAATGGACAATGATGTGCCTCGACATTGATATAGATGCATCTCACAACCGCGAATGGATGATGGCTCTAACCTATTTAGGAAAACGTGTACGAGCCGCAGCAAATACATCATCGACCTCACAATTTATGCACGTTCTGAGGGTTCTCGGGGTGTGTGGGTCATGGAGTGCATCAGCTGGGCTGTTTACAGCACTGTGGACATTGGCTATGGATGATGTTCTTCGTACGGACTTGCCGAATGGGGATTTTACAGCGGGGGGGGGGCTTCATTGATAGCCGCTGGAGCTAAACTGCTTTTGGAATAACAATACGCTTTTCTTGGCAAGCAAAATGCAGCCTGACGCCGATTGGCGCACGGCCCACATTTGCATCGCAGCGTTGGTATAATTCACGTGCTTCACGCAGGGATTGGGTCTGGCAACAAGCTGAATTCAGAATATTTGAGGAGCCATGTACGCAATCTTCTGGACAGTTGTTAGGACGACTGATCTGCCTCAACTTCGTCTTCAAGGACGTTGTGCTATCGCAGAACCTGGGAAAGAATGTCCGGCATCCAAACTAGAACGTTGAATATGGCCTCGAACACGAAGCAAGAGTCCCCCGAGAATGCCGCGCAGACCCCTCTGCAATTGATCTCTCAGGGAGTTTGCCTTCCAGGAATTCCTCAGCATCCAACTTTCACTGCCCAAAGGCAATGGATCCTGGAGCAGATGGCACTTGCCTTTCGCGTCTTCGCACGAAAGGATTATACGGACGGTATGGCCGGCCACATTTCGGTTCGGGACCCAGAGAACCCGCACACATTTTGGACAGTAAGAAACACTTCAGCCGACCAAGACCAATGAGTAGGCCATCTAAAATTCTCAGAACCCACTAGCAGTGCACTTTGGGGTATTGAAGGCGAGTGACATGATCCTGGTCAACTATGAGGGCATGCCGATCGGTGGTAAGACGCCTTTTCCCAGACCTGGTACTATCAATCCTAAATCAACACTTTTTTTTAGGAAACACGAGACGGCCAGCAAACGCTGCGGGGTTTATAATCCACAGTGCTGTACACAAGGCTCGACCGGATGTCGAAGCTGCCTGTCACACTCATAGTCCGCATGGAATGGCATGGAGCGCTTTCGGAAGACCTCTGGAAATGTTGACCCAAGACGCTGCGTACCTCTATGGCGACGCACAAGCCGTCTATCAGGTATTGTCCTTGCCCCAATTCCATATGTTCTTAGCTGACGAATTGTAGGATTTCGGAGGTGTTGTACTCACCGAGGAAGAAGGCAATCGGATTGGTGCTGCTCTAGGTACATCGGCCGTTAACTGAATTTATGTCGTGTGTACTGACACACGTCGAATCTATAGGCGCAAAGGGCAAGGGCATGGTACTACAAAATCATGGCCTTTTGACGGTTGGCTCGACCGTCTCGGAGGCATGCTTCTTGATGACCTTGATGGAGCGCGCCTGTCAGTGTCAGTTACTCGCTGAGGCGGCGGCAGCGAATGGGCTGCCAAAGGTCTTTATACCAGACGAGAGCGCAAAGTATACATTTGAGAACTCGAGCGACCCTGAAACGCTCTTTTGGGAGGGGCAGCCAGACTTAGAATTCGAGGCATACATGTGCAAAGGCGAGCATCGAAATTGATATACTTGGCCAGTCGCTATGGATATTTGAGCAAAGCTTTTATTAAACATGAATGCGGTTTCAATTTGTACCTATTGCAGCAAGCTAATACAGGATGGCATTGTATAGAGAGGGAATTAGGCATAGTACGTCCTATAGAAGAGCCCCAGCGATATAGAAGGGAAAACGTCATATGAGCTGGCTCTTGCTACTACTCCTCTCCTAGCCCAATTATTCTAGGTTTAATTCAGTCTCAGGATAGTCTAGAGGCGACTAGGAAATGGCACGACGGTTCTGAGCCAGATACCCACGCTGTCCCAGTAAGGACTGTTGTAATTGGCTTATCGGCTGAAGGGCGGGCCCACGCAGTGGCCCTTCCAGGCGGCGATCGAGGATGGCACTAACACTATATTTATGACACTCGGCGACGATCTGGTTGTGAGTGAAGAGGCGGTGGATTCGATCACACGATCACTCAAAAGTCGATAGTGATCATGGTCGGCCGATAAGACGCCGGCAGTAGGTGATGAATAATGCACTTAAGACCTAGATCATAATACCTGTGACCTATATATGCATGGAGACGCCAGTTGGCAGCCAGATGGCTTGTCAGGACCATGGGCCATAGTCGAACGACCCATGAGCCCCAGGAAGAAGATGTGGGGCTGCGGGAGCGCCGATCGAGCTCCCGGAACCAACCACAGCCCAGGAACGCCAGACGCGCTCCTAGGTAGGGATCAAGTGATCCCAGAAACACCTCAAGAACAAAGTGTCCTCTAGGAACTCTAAGTTTGATCCCCAGCAGCTACCAAGAGCGTGCCTAGGAACCATACTATAGATCCTAGAATGGAGTCCTAGTAACTGGGTCTAGGATATATACCTATAAGCAATTTTAGAAATACAAATTTTAGAACGCCGGCAATAAGAGCGGCAACAGAAAGAAGGGCTAATCGTTGAATATTTTTAGCCAAGCGGCACGCACTGAAATCATCTCGGGAAGGACTGACTAGGGTACTCGACGGCTGGAACCACCCTTCCAGAACTCAACCTGACAGAGACCCCGGACATTGCAAGAAAAGGATGAGGGTTTGCCTATTCCGTGCTCTCCTGTTCGTCTTTCCTGTAAACACAGGTACTACAATTGGTATCTCAATCCAAGGAATATATTCCATGTAAAGCAACCTCTACGGTTAAGTCCGAGTACTTTTGATAATAAGCGTATAGGATAGTCACCGGTTCAAGTTTAACATGTTCCCTAAGCGTTGGCCAACACTTCCGCGTGTTTAAATTAACGTTATTTGTAATTACCGGATATATTATGTACAAAATTCAGTGTGTACAGGGATAGCGTTGGGGGCACCGCAGTTAGCGAAGAATGACTCGAGAGACACAAATATGGGAGAGATTCTGTACGAGGCCAAAGATACGGCCGCAAGCTAGTGCTTGTTGCACTGGCAGCATGCCAGGTGGCTGTGTCTAGCAGCTGTCTGCGTATCCGACAGAGATTTCCCAGGGCCGTTTCAACCCGCGGCAGGAAGAACAGTTCCTCCGATATAGTCTCACCAGATACCCGGACAAATTGTACAAATCGTAACTCCATCCAGTGCACCTCTTTAGGGAAAAGGAGCGCTAGCATGTGGAGAAAAACGTCGCTAGCCTAAGTAGCGTTGGACAGCGGATCCGGACCTGTCCACTATGCAGTTCCTGAATGGCTCACCTTTCTCCAGGGTCAGCTTTTGTGGTGTTTACCAAAACCAAGGTTGGTGGATATTTACACAGAGCAGATCGTCAATCCTTACTGATCTTTTGTATTGAGCCACACAAGCATGAGCGTTAATATTGGGAATATTGCCCCAGGCGCAGGTTGAATTATGATGATGTTTCAATTATTGCAGATGTAGAGACGCCAACGACAAAATATTCTGCGGCATTCATGATCATCCAGGCGGCACCACCAGCAAAAAGCGGAATTTGGACTTTCAGCCCCAGGTCTAGGTCCATATTTGTGCTGGTTTTGAATAGTACACAATATTTACGACGAAGCGATGATTAAACAATCCTCTGTCCTTCAACTACTGTAGGCAGGTTTGGTTTTTTCTCGCACGTTTCTTGTGTGGTCAACGCCGCCTCAGATTTCGGTGGCTATGCAAACCTGGAACACACCTTCTGGACTCAAGATTCTACCTCTTTGAAAACGAATGTCAACGCCATAGGATAAGAACATATTCTAGAAAGACCAAAAAAATATTATAGAGGCACTTGGACCAAGCCGCAAAATACCTCCTTCAGCAGGGGAACATAGTTGGACTCCGCTGACATTTCGGCATATAAATATCTCGAAGTATCTCTATCAGAACATGAATAACTTGCACCTTGTTAATATTTCACAAAGACCCTCATAGAAGATCCACGTTATGGTCTCCAATGCTGGTGTGAAGAAAATTCCCAAGACTGAGCGCAGGGCTACAAAACATCGCCAGGAAACGCTGGAAAATCTTCTTGGAGAAGTACAAACAGAGGAAAACTCCAACGGAGAGGGTCCAGGTGCTGGCGAACAAGGTGCTGCTGCACCAGGACCCGTGGACGACCGACCATCCGCCGACAGGGAGCAGCCAGATCAACCAAACTCAAGTCAACGTTCTGATATTTCTGGAGACCCACACGATGAAAGAGGGCCTGCAGATGAGACCCCGGTGAGGGACGAGGAAATGTCGGACGCTGAACCTAAACTCACCGACGAGTCAACCTCTGATAGCACGGCGGGAGCACAAACACGTGGAATGAATGATTCAAGCGTTGGCCCGCAACTCTTTGTGGACTTCGAGAAGTTGAACATAAATGAATGCCGTCGTGAAAAGAAAGAACGCCACGAAGACCCCCAACCAGGCGACATAGCCTGGCTTGGCGGCACAGGGAAAAGTCGGTTCTTCATTTTTCGGGTTGGTCCCGCCCAATCCCCTAGGCACGTGTTTCGAAGAACAAGCGCGTATAGCACCGAAGGTTTCGAAAATTTGTCCCACAATCGGATTTCCCTGCTTAGATACAATGCCCCAAACGGGGATCGACATTGGCAATATACGAGAAGAAATATGGCCGGTTTTAGAGGCATCGCCATTGATGAAACGGAGAGCAACCTTAAGTGTCCACGAACATGGATCAATGTCGAATGGAAGGGTATCAAGGAAGAGCACCGGTACTTGTTGGTTGACGAATGCAACTGGACCCCTAGGACGGATGTGATTCGGTTGTCGGGCAGGAAGGTGGCCAGCATTGGAATCCGCGCAATCTGGAACTTGCAAGAGACTCTGCATATTAAGGCGATCAAAAAAGAGGGTATACGGATTTCACATTTGCCATTTGCTTTTGCTACCTTCGAGGTGGAGAAAATCAAGCCAGAAAGATCTCGCACACCGGCTCAATTGGGGTCTTTTTTCATCGAACCCAAAGAGCCGATCTAGCATCTCAGGAGAAACATGGCTAATGTTTTCAAACAAGAGCAAGAGCAGGAGACAAGTAGTGTCGAGTAGTCCCGTTCCGCCACTCAGAACGCTCCTGGATCGAATGTTGTCGAAGTCGAAAGCGGTGGGAGCAGCCAAAGCAAGAACTAGGCGCCTAAAAAATTAAATGTTCTAGCTAACATGGCAATTGTGGAAAAGACGGGGAAGTGGAACGCCATGAGCAAAGGCGAGAGCGAAAAGAGATACAGAATAGCCATGGCAAATTACGATCACTACAAGGAGGCTGAACAAGGGTGATGTGGAGGTTGAGGAAGAACTTTGAGGCGAAAGTGAAGAAGCTAGAAATCAATTCCCGCATTAAAGGTGTTATAGACTTGGTTCTTTTGCTTTTCTTTTCTTCTCTTTTGGCAAAGCTTTGACTATCTATATATCAAGAAACCAGATGTTATCTTGGAATTACCGTCTTTGCCACTGAATAATCGACATTTCTAAAATGTGTTTCCTTGGTTATTATGTCTGACCAGATTGTTAAATTCAGACCATTTTTGTTTTTAGTCAGATAATTTTACCATTGTAGATCTTACCAGTAGCTTGCCATACCTTGGTTCCTGTCACAACCGAATCAAACTGATCATGTTGGATCCCCTGGTACTTTATCTTGGGAAAAGTCCCTCTGCATTAATCAACCGCCACATATCGCGGGTCAATTCCAATGTTTCTTCATCCCAGCTGCCTTTTGAATGGCTGGAGTTCTGCTACGTCTGTAAGCCACATAGAAGCAGCAGGAACGACAAGATCCCCCGAATCACCAGTGGCAGGATGGCGACGAAGGGCAAAATGAATATTGCGCCTCAATTGTTTGGTTTGGAAATTTGATTGATGTGCTGGCTGGCGCCCAGCCCTCGTTACTGCCAAGGACCTAGAATCTAGTGCCTCCTGGGCTAGAGTTCATGTGAGTGTCAATCTGATGATCGAATTCTGCCAACTCTATATCTAGCAGACATGATGGTATAAGCAAATAAAGATATTTGTGACCAGTGAAAGAGTTACAAGTAATCACTGACTACCTACAAGCTGCAGGGCATCCTCTCGTCGCAACCACATTTTTATGACCGTCGCAACAAGACTGACAGTGCTAAAGGTGAGAATTGTAATATTGACTGTCCTATGTACGCGCTTTCCACAGAATCGATTAATATGATGCATTCTCCGTTGGAACGATTTATTGTGATATAACGACAACGAATTTGTACTGCGGATAGGTAAAGGCTGGGCTGGATTCTAGCAAACAAATGCTGGAGAAGAATGATCACACACCCTGCTAGATCACTGTCATCTGCCGGAGAATCTTCTTCGAAGGCTATCTTTCTTGTCAAGAACATGGGGGGTATTCTCAAAACAGGCGTTATTTCGTTGCCATCTGACGGGTCGACTCAAACATTGACGTGTGATATTGGGCGCACATTTTTAACAGTTTCCCCTTCTGGGGAGCCTGTGATGTTTTCGATATACCGCCGAAGGCAGATCTGAATGGCCTGTACTGTGCCAGTAACCCCAACAAAAATGTGGGGGGACAGGTGCCGGAAAGTAGTATGGTAGGCCTTGGCTTCGTGACGCAACCATTCACGGTGGCGCTCGAACGCCTGGACCTCCACTTCGAGGCGCGCTTCAATGGCTCGCAGCCTCACCGCCCCGTTGAGGTGGGCTCCACCAAGGGGTGGATATCCGCCGTAATAGGTTTGGCGAATAGACAATCGGGACGCTGAAGGTCGCCCGACACTACGTCCCAGACCTGCCTTGCTTTGAGATAGGAGGTCATGAGGCGTTTCCAGGTTGCGAAATTGTCGCTATCTGTCAGAGGCTCGATGGCCGTGACCGCTCAGTCAGGCGAGTCATGGACCAGAGCAGACATAGTAAAGATAATGAAAGCGGGGTAGATATATAATCAAGATAGTCAAGATGATTCTCAGATGAGTAGAAACGGCACCCGAGTGTTTGCTCCCGGGCTGATAACCTGTTGTAGTTCAGAGGTACATTTTGTATTTTTTTCTAGAGGGAAAGATGAGGCTATATATACAACACGGAGCCAAGTAGATTGTAAATCAACTTGGTTGTCTGTATAGACATTTCGGAGCTAATCCCGATGGTGCGGCTACCTTCCTGATCTGCACTAGCCTCATATCACAACAATTATCGTTATCAATATCATGGAATTTTGGCGGAGGTTTAACGTGGTTCCCGGCGGGTTCGTCATCCCTGCCGGTCCGTCACCCCATCAAATCTTCAAATTTTGTACATTTTTCAAACGCCATTCAAACAACCAAAACACCATTAAATTGACGATTTAAAACTTCTGCAGGCATGTAGTAAACCTATGCCCTTTTCCTCCGCATTTAGAACATGTATTTTGCCGACGTACAGGGGGCAAAATAGGAAGTGTAGGTTCAACCTGGGATTCTAGAGTAGGTGTATGATCAGATATATATCTTACACCAACACCTCCCTCACCACCAACATTGGTAGTAGGATCCAAAACCTCTGTTAAACTACCTATATTAGGCATTCGCTTCTTCGATCTCTCCCTCTTTTTCGTCTGTTTTCTATTTCCCTCCCGTAAACGCTTGATTTCATCCCGCATTAAGATGTGCTCGTGAACTAGCTTAACCGACATATCGTAGAACTGTTGAAGATCACGTTTTGTAGGGGAAGAGATCTTATCAGCAGCTGAACTAAGACCAGAATTGAGCCTAGATTTGCGTTTTTCTAGCTGCTTAGTCGTCCTAGGGATGCCGGTAGAGATATTACTGCCTGATGTTGAACCTTGTGAAACTGGTCGCTCTTGTAGAGGCGGAGATTGAAGACGAATGTTGAGCTTTGATAACACTCGATCGGGGTCTAATGGTACTAAACCAGTAGCTGCGAAGGCATTCTGAACGATAAACTCTTTGAATGAGTCGTCACGAGCCGCTGGAAAGATATCAAGGAAGTCATCTTTTTCGATAGAATCGATGCCTAATCGGGTATATTCCGCAACCCGCGTTCCGTAAGAGCGCTTTAACACAGCAAAACAACCAACATCAAGAGGCTGTAAAAGATGAGAGGCATGCGGAGGCATACAGATTGGTATAATGTTGTTCTCCTGACAAATCTTATCGAATGTTGCTGTAAGATGACTGTCGTGGCCATCGAGGACCAAAAGACGATGTTTCCCTTTAGTCTGACTTATTGTATGCGGAATAAAGTGTTTTTGGAGCCAATCAACGCCAATTTCATTGCTTGTCCAGCCGTTCGGACTAACGTTAAGAGCCCAATGCTTTGGAAGGTCGTCAAACCATCGTACCATAAAGTGTTTCCCTTTAAAGATAACGTATGGTGGGAGCGCCCGTCCGGAGGCACAAATTGATTCAATAACAGTCACCCATTCACGATTGCCAGGTTGTAAAACGCCCCTCCGACCGGTGTAAAATGACTGCGTAATAACCTTCGTCGTCGCACTGATTCCCATTGCAAACCCCGATTCATCAAAGTTATAGATATCATCCGAAGTGATACCATATTGAGCAATCGTTTTTTCGACAAGGTTAAACCACTCAATAATAGTATTTGGGTCTTCCATTAGGGCGCGTTTGTAGTCATATTTGCGAGAGAATCGAGTAGTGAGCTCAGGATGTCGTTTAATATATTGTGTTGGCCAATTTTTGCCAACGGTCTGGGGGGCATTGTCTCCGCGGTGCTCAAGCAGTAAATTAGCCATATCTCTCAACATCGCGATTGTAAGCGCGGCGCCTCTCTGATCCATAGAGATTAACCAATCCTGAATTGATTCCTCTTCTAGTTGCGTGAATTTATGGCCTGTACCCCTTGCTTCATACAGATTAGGAATGCCTTTCATCCGATCTGCAAGAGTTGTACGGGGGACATCAAAAGAGCGAGCAGCAGCAGCGATCGTGGTAATTCTGCCATTCTGAATAGCCTTGATAGCTAGCGAGATCCTGCCTTCCTGCTCGATGGATTTTTGAGCTTTTTGACTTCGTTTGGGGGGCATAATAGGCGTTTAAAGATCGGTGGTTGGGTAGGGGCAGAAGATTTGAGGTGGGATGACGGATCGGCAGGGATGACGAACCCGCTGGGAACCACGTTAGCGACCAGCGCAATATTATGTAATTAGGGGGTATGGAGCTGGTGTTCTAAAATTTTTTGCGTAGTCACTGTATGATCATGCATGGAGATTTATAAACATTTGCGAATATGACTATGTTGTGATAAGTGATTGTATTGTGTTTATGTTGGGGTAACTATCAGAAGTGGGAACCCTATTTATTTAAACGTCCATCGCTAGTCCCGCCAAAGGCAATACGGCCGCCGTCATTTAACGGAGGTATTGACAAGCCCAAGAGGACTTAGACCTTCATTATGACGCGAATAGATAAAGTCGTTAACTATTTTATCAATAGTTCATCATATTATATCGGTAAAGCCAATCAATGTTCGGGTTTGAGCGCAGTATGCTGTATATATAACTGAGAAACTTGGCAGTGGCCGAGAGTGATAGAAAGTGCATAGATTCATGCATTCATAGAGGAGAACTACAAAGTTCGAGATGAAGCAGCTGTATATGAACTTGAGAATAAACGATACGCCAATGATGTACAAAAGAGCAGCCGAAGTAATGTTTCCAAAGCGGATATAGCCCCTCGAATGATCGGCTGCACCTATGTTGTGTATCAGGTATCAAATATTACCCCTGACGTCATCCCGCATCCTTGGTGTCATGAAATTTTAAATCACCCAGCCCGCAAATGCAGATGATTATGATTCTTCATTATTTTACATCTACTTTCCTCCAAAAGATGCACACAGACAGACAAATATCCAAAACTGCCCGGGATTAAGATTTATGGAAAGTAAAAAATGGCTCTACGGATACCCTTCGGGGTTTCCCAGTCGCTCACGATTCGACCAACACGGTGCTCGGGATCTCATTGGATGCAGAACTGGTTGCACATAATTTCCCATGACAATTTCCCATGAGAATCCCCGAAGAGAAGCTGGGCAGTATTGGCTATAGGACACAGCGCCTCTGACAATGTATCCACCATCACACGTGATACGAGAATCTTAACATGGGTACACGACGGGTATAAAACAAGAAAACAATAAAGACATATAGTAACACCCGTAGTAGGCCTAGGTGTCTCGACATTTGCAGGCTGCAAATGATCGATGAGGTATGAAAAGAAAAGAACACAAATTGAGGGTCAGGATTGACAGTCAAATAGAAGATAAAAAGGGACAAGATGGACAGAACCAAATCGCACCGCATGCAGTGGCCAACCAGCTGAGCATTGGAAGGAAGTGGTGTAACCAACAAAAAATAGAGTGGACGACCGGAGGCCAGGCTGGGGCCCCTTAGGGCAACTGAGGACCAGCCCCTGAAACAGGCCGTATACCTGCCTCCATAGGTTGACTGATATTGTGCTAGTGGGAAGCCGAGGCATATGGCGAGCCGGGATGAGCCATCTCCCATCCGGCACCAGACTCTGGCTCCGAAGTGGAGCGCATCTCATCCGAGTGCGTGCGGTGAGTCCGGATGTGCTGTTTCATATTGTCTTTCCTAGTAAAGGCTTTATTACAAATTGGACAGAACGCACTTTTTTCGCCAGTGTGTCTCTTTCCGTGGCGCGCAGCATGGCCCGAAGTCGTAAAGTTGGAAGAGCATCCATGGCTCACGGCATAGGGACACGGGTACTTATTCTTTCGCCCTGTGCCGCGTGTCGCTCCAGTCTGAGAAGAAGCCTTTTCGGATGTGCTTGAACGTGTCTCAGGTGGTATTCGGGGAGCTGCTGGACCACGAGCAGGGAATCGGTATGGTTCCCGTCGCGGATCCTGTCGGGCATACGGGTGATAAGGTGATGGCTGACTGGTGATATAGTCATAAGCTGATCCGTCGGATGACCCGGGCGAAACGGGCTGGGCGACTTCCGACATCGCGTCCGAGTGATGCCTAGTCCCCTGTGGCGATGATGCTGGAGATTCGGATGAAGCTTGGGGACGGGTGTACTGTGGGTCGCTAATGGTCGGGGGTAGTGTCTCTGAATGATGTGGATAAAATGATGGTGATGTGTGATTCCGACTAAGTCGAGGAGCGGAACGGACCGCAAAAGATGGGTTATCATCATTATTCAGAATGGACACAATGTTCATTCTACAGCTGGACATCCCCTCAATGCCCCGATGTGCGGCCATTGGGGCTAGAAGACTATACTAGAAGGCAGAATCCAAGTTAGTCTAAACTGTTGGCAACCGGCTCAGCTGGCCTCTGGATGCTCCTAGGAACTCGAGAGATTAGCGATATAAGGGGATAAAGGGGAGGAAGGTGTTGAAGAAAACAAAAAACCTCTCGCTCATTTCTTGCCCCCCAGAGGACACGAAAACGCACCAGCGGCTCTGGAAAGATGTTTTGTCTTCTGTCTCGTGTAACACGTCGACAACATTAGACCCTAAATCGGCCCTCGCCTGCAGACGTGAATAGAGACCCGATGACTCGAGCTTGTGCCGGGCTCCGTATGTACTTTTTGAGGTGAGGTTCACGAAAAAGTACCCAAAGCTTGCTGAATACTGGAGATAGGACAAGGTGAGGTCTGACAAATCTCCTTCCGTCACAGTAGACTTGTACCGATGCTCAAATATTTTTTTTTTCTTTTTTCTTTTTTTTTTAATTCTTTCCCTGGGATTCCTTTTTTCCCTTGGGCGTGGGGTACAAAGTTGCAAACTGGCCTGGGGATGTTGCAGAATGTTGAGATTCAACGCCGGTTGTCTAACCGCGCAAAGCAACAATTCGTCCAGATAAGTGCTAGGCCGTCTGAGAATATGTAGAAATGGAATGCACTCTGCGCGTGTCCGTGGTAGAGGTCGGAGTGAAAGTGGTGGAAATGGATAAGATTGCGAGGGGGAATTGACAAGAATGAGGTGAGAAATATGGTGAGATAAGAACTCAAATATGAATAAAGACCAAGTAGAAAGGGAGAGAAACCGAGCCAACCATGGTAGTTGGTAATTACTTGTACTTGAAAAGAGCAAAAGAAGCTAAGCTCCGGGTCTGCCGAGGCTCAGTACACCCCTGTGAGCACGCTAATTAGTTTAGTGGAGAATCAAAAAGAAGAAAAAGATAATGTAAAAATTCTTCAAAAGCAGAAAGGTAAGACACGATGCAATACATACCGAGACCCCTAATCCACCTGGACCTGTTTTACTCCTTTTCTTTCGACTCCGGAGTGGAGGTCAGTGGAGGCCTGTAGTTTTGTAGGTTATTTTGTTGTTTTCCAGTATTTTTTTTTTTTTTTGATATGAAAAAAAAAAGGGTCGGACGCAGTGCCCTCTTACTATTATGATGAGACTTGTTAGGCGTTCCCAATTGCATAGCTTCGTTATGATCATTACCCTAATTTACCACCGCACCCGCCGCTTTCTTTGGGCCACGCGGCCTTTTATATGCTTACGTGTTTCAACCCTCTCACGGAGTACGAATTATAGAGGCGTAAAAATTGAACCGAGTAACTACCATGGATTTATTGAATGCCTCAAGTCGGAGGTTCTATGCCCTATGTCCGATAAAAAACCCAGGTCAATCCTCCCGCCCAGCTCCACCATCAATGGCATTCATCTTCTCATCTTCGAATCAGCAAATGATTGTCGGCATTCAGCCACGATTCCATTAAACTGTCGCGGTTGGTTTTCGGACGCTGAGTAACATACCCAGCCCCACCCCACTTCCCTCAGCAGATCTTCAGCCAAGCCGGGTGATACTTTAGCCGGAACGCCTCCACAGGCCTCACGAGGGAGGGCCTCCTAGGCAGTTGGTTCACCCGAAATCTAGCAACACTTAAATTGCCCAATTTCATAAGGGATACAGACAACTCCACTATGCCCTGATCGAGTCCTTCATTGGTTCGACTCCCAAAGTGTATGATCCAGTTTGACGATGCCAGGGCCTTGCTTCCGTGAAAAGTCTGGCGCGTCCGAAGCAGCAGAGGCGTAATTCTTCCTGGCTGATTCAAACGACACCAATCCTTTTCTCGATTCGAAATGCCTGATATTATGCCTGGTCCGTGTCGGCTCAGGAGCTGCCACAGGGCCAGGGCCAGGGCCTACAACTTCTGTGTCGCATGGAGCAATGTACACGAAGCGGTCAATGCCATGAATTCCCCCCGCCAATCTTTGTCGCTAATGACCCGCAACTACCTGCCAACTCATATTACAGAAAGCAATGCATACCGGCAAAGGCTTGTCGCCGATTGGAGTTATGTTTTCAAGCTATGCAACATCACTCTGCCTATCAGGCATTGCTTATGACGACAAGCTGCAGTGATTCAAGTTCCGATCCTCCATATCACACCATGTGTGCATCAAGGATCTGAAAGGTTTAGTACTCTGTCGAAAATCTGTGGGCAGCATCACAGCTATACAAGTCGAAATTGGACAAAATTGGAGTCAGCGGTATGGACAGCCGCAAAGTGCCTGCAGTGATGTCGAACTGGAATGAGAAAGTCAGAACAAGATGTTAATCATACTGATATGAGTTCTGGAGAACTTCAAGTTGGCTATGCCTGACCTTGATAGATATCATCTTGGAGAATTTCAGATGTCGGTGCCAAATAGCATTACCACAGATCAACTAGCTTTGACTGAGTGGACGGCGACCACTAATGTAGTCTCATTCATCGCCGGCCTGGATCATAAGTACTAATGGGTACTGTAACTCGGCAGCGAAAATGAGTATGGATTACTTCAAGCGGCAATATCAGCTAGTGGCGCAAAATATATCCGGCAAGGTTCCTTCCTTCCTCTTTTGTACAGTGTTTTCTGTGTCGTGTGTGTGCCCTGGGACAAAGGACCGGAGTGAAATGTCTTAGAAGTTGAGTCCGAGTCCCCCTCAGGAATATTGTCTCTCGTCGTAACGAGGAAATATGGGCGACAATAAATTATCTTAAGGTTGCTCTAACATCTTAATCCCTTGATTATTGATCGCACACCAGTCACCAGTCTTCTCATTTCAATAATGACGCTTATATGGTATACTGACACCGTTGGCTTTATATGCTTCCTTGTTAAAACTGGGGTGTTTGTTTCTCTAAAGCTCGGAAGCCTACGTGAGAACACTATGGTGTGTCATCTAATGGGACATTGCGTAAGTGGTCAGCGAATTTAGAGCGTGAAGAACAGAGAGGTGCATGCTAATTCCATGTGCTCAGTGAAATCGTCAGTCGTTGGCACAAAGGACGAAAGCAAAGCATTGGACCGCCAGACGAGAACGCGACTCACGTGTCGAGGAGATGAGAGGGATGAACTCAGACATGCATGCGGCTTGTTTGTATTTTTAAAAGCCAAAAACTTCAGGCCAAATTTCCTGTCAGCTTTAGTTACAAGCCCAGTTTTTTTACCAACTCCTCTTCGATCAGATACAAATGCATGATTCCTCAGCGCCAATCAAGTATTGGATTAGAAAGCGACCTTGTCATTTCATGACCAATTACAACCTAGACGCTTCTATCCGACCTTCGCAGGTATAACCGTCGACTATACCACGGGTATACAGATTCGAAGTAGCCTTGCCAGAACACGGTCGATCTCCCACGCGAAAGGTACATTGGATCCATATAGAAAATTTGAGGAAACAGAGATAGTCCTCAGTAAACGCTGCCGTAGATCAAAGGGAAATAGAATTGATATTATTATATGACAGGGAACAAATGAGGCTATATACAACGAGAATATCAGGTTGATTTAAAACCAACTTTATTTTCCGTAAAGACGATGGAAGAATTATTTCCGCTGGGGCGGCTTGGTTCGTGACCTGCACCAGCCTCATATTATAAGAAAACCTTCTTCGGAAGGGCCCGAGCAAGTGGGGTCCCGGAAGTCTATTTTCAAAGCACCCAGCACATCTTTACCATGACTCTGACCACAGATCATATTTTTAATACGGTCTGGTCTCTTACAATATCCTATACCTCAAAAGGCCGCCCGCAAGGGTTATATGAATAGTATGGATGGATGGATTATATCATTTAACCTGGCCTCTCGCTTTTAGTTGATTTTGTTGTGACATGAGGCTGGTGCAGATCAGGAACCAAGCCGCACCGTCGGAATTAAGTCCGAGGTATCAATATGGACAACCCAAGTTGATTTCCAATCAACTAGGCTCATTGCCGTATATATAGGCTCATGTATCCCTCTGGAAGAATAAGTCAATCCATTCCTCTGAACTACAACAATGGGTAATGCGGTACGTCAGTGGCTCTGCGGTCGTGGCTAGTGATGGTGGAAAAAACGGTACTTGGGTAGAATCTGAGGCCTCCAGGATAGGCTTCAAGTGGTGCGGTACTTCTTTGGCGCTTGTGCTGTTATTTCCGTCGGTCATGGGCCGATAAGTATGAAGGGCTTGCCTCATCTGAGGAATGGCAGTATGTAATCAGCTCAGTTCCACAATGGGACAATCGTATTGGTAAAACAGTAAACGACTTACCTGTGAAAGGGTCCATGGGCTGCTATCACCATCCTTCACAGCTAAGCCCTCCATGGCGTAGAGGACTGTCGGTGGCAGGACGATACCGTCAAAGCTCCCCTTACGCTTAAGTATCTGCAAGTAGGCAAGTCGGTCGCTATGGACCTGTACCTGGCGCTCGAACATCTTGCGATTGACCCTGCGTACATTCATCTTTCTGAATTTTTCAATGGACATACACAAGATCTCAACTGCGTTTTGATAAACTTTGATTGCCTGGTCATATTCTCCCTCGCGTTCGAGTATGAAGGGACGTGCAGTGAGTCTGTATATGTCATTGCTGGTGTCGATATTTCCGGCCATGACGAGATATGCTTGGAGATGCTTTCACAACGCAAGTGTAGATTAGACCATGTGGGTAGAAACCTGGCGGAGTGTAAAGATATTCGATCTTTCCGATCGTATTGAACGGTTTCTGAGCGCTTTATACTTCTACCTTTGTAAGTGATAATATGCCCAACCAATAACTTTCGTCGCCAACCCAGCCACGCCGGAAGCTGCCTTGCCAAGAAACAAGTCAACTAGTGAAGAAAGTCCAAAATCTGCTCTAACAGATGTTTTCAGATTAAACCATCTCGTTCGCCTTTCGCTGTCGTTTACCGCCGTGCCGGTGTTGTGGTGGCTTGGTCTCTGAGACATCAAATTTAGCGAGAGAATCGCTTAGCTTTACTCTTTAGGATATAGTCTAGCCAACCTAAAAAGAGGTACTTGACCTCCCATACTTCAGGCACGATTTTATGGCCTGGACTTTCAGATCGTCTACCAGATAATTATACTAAAACCTCGCACGTTTCAACACGCTAGTATATACACGCTGTAAATCAGCTTTCGGCAGAACGTGATTGAGGTTTTGCATGGTAAATCAACATTAGTATAGACGAAAGACCCTCTCAAAAGAGGCCTAACAGTTCAATCAATAGATTTATATGGTAACCCCAATACCAGCGCCTGCGGGTTTCCTGCGATGACTCAATCGCCTCGATAATCGCCTCTTGTTCGCATGATTCATGTACTTCAGCATGACCTCGTATCTGCCGGACCCAAGCAAAGCCACAATTTCATTGACCCCCTAAGTAAATTGCCAAGGAAACTTAGCTCCGAGGCGTGAAGCTATAAGCGTGAACTATACCTAGCAGAGTTAACCTTAGCTCATGTGTCTTGGTAGTGATTTTATCATGTACTGCAACACGAAAATGCGAAGATCCAAGCCTGTATCAATGCACGAAGTCGAAGAATGCGACTTGGTGCTGAGAGCGCTCTAGTGTGCGTATCACAAGATGGACAAATATCGTCTCAGATATTTTGATCCGTTATCAGAGACGCACCTGCTCTTTCTTTGAGACTTGATATAATTTCTTTCCCACTTTATTATTGCGAGAATTGAAATTATAATTTCCACAAGAGCTTACACATGTTCTTATTGCATCACCTTGAGCGCAATAATGCAAGTTTCCTTTTACCATGAGGAACTTCAAAGGGCTAAAGGCAACTCTTTCTTGGCAGATGGCCAAGGTAGGGATCCGAAAGGAATATGATTGTTCATATTTATTCATATTATAAGATAAATCCATCAACCACACTCATATACTCTGTTCCATAGCGAATTACATGCCAGTCTTTGATTTTGAAGTAATGGCGAGAAATTAGCGCCGAGCCGCGCCGGCTTACTTATACGGCAGCACATTATCCGATGGAGGACCTGCAGCGTGCCTTTCAAACTAACCCGGCGAGGAATATGGAAGTGCGACTTATCTCGAGAACAGGTTACAAAAGCCTCACCCCAGATCATGTGCGAAGGTCGCTTTCCCCAAACGCTCAAAAGGGGCCGTTGATTGATGCCTCATTTGTGAGCAGCCGTTCTCCACAATGTAACGCTCGCATTGCCTCAAAGGACGACAAGCGGGACGATGAGTAGGTAATCATGCAATCACTCCACATGATGACCCCGGCCGTCTTTTCAAGAGTCCCACCGTTGATTTCGATTTGTCCACAAGCCCGACTTCTCGTCGACATCACCTCCTGATCAAAAATCGTGTCGATAATTGGTTGTCGCTGCCCTCGGCTTCTCCAAGCCTCAACAAAGGGAAGAATATGAGCTCGCCAATAACACCTGCCCACATCTCCATGGATCGCATGCAGCATATCCGAGGAAGCCAGCAATGTCATCGGTCACAACAACGACAACAAATTTCCCCGAACAAGCAACACATTTTCCCTTCACTGCCCCACGACGGCCTTCATTCGCAGGCCTGCGAATACCATGCTGGGATGATCCTCGATATCTTTGTTGGTGCATCTAGCCAGCCGAATCCTTTCTCCAATTGGGAACCCGAATAATTTTGTGTGCGACAAATGGGCAGACTTGCATCCTTCAAATTATGTCTCTATTGCCGGTTCAGACGATGGTCCCTCGGATGACATGCAAAAAGTCAATTTCCTTGATTCCAATTTCAATCATTTCAATTTCAGCGAATTCGGCATTCTAGGTTCCGGATTATCCAGCTCCTCAGCTCCTCACATAGACCCATTTCATATGGGCACCAAAAACAAGTTGGGTGGTCAAGAGCATGCCAGCCAACAGGCAATCTCCTCACCTATGGCTAGCCTGAAGTGTATTGAAGTCTTTCCCAATTTTTGACCAATTATGTTCTATGTTCTGCTTGAGATTTCAATCCCCTGTATGATTTGCTGTTGGCTCATTATCAACATGAGATAGGCAAATCCGTTGAGTCGACTCAGCTAGATGTTGGCTCATAAAAAGGTTCACTTTGGTCTCGAGTGTCATTTAGCCACCACGTCTTATAAATCCAGGCAGTGTTCTCGTCTACCTACAGATGAATCTTACTCAAAAAAATAGATACCGGAGCCAACTCGAGCGGTATGTTCCCCATCGGCTTTTTCTGTGACAATTTAAAAAAAGAACATAAATCTCGCAGAAAAAAAACTTTTCCTCTATTGATGCGGAGTATCCGGTTCTAACACTTGTTATTTGTTGTTACTATATGTGTGAACGCGAAGGCAATTTCATAGTAGTCCCTTTGTCAACAGAAGAGAGTGTCTCCTGTTGGACAGATGGTTGGTCTATTTGATTTCTAACCACGCTGTTTCCTATCCAAGCCCGAGCAACATGTACAAAGACCAATTACCCTGAAGGTCACTGCAGCTGCAAATCAGTTAAGCCCAGCACATTTATTGTTTTCTCACTGAAATCGTCTTCTAGCGTATCGCGCAAGCAGCTCTTGCTAGGAATGACCGGATTTTCTTCATCCCCTACGTCGAATGTCCTGGGTCATCAACTATTTGTTAGACACACCGCGCTCTGGACGACATGTTGCATATCATTGTTCGGACTGATTCACACCAGGTGACATTGCTGTCCCTGACAAAACCACCCAGAGCCGGCCTGCTGTGCGACCTCTTTGACTATCTACGACAACCTATACTGAAAATCTCTACCCATTATCGACGCTCATGCCATGCTTGCCTTTGGAGGAATGGCTTCAACGCATGTCTGCTACGATTACAAGCCAAATAAAGTACCAATTGCGATGATCTCTCCTCACGAAAGTTGGTCGTCCATGTTGGCGGAGTCGTCTTTGCGAGATCTGTTCAACGTGGCGCTTGCTAGACCTCGATCCGACTGCAACCGTGTTCCCTCGTCAGTAGAGCATGCTTGATCGCATGGGCTCGGGCACTACGCCCAAAAGCAGGGATCGCCCATTTGAGTACAGTGTGGTTACTCCATGGGTGATGGACTCGCAATATAAATCGTAGTTGCTTACGGGCTTATTCACGGGGTTGCGACGGCTTCCATGTAGAAGCAGCCAGTCGTACATTTTCGAGCTAAATCTCTCAATTTCTTGGTCATCGTTGTTGCCAATTCACTTTGACTCTCGCGACCGTTGTGGATGTAGGCATTCTACAGTAGAGTAGGAGTGAGTGACCGAGGCTGTGTGCGAACTTGTCTGGGTAACCACCAGGGGACCATCGTGGTCATTGATGCCAAATGCCGCAGAATTAAACAACAAAACTGATATCTCTGTGGGGAATTAGCTAGCTTTCGGCATGAAATTGAATCTTATAAGCCTACAGATGAGGAGTTTCACTGATGAAAGTGTCATACTTGAACAGGGAGATACACCAACTTATGTCCATATGAAATATATATATCTCTATGTGCTGACGCTCTCTAATCCTCTAAGTGAGGGTATAGTAAAGAATCCTGGTCAAATTAGTCTTTTTCTTGGTAATACCTATGCAGTTAGGTCTATACTGTAGCCATTATTTTCCATGACTTTTATTACCAGGTCGTTGCCGTTGGATCTTGATATCTTGCTTCTGGGAGTAGTTGAACCCCCGGATGAGGCCGGGGAAAACGTCGGGCCGAGATCTGGGCTTACAGACTAACTAGAACATGCATAAAAAACAGACATTAATCAGCAGGGTTATGAATGCCAATGTAGTTGTGTGCATAGAAATGGGCTTGGTTGGGCTTTGCTGAAGTCTAGTGACCATCACTCAACTCCACCGCCTGGCCATATACCACATAGACCTGGCCGGAGGGTCCAAGGTCCGGACCCTCCACCCGCCAAGGGACCCTTTTTCATAAGGGTGTATAAAACACCATCTATAAGCAGAACATTGACTATTTAGGCCTATTTATGCCTCAGAATATTACCTAAGAGTGTCCAGGGTCAAAATTTGGACCCTCCTTGGCGTCTTGGCGGGTCTAAATTGAGGGTGAGTGCCAGGTCTAATACTGTTGAGATAGGTAGTTGTAATGTTCTTATTAGGGTTTCTATCAAAAGTGGGAAACCCGTCTATTTAAATGTACATCGCTAGTCTCGCCACACAAGCTTTGACCACCGTGATACTCAACAGTAAGCAGGAATATCCAGATTATTCGAATTCGAAATTCAATTATTTTCGAATATTCGACTATTCGATATTCGAAATCCACCCCTAATCGACAAGGCTGCAATATTCTACACCCAAGGCAAGACCTAGCTAACAATACGAAATCCTTGTCCGTCGAATCACCTCGGTCATCCTTCCCATTCTTCAACCCAAAAGGTGCATAGAAACCTGTGATCAATCTATTGAATAGCTTTCCTTTCCACATCAGTCAAAATGGCAGCCGTTATTCAATTTGCAAACAAAGTTGTCATTGTGACAGATGCCGGCAGTGGTACTGGTGCTGATACTGCTCTTCTTCTTGCCGAAGGAGGAGCGAAAGTTGTCATCGTTGGTGAAGAAAGGCCCCGCTCCGATCGGTCGAAATAAAAATCAAGGATGTAGGCGCGGAATTACTTGTCGCCGTGGCGGATGTCTCAGAAATGCACATGGTGGAAAAACGGGCGTACGGCACCGTGAACAAGTTC
This sequence comes from Penicillium antarcticum, assembly GCF_028974205.1. NCBI lineage: Eukaryota > Fungi > Ascomycota > Eurotiomycetes > Eurotiales > Aspergillaceae > Penicillium > Penicillium antarcticum. The sequence continues at coordinate 45,597 of NW_026695305.1, read as the reverse complement.
TGGGCATTTCACTATGCCGTCAACAACGCTGGTATCTCGGGTGCAAATTACGACCTGCCTAACCTACCCGAAAATGTTTGGGACGAGACAATCGCACTCAACCTCTCATCCGTCTTCTACTACACGAAGGAACAGCTTGCAGCTATCAACTAAGCCGGTGGTGGAGCAATTGTCAATGATTCCGAATATCTTGGCTCATCATGGCCTGTTCATGCGAGCTGCTTATACGGCAAGCAAGCGCGGCATAATGGGCCTTATATGCGTTGCCGCATTGTCTGAGCGACTCGAAATCAACGCATTTCAACAAGGGGCTATTGGAATTTCAACGGCAGAGACAAGCCTGGATAAAACTGCGCAGGTCGCAGCATTGGTTCGAAACGGCTTACAGTACCGAGGGTAGAGAGTGCGCCACGGCCATTGCATTCCTTCTTCCTCACAATTTTTCTTCCGTTATATGCGCACATCTCACCGTGGACGAAGGATTTCTCACCTGATCTCTAAACTGGAAAACTCCTCGCATTTCTGGTTGCCTCGGTATCTTATGCTGCATTTCGGTCTAGATAATGAACAGACTGAATTAAAGGACAGAGTCAAGCATGTCCTTAGATGTCAGATTGCTAAACTGTTTGGACAGGACCACCCCAGATTCTGCCTGTTAGACTTCCACCAATAAAAGGCCGACTATACTTGTGTATAACTACTCAAAAGCGAAAATTTGTAGTGGAACGGGTGTCCAAACTTTTGCTATGTGACTGTATATGCTTGAGCTCTACCAATTTCGCAGGCATCCGTACATGGGAGATAAGGTCATTCAACAACAACTACTGTCCATTGTTAGTTGCAACTTTTCTCAAAGACAAAAGATAGAATTAAACCATTACATTGTTATCAAGGCCAAATGACTGATGACTCGCAATGTGACATATTTGTTTATCTCACAGCCAGGATGTGGTTTTCGCATCGAAGTAACAGTGGGGAACTGGGGCTGTTATCCATTCCGGCGAGACCTTGTCATTTGCCAGCTTGACCACTGGTTTAAGTAAGTCAAATGTGCCCCATTCTCCTCTCAGCTTGGTCGTAAACTGTGATTCAGGAGAATACAAGTCGGGCCAAACTTTGTTCCAACCATCCAGTACAACCTGCAAAAGCTCTAGTACAAACATGGATGAGTCCATTGGGCCCCATTGAAACTTCTCATCGACTTTTTGTACCATTTCAGGAGAGTACAAGCCGACTTCGGGGCTCAAAGGATACGCTGCGGCGGCAGCAAGTGATGCAAAGACATGGTACGAGCCCCCCTTTCGTGCACGGTCACGAAGACCCATCATAGCTCCGAGCGTTCCGATGAGCCCAGTCATCATATCTGGGATAGGAAGCGAAGGGAGAACACTTGTGCCATCTGTGTGGCCCATCGAGCGCCCAGTCACATGGGAGCATCCTGAAGCAGCATCTCCAGTTTGCTGCCAACCTGGTCGACTAGAGAATGGTCCGTCTGGTCCGTAGCAGTTCTCCTCGACGTAAATAATACCTTTGTTTCTTCTACCCGCCATTTCTAGAAGATTAGAGATGCTTAATCCCTTGCTGGAAATCGCACCAGGGCGATAACCTTGAACAAAGACGTCGGCGTCATTGATGAGACCCGAGAGAACCGCAAGGTCGTCTTCTCTTGTGAGATCAATATCGATAGTCCGAACCCCTGCATTTAACGTGAGTTGAAGAGACTAGTTTTTTTTGGATTAGTGCTATCCAAAACGTGAAGTCAGTGAAAGGCAGAGCTTGGGACACTTACGTTGAAATCGGGCAGGCGGCTGCAATTCACGCGAATTACATCTGCTCCAAAGGCAGCTAAGGTGGTCCCGACAACGGGTCCAGCAATGACTCGAACCAGCTCAATCACTTTGACACCCGCCAATGGACGCTTGTCGGTAGAAGTATTAGGAATGGGTGTAGGCGGTGTCGGCATTGCATGGGCCTGGAACTTGTAGTTAATCAATGGATGTCGTGAGAGCTGCTTGCCCATTTGAGTAGCCCGCCACCCTTCTGGGGTATAACAAGTATTTCCACAGAGACCAAGCTTGATGTTTTTCATTTCGAGCTCATCCGCGGTGAACTGCTGGACGTGTTTGCTGATAAGTTCATAGGCGTCTTTTGATGTCTGGCACGGCGTTTCGGGATCTATTCCAATTACCTGGAGGACCGGGTCTGCATTCAGAGACCCATGGAGCTGATACCAAATGTTAGGGTCTTTTGTGGGATAATTTCCGGTGACGCGCATTCGAAGCGGTGTTGCAAATGCTCCCTTTTCGAAATCGGTTTTGTAAAGGTCACCGAGCTTTCCCTCATTCGCAATCTCGGTAAGGCTCATTCCGTTCCATTTGACAAAGCCGATAGTACCTAGCCAAAAAGCAGCATGATCGATGTTGATAACCACACGACGCTCGGGCCACTTTCCGTCTCTTTCATCCAGCAGTTCATTGGCGACAATCCCGCACATCGCATGCAAAGCAGCAGCAAAGGGCGGAGCCTTAATTGGTCCTGGTACTATCGGTTCCGCGCCACCTTCAAAGGTCACTTGGTCGGAAAGATCTGGGTCCGCGGTGAATCCTGGGGTAGTCTGCGCTAAAAGCTTGAATATGCGGCGAGCATCGTCAGGAATCGCTAGAAATTCACGATCCATGAAAGATCCGGGACCGTATATCTCTGCGCTAGGGACAGTCTGATGCATTTTGAGTCCCCTTCCGAGTTAGAACGTGTAAAAAGACAGAGCCCGAATAGGACAAGTGCACCTTTGTCTTAGGAACCGCGCTTACAATCGACAGGTGTTTGTACAGACTTATAAGACTCAGTGAAAAGAATCAAAACCCGGTGACCTTTGGAATTAAAACGGCTATGTGTGCTGTTCTTAGTTTCACATTACCTAGATAGGTAAACAAATACGGAAATAGCCCCGTGGGAAAGTGATACATAATACAGACCTTTCATTTGGAAGGTATTAACCCGGAATGTATTATTGAGCTTTCCGGGTAAGTTTACTGAAAAGGGGGCGGGTTAGAGCGGGCTTAGTATATTTTTCTTTTTTGGACTTTCTTGACATGACGGCGTTCTAGGCTGTCTGTGACATCATCCTTAGATATCCTCTAAGAAGACCTTTCATGATCTGAAAGGAAGGCTACCCCGGCCAGGGAATGGCTAAAAGTAAACTAGAATTTTTTTAAAAAAAAAAAAAAAAAGAATTTAAGCCAAGGAAGAAAATGACATTGGAAACGCCTTCCCGGCTTATTCTGATGGTGACGAAGCCACCTGTACGTGGTAAGATCACGAATTATCGCTATATACACATGCTTTGTCGAGTTTCCAAGCCTCTGGAGGCTTTGGTCTGAGGATAAGGTGTGTATCGATCCGGAGGATTCATTACTTTCCTTTACCTCTTCATGTATTGCCTCTTGCGGTTACTATCAATACAATTGACTGGTAACGACACAAATCATCTGCCGTAATTTTCTCTCCGGCCCTATTCACGAAATGCATGTCAAACATGGAAGCTAGTGATTGTTTAGCGGGACTTCGGAGTATATTTTTGCTGTGTTACAGACACTAGTCACCAACGAGGTACAGGGCCGCAACTATCTGATGAGCCACCGAGGACAATATGCCATCAACCACGTGCAACATCCAATACCCAGACATCTCCAGGGGAAAGCGAAACTACGATCATGGTTAGGGAGCAGGAGCATAACCCACCATGAGTTGGTCAATTCCCCGCTGTATACAACTTACGTGGCTCAACGCACTAGAGAAGTGCCACCACGGGTACGCCATTTCCGGTTACCCCTTTGCCGTCTACTATACTACGCCAAAAGAATGGGAGATTAAGTGGTCTAAGTGGATAGTAGTTTGGGAAGACTAGGCAGTCTACTCCGTAGGAAGACTGAGTGGTCGGATTGGACCGAGTGGGGCTTCTCCAAAGTGGAGCAAGTACATGTAGCGAACCAATAAAATCTTAGATTATCTGATATTTTTATCACTTCCCCGCTTCTGCTTTTTAAACGTTTAAACGTTTACTTCGTGCGTCCACAGGTGACTCCCCAGGTCGCTACTAAATTGCTCCTTGAAGTCATTGTATTAATTTGTTAATGCACCTTTCCACCACCCCCCGCCGTCTGTTACTATAGTATGACTGCCTAGAGAATTACCATTTATAGTAACTACCTTATGGAGATTCCTCGGTTATCATCACGGCGGTGGAGAGCTAAAGGCGCTAGCTTCTCACATCCATACTTTCAGGCAAAGCAAGGTATAATTAAATCATTATGTCGAACTGAGGGGTGGTATTTTACCACTAAGGACAGGGTTATTCATCAAGTACCCATTCCCTCTTTGTCTCTGTATGGTAAACGGGGTACGCTCGGCATACCAGCGTCGTAGCACGCTAGGAACGACTCCTGAGATCTGATAACACTTCAACAGCAAGATCCAGATAGAACAACAATCAAGGCACCTCAATGGGACACCTCAATACTAGCACATACCAGTATCCGTCAATCCGACACATTATCCTCATAACCCAGAACATAGTATTAGTAGTAGGACGGATAAAAAAGGTAAAGAACTTGCGTGGGTGTAAGGGTACTCGGAAACGCACGGACCTAAGTTCTGATGGTGAGTACAACAAGCGGAGGGCTAGATAACCGCTTAATTGAGAAACTCCTAGCGGCTATTGGTTACCCTTTACCGACAGTTATACATGAATCAAGTAGTGGTTACCGTCTCTGGGAAAGCTTCAAATAGAATATGATGTGTATCATAAAGCCCACGGTATAGGCTAGGCCCTATAAGCTGGACAATGAATTTGATTACAAGGTTGCAGACAAACTAATATTGTATGTCTCGATAAACGAAATATTACAGTGAAAGTCAGAGCCTTGTCTTTTCGTCTTTGGTGAAACGATATACAACATCACCAAACGCACTGGTTGGAAAGACATAAAACCACCTTAGATCCTCAGTACCTGTGTTTGCAACCCCATGGTCGGCATTCGGGGGAATAAACACGGAGCTACCCTTTGCAACGTGACTCTTCACGCCGTCAATAGTGATCTCCCCATATCCCTCAATGATATAGTAAATTTCGGCTTGCTCGTGGCGATGGCCACACAGATGTCCACTTTCCGGAGGACAGACTGCGATACCGGCACACAGATCCGAGGTAGATGTCTGAGGTTGTGAGAAGAGGGTGTGCCAAAATACGACGCCGTAAGAGTCATCTGTGAAAGATTCGGAGGGTGTGATCGATGTATACTTTGAAGGAATGACGATCGCTTTGGTTCCGTTAATTGACGACGACATTTCAATTGATTTTCCACTCGCACTGGTCAAATATAGAACAGGTCCAAGGCAACCACAGTCTTATAGTCTTACTTCAGGGATCCACTGAAGATAGAATTCGTTGATTGGGCCGATGGATCCCCGTTATAGGCAGGATTCGGTGCCGGGGAAGGGATTGGTTTCCTAAAGCAGAAAGATGTTCCCGACTACGACTGAGCTTAGCAGTAGGTACAGAACACGTACACGTTTAATACGTCCTGAAAAATGCCTTATTTATAATTGACGGACGTGAGTCGACGCCGCGTTGGCCCGATTTGAGGGTGACGTAAATTACGATAGGCGTCGTCTTACAGCTCAGCCAATACCCGTTACCCCATCTGTTTGTATTGCATATTGTAGCTCCACTAGGGTTACGATCCCATTGCCCCTCCAAACGATACTCAAAGGCAACTACAATATAGGCTAGCTTAGCACAGGACCTCTCTTGATTCACGGACATCCTAACCAATCACTGGCAATGCCAAGCACTCCAGCAGTTCCCCGCTAGTGCACGCCACCAATAAACATAGACCGTTTAAATACTCTCCCAATATTATACATCCATACTGTACACTACGGGATTTCGAACATTACTGTAAAGTTGCGGGGAAGTACTGTACACTACCAGGACGTACTGTATCGCTGCGAACAGAGGTGGTGACACCGATTTCCGGAAGTACTGTATTATTTGCATCCAAAAACGGGGAGGAGAGACTGTACTCAGAAGAAAAATTGTTGTTGTGTACCGAGCGGAAAGAATGGCGGACCCACATGCGGGAGCTCCCGAGCCCCCTGGCACAACCACGCAAGGAACGGCAACGACCGACGCGTTGGAAAACCCTGATTCGACAGCCGCGCCCCGGACCAGAAGACAGGCTCGGCTTAGCGATGGCCACTCTAACGCATCTCGCTCAATCACCAACAACACGAGCTCCGGAGACAACAGTGGGCGCGTCACGACTCGGGAGATCTGGCGGATGATTGACGGCTTGAAAGAAATAATCGCCTACCAAACCGAGCTTATCCAATCCACCAAAAACGAACTGCTTGAAGTAAAGCACGACCAGAACGTCCTCCAAACGCAGAATGAGAATCTCCACAAGGAAGTCCGAGCCCTGCGAGCACAAATTGACGCACTCCCAACCACACCCGGGGCAAAATCGTGGGCCGCAGTGGCAGCAAACCACCCGCCTCTCCAACCAACCCCCCAACGCACAGACAAGGATCGAAACTGCGTCCGAATCAGTACTCAGCGGTCCTTTGTGGATCCAAGAGACAACGACAAGAATGACCAAAACACCTTTGGACGATATCTCCCAACAGAGACCGCAAACACCTATATCCGAACGGCGTTGTCGAACACAGCGACCACACAAGACGCCCAGGTAGCCGGGGTTGGCACCACTAAAACTGGATATGTCATTCGGTTTAAGGACACAGTGTCGGCAGAAGCGGCCCGCAACAACATGGAATGGCTGCACGAGCTAGGAAACAACACAAAACTAGTCAAGGCGCGGTTTGGCGTCGTGGTACACCGGACCCCGACAGAGGACTTTGATCTAGAAAACGCGAACGCACAGGCGATCGAGAAAATCATGAAAGAGAATGACCTAAACGAGCCAGGACTCCGGATCGAGGAGGTGGCTTGGCTTAAGAAAAAAGACAAGGCGCTAGGGAAGTTTGCCTCCCTCGGCATCTGGTTCGACACCGCGGAAGGGGCCGACCTTTTGCTAGACAAGGGCTTCCTCGTCAGTAGGAGATTCATTGGCAGCGTGGAACGCTGCGAACTGAAAAGAAAGAGATGCTTCCGGTGCCAACGTTTCGGGCACTTCGCGTGGTCATGCAAGGAAACGCCTCGATGCGGACATTGCGCTGGCCAACACGAGCGGGAACGGTGCCCCCCGGGCGTGAGAGCCCGCTGCCTCGACTGTGGTGGTGAACACCCAACCAGTGACCGCCAGTGCCTAACACCAGCAATCTCTAACACCCAATGTTAGAGACAAACCTACGCATACTCCAGTTAAACATCATGAAATCGGGACCTAGAATGGAAGCGCTCATCAACGACCACCGCAGCCAGGATCTGGATATACTCCTGATTCAAGAACCATCCATCACTACCTATCAAACACACGTCAATCATAGCGCCTGGCGGATGTACCGACCGACTACCGAGACTGACGCAGGTCGGTTTCGCAGTCTAATCTACGTCAACCGAAAAGTCTCAACCTCTTCCCACCGACAGATCGCCTGCGACCACCCGGACGTCACAGCAATCAAGATCTGGACAGCCGACTCTCAATTTCTCATCTTTTCAATTTACCTCTCATGCGTTCCACTACTCACGCCGAGCGAGGCGTCGGCAGAACCAGTACTCACGGCAATCCAGAACACACTCACAGCCAACACCCAAGACGGCCAAAAAACAACAAGTGTCACCTTGTCTGGTGATTTCAACCGCCATCACCCGATGTGGGGCGGAAACCATATCCAACCGCGATTCATCGAAGACGCAAGCGAATTGATCAACTTCTTTCAATCGCATGGCCTACATAGCTGCCTACCACGGGGGACAGCGACATTCTGGCCCTTCAACGACCCAGGGAAGAACACCACTATCGACCAGACGGTAACGAACCGCCCGGACCTGCTCGTCAAATGCCATCTCTACCACGAAAACTACGGGTCAGACCACCGCGCAACGTACTCTGAATGGGACTTAAGATCTCAGCGGCAACCCGTTGCTAAGACAAAGAAGGCCTACGACCGAGCGGATTGGTGCAAGATCGCCCAAGACGTCCGTCGACAACTGGGCCCATGGAAGGAGGTGAAAACGAGGCCGGCGCTAGATGAGATAGTCGAAAGGCTCACAGAGGTGACTGCTATAGCGGTGGATAGATACACTCCCGACCTACGACCAACACCATACTCTAAACGCTGGTTCACCCCAGCCCTCAAAATTCAGCAGACCGAGGTCAACCAGCTACGCCGGACGTGGCAAGAGAGCTGTGCGGAGCTCGGGCGACACGACGTCCGCTCCATGACCCTCTTTCAAGAGATGCAGCACAAACGACGATTGTGGACCCGGACTATTGAGAAGGTGAAGGCGTCACATTGGAAACAGTTCCTTGACGAAGCCGGGGAAGGGAAGCTCTGGAAAGCAGCCACCTATATGAAACCACGAGAGGCCTGGGGATGTGTGCCGGCACTACACGTCGACACCAACGAGCTCATACAGAACGAGGACAAAGCGCAGGCCTTCCTAGACGCTTTCTTCCCACAGATGGACGAACCTCACGAGGACCTCCCTACCCAGGCACCCCTAGAACTCCCGTGGCAACCTATAACTGAGCTTGAGATTCAACGATCTCTCAAGGCTGCAAAAGGATCTACCGCACCTGGTGAAGACGGCTTGCCGACACTGGTGTGGAAACAGCTATGGATGCACCTCAAAGTCTACATCACGGGTATTTTCACCGCGTCGGTTAGCCTAGGATACCACCCAAAGCGATGGCGGAGCGCGAAAATTGTGGTGCTACGGAAACCCAAGAAACCAGACTACTCGGTCCCTGGGGCCTATCGCCCAATCTCACTGCTTAACACGCTAGGCAAACTTCTCGAAGCGGTGATGGCGCGACGACTGTCGTATCTCGCCGAAAAACACGGTCTGCTACCGGACACCCAGTTTGGAGGACGTCCAGGCAGAACCACCGAACAGGCCCTTTTGGTCCTCTCCAATGCGATTGACCGGGCGTGGTACACACACAAAGTCGTGACGCTGGTGGCGTTTGACTTGAAAGGTGCTTTCAATGGGGTCAACAAAGTGAGCCTAGACGCCTGTCTACGGGCAAGAAGAATCCCAACCACGGCGAGAAAATGGATCGCGAGCTTCATGAGCGATCGTCACGCTAGCATAGGATTTGATGACTTCCGCACCGAGACCACGCCACTGGCGAACGCGGGACTAGCACAGGGCTCGCCTCTCTCCCCCATCTTGTTTGCATTCTTCAACTCCGACCTAGTCGACCAGCCTGTCAACGCTCACGGCGGAGCATCCGCCTTCATCGATGACTACTTCCGCTGGCGAGTAGGCCACTCGGCCGAAGAGAACCTAGCCAAGATCCAATCGGAAGACATTCCCCGTATTGAGGCATGGGCCCGTCGAACGGGGTCTTGCTTTGCAGCCGAGAAAACCAAACTGGTTCACATCACCAGGAAAAGACGCGAACAGCTTCAGGGTCAAGTGATTATGAACGGGAAGGCAGTCGAACCGTCACCCTCAGCCAAACTGCTGGGGGTGGTGTTCGACCAGGAGCTTCGCTGGAAGGAACATGTCCAGCAAGCGATCAAACGTGCAATCAAGGTCAGCATTGCTTTGGGCGGGCTGCGGCATCTACGCCCAGAACAGATGCGACAGCTCTACCAAGCCTGCGTGACGCCGGTCATGGACTACGCGTCGACGGTCTGGCACGATCCTTTGCGAGACAAGACCCACCTACGACACTTGAATACAGTCCAGAGAACCACATTGATCCGCATCCTATCAGCTTTCAGGACAGTGGCCACCACGACTCTGGAAGTAGAAGCACATATTTTGCCAACACATCTCCGACTCCGCCACCGAGCGCAGAACACCATCGCAAACCTTCACACTCTGCCGCGCGACCATCCGATTTGGGATACACTCCGGCGAGCCCAGAAACGTAGGAACAACATCGGGTCGCACGCTCGGTTCCCACTGGCGGAAGCCCTGAAGACTATGAACCTAGAAAGATTAGATGAAATAGAGACGATCGATCCACGACCGCTGCCACCGTGGCGAGCCGAGTCTTTCACGGATATTGAGTTCCGGTCAGACCGAGAGTCGGCAAGACAACAGGCGGATATGGTGCGGTCCACATCCGCCATCGTGGTCTACTCGGATGCCTCGGGACGTGAAGGACACCTAGGCGCTGCAGTCGTTGCACTCGACAACAACCTAGGGGTCATCGAGTCCCAGCAGGTCCAGGTGGGACCGATGGACCGGTGGTCGGTTCACGTAGCTGAGCTGATAGGTATTTTCTACGCTGTCAGTACAGTGTTCAAGATTAGCCACCAACGGCCTAGAACGGAACATAATGGAACAACAACGGCAACGATCCTCTGCGACAGCAAGTCAGCGTTGCAGGCGATCGAAAACCCAGGAAACAAATCAGGACAACGCACCATCCACGCGATCCTCCAGGCGGCCGCAGAGGTTCAAGCAAAGGGAATCGCGCTCCGCCTCCAATGGATACCCGGACACTGCGACGATCCAGGGAACGACGCAGCAGATCGGTTGGCCAAAGACGCGGCAAGCCCGGGCAAAACACACCCCTTCCGCCCTTTGCTGACAAGGAAGAGAGCGCTTATCCGGGACAAGATCCGCGCTCAATGGGAGCGGGAATGGAAAGCATCCACCAAAGGCGGTCACCTGCGAAAAATCGATAACACTCTACCGGCGACCTACACCAGGAAGCTGTACGGGAATTTGCCCAGGGGCCGGGCGTACCTGTTGACACAGCTACGCACGGGCCACAATTGGCTATCCACCTATGCCAAGACCTTCGGCTTCCGCGACGATGATCAGTGCGTGTGCGGCGCGCAAGAAACAGTCACCCACGTGCTGGTGGACTGCCCAAATTTGATGGAAATCCGAAGGGAGCTAAGACGTGAAGCTGGGGACGCGTTCAACGACGTGTCGAGTCTGCTGGGAGGCTCAACCGAAGGTAGGAGAGGTAAGCCAGACATCGTGTCGCGGGCTAGGACGGTCAAGGCCGTACTAGACTTCGCTGAGGCGTCACAAAGATTCAAAAGTCGCGCGCCATGAGGGCAGCCTAATAACTTAAACGGCACCTGGGCCACGATAGGCCTTGACGAGGCTCCAAGTTCGTTTTCAGGAAGTGGGACATTACACGTGTACATACAAGGATATATATAGTTGTTGTATCCTGTATATCGCCAAAAGCGAGAGGTCAGGGTAAATGATATCATCCATCCATCCATCCCAATATTATAAGCGTTACATGTTTTAAGTAGTTCCGTACCTTTATTTGCAAGACTTTATCCTCAATGTCTCTTGCGGGACGAGCGTCCCCTGGGCTGCCCAACTTACCCGTCCTGCTATCATCCGCCATGCCTGCTTCTTCTACGTTTTGCGCTCAGATTCATCGCACCATTGAGCCCGCTCTGCCAGTCCCTGTTATAGTTAGCTGGCAGGATGCTCTGTTGCTTTTGAGAAATAGTTCAACTTTGGAGGCCTCTCTTAGGTTACCCACAATTCTTGCTTGCCAATTATTCAGCTGGCGGTGGTCTGCCCAAGTGGAGATGCTAATTCGATTCATTAAATATATATAAGCTTTCAATTAAACCCTAAGTTTATTGTACTAGGGGACAATTGGCCAAGTCATATTTACCTCGTAGATAGGTAATCATGTAATCTTCTGTGGGGATTGGAAAGATGAGTCAATTTTTGAGCAATATCAGACGATTTGAATCATGGCCCACCTTGTATTCTACGGATTGGTCTGTTATATATTGCGATAGTTTTATTGGTTGTGGAGGATTGAATAGATATTACATACTTAAAGTAGACAGAAGTAATTTTACTTATGCAGGTTATATTCGGTCCCACCCTCTGCAAATACAACGGCAATATGCGACATGCAGGAGTGGAAAGAAATAGCGAAGACACTACAAGAAAGCGTAGTAAAGTTCGCCGCCGATGCAAATAGGGATTAGAATACAAATATGGAAAGAATTCGAGTATAGCACTTTGCCGGGCGCATGCAAACGAATGGACAAATATCCTAGATAACTTTAAAGAGAGAACATCACTAAAGTTCTGTGTAATGATGTTGTTTCAGCCTTGGAAGCGAGCGATCTTCAAGCCTACTCTGTCGATGAGCCTGAGCCTTGGTAAAGTGTCCATGTGGTAGAGCGTCTATGGGGGGAAGAATGACATTTGTTTTTCTGCTATCTATTTCTGTCTTCCCTAAGGAGATATAAGGCCTATACTGCCAGTGAACTCTCGTTAGGTTAGTGACGAGGGCTAACGGTGCACGCTGTTGATACATTCAACGCATTTGATAACTTAGCATGTGGTTATAAATTCCCCTAGTTTGTCCTCACTCTGTGTAATAAGAGAGTAATAAAAACTGCTCGTCTCCAGCTTTCCATCCCTCCCAACCCACGTAAAATCGCTGCTGTACACACCTCCATATTCTCCCTACAGCGTTCGACGTTCACCGATGCAGGTTTTAGTCACTTAATGATTCACGTATCTTGCAACCAGTCGCACTAGACATCGACGGCCAATCAAACCTCAAGTTCACCACCAACTCTTCTATCTTGGCGCAGGGAGCACATTTCGGTTTCAAGGCAATCTTTCCGTGCTGGGGCGCGGGTGTGGGGGGATGGCACTACTACCATGAAGTATAAGAACAATTTATGTGCCCTTGGATACCGACAAAGTTCCTCTAATAAAATAAAGGCACTGAGGGAGAGGACATTATTGGCTATGTGCTTAAACTGGCCGCATTCAAAGACATCGGAGAAGGGAACAACCATTCCTGCGACCTATGTGACGACGGAGCCGGTGGAGTCTTTTGTTGGCCGCGAAAATGATGTGAATTGGCATACCCTCTTGTCCCATCCCCATAGGTGTCACCAACTTCCGATCTTTCTGTCGGTATTGCAACATGCCCTCCTGCTACGGGTTATCTACGCGCCCATCGTCATACGCAGAGCGAAGTCTACCACATCTTGGAAGGGGAGGGGAAAGTCACAATTGACCACAAGTCTAGTATTGTGAGCAAGGGTGCTACCGTTTACATCCCTACGAATGCTGAGCACGAGATTATCAACACTGGGAAGGGAGAACTCAATTGGCTCTATGTACTCCCGACAAGTTTGTTCAGTGATATGGTCTACCGTTTCTCAGAAGATGAAAAAGCGAAACTTTAAGCAAAATACGGAGGATTTATCTCGTCCATTTCAGACAAAAAAATCAAACTCCCTGCTTTTGTTGCAGAACCTTGACATCGCTATCTATGTTGAGTGTCTTCCCAGCCTGCCAATCACGATGGCCCGTTCGCTTCCAAATTTGTTCAGCCCCTAGTAAGATAGAATCGCCTTCAAGGGCCTTCTTAATGTATAAGTATAAATAGAGATTACGGCTAGTAAAAGCTACCAGCCGGGAGCCTCAAATGACATGAAAGAAGTTATCTGGGTGAAGAACTATATCTTAGAATTGTTTTACTTGAAAGATTCAGCGCCTCGAATATCACCGATTGACAAACCAGTCTTTCCAATATTTCCCCCACTCTCGACAGAACGGTGAGCTTCTCGAACACCATCTAGGGTCAGCCCAAGTCGACGTGTTAGGTGACAACGAATTTTTCCAGAGTTCAACAACTGGCCCAGTTCTTCCAGAATCCGGTGGTGAGACTCCACATCCGTTCCATATACAGGCTTGGTACCAATCAAGCACCATATGAATGACAAAGATTTTGCCATGAACTCTGTGCCGTACATTTTGGCCTGACCTTGTACAATCGAGCATACCTTGCCGAATGGGGCACAAACTTTGGCACATGTGTCCATATATTGGTCGGTAGAATGCGTGATGAAAATATACCTAAAAATATGAGTCAGTCGTATTCTACAATGAACAGTAAGATAAACGCTTACTTCACAGGAACATCAAGATTGAGGTTCTGGATTTGCTTCACCACATCTTCCCTATGATTGATGACATGCGTTGCGCCCATTTTCTTCGTGTAGTCAACACTCTCCGGGCGGGAAGCGGTCGTAATCACAACTGGTATCTCAAGGTAGTGGCGTGCTATTTGACTAGCCATGGCCCCAACGCCTCCTGCTCCGTTGATGATGAGCACTGCTGCATTCTCCCGCTTCTGAATTTCCATTTGTGCGACGAGTGCTTGATATGCCGTGATATACGTAAGAGGCAGCGCTGCGGCTTCGGTCATGTCCAAACCTTTTGGTTTATGGCCCACAGCGCGCTCGTCCACCAACTGAAGTTCTGCATTGGATCCGTGTCTGACTGGACTACCGGAAAAGAAAACCTCGTCACCCTCACTGAAGAGTGAGCAGTCGGGACCCTTTTTTTCCACAATTCCCGCGCCATCAAATCCACAAATTTGATATGGGCGGGGAACATGCGAATAGTAGTCTAGTTCTGGTTAACGTCAAATATAACTGACCATGCGCTTCGATACATACCGGGGTAATCATCATATTTACCAGCGCGCACCTTCATATCAATGGGATTGACAGAACATGCCTCGATCCTAGTTTTATCAGAATTTGATGGTTTGCCGCATCAACCGCCATACATACCTTACTAACAAATCACGGCCCTTGGGTTCCCCGGGATCAGGAACGCTTCGAGCTTTTAGATTCTCGATTGGCCCATATTCGTCAACAACGATAGCCTTCATGGCGAATGGAAGACTTCCGTTCAAATAAAAATTGCTAATCGAACCTGATGATGTAATCTTGCGTGTCCTTGAAAGGAGTTATAGAAGTGAAAGGTGCAATTAGAAGTTAGACCCATTTATATATACCGAAGCTTTGATAGTAACTGCTAGCCAATATCATAATCATGTTCTAATGTGAACGTCATGACTATATCTTCACTACTTGGTGTTTTGGAGCTCAAGCAAGTTTTACCATACTCAACACAGCGTTATCACTGGTGAATACACGAGTACTTATGTCATGGTCTCATGTTGTGCTTATGTCATGGTCTCATGAAACGTCATAATCCCTGCTTAGTTTACCTGATAGAAACCAATTACAACCTACATATGATTCATGGGCCCACTTTTCTTAGTACTGCCGTACTGCCTAAACCATCCATCCAATCATATCGATTACACGTCCGTCTTATTTTGGTAATTTCCTAGAAAGGAAACTTACTTAAAGAGGTAACTTACCCGAAAAGGTTAAATTTATCTACAATGTGATTGAGAACTACTGGCACTAACTATAGAACAGCTCCAGATGGTAAAAAGAGGCCTATTAGAGTTTCCAAACTGGGGAAACTGTCTATCTCGCAGATCTCAGTGCGCTCAACAATGGAGAAATCTACTGGCTATATGTTTTTACCCCGTGTTCTGTCTGCTATAAAGATCGGGGTCCCTAGCGGTTGAATGTTGCCTTCAACTTTATTCAGAATTCATTACGAACTGGCCGCAATCGAACTTTTTACTTTTCAATATGACACATATTGCTCCAAGCCCCGAAATATATGGCCCTGGGTCCTTCACTGATGAAAGTCCCCTGCCCGTCCCGGACGATGCTCGGCGAATTGTCAACATGCCGGCTCAAGCAACACCAGGGTTCACTCAAGACTCGTATAAATGGGAGTCTGTGATCTTTGACGGAACTGCAGACCCAATCGTTCCGGGTCCTCTCAAATCACCAGCTATGGCAGCTGCTCTGCATGGCATGTGTGGTGTCGTGGCGAATGAAACTATCCAAGACCATGATAATAAAACAAACCAGGCCCAGGCGCAGATCATTACTCACCATGCTTCTTTGTGGCTGGGTACGGTCGATTTTGTCAAGTGGAACCGAATTGATATGGCCGAGCTGGGCAAATCCGGTAAACTCACTGAGTTGTATATAACGGCAAATTTTGAAAAGGGGGCTTTCTCAACTTCACTTCGCGTCCGAACCACGGGTCACTATTTGACCAAGATGCCTGGGGTCTGGTATCACTGCACGGATCTCTTAATGCCTACCCAGTTCTTCAGGCTATTGGATTGGATCCCGTTTCACCTTGCTTTTCCTCGCAAGAGGCTTACGATTTGATCAGCAAGCATGTCCAACAGTTCAGCGCGGATGAGCTTGAGATGAAAATTATCAAGATTGGACTCTGCGGGAATATTGTGTACACTCCCAAAGGACGGTGGGAAACAGAGATGAGCAAACAGCTTTCACGCCATCCCCTGGTCAACTACAAGCCCCAAATTCATGCCATCCCGACTCTCCCCCCCCCCTACTGCTGTTCCCAAGGTAGCTTGGGACAAGCGCCCTCTTGCTGGAGTTGAGGTAGTTGAGCTGGTTCGGATCATCGCTGGTCCTACAATTGGAACAACACTGGCAGCCTTTGGGGCCGATGTCATTCGTGTAAACTGCAGCCGACTTCCGGATATCAACCTAAGACCTGCCTCTCGGAAAACGCTCCATTTATCTGCCTAGGGGTAACCTCTTGAGTTTGAATTGAGTAGTCGCTTCAGCTCACCCTGAATGCGGGGATCCGTACTATTGACATTGATCTGACAAAGAATGGAGATCGAGAACATTTAATGAGATTGATTCGTGATGCCGACGTCTTCGTCCAGGGTTACCGACCCGGTGTTATCGGCAAGAATGGGCTCAGTCTATCCCACCTCTTGGAAATGACCGGGAATAGGGGCAAGGGCATTGTCTATGTCGAAGAAAACTGCTATGGACCGAATGGCAACAAGTTGGAGATGCTGGGTCAGGTGCATCTTACGTCACAGCAAAATCAATGGGGTGCCCCGATGGCACCGGCATCCTTCCTGCTATGCCTATTCCTGACATGATGCCCGGGCTTATAGGCGCATTGGGGACATTGATGTCCATTCGTAATCGAGCACGTACCGGGGGTTCATATCACGTTTTCGCGTCCCCTGTTGCAGCTGCGGCATACCTTCTGGATCCCAGTGTCAGCTTGTATCCTCCACAAACTGTTGAAAAAGTCAGCCAAAGATTCAATTGGGAGCGGACGGACCCTTCCATGTTTGTCTGAGAGCTTTTGGAGACTGAGTTGAGGGTTTGGAAAAAGGAATACCAAGATCTCTACTCTCACGATTAGTCGTTTACTACGACTCTAACCGGAGACTGGGCAGAGTTTGATCTGCTTGAACCTGTGGTCAGTCTGGGCGATGCGAAAGCCAGCCCACAATGGCTGACGGCTCCTGTTCCAAACTATAGGACAGATATCGAGTGCCATAAAGCCAGCCATGTAGTAGATCTGTGGAATCGTGTCCAGGCGGGCTTCAAGTCTGGAGATATGGGTCCGTGGTTGAGGAGCTGTGGCCACGAGACTTTAGATCTAGGCCCCGTGATCTGGAACAGTTGACTAGAGGCCGAGTACTGTGTTGAGTATCACGGTGGCTGAACCTTACGTCAGGGATTGGAAGTGATATAACCGCGTCCGAGACCGCGGACATTAGTCGATCGGCTTTCTGCTGTACTGTGCCCTCTGACGGAGTGGCGGCCAGGGTGCTCGCAATTCTAGCATTAATCTCGTTCCACGGCGCGTTTTTCAGAAGAAGTCGTTCCTGATGCTCCGGGGCTGACCACGATGCATCGAACACAGTCTCGATCGTCCTGTGATCCGAGCCATGTTCAGTCCCGTGTATTACACATTTGGTCATTAGGTCTGTCAAATTGTCAGAGGCTAGGACGAGGTCGATGGTCGACTCGCAGTCCCCGCTCTGTCCCCCACCGTGCCATGTTTTTGTACATCGTTTGAGCAAGCTGCTAAGAGCAAATTCGATCATGAGGTCAATGATTGGGTCCGCTTCGCCCTGTCTTCCCAGGGACACCTCGTCTCCGCCCCAGAGTTGGTCATGGCGGTTGAAGTCTCCCATGATCATGATATCCACCACAGCGCCCGTGTCTCGTCGCACCTTTAAGATTGCCTTTCTTAGGTGATCGCATGCGTCTTCTAGCGCCGAGGCCTCTCCGCCTTCGACGTAGACCGATGCCATGAAGATCAGCCGTTCGGGTAGCCGGACGATCGCCGCTGTCAGATCCGGGGATTCTATAGCCACTTGCTCCGCTTCTATGTCTTTATTCACCCAAAGCATGCTTCGGATCGCCCATCTGCCTTCCCTCCAAGTGGAGGGGACCATCTTCGTCCATCTGTGGTGTCCCATCGGGGTGGTCAAGAGCCGGCCCTGGATCCTCCTCGCCTGGGGTTCCTGAATCGCTAACGCCACTGCGCCCTTGGTTTCTTCGTCGTTCATCAAGCTTTCAAGGACTGCACCCTGCTTCCTCACATTCAATTGGATCATTCGAAGTGGTTTATTCATGACGTGATGGGTAGAGCTTCCGGCAGTTCTTGCTAAACGATTCATGTGGCCCACCGCACGGAACGCACTTTGGAACCCCTTGGTCGCAGCGACTGTAGTGATGGCCCTCCGTGGCGCATTTTGCGCACTTTTGGATCTTCTTGCATTGGAATGCCTTGTGACCAATCTCTTGGCAGTTGTAGCATTGCACCGGTCGTGGTCGATATTCAAAGACGCTGGTTGTCCCAATTCCCCTCCAACGTGGAAGTATCCGTCGGCCAGGAGCCTTCGCGCGTCAGTGCCTTTGGTGAGGTACACGACCATTGATCCATATGGCTTCGCAGCCTCCTTGCTGCTAAGCCATGTCATCTTGGCGACAGTAGTTTCATTCTCCTCACCAAGGGCGGCCGCTGCTCCTGTCAGAATGTCATGGTTTTCACCCAGTACCGCAGCCCTCTTGACGCTGTCGACCTTGATCGGGTAGAGCTCGTCCCGGAGCACCCGGGCTCCCCTCCCGATCTTTGCTTCCGCCACTTCCTTGACCAGCTGGTGCTCGGCTTCATCGCGACACGCGATCCTGATCCGGTTGGGGTCTCTTGGACTGACAGTAACCGCGCGACAGCGCCAGTGAGTGTGATCATCCATCGTTCGGATCTCTTTCTCGATTGTGGCCCTGATTGAGCCTGCCCATTTCTTCTCGTTTTCACTTTCGGTCACAGTGACATCCTAGTAAAAGTCAGTAGCCAAACTTGACATTCCGGTATTCCATTCACCGTCCAGTAATTTCGAGGAAAGGAGGATTGGAAAATCCGTCGGTCGCCTTGACGAGAGTGGCGGACAACAGCAATGTGTACTACCTCTAGTCCCACCCTCTTTAGGATTCTTGATAGGAGTGTAGGCATGGTCTCGCGAGTAAAGAAAGGACTGCAGATACAATAGAACTGAAATGATATTTAGTAAGCTATCCGTGCCTGGGAACAGCTGTGTGCGCTATGATAAACTAACAATCGCTGCTCTATAGACTTATATGTATATTGGCATGAGCAAAATTATGGTCATCTGCGCCATCGGTAATCTCGCCGTGGCTTTTTCTCGTGTCTCCGTGACGATCACTTCGCCAAGTCGACCTGTTATTTAGCCTTGCACGGGAAGACAACAGCGTTTTCTTTTTCGGTTTCGTCCAGCGATCAGGTCTTCAACGTAAAGGCCACCCTGGCCCGCAGAAACCAACGTCTGTGTACAACCCAGCACCACCTTTGTCGCGTGGTCGACTAAGGCAGTATATAAAAGATATGACTGTGTTGGTTCGCTTGCCCTCTAGATAAACTAAGACTACAGAACTCGAATCATTCGGCCACCATAGTTCTAGGACGTATCTGACAAAACCCATTTCTCCCTGGGCTCAATCAGCCAAGTCATGGATGCTCCTGTAAGTACAATACCACTACAGTATCTCTGACAAGACTCTCCTAACTCCGACAGGAAATACTTTGTATTCTTGCCGCACTTAATTCGCGGGAAATTTGCGCAGAGAAAAGCCAGGGAAAGCTCGACCAAGACCTGACCACTACGCGGAAGGCCCTGACGCAGGTCACCGACGAGCTAGAGCAAGTGAGCAAATTGGCTGATCTTATTTAGAGGTCAGCCAGCGGATGGGAGCTGTAACGGACTATCTTCTGAAAGAACACAGTATCCAATAAGTTCCCGAGGCTCAGAGTCATTTGAGGTCATACTCAACAGCGTGGTCGAGAAAACAGACAGAGGCACAGAAGCCCAAAAAGGATACAGAAACGGTGAACGTCGGCTCGAGAAGCAATGTTCCAGGACCCGCAGAAGTAGGCAGCTAAGTTATACTTGGATAACGGTCAGCCAATGTGTAAATATTACCTACATGCTAGCCGTTGGGTTCCCTGCGGGCGCGCGCGGTTAACCCGTTCTGTCAACGAGATCGCACTCTGCACTACATAGCATGACAAGACAACTCGCTTTATTCCTTCGATTAAGGAAGCATAAAAGAAAGCTAATCCTGTTCTGTTGCTTGTTCCTGGAAGTCAATCATCTCGGTGTATGGCATAGTACAATACACCCTCCTTTGGTAGTGATGAAAGATCGAAAGCATTTTTCCCGTGCCCGGGCACTTACGCGAGAGTTAGAGCGGGCACTGGATAAATTCGAACCAGCCCTTGCCCCAACCACATCGCAAGCCATGCCGGCGGCTGGTATCCTTGGACCCGCGTTCGAATGTGACCGTGCGCGGAGGTCGACTGCCCCATCTCCAGAGATGATGCCCACTCAAAATCTCAATCAAGGCAAGGGTGGTTTAGAGTATTCAAAGGCTGGTAGGTCAATCCGGCAAGCATTGTGCATCGTTTCAATATGTATACATTTTGACCATTCTTCTTGAAAACAGGTGCACGGGATGGTGGACAACCCTCGTTGGCGGATTCTGTCGACGAGGCCGCGGAATGGCTCGACCAACTCTGTCATGTGTAATTGGTGAAGGATTGAGCTGTGCCGATGGGGTAATGAGGATGATTCACTTTTGTTGTGATATGAGGCTGGTGCAGATCAGGAACCAAGCCGCACCGTCGGAATTAGCTCCGAAGTCTCTATACAGACGACCAAACTGATTGGAAATCAACTTGGCTCATTGTTGTATATATAGGCTCATGTATCCCTCTGAAATAACAAGCCAATTGGTACCTCTGAGCTACAATACTATATATCTGTGAGTCTGCGGGACATTCAGCCGTTCGATTCATTTAAAAGAACTAGCAATACCAAGTGGCTTGATTGACTTTATTTGATCTGTTTACTGCTTCAGACAAATTCCTGTTACCCATTATTTCCTACCTTGACCACCGTAAGGTAGCGTGACCATGAAATCCGTATTACCGCCACACCCAGTCAGTCCTGAGCGGGCAAAGCACCTCGAGCGCAACCGCATCGCCGCCAACAAATGCCGCGAAAGAAAAAAGAGAGAGAAAAAGCAAATCGAGCGCCGACTCAACGAGAAAACCGTATAAAAAGAAGACCTCCTGACACAACTGAACTGTCCACGAGAAGAAGTCTGGGACTTGAAAAACATCATCTTCCAACACGCCGAATGCGAAGACCACCAATCAACACTCAACTACGAAGAATGACCCAAACCATCTCACATAACCAATTTTCTTCCAATTTGGTCGCTACGGAGATGAGCCCATCGCCGACAGGTTCAACGAAAACGTGGTCGAATGAGTCGGTCGCAGACGAGGGAAACTTGAATATCAATATGATCGACCCGGGCGCATATGATCAGAATGGTTTGACGATCTTGCCTAAAGGTATGAACGACGTGTTATACGATAATAATGGTCGGCAGATTCGATTTTCGACAACTTTATTGAGGACAGCCTGTACACGTAGGAAGCTGAGGGGGCGTTTTGTTATTTAGCGATGATGTGTACAGTATACAAATGGGCTCTTAGAGCTGAAACTCATGCCTTGAAGGAACGAATCTACGAATCGAACAATTTTTCTGCAAGGATACTGTTTCCAGATCTCATGTTCCCGTCTTCCCCCCAAAGTAAGAGTGACCAAAGGTCAAATGAGAATTTCGGGACTCCACGGAAGTCTTTCACATTACGATGAAACGTATATTGTTCCGGAATGCTAAGAAAAACCTCATAATGGGTACTTGAACGCGTGTCACAGGGAAAAGGAATAGTGGAGGATCACCTGTTGCGCGACGCGAGAAACATCCGTCTACTAAGCTCCAGATTTATAAGCCTTAAGTCAACAAGTGGCATTGTGTGGAACATGCAAGATTGTTAGCCCTGCGAATCCTGGGATCTCTGAAAAAGTATTCACCACGCTTGTGATGTCACCGCGATCGCCCGTACAACTATCCAAGTGTTGCTCTGTGATTCTCTTTTTATCTTCATTTTCTTTCCAATTATTTTCTTTTGTTAAAACCCTTTATTGTTTTTTGTATTATGGCATTTCTGTTATTTACTTATCCTGATGATGCCCGCGGCCCTTCCTACGTCTCCCTAGCTGGCTTCTATAAACAAATAATGGCAACGTCATCTCTTTTGTGAGGCTCCAAATTTTGCGCTCCTAGGAGTCGGCCGCACAACTTCCCAAAAGCCCACCAAATCCATAAGTATTTCGAGGCTCGCGAAAGCTATGTTGGTTGCGCCAATTTCTCAATCGCTCATATCTGTGAGGGTTTCACGTATACGTAGATGGGGATTGCGTTTCGTAGATGAATAATCAATATAAAGGAAAGCTATAGTCGACTCTAGATACAAGACGTAGCGCGAGGAAGCAAAAGAAAGGTAGCTTCCTCGCGTTCAGGGGAACCCATATACACCATGTGGGTCCCGCGCAGATCATTTCTCCATGCTTCATGTATATCTCTGACAATATCTACTCACATTCCCAGAAACTCTAAGAGTTTACACTAATATTGCTGCCTGAAGACATACCAATGATAAGTAAGTGGTGCCACTCCAAATGGATAAATAGTTAAATCTCCATCCGTTTAGAAACAATCAACTACCTCACTTTCGATTATTCATCCGTCTGTCCTAATTCGCAAACTACACCTCTGTACTATAATAATTTCTCAATCGGAGTTT
Organism: Penicillium antarcticum; assembly: GCF_028974205.1. Classification (NCBI taxonomy): domain Eukaryota; kingdom Fungi; phylum Ascomycota; class Eurotiomycetes; order Eurotiales; family Aspergillaceae; genus Penicillium; species Penicillium antarcticum. Next base: position 22,517 of record NW_026695305.1, on the reverse strand, counting down.
CGTGTTTTGAGAAACGTCAACTACAGTAATCCTAATTTAGATTTTCACCTACAACGACTGAACCCAATAAGTATCAATACTCCCACTGCACAATTCGGGAAAACAGCACAGTGCAGCGTCCTTGCCTTTTCAAATATAATCTCGGGAAGACGGCAAATGAATGAGGAATCAAACCTATGGATTCGCTCATCGTGATTGTCCTGGACAATGAACACCAATGACCCTTGGCATAGCATAGACTCACACACACACACACACACTCACACACACACACACACTCCTGCCGGTACCAGTGAGTTATTCTAGAATCAATAACTACAGGGATACTGATGAAGACCATAGAAACGGTGATTCCAGTGTTTGGTTCGAGACCCCCAGATGCTGGGCCAAGGACCAGGATAAGCCTCGAGGATGCCGTATGTGACTCTCCTAGCCTCTATGTAACACGGGCAAAGACTTATGCTGACCTATATATTAGGTGGTTCAAGCAGTCGATGCAATTAAATTCCTACGAAAGGACTTTCTTGTGCCTGACAGGGAAAGGGGATAGCTATGAAAGCCCCCACTTTGCAATTCAAAAACGGTATTTCGATTTCTAAGAAAAAAAGAAAACATGATTAATTGCAAATTATGTTTTTGTTCATCCCAGTAGTTTTTGTTATTGTTCCAATCAGAAAATACCACTAAAAACCCTGACCTGAATCACCGGGGCACATAACATAGCTTCATCGAATACAGAAAAGTACAGAAAAGTACAGAAAAGCGAGGTTTCGCAAAACACAAAGGCAAAACCTGTTGATATCCGCTTGAGGGAGAAAATTGGTTTTTATTTGAAATGTTTTGTACAAACCAACCACCCATTTTGGAGATGGATATAATTTAAACGCCCCGGGTTACAGGACATTAGACCCTGGGAACATTTGGGATGACTCCAGGTGCTGCTTTACTCCCAAGAAATAGGAATAGCGCTTCAACCTTATATTTCTCCATCAAGATAAAAGTATGCGGATTGCTACTATGGAAGTAGCATTTAAAGAGATATCTGGCGGCGCTTACTATCGGCTGCGTTGTTCTTTGTGAGGACAGCCCGTGTGTGTGAATAGCACATAGAACATAACTTCATGGTGCCTAGGGATATTGACACGCTTCATATAACTGCCGCCATCCTTTACTTTGTGCAGTCTTCCCCTCAATCGAAACTTATATCACCTTGTTGCAATTAATTTAACTGATATTACAGAACAAATAGACTTTGAATACTGCCAGGCCGTAATTCGGATGCGTCTAATCCTTATCTCAATTAATATTAAGTGACTAGCCTTGGGGTCGGTTGGGCCACTACCTGCTTTATGACAAGCTCTTCCACCTGACCAGAAAAAAGGAGAGAGCACTCAGGAGGAAATATTACCTTCGATGGAACCGACGACAAGCCGTCACTAACTGTTAAATCCGGAAGTAGTGTTTGACCAGGGATTACGTTGGAAGGAAAAGGCCCAGCAAGCCACCAAACGCGCCACCAAGGCGACGTCGCCTTGGGTGGCTTACGTCACTTGCGCTCAGAGCAAATGGGCCAGCTTTACCAAACATGCGTCACGCCCATCGTGGATTATGCGTCGACGGTCTGGCATGACCCGCTTCAAGACAAACCTCACTTGCGCCATTATACGGTTCAAGGAACCGTGTTGAGTCGGATACTGTCGCCTTTCCGAGCAGTAGAAACAACAGTGCTGAAAGCGGAAGCGCTCATACTTCCCACGCATCTCCGCCTTCGCCACCGAGCGCAGCGCACCATCGCGAGACTACACTCTCTACCTCGGGACCATCCCATTTGGAGTGCTCTATCAGGAGTCTGGAACAGTACAAACAATGTGGGATCATACGCCAGTTTCCCCCTAGCAGAAGCGCTGAAGACCATGGACGTCGGCAGGCTCAATCAGCGGGAAACGACTGACCCACCAGGGACATATTGAAACGGCGCGCTGCCCCACGAACACTGGATACACAGTATCACCCGTGATCTTGGAAGCCTGATTTGAGTGCTTTCAAAATGCCGTCAAATAGCTATCTCTTGATGCTCGACTTCATCTGTTGATCGCTTTAAATCACTCAATTGTATACAGAACTGAATGACAGGTAAAGCTTTGAAACAAGTAATTACAGAATTATCACAATCATCACCCCATGATAGTCTGCCAAGCCAAGAAAAACGAGCGAGACCAGCAGCTCAGTAAACCATACGAAGCTTCTCATTAGGTAAATGAAACGAATCGGGTTCAATGCTTTTGCAGACCGTGGCAGTTCTTTTCCCCTCCACAACAGGGAGCAGAAACAACAAAGCAGGCAATTCTTACTAAAGGCGCTGGCGGGGTAATTGTTCATCAAATACCACATGTTTCCGCAATAAGCTATTGCTAGACGTTATGGCCCAATTTGCCAACAGTAAACTGAGTCCTCGATTTCTTTCGTGAAATTGCTCCAAGTAATACCTTCATCTCGCAATGTTTTGGCTCTCTGTAATTGGATTTCCTCCACAAACAATGATTGGAGAAGACAAAATTTCCGAAACCGGGACTTCAGCTCCAGTGGATAAAGTCGCAACCACCTGAACTCGGACCCTGAATGTTTTCTGAAATTTTCTTTGCATGTTGTTCTGTGTATTTGCTCGAGAAAAACCTAGTTGCTTCCAAACGAAGTGGTACTCCACCATGCCGTTGCTTTTGTTCCAAATTTGTGGATCACTCACCACGGTCAGATGGGGTGGCAGGCCTGGAAGTTGTATCTGATGGAGCGAAAGTATTGATTTGACCGGCTCGCCCACTTCATCCTCAATTGCAGACAAGTTGACTTTATTCGCAATTATCGGAATCCGATCGCCCTCACCAGTCCTAATGTGACATTTTCCCAACGGCAGCCTGACACTACCCGCAACATGAAAAACATCGCGACGGTGACAAATGACATCTTCATCCGTGTTCGGCGAAAACTTTTTCGGATCGCCTGCGTGGTGTGAAGGTCGAAGCAGATAAAAATTTCCGAAAAGGCAGGCTGAAATTTCAAACCAAGATTGCCGCATCGAAGAATCAAGCAGTATGCCGAGATGGATCGGATGAGTGAATTTTAGCAACGCCCTGTGACCGATTTTATATTTGTAGGCTGCATTTTTAGGCCGCAGGATTTGTACATGGTCTCTGTGTGTCGTTCGGACCTTTGCGACGGAACGAATTAATTCGGAAGAAGTTCTTGGTCTTGAACCTTGCTCGGGCCTACATCAAGCGGACGGATTGAACGTAGTTAGTGTCGACAACAAAGGTTAAGTGGGATATTCAAGGCCGGCGCCCATACTCACACGAAGATAGTTTGATCGTTAGGCTCACAGTAACAAATCTGGTGCATGATGATGGACAACAATAGCGGGCTTAGGTTTGTCGAGAATTAAAACGACTCAGGCTCAAATAAGGCATATTTAAATGATCAAGTCAACATTCCGTGAACAAGGGTGGCCGCTTCAGGAAGTTGCGACAAGTGCGGAAATCAGATAGATCAAAGTGGGGTAATAGTTAAACTCCGTCGAAATGCAGACGATGATGAACCCATTTGCCCGATGTAGCTCGCTCTGTATATATGTTGTATGCGGGGTGCTGTTAGGCCGGCCGCTGAAAAGATCACGCCGGTTTACTGGCTAGTCTTGTGGAACGCAGGGAGATGCAAACCAGCGCAACGAATGAGCGCAAACGTGACAAACACACGGAAAGCCAGGACGAACAGTCACGTGAGCATGCTCCCTCGCCCTTGCCAGATAATTGAGAAGTCCAACCGCCGGAAAATGTGAGAACTTGACCATATGCTTTGACTACTATGATACGGGTGGATGGATGGATGAATGATTTCATTTCCCTGACCCCTGGCTTTAGTTGAATGGACTAAGGTACAAGTGAGATCAATGGTATATAATAGAGAGATCCTGCTATTTGTAGTTGCAGCAGCTCATCTCCCTTCGGCCTAGGGGAGGGTCTGCCTAACAGGCAGCCACCCCACCTTGAACACATCAGATAAACCAAACAATGGGCCAAGTAATTACCACAAGATGACTTAAAAGGGTAGACGATTCTCTCAAGATTTCTCCGGTCAGTTAAAGTGCTGCTGTTTCTGGAATAGATGGATATTGGAAGCTGTCAACAAAAGAGGGTCGCACTGTTACTAGTGCGCCCGAGGAATATTCAGCACCCCCTCTGCCTGATGATCGTAAGGCTCTCAACGACCTTACTAAGCTCATCCCCTATTTATTCTGCACTTTCTATAGTATATAGAAAACACACTCTCAAGTACTCAATTGGCTATGCCCTTACTAGTCCGTACTGTAACGACCACGTTCCGACATAGAATTCTGACAGCATTCCTTACAATGGAAGCCATTAGCAAATTGGCAGATCACCCCAATATGTGGTTGTGGCAGCGAATATCAAGTCCCGCCAATAACCCAAATGTCTCCGCTCGCACAGATATTGCCAAGAAACGCTAACGCTCTGGCTTTAGCTGACGCGTCTTCATCCTTCATCACATGGCGGAGCGCTGGCCTAGGAAGACGTCGGCATCTGCGGGCTGAATATTTTCCGAGGCTATCTCAAAGCCGTGATGATTCTTCCTCGTACCTGCATCTGCCAAGGCGTCTCGGAATATACACATGATGAGACGGGATCACTGGGATTAATTGGCCATTGATGGCGTTCTGTTTAGCAATTCTCCGTAAGAGCTTGGCAAAAGATGCTGGTAGTTTCAGATCCCCAAGGTTCCCAGGGTTAGTTTGGATGATGAAATTGACCGGTGCTGGAAACGAAGAATAATTTTGAAGGCTTTCCAAACGCGAGCACCGCAACCTTCTGATACTGGCATCAAATCCAGACGACAAAAAGCTGGTGATATTTGCGGTAGCACTTGAATTATGATGCCTTGATTTGTAACTCCGGGAATTCCAAGATGCTCTGCACAGGCCTTAGCTTGTCGGGGGGCGTGTCTCCTTGCAGACGTCGATCATCGCCCTCCGCTGTCTTGGCGTTGGTAGCTGCATTTCCAGCCTACGCACGCCTTCGAATATCCACCAAAGAGCGCCTTGAGAGAAAAATTACGGATCAGGGCTTCGAGAAAACCGCAGCGAAAATGGTATAGTCAGGCTTCCAGGGGCCAGAGGGTGCGTGGCCCGCTTACTTCACCACCTTGGCGACGATGTTCGAGACCAATAGCTGATGGTAGTTTACGCAGCAGTAGAAACCAGGGTAGAGCACTCGTCGTCAGCAACCGCCGTTTCTGGAAAGAATGTCCATTCAACCTTGTAGGCATCTGTGAGAATCATATTGCGAGCTTTCAAATTCGCGCCTAGTACCACAGAGCCTTGTTCCAGTAGGTGCTCTTGACGTTGGCTAAGTCATCGGTCTGAGTGTACATGGTGGTGTTGAAGACCAGCTCAGTGGCATCGCTGCCATACTTGGGCCAGTGGAGCTTGTCGCTGGACCACTTGGTGTTGGGGTTGCCGGTCAGGACAAATGACAAGAGGTACTTCTGCATCTTGCGCTGTAGGTGGAAACATAAATTAGTGGTGTTTCTCCTCACAAGAAAAAGAAAAGGGGCACATACAGCAACGGTGGAGCTGACGGAGGAGCTACCGCTGATAGCGACACCAGCGCCGGAGTCGGCGCTGCTGGAGGAGCTGGAAGAGGAAAGGGAGTAGGTGCTGTACCCTGTTTTATGTAAAGATGATTAGTCTCAGTCATTCAGGAATTTCTCGGGAGCGAGAAAACAGGGATTCAGCAGGATGTCTTACAGTAGTAGCTCTGGTCAGTACCGTGGGTAGCCTGCTCGAGAGCAACCATGGCGTTCCAGGTGTTGTTGTCAAGGGCGCGGGTCAGGGCGTAGTCGTGGGCAGTGAGATCAAAGGACTGTCTCATATCGGCGAAGCGGTAGCCGGGGCTAGAGTAGTCAGATGCAGGGAAAGCCTCCATGATTTCATCGACAACATCGTCGGTAATGGCGGGGAAGAAGGCACGGAGCTCAGCCTCCACCTCGGCGACGGTGCTGACGCCGTCAGTCGGCGAGCCGTTATTCTCGTGCTGCTCGTGAGTGATGACCAGAGGACCGTCGAAGTTGAAGCGGCCCTGGTAGAGCTGCGACTCGTAGGTATCAGCAACGAAATCACCGTCCACACGGGGCTGGAACTGGTATCCGTAGATGTCGTGGACATCGGTCGCAGCATCAGTGAGGTTGGTGAAGGAGACAGCACGCATGCAAGACAAGTCACCACCAGTGCAGCCAACTGCAGTGGAGACGTTCTGGTAGAACATGTCGCCCTGGTGATGGCCGGCTCCGGGGACGTAGCCAGGAGAAGTAATGTAAGCCTTGTTGAAGAGCTGCTCGTTGTGACCACCGTAACGAGTCATCATGAACAAGGGCATACTGGCACCGGCAGAGAATCCGAAAGCAGTGACGTCGTCGGGGTTACCACCGAACTTGCTGATGTACTTCTTCACCCACTTGTACGCATGCTCAACATCGTACAGGGCCACATTCTCGGTGGCACCCTGGTGAGTGAGAGAAATCGAGTTGGCAATACCGGTAATTCCGAGACGGTAGTTGAACGAGACAAAGATGAACTCCTTGGACAGATCGAAGAGACCCTCGGGGGTGTTCTCCGACTTGGAGCCACCAGTGAAGCCACCACCGTAGGTCCACACCATGACGGGCAGCTTCTTGCCGCTAGCATTGGCTGGCGCCCACACGTCCATGTACAGACAGTCTTCCTTCGAGGAACAGTCGACATCGGCATTGGCATAGGTGGTGCCGTTGTTGATGCCCGATTCAGTCGAAGGCCATTGGGGCTTGGCGAAGCGAAGGTCACCGGTGGGAACGGCAGCAAAACGAATGTTCTGGTATTTGTAGTATCCAAGAGTCTCGTTTCCAGCAACCGCTTGAAGGGTGGTGTAGTCGAGGGTCACCGTTGGCTTGTCGGATGTGGACGACTTGCTGGAGCTGGGAAGCGCCGAGACAAGGGTAGCTGCCACGGGCAGCAAAAGAGTGGAGAATCGCATGTTTCCCAAGCGTAACTCAAGGAGAGGTTAAAGGAACGACAATAAAAAGTTTGAGTTGATCGCAAGGACATCCTGGATTCGGACTCGGTATCTCTGATAAATCAATGTCATTGATGGTAATGTGATTGGCATTGTCAAGACAGTGACGCGGAATCTTCACGCTACTTCAGCCACGGGGCATTGGTTAAACAAGGCCCCCGGGATCTAATCCCAGAATGAGGCAAGTTTAAGAGGGGATCAACGTTTGCCAAGTGCCAAGAGATCCAAATATACGACCAGAGTGACGCGGCATCGATGCGTTCGGAGGTGCGGCGGAATTCCGTGATTCCAATAGTTATATCCACTTGGGCACTCAGTGCATCCGAAAGGATGCTGGAGTTCGGGCTTTTACAAGAGGAAAGCGAACAAAGGAGACCATCCGCCCAGCCCACGTGTTGGAAGGTGCAGATCAGGGAGCATAGATAAGGAAATTCGTCAACATGCATGCTGTACTACTCTTCTGCTTTGGAAATCCGTTACTCGCCGATTCTGGTAATATGTCTAAGACCATTTAGGGTGACGAACATCCCCCATGTATCTGCGCGGCCTTATTTCACATAACCCAATGAAGGCGCTATGTTCAAGGGTAAAAGTGGAGACGCTGTCCGTTTTAGGGCTGACCGGTTCAACTCATAACCGGAAGGCGAGACTTGAGAAATACCCGGAAATAAACTAAACTAGGCTGCCACTTGCGCTAACCCAAATCAAACATCAGTGGCATCTGTCGGATTGACAGATACTGGTATGTGCTAGTATTGAGGTGTCCCATTGAGATGCATTGATGTTGTTCTATCTGGATCTTGCTGTTGAAGCGTTCACAGATCTCAGGAGTCGTTCCTAGCGTGTTACGACGCTGGTATGCCGAGCGTACCCCATTTACCATACAGAGACAGAGACAGAATGGGTACTTGATGAATATCCCTGTTCTTAGTGGTAAAATACCACCCCTCAGTTCGACATATGATCTTCAACGCGTTCATATCTGCTCGAGATGTTGAGAATATTGGGACGAATTCTTATTGTAAGAAGGTCTTTCAGATGCTGTTGACACTATTTTCATCAGTAGCATCATTAGCATAGCCGGTATTGAAGCACTTTTTGCATCTTTCCCACTCGCATCATTGAATGTCAAGAAAGCCAATGCCGAGTAATTCATTCACAATCACCGTTCTTTGCACACTCGTGGTGACCGGTGACCCCCGTTTACTCCGGAAACTAAGGCTCAAAAACTTCCTGTCGTCAATATATTTGCGACAGCGCCAGTTGTTCTACACGCTACCTGAACCGGAAAATATGTATTTGGAACATAAAAAGTTTTCGCGTCCGCTATTTCCAGCTCCGCCTTAACTGTAATTTCATGCTGATCCGCATCTCTCAATCGTCAAGCCGCGGACTCCAACTGCCACTCCTTTACATCATATGGACTCACACGTCCTGCCAAGCTAGCCCGAACCTGGTCAGAGCAAATGAGGGGGATAATTGCATTGATGCTGAAGCGCTGCAACGTGATACTGGGTAGAGCATAGGGTCATCCAAGTATACTACAGCCCCCCCCCCCCACCCGGTTTTTTAATGATCATACACGGATGCTGCTAAGGGACCAAGTATTAACAGCCACCACAACTCCCATGAAGCAGACCACCCGCTTGAGACGGCCTCAGTACTTTGTGTGCCACCACTGAGACTATGTCTGGTGAGCCGAATTGAGTCAGCTACACCTCAATCCTTGAGTTGTACAGAAAACCATGCCGCGGCTTCTGGATCCTGCTATATCCCCTCTGGTCCTGGTATCTCCTCTGCTCGGTTGCTTGACCCGCAAAAAGAGAACACCGAGGAAATCAATAATACTATAGTTTGTATGGACGACCCTTCACTGCTTGGCTGTCACGTCTATTGCAAAGAGCTCCGGCATGAACTGGATGTTGAGGACCCTCAATTGCACACAATCATTGGCTGCAGAAGGGGTTTCAAGCGTCAGGACCACCTCGAGCGCCATATAAATAGCCACCCAAAAGAAAGGCCCCATCTCTGTTGGGTGCCTGGGTGCCTCCGGGCCTTTTCACGGCATGACAACCTCAATCATACGACACACGAAGCCCGTTATGTTGCTACCCTCGACGAGACGAGCCCCTAATATGATCTAGAATCTCGAGGCCAGCTATCATTTGATGGTCTCCCACTTAGGTTTCCAGCACCTAGTAACCCCTATTCTGAATCTAAGCCTTAACAACCATAAGTTTGGACAAAATTCAAGGTCAGATTCTTCCCGATAACAAGCGAACGAAATTAATTAACTTCGATAGTCTCCCTTCGTCCCAACTCGTCTTCTTGCAGTAAAGCTCGTTATACGGTAGAGCATCCTGCTTCCATGACAATATCTAAGCTTCTTGATACTTGCTTTTCCCTATCGGAATGCTTTGTCGCCAAACTTGCCTAAGATCTACGACAAAGGAAACTCAACGACAGCTTCAAAAGTCAATTGATAGATGCTTGGTGGGAAAAATATCCCCCTGCAGTATTTCAATAAATAGGCGCTGGTGTTATGGGATGGTAGACGGAGAACCTCAACGTGAAGACTCGGTGAGGCGGCCGTACGACCGACGGTGAAATTTAGTTGATTCCTGTGACGAAGTACAAGCACTTCACACTATTTAGTACATTGCCAGTCTTTCCATTTCTGAGTAATTCATGTCTGGTTTGCTTTTCTATCTGCCGCATTGGAAACAACTATTGGCATCCGGCAGTATATCTAAACCTCCAGCTAGCCTTGCACCACCAGTTCAAACACTGTTGTCACCTCCCTACAGCAGTGCCGGCAGCCAGTTGAACGAGATGTCGGAATTTGGTCAGAATGGTTCGTACAACTTGATTTTACGGTCGTTCTGTGCTCACAGCAGGCTAGATAGCGACTTCGATCTCAACATCCACGGAATCCGCCGAGAGTCTTCTCCTATATCGGCGCCGGTTTTATCTCTTTCTGCAGATAACGAAGATGTTGGGCTGGATTTACCAAATGTAGCAGAGGCTGGGGCCCATAAGGCTCAAGGACCGCTCTCGGTCGAATGCTTCCTCCACTGCAATCACGAGGACCAGTCGGGCTTCAAGTGGACTGGTCCACATCCTCTCTCCACCTCTACTCTAGCTGATGATCTCTTCCTTTACATTTCAGCATTCTTTCCTTTCGATGAGGTGTACTGGGTAGAGCCCCTACTCACACGACTTGATCAATCAACCGGCAAGGCAGTGGGAGAGCATCTATTCTTCCTGCCAAGGGTTGAAACCACAATGGGAAACTTGCACTGGATGCGTGAGCAGATGCTAGATATCATATCCCCTGCTGCTTTTGAAGCCACAGCCCCCTGTCTTCAATTGTTTTTGTGGCCGAGCACGGAACCTCTGCCGTATTCCAGTCACTCGACTTTCTCCTCGCTAGCAACACTACCCATGATGCCATCTCTGGATCCGACATTTTGCGTAAAGTCATGTTAAATTATTGGTTAATGTAGCGTGGCTGTGCTCGAAGCGCTTGGTGATTTCTCTGAGGCTTTTCAGTGGCAACGCGTATTCAAAGTCTACTCTACGTTGAAATACACGAGATACGCGAAGTTGAAACTAGGTTTGAATAGGACATTTTTGAAATTCACGATTTCTGACGATTATCGATATATCCCTTGACTATCACGTACGACATGTCACTTATCCGCTGGCAACTCCTCACGCGCGTCTTTTGATATCCATCAACAGGACCAGATCACTTCTCGAGCATTGATTCCAGTCTTTGAGAACTCCGATCAGTGGTTTTCGGGTCTATTCCAAAGCCTGTTCAAAGGAATACAGACGAGATATCTTCCCATCGGAACGAAGCTGGAGCCCGTCTCGCTCGTTACTTAATTTGATGGTAGCTTCCTCCGAAGTTTTCTCAATTTGGTCCGGTGTCTCGCCTTCGAGGTGTTTCAGCGCACACGAGGCCCATAGACGTCAAAATAGTCCCACAGATCGAGCCGCTTGAAAGGCAAGTTTCGGGTCATCGCGATCGAGATCTGCCAGTGTCTCCAATATGGGTTGAAATTGCTCGATTGCCAAAACTTTCTTTGAGCTTGTTTCCTGCTGGTTCGAGAGAATGGAGTAATTAGCCAGAGTTTAGAGCGAGTCATCACACGTATCTTACCGTTGGGGATCCATAATCGGAAACAACCTTTGGATAGGCCTTATCACTTTGGATAGGCACGTCAATCGGCTGGCGGTCTGCCCTATCTTGGTCCGCTAGTTGTTCTGGGGCATCCATCGTTTCCACTTGAAAACCTTTACCGTCAAAAGATATACTTTCCATCTGGCACTGGCCTCTCTTATAGTCTGTTTAGAGTCAAACATTTAGTTCAACGCTGTTAACTAGAAAGTACGCATCTTTCAAAGCAACTAGATGACCCAACCCATCCTCAAGACATCGTTGAGCCTCTACTTTCAACGTATGAACTTGCGACCATCGATTAATTTCTTTGGTTGATTTGGCTATTCTTGTACTGAATATATTTGTACCTTCTGCTCAACATTCGACGTGAAATCTGGGGGACCAATAAAAAAGAAGCCCGAAGAAGAACTGCTATGTTGATACTATGGTGACCGTGGGGACAGTGAACAACGGTCGATGTCATTACCAGCGTCCTCATTTTGCTACTGTTGATCAACAATAGGCTCCGGTATTGCACAGTCGTTGAAGGGAACATACTGTGTATGTGTTTTCCGTTTTCCGACCATGCCTACCTTTTCCCGGCCTATTTGCGCTGCCTAGCGACCTCGTCTACGAAGAAACTGCCTCTTGTTTTACGCCAACTTGACCGCAGTCCATCTTTTGGTGCTTTGAGGTGTGGTCGTTGAGTCAACGTTGGGCCCTCCAGTCGGTCAACGTTTCTATATTAACGTCTCTTTTCGGTCACCCACCAGAATGCGATTTGAACGTATCATTTAAGCCAGTAGAATGAAATTCAGATATTTTAACAGGCCTTGTTTTACTAGCAATCCTCCCAACTGTCCTCGAACGTTTGAAACCAACCAGAAGCATGCAAGTGACAAGACAAGCGAAAGTCAAAAAATACCTCTTCTGCCCGCGGGCTTCCGCCCAACAAGACAACTGCATGACTGTTCAACGCGGCTTATATATCCAAAGCGGAATAAACTCATTCCAAATAGGTAAACCGTGGGCATCTTCTGTACTTACGAAGATAGAATACATCGTGGATGTACGAGTCAGTATCATTTTTTTGTATGTAAATCTTGTATTAATATCTATTTATGGTAATAAATAAACTAAGTTTAAAACAGAAAAAGTGATAATATGTCTCGTCTCGTACGACAGTCAAACCACGAGTGCGTCGTTTTGTGGTAATGGAGTTCGGTGTTTCCGTATATCAGGTTTAGGATCAAGGGTTTTCACGTGGTATCTCGCAAATTCGCGCTTTGCTTATTAATCGTACCCTTTGGTCCTATTTGACTTTATCGAATAAAATCTTGCGGGAGCTACAAAATTAATATTTAAGTCTAAAGTTAGTACAAGTATCTCAGTCAGCTAGCAAATTAAGAGACAGCCTGATCTTCTCGTATAGCGACACCTGTCCAGATATCGAATTTTGCAGTAGAAAGAAATACGAAATACCACTAGAATACTATCAAGACGACATTCTTTTGCCGCGAGTCTTCGGGGGCTTGGCTGGTATCAATATATCTGAAGACTTCATCGAGCAGGTTTTCGTAAATGACCGGTTCCCGAATCGTCTCGAGGACAGCTGGAGGAAGGTGAATGAGATGAATGGAGCACGTTAGTCTGTCTCAATTGCGTATATTGCCAAAGAAATTCTTGTCCACGGCCTTCATTGGCTGATCAGTCGGGGCCTCATATGTATAAAATCAACACATGGATAGTCTATCATATTATATCTGTACAGAACCCCTCTAAATGGGTGCGGTCCTATCGTATGTACTAAAGTAGCTGCTATTGAATCATTATCCTTTCACTACCAGAACTAACTCGCGCTTGTCCTATAAATAATTCCAATCATTTTTGCGACGAAGCCTTTGTCAACTTTGACACGCTGCTTTCAGCAATATCCACCTTGTTAATTGTCTGCACGACTATGCCCTCCGCTGGAGGTGCCGAAGCGAAGCCCGCCTTCTCCTAGTACCCAGTCCCCTTCCATCACTGTTTAAGCGCTCCGCAGGTAGCAAGTATGCATTTGAAGGTCATCAGGAGGCCTGGCAAAGTTCAGCGGTCTCTTCAAACTACTATCTCCCAGTCGCGTGACTGGCCGGGCCTAGCGCTCCGATGCCGATAAGTGGAACTTCGGCGCGTCTAATCTCCAAGAATGATAGTTTGTTCAAATGAGTTTCGGATGTCCTGGCTCACTATCCACGATGAGCGAAGCGCTTATAGCCCCTTATCGCATGTATATTCGTTGTATTGTTTTGAAGTTGTGTGGATCACAATCCAATAATGTAGATACTGGTGGAACCCTAATGCATGAGTAGGGAGTATCAGGATGGCAGGCCAGTGCCATCAAAAACTGGGACTCCATCAGCGGTCTACACATATCCCCGCATGACGAGTGCCTAGGTGAAACCCTACCATGAAGTCACCGAATCCATTTTTCTTGTCGACGTTTTCTTTTATGACATCTTTGAGCGCAATCTAGAGACCCCTCGCCCTGTACAGTACATAATCACCTCAACTGTCTCGTCACCCGGTCGTTGGCTCTGTTACCTCCAGCTTGCGTTGCGTTTCAAGGGTGTCCTCAATGTCGATTAGAACGGGTTCCAGACAGATCACGTCCCATTTCCACTTGCAGGATTGTTCGTCCGTTCCTTCAACCAGTCTTTCTCAAGGTTCAAAACCCTCTACGAGCTGCAGGTTGTTGACGCGGATCATTTGCCAGACGCGAAATCTCTTTTCTGCGAGTAGTAAACAAAAACCCCAGTCGCTAATTGTCGCGTAGTTCAAACATGTGAAAATGCCGCAAGCGAAAGGCAAAGTATCTTTTTACCAGCCCAGTGACCAAAGCAATGTCGATGCCGCAGCAATTGCGAAATAAAACTGAATTAAAATGCTGCCCTACGCATATACATGTGCCACATTCACAAAGTTGTCAAACATGGAATCAGGATATACCTCCAAATTGGGGGTCACCAGACCATCGGAGATATTGGAAAAAAGAGTCCAATCATTTTTATTGTTTGTATCAGCGGTGATCGCATCGGGTTGCTGATCACTAACAGCTGAATCATCCGACAACGTTCCACATGAAATTGCTGGCAATGAGTCTGCTTCATAGATCGGTAAAGCGCCCTTGCTGGGATCGTTCAAGATATTCCGCATCATCCTGGCGAGTTGTAGATCGATTTGTTAATTTTCGCACCCAGCGTGTTGAAACACCATGTTTTTGAGTTCCCAGGCCTCTTCTCTTAGACAGTTTAGCTGTGCTAGAAGTACTTCTTTCCTTTCAATTTCATCGCTTAATCGGCGCTCAATTTGTTGATGTTCTCTCTTCCTCCTTTGACGGCACTTGTTTGCAGCAATGCGGTTTCGTTCACGAATTATGGTCCGTTCTGGTTCACTAGCCGAGCTTCGTCGTCGCTGAGATACTGATCTCTTTGTGGTGCGGTTGTTCATGGCCCTGTCCGCTTTTATACCTGGTCAGGCATTCAATATATTGTAACAACAGTCTTCGGCTAGAAAATATCTTCGAACTCTCGATCACAGATAGTGACTGTGGCAAATTGTAATTGGATCAATCGGTCGAATAGTCCGTGGTCAATCCTAAAATCAAGCAGCATATAGTTGTGCGATCTTTACTTTATCAAGAGAAGGGTCTACGAAAATCGATGACGTCATCAAGCGCCAGGGGTGATAACGTAATTCCCGTACGAGCCGCCCACCCATCGAAAAACGCGTCAATAATGCAACTGAGATAATTTCAACCACCCACCATGCCACCCATGCGCAATCAGAATCGCCAAAAGTTAGCACAGCAGGAGGGTCCCCTATTATTAGCTATTAGAGCTATAGAAAAGGGCGAAATAAAGTCAATTTGTGAGGCTGCGCGCATCTTTAATGTCCCCCGCTGCACTCTCCGCGGACGCGTCAACGGCCAGACGTTTCGCCCTGATACGCGCGCAAATAACCATATATTGACCGTACAAGAGGAGGAATCCCTTGTCAAGTGGATATTTGACCTTGACTATCGCGGGCAGGCCCCTCAGCAATGTATGGTGCGAGAAATGGCCGATATACTGCTCGCCGAGCGCGTATCGAAGGCATCATCAAAGCGACCAGCGCAAGTCGGCAAAAATTGGGTAACCGGCTTCGTTCGACGCCAACCAAAGCTCCAAAGCCGCTTTTCACGCAAATATAACTACCAGCGAGCCCAAAACGAAGATCCAGAGGTTATTCGAGCGTGGTTTGACAAGGTCCACCAGACGATTTGCCGGTACGGCATCACCGACGCCGATATCTACAATTTTGATGAGACTGGCTTCGCGATAGGCGTTACAGCGACTAGTAAAGTCGTCACTCGGTCGGAATACTACGGCAAGCGAGCCGTTGCAGAGCCAGGGAACCGCGAGTGGGTGACGGCGATCGAATGTATTGGCTCCGGATTCGCGCTTGATCCATATATCATCTTTAAAGGCCGTGTTTTCATCCAAGGATGGTTCGAATACCTTCCGAAGGGCTGGCGGCTTGACAAAAGTGAAAATGGATGGACTACAAACGAGATTGGGCTACGTTGGCTATCGGAATCGTTCATTCCGCAGACAAAAAGCCGTCGTCAAGGTCGGTGGCTACTTTTGATACTAGACGGCCATAGTAGCCATTTGACACCCCGATTCGATAAATTATGCGCGGAAAATGATATCATTGCAATCTGTATGCCTGCACATCCGTCTCATATACTACAGCCGCTTGATATTGGCTGTTTTGCGCCGCTGAAGCGATCGTACGGTCGGATCGTTGATCGATGGATGCGCGCGGGTGTTGATTTTGTCGACAAGCTTGAATTCCTATCAAACTATCCCCAAGCCCGATCGGATGCATTCACCTTTGAAACCATCCAGAATAGCTTTAGGGCAGCTGGTTTACTACCATATAACCCTACCGAGGTGCTTGACAAAGTCAATATTCGCATCCGCACCCCTACCCCCCTAGTAGTAGGGGGAGCAGCGTTCTACAGCCACAAACGCCTATAAATCCTAGGCAATTACTCCGGCAGGCATCATCGATCAAATCTGGCTTAAAGCAGCGCTCGAATAGCCCTCCAAGCCCTATCAAGTCCGCTCTAGAGCAGGTATTTAAAGGGTGCAAGATAGCGATGCATAACGCGGCGTTTTTGGCACGCCAGAACGAGCAACTACGTGCCGCTAACCAGAAGCAACGCATTAAGCGTCAAGTATAGACTCGCCAGGTAGCCTATCAATATAGTTTAGATACATCTGAGGCAGCAGGGCTAGTGGCAGAGCTATCAGAAGCATCGGCATCTACATCGCAGGACGCCGCCGACCGACAAAAAACAAGTGCTCAGGCGTCAACCAGAGCACCTAAGCGATGCAGCGGATGTCGAAGTCTAGATCATATGTATAATAGATGTCCTGAGAGAGAGAAATTAATTTAATGGTGTTTTAGTGGAGATATTACATTTCTTAGTAGAGTGATGGAGATGGGTGGGCGGCTCGCTCGGGGTGGGCGGCTCGTACGGGAATTACGTTAGTCAGAGGGTGAAAGCAAGAAAGACTCAAGACAAACCGTTGTTCTACGGTGCATTTTGGTATCTATCAATGGCCAATGGGTCGAGGCTGACAGGGAAAGTTTCCGTCCCACAGGGTTTAAGCAGTTTGATTGTGTGGCAAAAGTTCCATTAGCCGATTATCGGGTGAAACGTATAGAGATGGATCCATCGCGCCAGTTCGCGGACGGCGGCCCCTCCATCAGCCCACTGGATACTCTCGTGCTATCCAAACCCGGTTGTGAACCGGTTCTAGACATATTCATCAGTGGGTCAGTTGGACTTGGCAAGGTCTAGTTAAACCCGTCAGGAATTCTTCTGCCGTCACAATGGTCCCACTTGAGCACCTTTTGCAATTGTTATTGGCCGGCTGTTTGATCCGACAAAAACCTGACTTATGTGGGATGGTGGGGGTGAAATCACATCCGTCCTTATTCCCTACAGATTTGGCAACAGGTTGCGTACAATTCGGCTCCAGGTGGCATAGGATTTCGCTCAAAAAGGCGCTCGTGTCCCCTTATTATCGTCAGTGTCTTTTTTTTAAAAATGTTTACCTTCCACGGGTGATAGCTAACCAGGTCAATTACTTGCTGGGCAAACACTTATTTTGCATTGTCGTTCCACCGGGTGGCCCGAAAATTGAGTTTATCTGGCCATGCCGGTGCGTAGATCGAGCAACTACAAACAATTCGTTTACTTCAAACCCTAGTCGGGCAACTTGTTCATTTCGTCAAATCTGAACTCCAGTCCCTGCGATTACTTCATAGCCTGTTTATTCCTATAGTTTTTCCAACCACTACGTTCGAATTGCGATCAAAGCTCAGTTCTAGGATAAATTAGGGCTTGAAACTACCCATAATTTACACATGCTATGCCATGCAAGATTCGAATGGTTCTATAATTGCTTTTTGTACAGCCCATAGGCAGGTTAATTGAGCCAATTGGTCGGCGCACGGGCCCCTTGGGAGTTCTAACTAAGTGTAGACCTGGCTACGACCCTCCGCATGGGTCCCTACCCCGGACCCTCGAACCTCCCCTCAAGAGGGGAGGTTCCAGCCTTCCGACCCTCAACCTACCCTGAGGGTCGTTGAGGTTCACTATGCGGACCCTCGGCGACCCTCAACGACCCGCATTTGCATAAATTTTCCACGCCTTACCTCTTTTGGTTGGATAAAATTGATGATTCATCTCTGTTTTTTACAGCGGTTCCGTTAATTTGTAGATATTTCACTGAATACACCATCAATATAATAAATTATAAACAAATATTCATGTAAAAGTAAACCGTAGGCATGGTCACCTACAAATTACAAGTAATATTCGATGATATCGATATGGTGAGTGGTCAGTGCCGGTTGTCGACAAAACAGCGTGTAAAGTTGTAGATATATATATTGTAGGTACTGTAACCCATGTGTACCTTCATTTGTAGAACCACTATTTTTTAAGAAAACTATAAAGACGTAGTTCAAATCCCCTCATTTTTACATCATTTGAACTGTTATATCTTCTTCTATTACTTTGTCTTTCAGAATTTAGAACAAATTATCTAGGTATGTCGTAACTCCGGTTCAACGGTTGCAATTATTAGACTTGGCCGTTCCGATTAAGACTATTTTCTTAACTTGAGGGTCCTCTTTGAGGGTCTCTTTGAGGGTCTCTTTGAGGGTCGCTGCGGGTAAGTGAGGGTCTATTGGAGGTTCGTTGAGGTTCATTTATTAGGTTATCCACTATGCTATCCAATCAGATCTAGCTATGTGGATACAAAAGACGATAGATCAATTCTGGCATATAGAACAGGGACGAACGGATGCCCCAAGAATATCGCGCATTTTTTCGTACAAAATAATTAGTAAGTTCCTCGTTATTTTCTCCTCAGTCATAGTACTGTCTTCTGGTTACTAAATCTATTATGTCTCAGCTCTCCGACGTCTACGCATCATCCAGCTTCGACGGGGTGCAATTAGACGCGCTACAATACCTTGTTCCTAACGATTCCCTATCCCAACGTGAAAGCCAGAGCCAACTACTATCCGAAAGCCAGATTGGATCAGTTCTAGACCTTCCAGACCTTCCAACCCATCGATCGCGCGTGGCACCTCAGGCCCTACACACTCTTACGCGAATCAAACCAGACCGTATTAACGAGTACATCATCTTCACAACTACAATGTCCGCAGAATTTATTCAGTGGTGGCTTGAAACCGACTTTGGTAAGAAGAAGCGGATCAACTGGGATATGAACCGTCGTGCAGAGTGCTGGAAAGGGTTTGAACAGGTTGCAAATGCCAAAGATGGGAAGCCAGGCGTTATATGCAAACGGTGCCGTACAATTCTTGAGCATCCAAGTACCAACCATACTGGAACCTCATCGATGCAGAAACATCTCGATGGGCTAAGGTGCCGACAGCGAATACCGAAGAGGGGTAATATCCAGCAACTACTTAGTGACGCGGTATGTTTAAACTAGCCTACATTTAATGTCAATACTAATACTGAATTCATTATCATTTAGGCCGAGAGAAGACCGGCGCCTACCTTTACCCAGCAAATATGGGAGCAGAAGATTCTGAACCTGATCACTGTATCGCATTTACCCTTCCTTTTCGTCGAGCATCAAGAATTCCATGACCTCCTTTCCTACGCACGGCTAGCACCCATACCACCAAGCGTTCCATCAAGAAAGGTGATTCGCGACCGCCTTCGGGGTTTCGTTATAGAACAACAACAGGAGACACTACAACAGCTTCCATCTAGTGCAAAAATGTCGATTGCGCTTGACTGTTGGACTTCTCCATTCCAGCAAGCATTCATGGCTATCACAGGATACTTCCTAGACCAGGAATGGGAGTATCGCGAGGTTCTCCTTGGGTTTAAGCCAATATCTGGATCTCATACCGGAGTGAACCTCGGTAGGGTTGTTCTCTAGATCCTAGAGAAGCACCATATCGCTGACCGTATACTGGCGGTAACAACTGATAATGCGTCTAATAATAAGACACTTATCGTAGCGGTAAATGATTCGGCTAAGACGCTACAGCAAGAGACAGATTCTACGATTGTCCAAGTGCCCTGCCTTGCGCATGTTATTCAATTAAGTCTAATTGATTTACTCGGTAAAATTAAGGCCTCCCCGAAGAATGACAACGCCGAGACGGAATGGTCTGAAGATCGTGTACGTTCACTTCGTGCGCGGCAGCAGAAACATGAGATCGCCGATACTCTAAATAAGGTAAGCTTAGAGCTTCTATTTACGAATCAGGATCTAATACCGCTAATAATCCTTATAGGTTCGCGGTCTCGCAGTTTATATCAACGGAAGCCCTCAACGCAAAGAAGCCTTCTTAAATCTTCAATCTAATAACGCTAGGATAAGACTTCTACCAATCCAGGATGTCCGTACACGATGGAATTCGACATTTCTGATGCTCCGGCGGGCGAAAAGACTTCATGACACATTCGACAAGTACTGCAAGGACTATACCCAAACCCATTTTTCATTGAGTATCGAGGGGTGGCGATAGATTGACTATCTACTTTGCATTCTCCAGCCCTTTTTTACGCTTACTACGCTAGTTTGTCGTACTAAAGACTCAAGTATCCACCTTGTCTTTAGGATTTATAACAAGCTTTTTGATCATCTTGAAAGATCAATACGTCAGCTACGTCGAAAGAAAGTTCACTGGAAACAGCTGATGCTTTCCTCCCTTGAGGCTGCGAAGGAGAAACTGAAGAAATACTACGGCGAGACAGATGATATCGAAGGTAACCTCTATGCAATTGGGACGATCCTAGCGCCGTCGAGTAAGATGGAGTTCTTTTCAACAAGTGATTGGGACCTAGATCCTAAGATAGGAAAGGACTATAGAAAGGAATACCGCGAGAGTCTTCAGTCTCTTTTCGAGAGATATAGCCAACGTGTACCATCAGATATGATACAGCCTACTAGCCAGTTATTAATAACTGAATCGGAGCTAGAGAGGGCCCTTGATAGCGATTCTTCACCACGATCAATTGCTCCGCAGTACGACGAGCTCACCAAATATCTCCAGAGTGGTAAGTAAGTAAGCCTATTTTATGAGTTATATAACTAACCTCACCTAATTAGATACTATTAAAGGATCCGTTCGGATCTTCTGGAAAGATCATCAGAGAGAATTCCCTGTTCTTACAAGCATTGCCCGTGATATCATGTCAATTCCAGCAACTGGTGCCGGAGTTGAGCGTCTGTTTAACTCTGCTCGGGATATATGCCACTAACGCCGGGGATCGTTGAACCCAGAGACTATTCGTGATATTATGTTATATATGTGTACAACAAGATTTGATATTAAGGAGGAGCAGCGGCTGGTTCTCCAAGAGTATCTCTCAGACCATGAGATAGCAGCTTCGGCAGAAGCACTTGATATCCAGACACATACCTTCGAGGCTATCAGTGATGACGAGGAGGAGGATGTTGAGTTGCGTCCTGATACACCGGCTGCTATATCAATAATGCAAACAACCCCGAACGCACCACCACTCTCAGCAGTCGCCGCTAGAAAGCGGCCTACGGTCACTTCTAGTGATGAGGAAGATTCTGATGCCGATGGATTTGCGAACCCGGAGGAGAACCTATCATTATCCTTCCCTGATACGCAGCATCGTGTATCAGGTAGGATACGGAAGAAGTCGAGACTACTGGATGGGTATATAGTTTGACTCTTGGCTTTTTAGAACCATGACTAGACACTATGCTATAGATGTAATATAAACCATTCAAAATTTGAACCCCTTTTCGAGGATGAACCTATGGTATGCACTAAGGAGTGGACATGTAGTATCCTTCTGTAAGGCCATACAGTGATGAATTTTTAGTTTACAATTACAATGAAATACAGCCTGTTTCTACATAATTTATGCAATTGACGTCTAGTCACGTCTTTTACCTGTTTGTCATGTTTGACGACCCTCAGGGTCCCCGCGGGTCCAGGTCTCGGACCCTGACCCTCCGCATGGGGAGGTGAGGGTCAGGGTCGTGGAGGGTACCCGCGGGTCCTAGCCAGGTCTAATCTGTTACCGTGGACCACCTTTATGTTACCAGTGTTATGAATCTTGAATAGGTCTTGCTAGCTACACAGCCTCTGCACACAGAACCAGATGACTTCAAGTATGGCAACATTAAATAAATGCCAAAAATCAAGGCAAGACATACAGAAGAACTGCATGCTAGCTAGTGACAGGATTCTCTTACGCCAGAGAAAATGCGAGGCTGATGGTACATGTTGCTTTAGCATTTGGTACCCCATGGAAACTCAAAATCCTGAGTCTCAGTCTGGTAATTTCCCCCAAGCAGCATTAGAAGCTCCGAATAACATTTCGCTCAGGGAGGATCATTGGTTACTGCTTCATAGCGATCATTGCCGTCTTTCTATGCATGATCATGACTTTGAAGTTGGAAGCTGCACGACGTGTTCGCCGCCAGTCCTCAGGCTCAAATTCAAATAACAGGAACTCTAGTACCCCGGCCTCCTATCGAAGAAGTCGAAGAAAGACACTCTCGAAGACAGCTTTGGATAAAATACCCATGTACAAAACTATGAACTTCCCTGGCAGCGGAATACGCATTGGTACTTCTGACATGGAAAGAGGCATCGCC